>NC_087350.1:59710229-60335229 GCF_030014295.1 Loxodonta africana | reverse complement strand
GACTATCTCTCATCCTATGAGCATGCGCCAAACATCCATCATCTTTTACTTGGAACACTGAAAAAGCTTTATAACTGCCTTCTCTGCTTCCACTCTGCCCACTAAGGTCTGTTCTTCACATCCCAGCTGGAATGGGCCTTTTGAAACATAAGTCAGATCTTGGTCCTCTTCTGCTTCTTTCTCCTCTCACTCGCAGTAAAACCCAAATTACTGTACTTAGTGACTCACACTCCCTCTCTCAATAGCCATTACCTTCTAATTTGTAACCTTGTCTCCTACTACTCTCCCCCACTTTCACTATGTTCCATCCACCTGGGCTCCTTTCTGTTCATGGAACATGCCAAGGGATTCAAACTTGCTGTCCCCCCTGCCTGGAGGCTCTTCCCCAGATACCTGCATGGCTCACTCTCTCATTTTGTTAAGGTCTTTGCACAATGTCTCCTTATCAAATGAGTCTTCCTCGTCCATCCTGTATAAGATAGAACCTCCTGTCTAGTGCTCCCTAGCCCCCTTCCCTTGCTTTCCTCCATAGTGTGTACCAGTTGCTGTCCAGTCGACTCCAGCTCATGGCAACTCCATGTGTGTCAGTGGAGAACTGTGCTTCATAGGGTTTTCAATGACCGATGTTTCGGAAGTAGATTACCAGGCCTTTCTTCTGAGATACCTCTAGGTGGGCTCTAACCTCCAACCTTTCAGTTGGCAGGTGAGCACGTTAATTGTTGGTACCACCAGGGGCTCCAGATCCTCATTACCTTCCTAAGAAATAATGTGGGAATAACAGAACTTTAGAGTGGTACCTTAGCTACCCCTTGGAGTAACTTTGGTTCTCTGGACTATGGGATGCCAGGGAAGACTAATCCTTTTTTCTTATTTTTTCCTCCTAGTCTATATAGCATCCAGAAGAAGCTGAAGCAGCTTCAAGCTCGCAGGAATTGCTGGGAACCTCATGGGGAATAGAGATGGCTTGGGCATAAGGGTCTTTCAAAGTCATCAGGTGCTCACTGAATTAAGCAAGCCCAAACCAAAACAAACAAAAAAACAAACCCAGTGCTGTCAAATCGATTCCAACTCATAGTGACCCTATAAGACAGATTGGAACTGCCCAACAGAGTTTCCAAGGAGCGCCTGGCAGATTCAAACTGCCGACTCTTTGGTTAGCAGCTGCTTAACCACTACTCCACCAGGGTTTCCTAAGCAGGCCCAGGCAGCTCTGGCTCCCGGCTCGTGTCTGTTAATTAACTGCCCACTTAATAGGCTCCTCTGAGAATCTTATGAGACATAAAAATAAATGCTCAGTTTGGATTCTTAAAAGCCACCTTTGAGGTGTTCCACTAGTTATCATTAACAGTAATTATGCAGGGACAATGTTACACAAACCCCAGCCACTGCCCTTGAAGCTTTCTGTACTAATTCACATCCAAGAAGCTGCAATCATATCCTTCATTAGAATTGTTACTAAATACATTTCTATTCAGGGCATCTCCCTGAAATGGAAATATTTCCCTAAAAATTAATTTTCTTGATACACATGCGTAGGCTTATTAATGTGAGCTTAGAATAGACTTACTTTTACATTTTTCTGGAGGGAATACAAAGAAAGTAATGCTGGTGAATTTGCATCTAACAGGATCCCAGGTGTGACGGGTACGCACTCCAACGCAAAATTTTGGAATCCGTGGTATCTCATAGCTTCTCGGATTCGTGTCAGGAAAATGTTGCTAACATTGCACACATCCTTACACTTTACAACGCATTTTAACATGACTTTCTCATCACCTCCCCCTCGGGCCCGTAATTCTCCTGGGAGGTTGATATTCTGTTTCTTGATTTTGTAGTGCGCCAACTGAGGCTCCAGGAGTCCCTGGGTGGAGCAAAGGGTTAAGAGCTCAACTACTTGCCGAAAGGTTGGTAGTCTGAACCCACTCAGAGATACTTCAGGAGACAGCCCTGGCGATCTTCTTCCAAAGGTCACACAGCCTTGAAAAACCTACAGAGCAGTTCTATTCTGCACACATAAGTTCACCGTGAGTCAGAATTGACTTGATGACAACGAACAACAAAAAACCGAGGCTCAGGAAGGTTATAAGAACATGTAAGGTCTCATAGCTAGTAACAGTCCCGTCACTTTGGAGCTTAAAGAATCCTTCCTTATTAAATGCTCGCCCTCTGCCGTGGCTTACCTCTACAATCCCATCTCCCACTACCGTCTTCAGGCTCTGGGCACGAGTCCCTTTGACATTTATGTCTGCAGGCACAGTACTCTCACTTGCCTGGAATATTCTCCTGCACGGCTGTTACTCTTATCCTTCACATCCTAGGCAGCACCTCCTCCAAGAAGTCCTCCTGTTGATCACCCACACCAAAGCCAGGCCAGGTACTTCCATCATGATCTCTTAGCCCTGCCTTTCCCTCCATCGAAGCACATAGCACAGTGCAGTGTGTGCTTGTTCAGTCATTCCTCTGCATAAGAGTAGAGACTTTGACTGTCTCAACCATCTTTTCATTGTTGTTGTCGTCAGTTGCCATAGAATTGATTCTGACTCATGGTGACCCCATGTGTTACAGAGTCGAGCTGCTCCATAGGGTTTTCTTGGCTGTAATTTTTAGATAGGCAATTTGCCAGGCCTTTCTTCTGTGGTACCACTGGGTGGGTTTGAATCACCAACCTCTATCTAGGTGAGCAATCAAGAGCAAACCATTTGCACCACCTAGGGATCTTTGTCTTTTCATACCTAGTGCTTATTACATGCCTGATACATAACAAGTACTCAATAAACACTTGTTAAAATACAAATGAGAGCAAGTACTAAAGCCAGGACTAGACCCTTTGACCTCAGGTGCCCCCACCATGTAATCAGTAAAACAAAAAAATAACAAATAGCTTCTGAGGTATATTTCTTCTGAGAATAATATACTGATATATTTTTTTATTGTTTTAGCATAATGCAAATATAGTAAAATTTCAGTGCTGTGGACTCCATCACTTAAGGATGCATAATGCTTGGCCAGGGCCTGGGCTGGCTTGTACCTTTGGAGTGTTTACTTACAAAAGAGACTGTTAAGCACAGTAGTACATTAGCAGTGCAAACAAGATCACCGGGAACCAGCAGAAGATACTTAAGAGAACAAACTGCCTGGAGTCACTTTGGAAGCACCCATTCCGAACAATCACTGAGCTGATTACAGTTGCTCTGCTAATTACAATTACTGTGCTAATTACAATCTATCCTTATCTGTTCGGTAAATTCCCTATGGACTTTTCCTTCGGAACACTTAGACCAACTTGAGTTACTGTCTGCATTTGAGTTTAATGAAATTGTGGTTCTTTAAAAATTGTCTTTGCTTCAGATGTCTCAGTGATTCGGATGGGTTTCCCCTTCCTAGAAAAAGAACATTGTCAGGGATTTTGAAGCCAGAAAATTAAAAACAAAACCAGCAAGGGGGGGCGGGCTGTGAAAAGAAGTGAAACGGACCTTGTTGCTTTTGTTGTTTTCACACCTTTTACAGACTAGAGACACAATTTTAGGTTAGTTTGAGAAGGTTCAAAATATGCTCTGTACAATTTGTTTTGCTCATCAAATGACCATGTTTGGTATATCTAGAAATGTGAACACTGAGAATAAAATAACCAAAAAAAGCAGATATTTTTGTTTCTTTTCTTACTATAATTAGTGGGAAAGATGAGAGACTTTGTTTAATAACAGATTGCAAAATTTCCTATTCCCCACACAAAAGGCATCTTCCACTAGGTCTTAATTTGACTACTTTCTTTCTGCCTCCAGTTAAACTAATGAGGGTTTATGGTATGAGATTTTTGTCTCTGTGCTTAAGGATAATAAAGCTTCACTCAGGCCATGTCCTCTCCCAGCTGGTTTCTCTCTACTTTTTTTCCAGGAGTTCATGTTTCACCTTTGACCTGAAGCAGACTGCAGCCCAGACTGCTGGTAAGCAGCTCTCTGCTGCATCCCATGATGTCTAAAATTGCAGAGCCGGCACGTAGAGGTAGCTCTGATCTGGGCACCAAACCGTGGCTTTGGAACACCGGAGTCAGGAGCTTGTCTCGCCCAAGTGCCACCCCCACGGGCATGGATGCACCAAGCATCCCTGTGTCCATCAGTGAGCAGGGCAGACATACACAGAGAATAAGTTGTGCTACATTATTCACTGGGGGCCTGAAGAATTGCAGGACAGGACTGGGAGCCCTGACTACTGCAAATCAAAAACACATTCTCTATATTTGGTTACCCTGGAGAGGATTATGGGAGGGAGGCTCCTTTGGGACTCCACGGTTCTGCAGTACCACTGGCTTTGGGACTTGGCTCCTGCTTTCAAACAGTGAAGGAAGGGCAATGCTTCTTCACTCTCAGGCATAACCTAAGGAGTTGCAGTTCATATCTAGCATCAAGCTCATTTTATGGTAGTGCAAATGGTTAATACGCTCAGCTGCTAACCAAAAGGTTGGATGTCTGAGTCCACACATTGGTGCCCCAGAAGAAAGACCTGGTGATCTTCTTCCAAAAAATCAGCCGTTGCCAAGCCCGTGGAGCACAGTTCCACTCTGACACACACAGAGTTGCCATGAGTTGGAATCGACTGGACAGCAGCTGGTGGTTTTATTCAGAGCCTGGCCTTCAGAGTAGCAGCATCAGCCTTACTTGACAGCTTATTTGAAATGCAGAGTCTCAGCCCTTACCTGAGACCCACTGAATCCGAAACTACAGTGTCTGCATCTTAGTAGGAACCCCTGGTGATGTGAACGCACATTAGAATTTGAGAAGCACTGGTGCAATGTGTGTGTATTGAGTTCTGACTATAAGCAGAGATGGGGAAAATGCCTACCTTTAGATAGAATGTTCATGTATAATAGTGATGATGATGATGAGCTATTATTTGCCCTCCTGCTCTTTGAAGATCACATAGTTTGAGACCATACATACGTGCACGTGAGCGCAGACATTCTCTGGAGGCTGTTGGGGGTGGTAAGAAGGCAGGCTTTAAATCGTGGCTGCACCACTTACCAGCTGTGTGACTGGAGCTCTGAGCACCAGTTTTCTCATGTAAAACAATATGCTAGCCAACGTGATCTGTCCACCTGTGTCATGGGAGAAAAATCTATCTACGCCCTCTCCAGGACAGGCTTTGAAAAGGAAAAAAAAAAATCTTTTACGATTATCGATCACTTCTCACGGTATTGGGAAATGGACTAGAGGGTGTGATGAGGCAGTAAGAGGGGTCAGGGAATCAGGAAAGGTAGAAGGTGGAGGAAGACTGATGTCCAGCCTAGCAGGGCTAACTGGTTAGGCTTTATTCTGTTTAAACAGGGTCCCTTTCTGACTGGTCAGCACCACTTCTACACTAATCATTAAATATTTTGACTATCACCCCGGAGGTGGGAGATTAACAACACACCATCGGAACCTTTGAATCTGGGCCCAGGCCCATTATTGAATTCACCAAAGCAGACATGAGTACCTAAATCCCACGTTCCAGATTTGATATATTTCACTCTAAACCTTTCAGACAGGAACAAAGAGGCAGCCCTATAGGCACAGGGGATACAATGCATGGGAGAGATGATTGTGATAAACACCTGGCAGGGAGGAGGCCCTCAGCCACTGCCCATTCCACATGGCTGGTTGCACTGTCCACCTCCCTCCAGACTCACACGGCATGAAGGGCTGCATTTCTCTCCCTACCCTGGGCATGTCACCAAGGCCCCGTGATCACTACAATGTGTGTTGCTCAGAGGAAGTTGGGAGGATGACTCTGGCCCCAGTTCAGAGATGCATTTTTGGGGAATGCAACAAAATCATCTTAATCTGCTATGTGGCTTTTGGAATTTGGCGGAAATGAATCGAGGCAGCGAAAAAAAGGCTTATTAGTGTGTTAGGTCCTCCCCACAGCCCTAGAGGACACTCGGAGGTAAAGCCCTACTTTACAGCTAAAGATCAGGAGGTTCGAAGAGGGAAGGAGATCTGTCTAAGGCCAGTTAGCTGGGAAATGGCAGAAGTGGGGTGTGGGCTTCATGACTTTTCATGGTACCCCACCCCTCTGGTTAAGGTCCCAGCCAGGAATGGAATTAAGTTCCTGAAGCATCATGCAGGTAACTACCTGGGCAAGCTCATTTAATCACCACAACAATGCCATGAAGTGGAATTATTATTATCATGCCTATTTTACACGTGGGGAAACTGAGGCTTAAATAAATAACATGTTCAAGGTCACACAGTTCACAAAGGGTAAGGTGGGACTCTGCCTCCAGAGCCTGGCCTCTTAAACACCAGGCCAGTGGATTCCAAAATTGCTGGATCATTTGAACCCCCTGGGAATATAAGTAAAATGTTTACTTCCCCAGGTCCCTTATCTGGGGACAAATGATTGGTAGGTCTCAGTGTAGCTCCACATGATTCGGATGATCAGTGAGTAGGAAAGGCTTCATTAGCACTTGACCCTGTGAGTTGGATAAAAAGAACCCTGAGGTTAGGAGCCCTCAGTCCTCGTGTCAGTTCTGCCCCAACCTTCTTAATTTACAGCAGAGGCAACAGAAACCAGAAGGGGAGAATGACCAAACATGATACGGCAGGTAGTTGCAGAACAGGAATGGAAATCAGCTTTCTGATTCTAGGCCAAATGGGCACGCTTGACACTTTGGCCCTGACCTCTTGTAGAAGATGTCAGGAAACCTTGGAAAAATGGAGACAGAAAAGAGACTATTCTGCTGCCAGTCCAAGGACTCCAGGGAAAATTGACCCTTGACTCTTGGAATCCAGCTTCCAATTGCTTTCCTCAGAGCAGTTCTAATACCTCACCAAAAATGCCCAAGAGAAAATAGCCTACAGCTGTGTCTCCAGATAGCAAGCTGAAGACTTTGCTAATAGGTGGAACATTACTGCCTACGAAGGCTTAGAAACAGCCTTGAGAATCAGAAGCCAACGCTGTCTGTTAGTTAATTCTCTCTCCATTATCAGCTTCTGTTGCTTTCTCTTGTTACAATAAGATCATGGTATATTACAAAACATTCAGGCCTGGGAGTACAGAGAAACAGCTTCTAGGCCTGGTTCCGCGTGAATTCTCTATCGGACCTTGGCCTTGGCATTACCACCTGTACAGTGTGGGGCTTGGATCTCATGTATCCAGGCCCTCAGGGAGAATGGATATAGCAAAACCCAACAGATTGGGGGTTTGAGGCCTTGCTTATTCATTTGCTAGCTATATGACTATAGGTAATTCACTTCATTACTCTGAGCCTCAGGTACCTCATCTACAAAATGGGAGGGTTTGCACAAACTGTTCTCCAAGATCTCTTTCAGCTATAACATCTATGGGTAGTGAGAATGAAATGAAGCAAGTTGACAGATGGAGAAGAGGAGATCTTGTTACAGTGCTGGGGAGGGTGGCAATTTGAAGTGAAAGAGAGAAGTCAAAGAAGTACTACTATTAAATGACTTTTTAGCATTAGACACAGGTACTGTCATTTCTAAGCAAGCAGCCTAACCTCCCACTCGTCTGTTAGTTTGTCCTACTGTGGTGGCTTGTGTGTTGCTGTGATACTGGAAGCTATGCCACTGGTATTTCAAATACCATCAAGGTCATCCATGGTGGACAGGTTTCAGCAGCGCTTCCAGACTAAGACACGCTAAGAAGAAGGACCTGGCGGTTTACTTCTTTAAGAATTGGCCACTGAAAACCTTATAAATAGCAGCGGAGCATTGTCTGATACAGTGCCGGAAGGAGATGAGGCCCTCAGGTTGGAAGGTATTCAAAATACTACTGGGGAAGAGTTGGCTCCTTAGGGTCGACCTTAATGACATGGATGTAGTCAAGCTTTCAGGACCTTCATTTGCTGATGTGGCACAACTCAATATGAGAAGAAACAACTACAAACGTACATTAATAATAGAAACGTAGAATGAAAGAAGTATGAATTTAGGAAAATTGGAAGTTGTCAAAAATGAAATGGAATGCATAAACATTGATACCCTAGGCATTAGTGAGCTGAAATGGACTGTCACTGGCCATTTTGAAATGGACAATCATATGGTCGACTATGCCAGAAATGACAAATTGAAGAGAAATGGCATCGAATTAATTGTCAAAAAGAACATTTCAAGATCCATCCTGAAGTACAATGGTGTCAGTGATAGGATAATATCAACATGCCTTCAAGGAATAGCAGTTAATATGTCTATTACTCAAATTTACGTACCAACCATTAATGCCAAAGACAAAGAAATTGGAGATTTTTACCAACTTCTGAAGTGTGAAATTGATCAAACATGCATTGACAATTTCTGGTGATTGGATTGTGAAAGTTGGAAACAAAGACGGACCTGTAGTTGGAAATATGGCCTTGGTGATAGAAATGACATTGGATATCATATAAAAGAAATTTGTGAGACCAACAAACTATTCATTGGAAATATCTTTTTTTCAACAGTATAAATGGTGACTATGTCCGTGGACCTTACCAGATGGAATACACAGGAATCAAATTGACTACATTTGTGGGAAGAGAGGATGGAGAAGCTCAATATCATCAGCCAGGAGAAAGCCAAGGGCTCACTGCAAAACAGACCATCGATTGCTCATATGCAAGCTCAAGTTAAAGCTGAAGACAATTAAAACAAGTTCACAAGAGCCAAAGTTATGGCTCGAGTAGGTACCACCTGAATTTAGAGATCATCTCAAGAACAGATTTGATGCACTGAATACTAATGACCCAAGACCAGATGAGCTGTGGGTTGACATCCAGGACAAAATACATGAAGAAAGCAAAAAGTCATTTAAAAACAGAAAAGACGAAGACAGATGTCAGAAGAAATTCTGAAGCTTGCTCTTGAATGTAGAGTAGCTAAAGTGAACAGAATAAAAGATAAATCTTAGAAGAGCTGAAGAGAAGATTTCACAGGGTGGCTCGAGAAAACACAGTAAAATATTATCATGAATTGTGCAAACACCTGGAGTTAGAAAACCAAAAGGGAAGAACATGCTTGGCATTTCTCAAGCTGAAAGAATGAAGAAAAAAATTCATGCCTCAAATTGCAATATTAACAGATCCTACGAGTAAAATACTGAACGACTCAAAAAAAAAAAAAATTTTTTTTTTTTTTTAAATGAGTGAAATACTGAACGACTCAGGAAGCATCAGAAGAAGATGGAAAGAATAGACAGAGCCACTGTGCCAGAAAGAATTGATTGACATTCAGCAATTTCAGGAGGTAGCATATAACTAAGAACCAATGGTATTGAATAAAAAAGCCCTAACTGCACTGAAGGCACTGGCTAAAAACAAGGCTCCAGGAATTGACGGAATGCCAATTGAGATCTTCCAACGAGTGGATGCAATGCTGGAAGTGCTCACTCGTCTATGCCAAGAAATTTGGAAGACAACTACCCGGCTAACCGACTGTAAGAGATCCATATTTGTGCCCATTCCAAAGACAGGATCCAACAGAATGAAGAAATTATGGGACAATATCATTAATATCACACCGAAGTAAAATTTTGCTGAGGATAATTCAAAAACGTTTGCAGCAGTACATTGACAGCGAACTGCCAGAAATTGAAGCTGGATTCAGAAGAGGACATATCACTGATGATGTCGGATGTTGGCCGAAAACAGAGAATACCAGAAAGATGTTTACCTGTGTTCTAATGACTATGCAAAGGAACTCAACTGTGTGGATCATAACAAATTATGAATAACATTGTGAAGAATGGGAATTCCAGAACACTTAACTGTGCTCATGAGAAACCTGTACATAGATCACTAGGCAGTCGTTCAAACAGAACGATGGGATACTGCATCATTTAAAATCAGGAAAGGTGTGCATCAGGGTTGCATCTTTTCAGCATACTTATTCAATTTGTATTGAATAATCCCAGAAGCTGGACTATATGAAGAAGAATGCAGCATCAGGACTGGAAAAAGACTCATTAACAACCTGCGATTTGCAGATGACAGAACCTTGCTTGCTGAAAGTGAAGAGGACTTAAAGCACTTACTGAAGAAGATCAAAAACTACAGCCGTCAGTACGGATTATACCTTAACATAAAGAAAACAAAAATCTTCACACCTGGACCAATAAGCAACATCATGATAAATGGAGAAAATATTGACGTTATCAAGGATTTCATTCGACTTGGATCCATAATCAGTGCTCATGGAGGCTGCACTCAAGGTATCAAACAACATATTGCATTGGGCAAATCTGCTGCGAAGACTCTTTAAAGTGTTAAAAAGCAAAGATGTCACTTTGAGGTCTAAGGTGGGCCTGATCCAAGCCATGGTATTTTCAATCACCTCATATGCATGCAAAAGGTGGATGAATAAGGACGACTGAAGAAGAATTGATACCTTTGAATTATGGTATTGGCAAAGAATATTGACTATTCCATGGAATGCCAGAAGAATGAACAAATCTGTCATGGAAGAAGTACAGCCAGAGTACTGTTTAGAAGTGAGGATGGCTAGACTTGATCTCACGTACTTTGGACATGTTCTCAGGAGGGACCTGTCCCTGGAGAAGGAGGTCATGCTTGGTAAGGTAGAGGGTCAGCCAAAAAGAGGAAGACCCTCAGCAAGACGGATTGACACAGTGGCTGCAACAGTGGGCTCAAAAACAGCAACAATTATGAGGATGGCACAAGACCGGGTGATATTTTGTTATGTTGTACATATGGTCACTATGACTCAGAACCAACTCAATGGCAACTAACAATAACAACAACAGCCTAGCCTTTCTGTGCCTCATTGTGGTAGACAGTATTGTCGTCCCACAGGTATTTCTGGGCCTCTTCTCTCATGCACAGGCAACAATTGTATTTCCCTTCCAAATCCTTTGAGGAGAGCTTGACCATAGAGCTTGCTTTCCCAATGATATGTGAGCATAATGTCGCCTCTGGGAGGTAATAATGAGCTACTTCCACTATTACCATGTTCATGGAAGCCCAGGTCCCCAATACAGAGTGAGTGAGACCCCTGTCATCCATGAGGGACAGAAGGTATGAAGAACAAATAAAGTTTTTGTGTCATTGCTTTTGGAGTTGTTTTTAATCAAGGCATAACCTAGTCAATTAAGATTTATATATTCTATTTTATTTTTTGTAAAGTCAAGGCGTTAACGCCTACTTTGCAATAGGTATTGAAAAGATTAAATGAAGAAACACATAAAGTATGTGGTAGAGGATCTGGTACATAAAAAATAATCACATGGTAACACGTGGTAGAAGGATGGAAAAAGGTGGAAGAGAGAGAAGGGGAAGGATCCAGGAGAAATACGTGCAATTAACCATTGCACAGGAAGGAACTAGAAAAATTAGAGGCCAGAAAGCTTTGGAGGTCACTTAATAAGATCCGACTCATTATCCTCAGCTGGTAAACAAGTGGGTGCCACCAACAAGGGCCAGCTTTCCTAGAATCCTTAAAGAGAGCCCTTCTGTCTCAACAGGCGTGGGTTAGGGTGCCACATTCTGAAATCCCACGTCTTACCCGAAACAGTCCTCTTTATGCTGTGCAATATGCACATTTGATGAGAAGACCAGATTGAGAAATGCCTTCCTAGTAACTCTCTCATGTGCCCCTCACGCTCTTTGTAGGTCATTCCTGAAGGCCTGTGAGCACGTCTGCTGTCTTATTTTTGATGAGACGTTTGAAAAATCTCCCATGGTAATTCACTCAGCCCCCACTCCCAAGCAACCTCTCCTCATTGCTGTCTCTGAGACTGCGGGCTCAGTATAGCTCTTGACTGATGTTTATCTAAATCTCTGCAATCTCTATACCCAGAGCTGACCTTTCCTTCTTATGGGAATGAAATAAGATGGATGAGTTTGGGAGAAGGAGGGGAGTAAAACAACAACAAAAAACAGCAAATACCAGCAACCTTTGATAAGCCTATCTCGCTCCAACAGTCTTTGCCAATTCCCACACTGATCAAAATGAAGGGAAGGGGATTCTGATAGTGACCCTGCAGGCATCATCAAGACCCACAAAGTGCACCAAGAGGGACTAGAAACTGCAAGGTGTGACCTCACTGAGTTTAAGGGCAATTCCAAAATGAGATCATTGGCTTGTCATTCGGTAAACTGTCTCACAAAATGGCTTTCATGTCCATTTATGTCCATTTGAACCTGATTTTCAATCCAGTGCTCTCTCCCAGCACCTTCCAGTCTCATAAAACAGCCTTCATTCCTTCTCTGGGAGAAAATTACGTGACTTTAGCATGAACTCTGTCTCCTCTCTCATTTTAGGTGTCTCCCTCGATTCCTCCATGTTCACCCTTTCCCCACTCCCCCACCTCTCTCCACCCTTATTTCTTTAATCCTTTTCACTGCTGTCCACTTCTCTTCTTTTGTTATTGTAGTAAATATACACATGACAAATTATTTTTCCTCTCAACATTCTTAACATGTACAGTTCAGTGACTTTAGTTGTATTTAACACGTTGTTCAATCATTAACATTGCGTTTCCAAATTTCCTCATCACTCTTAATGGAAGATCAATGTGCCCTAATCAGTGAGTCCCCCTTTTCCCCCTACTCCCTCCCACTCCTGTTAACCACTAATAAACTTTGGTCTCTGTACACTTGCTTATTCCAGGTATTTCATATAAGTGGAATCATAACTTTCTTGTGCTTGCCATCCCTCCTCTGTCACACAGACGCTCCTCTGGCCTTGTTTTTCTCTCCAGGTCTCTGATTTGTCTCTCTGCCTGCTTCTGTATGTCACTCTTGCTCTGTCTCTGTCTCTCTGTGTGAGTCTCTTAGTGTGCTCTATTCCCAGTCTTCACACATGGTGGACAACCCCTGGAGTGCTCCGGGGTCCTTAATACGCTCACATGCTCCTCCCCCAGAGACACTCTGGAGCCTGCATGGGGCAACCTGAGGAGGAGGCTTCACATAGGGATGGGCTTTACCTAAGACCTATTCTTAGTTATGGACATCTGAGTCCTCCTTTCTGGTAAAATCAGATATGGGGCAGGTGGCTCTCCTCACCGCATGATAATGTGAAGGATACAGAAGTTGGTCCCTTATAGCAGAACCAGAAACCAAGAAAGAACTGGTTTGGGAGTCAGAGACTAACTTTCAGTCTCGGAGAGGATCCAAAACACTGTGCACACTGGACAAGTTATATCCTTTTCTGGGTCTCAGTTTCTCCATCTATACAAGTGGTCAGGTCTGAACTAGTCAATCTTCATGGGTTTGTCTAGTTTGAAGACTTAAAATTTAGAAGTTTTCTTCATGAAGCAGAAACGCAGGTTGCTCTTTCAGAAAGTGAAGGGAGGAAATGAAAATCAGGCCTCCCTTATGCCCAGGTTGTTGGGTATGATAATGTGGACAGGGGCAGGCAGGAGGGCAGAGTGGAACTGTAGCTGTCACACAGGAGACACTCTTTAGCTGGTAGAGATTTTGAAATCCCAGGGCAGGCATTGTCAGGAAATGAGGCATATGGCAGGACGGCTGGTGGAGGAGCCTGCTGGCTACTCTCAAGGGCTGGACCGGAGATTACTTGGAGGAAGGATGGAGGAAGGAAGGAGGAGGAGGTGAGAAATGACAACCGCCTTTGATGCTGAAAAACTTGCAGGACTGCCTTCTGGAACATGGGAGACAGAGGAGCCCCAATCTCTCCCCACCCCTGTCTGGGGCTCAGGAAGGGAGACTTGAAAAAGATAAATTTAGACCCATCAGAAGCAGCTCGCCTTCCCATAGTGGGGAGTCAACTGACTTAGCATGTGGCTCTGAGAGGTGACACAGGCTGGGGATGGAAATAATGGCAAAGAAAGCTTAAGTGAAGCCAAGGCTGAGAGAGCTTAAATGTAATGGGTTAGTGTAACATAATGGTAGTTTGGGGAGTTCCCTAAATCTTGAGGCTGTTGTTAAAGGAGAAAAGCCTGTTTATTTATTTTTTTACTCCTCTTTATGAGCAAATCATCTCAGACACATGCCCTGGCTATCTGGAGGTGTGCCAAGATGGAAGGGCTGGAAACAATGGCCGGAGTGTCTGAGGCAGAATGAGGACTCCTGGCAGAGCCTGGATACCCTTAGGCCAGCCTTAAAGGCACCATGCTCTCTCTAACTGACCAGCCTGTTGGCAGTGGGGAGACAACACCAAAGACAATCAGGAGATCTGAGATAATGGATTAGCTCTGTGATGACTTGCTTCATGACCTTAGCCAAGCCCCTTCACCATATGTAAAACGAGATCCCAGGCTTCCATGCTGCCTAAGCCCCTTCAGGATCTAACACCTTATTATCCACGTGGACCCTCCTTTTTGAACAAGCTCATCTTCACACTAGAGGAAGGGAACTAATGCATTTTGTCAATTATTATATGTCACTCACTGATAGTTGTGAGAAATCAAACAACATAAAGTATGTGATGTGTCTATTACAGTGGCTGGCAGGTGATAAAAATACCCCTTTTTAAAGATGAGGCAGTAGTAATATGCTTGTCATGGTTGGTGCCAAGCTTTGAAGCCAGGTCTATCTGAAGTGAGGTCTGTTTTCCTGACTTCCCCCTCCTGCGTATTCATTTGTCTGGGCCTTTGCAGACTCCTTACAGCTCTTCACCCTACCAAGAGGCATTGCTGTTCACTATCACTTCAAATCAAAGTTCACAAGCCTCTTCTTCTGAGAGCCTTTCATCATCCCTTCTAACTCCTTTCAAAAGGCTTTGCACGGGAACTCTGGCAACCACTGGCATTCCCGGATACATTGCTCTGCAAATTAAATTTTCGTTTTGTTTTTCTCCCCCAACTGTGTGTGCCATCTTGCAAGTGTGTAAATTCCTTCCTCAAAAGCAGGGACAATTTCTTTATTTTTTCTTCTGGATTCCTAGTGGCATTGTCCTAACCATCATAATATTAGCTAGAGATAGAGTTTAATAGGTTATTAAAATTATAGAAAATTGGCATTGTAGAATCTCAGTATTAAAGTACATCTAGAGTTTAACCTAACTTTGCTTATATTTCTCCCAAAGCATCTCCAACAAATTATCATTCAGCTTCTGCTTCAGTGTCTGAGTCATGGAAAGAACTCTTTGCTGGGAATCAAAGGACCTGACTCTGCCACTCAATTGTTATATGGCTGCCAGTCACTTCTATCACCACTGAACCTTCCCTCAAACTTAGCCCTCACTTTTAACTGCTCTCCAGGCCTTGTCCACTGTACCTCACAACTCTCTCCCAGTATTGGGAAATACTTTTCTCCAGTATTGATTCCATCATTCTGGGTAAAGCCATCAACACTCTCCCATGGCTTCTATAGTAGAGTTCTAAGTGATCCCTCCACATCCACTTTCCCATCTACCTTCATCGCAATCTGCTTTCCACACAGCCACCATGATGTTGTAAAATGCAATGCAATCATGACACACTCCCTTCCTTTAACCCATTTAATAGCTCTCCCACTGCTCTTGGAATAAAGACTTGGTACAAAAGACTCCATCATCTGTCATTGCTTATTGTTGCAGTTTCATCTCCTATCATTCTTCCCTTACTTTCTCATCTTCCACCATACTGGCCTTCTTTGTTTCTGAACCTAACCAAGTTCTATTCCTTCTTAGGACATTTGAGTCTTCTGTTTTCTGTTTGAAATGTTTTCTAATGCTAACCCCTACTCATATTTCAGGTACTAGCTATACAACAGTTTATCCAGGTCAGTTTTTAAAACCGTGTGTGTGTGTGTGTGTGTGTGTGTGTGTGTGTGTGTATAGAGAGAGAGAGAGAAGGAGCTGGAGGGAGGGAGAGGGATGGGGGAGATAGAGACGGAGAGAAGCGTTTTCAAAATGTTAAGAAAAATGTTAATTCTGGGTATTTCTGGTTATTCAAAAAGTAAATTCCAATGTTTTGCCATTGCTTTCTAATACACCAGAGGTACCCCCATCACTCTGCTCCAAAGAAATTAAATCCACTGTTAATCGCTTTCCTGGAAACCTGTACCTTTAATTCATAGCACCTACAATGATTACAGTGATTTAAGTAAATACATAAGATCAATCCCCCCTCCCCTGCCACCCCTTCCATACACACACAATATGCCTAAGCACCACAGGGTCTGGGGTCACTTCTAGTTCATTCGCCATTGCATCCCCAGGAACCAGTTAGTCCCTAGGACATAGTAGGTGCTCAGAGAGCATGTCAGAACTACATAAATTAATGGTTTCAGTGAATTCACATTCCCACTCTAGTTCTGAATTGTCTTACCTATAAAATGGAAGCAAAGGGGTAAACTGCATTAGAAGACAAGAGCAAAGCTTTAGAGTCAGTCAAGACTTCATAGAGAGATAGTATTACACACAAAAAAAAAAAAAAAAAAAATGAAGAAAGCCAGACTTGCTGGTCTGACAGAGATTGGAGAAACCCCAAGAGTACGGGCCTGGGACAACCTTTTGTCTCAGTAATGAAGTCACTCCTGATGTTCACCCTTCAGCCAAAGATTAAACAGGCCCATAAAACAAAATGAGACGAAAGGGGCACACCAGCCCAAGGGCAAGGAAGAGAAGGCAGGAGGGACAGGAAAGGTGGTAATGGGAAACCCAAGGTCAAGAACAGGAGAGTGTTGGCATGTCGTGGGGCTGGCAACCAATGCCACAAAACAATGTTGCTGTTGTTGTGTGCCATCAAGTGGATTCAGACTCATAGCAACCCTACTGGACAGAAGACTGCCCCACAGGGTTTCCAAGGAGCAGCTGTTGGATTCGAACTGCCAACCTTTCGGTTAGTAGTCTAAGCTCTTAACCGCTGTATTGTTTAATGAGAAACTAGTACTTCATTTAAAGTACAAATTAAAAAAAAAAAAAAAAGACTTACATCTGGATCCTAACTCTGCCTCTCACTAGACAGTGACCTTGGGAAAGTCTCTTAGCCTCTCTGATGTTGATACTAAATAATAATACTAAATAATACTGATACTACCCCGCCAACCCACTGCCGTCTAATAATGATACTAAATGATACTAAATAATAGTGATACTAAAGTGAAATTATTCTGGCTCTCTTACTTCCCAAGTTGATTCTGACTCACAGCAACCCAAAGGACAGAGAAGAGTTGCCCCATAGGGTTTCCAAGGAGCACTTGGTGGATTCGAACTGCTGACCTTTTGGTTAGCAGATGTAGCTGTTAACCACTATGCCACCAGGGTTTCCCACCTATATAAATATAAAGAGGATGATAATAGCTCTTGCTTCACAGGGTCATTGTCAGGATTAAATAAGTTAATGCATGAAAAACCCATTAAAAACCTCTTGCCATGGAGTTGATTCTGACTCATAGTGACGTAAAGGATAGAGTAGAACTGCCCCATAGGGTTTCCAAGGAGCACCTGGTGGATTTGAACTGTCGACCTTTTGGTTAGCAGCTGTAGCCCTTAACCTCTACACCACCAGGGTTTCCAGTACATGGAAAGTGCTTAAAAACAGCTCTTTGCATGTGATGAATCAATGTTAGGTGTTATCAGTAAAAAATACTTATTCAAAAGCTTGACATGGCACAATTCTTTAAAAAATGCTAGTCATTATTGCCATGCCTACTACACTAACCACCATTATTAATAAGATGAGATTGGAATGAGGATAACCATTATCACGATGTTTCTTACCAGTTCTGACTTCCACCAATCTGGCTTCAAACAATACGAAGAGGCCTATTTTGCAATAATAGCCCCTTTCATTTTCATGCAAAACTGTCTAAAAGTGTAGTCTGTTCTTTTTTTTTTTTTTTCTGAGAATCTTTTCTTATACATTGAACACGTTTCCTGACTCTAACATCTTAAGGTTTTTCAGATTTTGAGGCATGACTGAATCCCACCTGAGTTCTCCCTTCTCAAGGCAGAATAGTTCAGTTTCTTTGGCTGTCCCAGGAAGCTCTTCACAACTAACCTGTATGTCTGATCCTCATATAACTTGACCAACTGAGTCACTATCCTGTTGCCTGTCATCTGAGAGTAGTCTCATCTTTTAATTTCTCATGCACCTCTGTATTCATTAGCATGGAAAGAGGATTTTGGCAGGTTGTTGAGTTTCAAAAAAAGCATTTTTTTCAAAACAGCTTTACTGAGATTTTGTGTGTGTGCATGTGTGTGTAGGGCGAGAGAGAAAGAAGTGTTTTAAGAATGTTCAGGAACGTGTTAACTCTGTGTATTTCTGAGTGATGAAATTTTTATTTTCTACTTCATTAAATGTTTTTATTTTTGGACTGCCTGAATAGGCTTCAAAGTACACTTATTTTTTTAATAGACTGAAAAGATGAATTAAAAAATTTAAATTCCATTAACTGTACTTACAGGATGATTTAAGATTGAATTTAAAATACACGGACAGAGCCAGGGAAATGGGGGCAAATAAGGGCTGAATCAGTGAAGATAAGCCTCATAGAATGAGCTTTGCTGATTTCTAATGCTCTATAAGTGGTTATCAGTGAATGGGGGGAAATGTTGACCAGTATTACAGGCTGCTATGCCATGGTGCCCATGGCTGCCTCCCGCTGCCTAGATTTTGTGTCAGTGACTTATTACAATGCACAAGTGACTGTTCCATACCTAAAGGTCATCTGGAACACTTGGCCTTGATTCACATGCTGGGTCCGGTTGTTGTAACCATGTAGCATCTCTCCAAAGAGGGTGTCGTTGAATTTGGAGTCAGTTTTGAGGCACTTGGGGCCCTCGCAGACGTCTGAGAGCATTAGGCAGGATTTTCCATCAGGAGCCAGCTTGTACTCCTCCACACAACTGCATGATAAAACAGAGCCAAGAGTTAGCTCCACAACCTGGATGCCCCCACTGGGGATGACATAAAACCAAGGCCCTCTTACCTGAAAATCAGGCCAGAGTTTAGGAATGGAGACAGCTATTCTGGCTGGAATATATTTAGGGCACAGGTGTCTAGAGAGAAGCACATTAATCCTGCAAATTGGTAAACTCAAGGAAAGTCATTTGTGACATTTTGGAGGAGTCGAGGGGGAAACCAGCGTGCACTTCCAAACGTACAGCAAATACAAAATACTGCTTTCTAAGCACACACAGACTTAAAAAGCATGACAGACCAATTCACAGGGAATTATCAACAGGCTTCTCAAACTAGAACCTATTCCCAGTTTATCTGTCGATGAACATTGAAAACTTATCAAAAAGTTTTTATTGCCCTTGTAGCTCAGAGGTGATCCTTCCAGGACCACGGACAGCGCACAGAACAGCAGCCAGAGCTTCTGCTTAATTAGCAATGTTAACAGCCTCCGTTGGTCTCCAATCACCCAATCCTGACAAACAGAAGGGCCCTTGACATGCCTTTGAGGCTTTGAGGCAGGGTTGGTCTCCTCTAAGAATCAAACAGACATCTGAGTGGGATGTGGAAGTAATACGTGCAATTTTGTAATGTTCACAATGGGAACAGAATGCCTTAGAGAAGGGATAGAAGAGGGAGAGAGAGAGCAGAGGCCTCAGTCCCTTAAAAACTGGTTCAGACATTGGTTTTGTTTGAGTATGTATTTGTTTGTGGTCCTGTGCTGGGGAGTAGGGGTAGAGTGCACATAAATGAGACAGACAAGAAAATGGGCTTTACAATTTGAGTGACCTGGTACAAATGTCATCTTTCCTATCTGAACCCGGGCAAGTTATTTAGTTAACCTCTTTGACCTTCAGTTTCTTCATCTGTAAAACAGGGTAAACACTCATAAAAACACTCATATCCAACCTTAATTCCCTAGGCAGCTATGTGCTCACATGTACATTGGCTGTGAAAACAGGAATGCTATTTACAGAATAATTATACTTGTAGTAACAGTGACGGTGATGTTGGTCGGTGCAGCAGCAGTTTCTATTTATTGAGCACATAATATCTACTAGGTTTAACTTTATATATTTATTTCCTAACTATGATAAAAAAGCAAGTATCATCATTCTTGTTTTACAGATAAGCAAAAAGATAATGCAAAAAAGGAAGTCTATCACATTGTGAGTAGGTGGCAGGGCTGGCATTCTAACTCAGGTCTGTTTAACAACAAAGGCCTCTGTTTCTACTCTCGTCTCCTCCAAATCCAGTGGTTGCTATTTACATGAGATGATTCTGATTAGGTTGTGTTGGTTGGAGGCAATATAAAGCAGGCCTTCTAGTATTTGCCTTCCCTCCATGGGGTGGAGTGAAGATCCATTGACCCTGCCTGTAAATGACCTCAGGAGCTTATATGGGACACAGAAGAACCTCTTGGAGGTGACTTGGGAAGAAACCATGCTCAGCCTGCAGAAACCAGTAGTGGATACTAGAGATAAAGAACCTACTTGGAGGCAGGAAGTAGACCGGCAGGGCAGAAAACAGGCAGAGCAGGCAGCTTGCCCCAAGATGCCAATAAGGAAAAGCCAGGAGCATTACATGCACAAAGCAAGTTTTCAGTCTCTCCTTACTGCCTTCTAACCCCTAGTGAACTGTACTGATGCACTGATTGTCTTTCTAATGCTCACAGGCTCCTGCCCAATGTAGAGTGAATGTCTCTTGGAAGGAGGACCTGTCCTGATCTGCTACCTACTTGCTGAAGTGCCTTGGTCAAGTCTATTCCCCTTTCTTTTTGCATCTGTTAAATGGAATTAACTCTTCCTTCATATGGATATGGAGTCCCTAGTTGGTTGCCTTAGTTATCTAGTGTTGCTATAACATAAACACAACAAATGGGTGTCTTTAACAAACAGAAATTTGTTTTCTCACAGTTTAGGAGGCTAGAAGTTTGAATTCAGGGCTCTGGTTTTAGGGAATCAGGAGCCCTGGTGGTGCACTGGTCAAAACGATTGACTGCTAACTGAAAGGTCAGTGGTTTGAAACTACCAGGAGCTCTGCGGGAGAAAGATGTGACAGTCTGCTTCTGCAGAGATTTAGAGCCTTGGAAATCCTATGGGGTCACTATGAGTCAGAATCTACTCAATGGCAGTGGGGTTTGGTTTGGTTTGGCTTTAGGGAAAGGCTTTCTCTCTCTGTTAGCTCTGGGGGAAGGTCCTTGTCTCTTCAGCTTGTTTCTTCTTTCTTTGGAGATCTCCATGTGGTTTGGCATCTATCTTCCCTCATCTCTGCTTGCTCCTTTGCTTGCTTAATCTTTTTTATATTTCAAAAGAGATTGACTCAGTATACACCCTACACTAATCCTGTTTCATTAATGTAACAAAGACAACCCATTCCCAAATGGGATTATAACCACGGGCATAGAGGTTAGAATTTACAACACATATTTTTGGGGGACAAAATTCAATCCATAACAGTGGTAAAAAGGGTTAACACATTTGGCTGCTAACTGAAAGGCCAGAGGTTCAAGTCCACCCAGAGGTACCTTGGAAGAAAGGTCTAGTGATCTACTACTCAAAAATCTGTCAGTGAAAATCCCATGGAGCACAGTTCTACTCTGACACACGTGGGGTCACTATGAGTTGGAATCAACTCGACAGCAACTGGTTTACTGGTTTCATAGAGTTGCAGTATAGATGAAATGAGTATACATGGAAGTACAGAGTAAAGTTTAGTACCATCCATTTCGGAGCCCTGGTGGCACAGTGGTTAAGAGTTTGGCTGCTAACCAAAAGGTCAGCAGTTGGAATCCACTAGCTGCTCCTTGGAAACCCTGTGGGGCAGTTCTACTCTGTCCTATAGGGTCGCTATGAGTCGGAATTGACTTGATGGCAATGGGTGTTCTGGTACCATCCATTTATCCCAGGAAGATTCCGGTAGAGATGGAAAAATGTTTTACTAGGTAGAGTTCTCTCATTCCTTCTGTCTCTGTCTCTCTCTCACACACACAAACATGCACAAGTGTTCCTATGAGCTTTCTCTATAAAACTAAGGAATATATTTTAAATGTAAATGATTAAACATAAAGTCTGTGAGTAAAATATGGAAGTTCTTCATTTTCCACTCCGCACATATTTTCCATATTTTCACTTCTGTCCCAATGGTCATCACTGTTAGCTGCTAGGTATCCTTCTAGGATATATATATCTACATAATCATAACTCACAAACTCCAAAATAGAAATATACTACACATTGTCATGAGACACACATTCGCACCAATTCTTGGAGATCTTTCAAGTCAGAATACAAATAGATTTATCTTTTTAACGGTTATTTGGCACTGCACAGTATAAACGGACTGTAATGCTTTTAACTAATCCTTACTGATGGGCATTTTGGTTGTTTATAGCTATTTGTTATTACAAATAAGGCCATAATGAAGATCTTTGTACATATATCATTATGCATACCTGTGTTTCTATAAAACAGATTCATGGAAAAGGGATTGCTGGGTCAATGTGGTATGAATTTTAAAATTTTGATGGATCTACTAAATGGGGCTCTACCAGTTTAAAAACCTATCACTGATGAGTGAGAAGGCCCGTTTCTCCACATCTTTCATGTTCATTATTGCCAATTTGGGGTGGGAAAAAATAACTTATTTTTGTTTGGGTTTGCATTTCCCTAATTACTGGAGAGATTCAGCATCTTTTTCTGCCATAGTAACTTGTATTTCTTCTGAGGATTGTCCGTTCATGTTCTTTGCCCATTTTTCTATTGAAATATTTGTCTGTTTTCTTATTGGTTTGAATGTGCCCTATATATTTTCAGGATAGTCATCCTTCACCTTCCACATATATTGAATCTTCTTCCAGGCTGTGCTTGTATTTTAACTTTGCTTTCAATGCCTTATAATCTCTCTATTCTGAGCCTTTATTGCTTCTAAATTTTGTGAAATGCTTAGGAAGCCACAGACAATGAGATATATGTCTCTCTACTCTGCTAATATTTTTAGAGTTTTTTTCATCTTTGGTTTTTTAATCTGCATGGGATTTATTTTTGCATATTTGGGCAGGGCTGTTTTAACTTATTTTTTTTTTAATGGCTAGCCAACTTAACGCTGAAGAGTTCATCCTTTTACCAACTAATTTGAAATGTCATCTTTATCATAAATTCCTGTGTATACTATGTATACATGGATAGATAATTTCCTATGTAATTATCTGTCTATTTCTGCAGTAAATTCTATACTATCTTAATTACTATAGTGTTATTGTATATTTTGGATACAGCAAAGGAAGTCTCTCCCCCCTCACTAACACTGAAATTCTATTTCAAAATTTCCTGAATGTTTTTATATGTTTTTCCTTTCAGATGAATTTTAGAATTGGCTTGTCAAATTCCACGTAAAATCCTAGTGGGATTTTGGGTGGGATGCATTCAATTTGCAGACTAAATTGAGGAGAAGTGTTTTTTATTGTTGTTGTTTTCTTTTTTTTTCATTTTAGAAATGTGTATTGGGGGTCTACTCTCTGTCACAGACAATGTCATGTGTTCACCACACAATGTCTTCTTCCTGGACACACATGATATATAGACTACATATCTAAACCTCCCTTGCAGTTGGCTGGGGAGAAGTGTGACTGGATTCTGAACAATGGAGTCTGGGCTTTAGTGATCTAAGTCACTGCTGGCCCTAGCCCCTTAAGAGGCATCTTGTGTGATTCACAAGACCTCTCTTCCCTTGCAAAGGCAAGCTTGGAGACCATATGTTCCTGATGCATACTGCTGGATGAAGAGGGCAGCCTGACTCACATTGGTCCTTGCATGAACAAGAAATACATGGTTGTGTGCAAACTTCTGGCTGGCAGGCTTCATTTCTTACAGAAATATATCTTATCCTAAATAATACAGAATCTTTACAGTTTAACCAGATGCTGTCAAGTAGATTTCGACTCATGGCAATCCCATGTGTGTCAGAATAGAACTGTGCTCATAGGGTTTTCAATGGTTGACTTTTTCATAAGTAGATCACCAGGCCTTTCTTCTGAGGCACATCCAGGCAAACTCAGACCATCTCTTTTGGTTAGCAGCCAAGCATATTAACCATTTGCACCACCTAGCGACTCCCTTTACAGTTTAGTCTTCTTATTCAGGAGAGAATTTGTATCTGTATTTATCAGGTGCTCATTTCGCAGGTAAACCTTCAGTAAAGTTCAAGAGTTTTTGCCATAAACTCTATGTGAACGTGAAGGATGTAGGGAAATGGGCCCTCTCACTCATCAATGAAATGACCGTAAACGAGTACAGCCTCTACAGACGGCCATTTAGTAGATCTATCAAAATTTTAAAATTCGTGAAACACTGACCCAGCCAATACCTCTTCTAAGAATCTGTTTTATAGACTTATAAATGTCTTGTGGGACTTATTCATAGGTATTTAAGTGAGGCATTACACTCCAGAGGTTACAAGTATGTGTTTTTGGACCCAAACTACCAGAACTCAAATCGTGATTCTACCACTTAACAGCCGTGTGACACTGGACAACTGCTTACCTTCAGTGTACTTCGTTTACTTACCAGTGAAGAAGTCCCTGCCTCGTAGAGCCACTGTGAGCATTAAAGAACTTCTGCTTTAAGAATAGGAAGCCCTTGCAAAGTGATAGATTCTGTTATTTCTGTCTCTTCCATTTCGGGAACAGGATCTATTTTTCCCTTATTTTTCCCCTTTTATTTTCTAATTACCTATTGCTGATATCGAGGGAAACTATTACTGATTTTTGTTGGTTGACTTTGCATTCTACCAACATAAAGAATCCACCAGTTCTAATATAGCTACCAGATTTGTGTACATAACTGAGCACATATGTGGCCAGTATGACTATCAGGATTGTGCAAGGACTATGAAATAAAAATAGAAAACTGTTCTTTTCGACCTCTGGATCAGTTTCTGTAAGATAGAGGTTATCCATCCCTTGATTATGTAATAGAACTTACCCATGAAATCATATAGGCCTGATGTCTTTTTTTCAGTGGCAGATATTTAGCTCTCACTGTTTATTTTTACATTACCTGTCTGTTTACATTTTCCACAGCATCTTGAGGCAAACTTGGTAATTTGTATTTCCTAAGAAAATAATGCACTTTATCAAGGCCTTCAAATTTATTGGTATAAAGTTGTACACAGTATTCTCATTAAATTTGTTTTATCTTCTGTGTTTCTATGGTTATATCCCTAGCTTATCCCTAACGTGTTTATTTGTGTTTTCTCTCTACTTTGTACAGGTTATTGCGTTTTATTGATGAGGCTCCTTTTCGATTGCATTTATTTCAGCTTTTATTTGTAGTAATTCCTGTCTTCGGCTTTCTTTTACTTTGTTTTGTAATTCTTTTTCTGGATTCTTGAGCTGAATGTTTCATTTATTTTCCATATTTCTTGCTTATAAATGCTAGGAAAATTCTGACTACTACTTTGCCCATATCTCAGGAGGTTGACATGTTGCCCTCCTGCTTCCGTTCATTTCCGAAGAGGTGGTAATTTGAGTTGATTTTTTTCCTCACCCAAGTGTTACTTAGAAGGTTGAGGGTTTTTTGTTTGTTTGCTTGTTTTTGTCATTCCCAAATAGATTTATTTGCTCTCTTTCTTGTTAATTTTTCATGTTGGTGCATTGTAGTGTAAGAATTAAGTTGTATCATGTTTACTTTGGAGGATTTATTGAGATTTCCTGCCCATTATTTAAGGAAGACACAAGATGTGAAATCCGGCTTTTGGAGCTAATTAGACCTGAGTTCAAATAGAGGCTATAACCTAGCAGCTATATGAACCTGATCGAGTCTGTTAACTTCCCTAGACCTCAGCTTCACAATGTGTTAAATGGGGACACTAATAAACCCTATCATGGGGCTGATGTGAGAATTAAAATAACACATGTAGAGCTAAAAATAGTTTCGAGCATATAGTAGCCAATACTGCCTTAGCTATTGTGATTAATATTATTACTATTTAAGAATATTATTTGGTCTATTATCCCTTTTATACTTCCCAGGGAGTGCACGTTAATTCGTAGTGCTTCTCAGATGCTAGTTCCTGGCTTCTACCTAGATCTAGATTTCTTAAACTCAACGTAGTTAACAGTTTTTGGCTCCTTTTTTTTTTTTCTTCAAAATGTGTAATCGGGAACTTACGTGCCAGTCACTGGAAATAATTTATACATATAAGTCATACATGCATACACATGCAATTATTATACATAATAATATATGTATATTTGCACATGTATACATACGTATATGTGTATATGCATGTGTGTGTATGTGTACATGGACAAAGCTCATTACTGCCTTCATATAGCACAGTCTATATGTGGCCTGGATTGTTCCTTGTTACATTCTGTAGTAAAAAGCTGGATTATTGTTGCTGGGGGCCGTCGAGTTGATTCCAACTCATAGCAACTGTATATGACAAAGTAGAACTTCCCCATGGGGATTCCTAGGCTGTAATCTTTACGGGAGCAAATCTCCAGGTCTTTTCTCCTGTGGAATGACTGGTGAGTTTGGACCATCAACTTTTCAGTTAGCAGCTAAGCGCTTTAGCAATTGTGCTACCAGAGCTCCTATAAGATGTATATCCAAGTCCTAATCCCTTAAATCTGTGAATATGGCAAAAAGAACTTTACGGATGTGAGTAAATTAAAATTTTGTGATGGGAAGATTATCCTGGATTATCTGGGTGGCCAAAGAATAATTGATGCCTTTGAATTATGGTGTTAGCAAAGAATACTGAATATACCATGGACTGCCAGAAGAATGAAAATTATCTGTCTTGGAAGAAGTACAGCCAGAATGCTTTTTAGAAACAAGGACGGAAAGACTCTGTCTCACTAACTTCTGGCATGTTATCAGAAGAGACCAGTCTCTGCAGTAGGACATCATGCTTGGTCAAGTAGAGGGTCAGTGAAAAAGAGGAAGGCTCACAACGAGATGGACTGACACAGTGGCTGCAACAACGGGCTCTAGTATAACGATTGTGAGGATGGTACAGGACCAGGTAGTGTTTCATTCTGCTGTACGCTGAGTCGCTATGAGTCAGAACTGACTAGATGGCACCTAACAACAACAATCTGGGTGGACTCAATGCAATCACAAGGATCCTTATGAGAGTAGAAGAGGAAGGCAAGAGTGTCGGTATCAGAGAAGGAGATGTGACAATGAAAGTAGGGGAGTGACCGAGAGAGAGAGAAGTTGATTTGATGGCCTTGAAGACAGAGGAAGGGATCACAAGCCAAGGAATACAGGCAGCCTCTGGAAGCTGGAAAAGGCAGGGGAAAATATTCTCTAGAGTTTCCACAAGGAATGCAGCCTTGCTGATACCTTGAATTTAGGAATTTTGACCTCCAGACCTGTAAGATAATACATTTGTGTTGTTTGAAGCCACTATAGCAGGAAACTAATACACAACAGCAAGGTATTGTTCCCATTTCCAGATGAGAAAACTGAGGTTTAGAGAAGTGACTGACTTGCCCATGGAGCTATATCTAGCCAACAGTGGTGCTAAGAATTATCCCCGGGAGTTCATATTTCGAGATTTGTGTATATGAATGTGGGTGTGTGGATTTTAACCACATTACAACTGTTGGTTCATGGTGATTTTCTTTTGCCTAGGGGTGAGAAAGGATTGTAACTTAGCAGGAGAGGAAGGAGAGAGAAAGAAAAGACCTACAATATGCTTAGTAAGACCCTTAGAGATGGAGCAAGACCAAAAGAAGGAACTTACAAAGGCAAACCATCTTCTGAGTTTTGAAACGTGAGCAAATCTCTCCCCCATGCCACCTCAGGGCACAGGATGATTTATGCAAAGGTCTGTTTAGTTGTTCGTTCTTTTTTTTTTTTTTTTTGGAATTTTATTTTTGTACCATGCCATATAATTATACCAGCTCCTTTAGAACATTCTGTCGTCTGGAAGATTTTCTTACAAAAATTCTAAAGAGCGTAGGCTCACAGGAAGCCAGCCAAGATCTGCATGAAATTATATTTATACATATGCCAAAATGAAAAACATAAAATAAAATAAGAACAAAGATACAAACTGGGCATTTTAGCTGAAGGCAACGAATGTGTTACCCTTAACACACCCATCACATTACAGAAAATACTAGGACTGGATGGGACTTTAGAGATAGCACCGTAAAACCTTATATGTGTTTAGCCCAGAGCATGTTTTTATTTAATCCTCATGACCACATTGTGAAATGTGTACTTTCATTCTAATATAGCCACTGAGGACCCCAAGACTTGGGATAGTTAAGTTCTTTGACTGAAGTCACATGAGCAGTATGGAAATGCCAATGCTTTGACTTAGATCTCCTTACTCTTAATCCAGTGCTCTTTCCAACTCAGCATAGCTGATTCCTCCATTTGGTTGTTTTTTTAAAAGATGAAACTGTGACCAAGAGATGGCATTGCGTGCAAATTCTCAAAATAGGGTATTTGTTTATTTAGTCATGAATTCACTCATTCATTCATTCATTTATTTCTTGAAAGTTTATGGGGATAAATAAAATTATCTACTTAGTATACATGCACACACACACACACTAAAAAAGATTTTTAAAAATAGCAAAGGGAATCAAATCCCAGAACAAAAGTAAGAATAGAGGAAAGCTAAAGGCAAGAATAGTTCAAGGAACCGCACACAACATAGTCTTGGACCAATGTTAGGGGTGGATCCAAGCATACTGTCACCAAGGCAGGAGAAGATCATGATCTTTTCAGCTTTCTTGATCCTGACAACTGTCAGAAACCCCTTCTCATGAGTCACCAGGGCCAGGACCCTCTGTCACCTAGCAGCTAAGACACTCAACCACATTAACCCCACTAAACAACATCATAGGACTCTTTCTCATGAAAGCCCTATTGTCCCAACATTAACCAACATGATGAGTTCAGTAAAGCTCGTTCTCTGGGAGGTCAAAGTGAGGCAGTCTGGGTCTGAAGGTTTAACTCAAGGGCAAAATTTATCAAGAAAGGAAGACAAGAAGAAGGGGAGGGAAAAGAAAAGAAAGAAGGGGAAGGAAAGAATGAAATAAACAGGACTTCATGGGGAACTCTGGGTTAAGTTATATATTATCTACTCCAAGACCTCTACCAGTTGTAAGAAACACTAGCATTTCACATACTACTAAGAAAGAAAAAAAAAAAAAAAAAAGACTACCCGTTAAACTCTGTCAAACCATTGATAGATGCGTTCTGATTTCAGAAGTGTTAACATGGGAAAACATGGGTACTTTAGAATTGATGAAATATAGTATGTCTGTCTACTGTAGGACTGCTCAGAGCTTTAAACCCAAGCCCCTTGCCAACAAGTCGATTCTGACTCATAGTGACCCTATAGGACAGAGTAGAACTGCCCCACAGGGTTTCCAAGAAGCAGTTGCGGGATTCGAACTGCTGACCTTTTGGTTAGCAGCTGAGCTCTTAAGCACTGAGCCACCAGGGCTCCTTACTGACCACAGGTGCATGGAAGTCTTCGAGAGGCAGGTATAGACTGCAGAATCTCACATTTGGGATTGGCTACTGAGCCTCTCCTTTTTATCTTTGAGCATGGAACTCATGGAACTCATGGAACTAATGCTCCCCAAGACCCACACTGGAAAACACCAATCTGAAGGAATTGGACTTTATGTGCTTCAGGCAATTGTATAGGTGTATTTCTTACACCCAAGCTTTTGCAAATGTGGTTAAATAGCAGAGAGCACAAAGTTGTAATGTTTGCCAAGAACCTGGCATGTAGCTATTCTATGTTAATCATAAGAGATGGAACCCACATCCTTCAATCATGAAGGCAGAGGGGCGGGGACTTAGGCCCTATCCTAAAAGCTAGGCAACTACAAGAAAACTTGTGCCTGAGTGAATGCTCCCCTCCCCCCCCAACACACATACATACACTCACCAACCTCTGCAACGGCTTACTGACTGACAGTCAGAATTAAAGCTGTGGTCTCTGTTCTTTGGTTCAGTGTTTTCTACTACTTAAGGAGATTCTGCTTTGACAATGAAAGTAAGCAGCTTCCAGTTAACTCTGGATATTAAACACACATATTTATATCCTCTCCCTCCTAAAATCACATAAAGATGACAGTAAACAGGCTATAAAGGACTATTTTGAGTCTGGGCAAGTTCTTTGAATCCATGTTTTTTTTAATATATTTTCATTCAAATTAGAAGAGAGGTACTTAGGGTTTTCAAGTTCCCATCCCAATTTTACCCCCAACTGGCCCAGAAACTGCTCTGGGCCTCAGTTTCCTCCTCTAAATGATGCGAGGAACATTGAAACTTCACAAATGTTGGTGACCTTGCCCCTTATCTCTTATAGAAGAGACAACTCTTTCAGCAAATTTTGTCAGGAAAATGTGCACACCCCCAAAGCAGCAAAAACAAAACAAAACATTGCAAGCTTCCTTTCTCAGGCAAAGACAACGATATCATCCAGTATGTTTTTCTGTTTACTTTGGTTGCCAAGAAGCACAGAGCTAAACTGATCTCATGTTCAGTAACTCCCTCATTTCAGGATCCTGAAACAATTTTCTTCCTTTCCTTATCTACAAATGGCTTCTGAGCAGTCCTATCTTTATATTAATGATTTATTATATGTTCAATATGTCTGAACAAAAGAAAATTCCTCTGGAAGTGGGCATGGTACACATTGTAAACACCATAAAATGAAACAGACAAAACTGGTTGCTTGGTAACTTGCCAAGGTCTTCATAAAAGGTGATGCTTCATCCCCTGTAAGATTCATTCTAAAAGTTTCAGCTTATTATCAAATGACCTTACCAACCTGTCTTAATTCCCCTGCTTCTCTCTACCAAACTGGCACCTCTACTCTACCAACATCAAAGAGGACCAAGAGAGGCTCAGCTACCTGTCCTTAGTATTCCCTTTCCCCTTGTGGGCAAGCACTTGTGCTCAATATGTCTTTGTGCCCTCCGCATCTCACAAATGACCTGGCACAGAGTAGGTGCTCAACAGATCTTAGGTAGATGAATTCCTAGCTCAGCAATACTGTTTCTGAAGAAGTCCTTGAGACCAGCAGTGGGAAATGACAAGGTGAACAGACAGGTGACTAAGACCCAGTCCCTGATCATGAAGAGTTTATAGTGTGGTGGAGACCAGACAAGAAGCGGACCAGTCAAAAGAGAGATGGATACCACAGGGGGAAGCACAGAAGGCTGTGAGACCCCAGAGAAAGAATACTCAGTTGGGGGGCTTAGCCTGACTGTTGTTGTTGCTATGCCAATGGAAGGCTAAAGATTTGAATCTACCTAGAGATCCTGGCAGCGTAGTGGTTAAGAGCTCAGCTGCCAACCAAAAGGTCGGCAGTTGGAACCCACCAGGCACTCCTTGGAAACTCTATGGGACAGTTCTACTCTGTCCTATAGGGTTGCTATGAGTCAGAATCAATTCGATGGCAACAGGTTAGAGGAGCCTGGGGGGTGGGGGGAGGTTGGTGATCTACTTTGGGAAAATCAGCCACTGAAAAGACACACACAGGGTCTCCATGAGTTGGAACTGGCTCAGTGGTAACTGGTTGGGTATAGAGTAGAGAATAAGACATCTAATTCAGTGATCAAATGAGTAAATGAGATGGCCTTATATCTATTGGAGCCCTGGTGCCTCAGTGGTTAAGAGCCCAGTTGCTAACCAAAAGTTCAGTACTCCGAATCCACCAGCTGCTCCTTAGAAACTCTATACAGCATTTCTACTCTGTCCTATAGGGTTGCTACAAGTTGAAATTGACTGGATGACAACAAATATGTGTTTGCGAGGCGTTTGCCCACACTTAGTAGTTGTGTGACCTTGGGCAAGTCACTGAGCCACTCTGTGCTTGGTTTTCTTGACAGTAAAATGGAGGCCATTATAGCTCCCTCGAAGAGTTGTTATGAACATTAAAAGCATTTAGGCCTGTTTTTTTTAGCATGTAGGGAGGAACAAATAAATGTTAGCTACTATTATTAACCTGACTACAAATGGGTTTATTAAACTTGCTCCTACCCAGGAAACTCTTAGAAAGGTCACAGAGCTTTGAGCAAATTGGTTAGGACCCCTTGAGGTAGAGTTCATTTTTCCTGCTAAATTCAACAGCATCCCACTTCTCTGGGCCAACTCTCTCACAAGTACCTGCTAATAGCTCTCATTGTTTTGTTTATGGTGCTCCCAACAAGTGTTAGTAACTTCTTATTTGCATTCTTAATAGACAATTTTCAAAGCATGTTGAAACCGCAGTTAGTTTTAGGAGACCTAGGTCTCATTTTCTTTCTTGCCTTGTTTTATCAGCATTTGGATGAGCTTCAGCAGCTCACAATGCACTCTTGCCCATTTAATCTTAGTTAAGATTTCCAGAGCTCTTTGGTGTGTGTGTGTGTTCGTGGTGAAGGTTAGTTTGTCCTGTCTCACAGACCCCAAAACCAAGAGGTCGAACACCTCAGGTCCTAAGCCAGTGGGAAGAGATCATCATTATGACCATTCGCTCTAGTTATTTTACTTAACAAATACATATAGTGCCAACTCTGTGCTGGGCACTATTCTAAAGCAGTAAACAAATATTAATGCATTTCATCCTCATAACAAGTCTATCAAAACCAAACCAAACCCGTTGCCGTTCAGTCGATTCTGACTCGTAGTTATCCTACAGGACAGAGTAAAAGTGTCCTATAGGGCTTCCAAGTCTGTAAATCCTTATGGAAGCAGACTGTCACATCTTTCTCTGTGGAGCAGCTGGTGGGTTTGAACCACCTACCTTTTGGTTAACAGCCGAGCAGTTTAACTACTGTGCCACCAGGGCTCCTATAACAAGTCTTAGGCAGATACTAGTGTTATTATTGCTATTTTACAGATGAGGTACAGAGATGTTAAGTCACTTGTTCAAGGTCACACAGCAAGGGGTCAGTGAGCTATACTACCATCTGTATGACCTTGGGGAAGTTACTTACCCTTAATGGGTAATAAGCATAAAGAACTTTACCCTCTTCAAAACTACCATTATATGAAACCAGTAACCACTTTCTATGAAGTCAGTTCATGACTCAAGGTGACTCCATGTGCATCAGAGTAGGACTGTGCCCCATAACGTTTTAAATGGCTGATTTTTCAGAAGCAGATCATCAGGACTTCCTTCTGAGGCACCTCCTGGTGAACGCGAACCTCCAACCTTCCAGTTAGCAGCTGAGCACATTAACCGTTCATACCACCCAGGGACTCTACCGTTACATGAGGCAGGTATCAATAAAATTTTACAGATGAGGAAGCTGCAGCTCAGAGGGGCTGAGGGGCTTGTCCAGTCAATGGCTAACAGACTTAGAAACAGAACTAGGATTGACGCCCAAGTCTACTGAATCCAAAGATCCCTTAACTGCTATGAAGCACTGTGGATGGAAGGTGGTGATAGCTTTCAACATCAAAATCCATAATTGCTGCTGCTGCTGCTGCTATTGTTGTTATTTGCTAGAGAAGTACACTCCCCTTCCCTTAGCGCATGGAGAGAAAAGTAAAAATGATAAGAACACAGTTGATTCTGTATGCAAGCCTGCAGATCTAAGGCCATGCATAATGTTCTCAACAAGGCCCTGCAGTCACTTCTGCTCAGGAGAGACCACTATAAATTCTGGTCTGCATACACTAATTTATTTCTTATTTATTTTACTGATACATATCTAGGACCTCCAGCGAGTGCTCCAACACCTGCTCCAACACACCTGCTGCCCCATGTGTAACTGGAGTAGGGAGGGAGACCCGGAAACAAGCCCTGCGAGGAAAACAAGACTCCACAGACTAGAGCCCTGGTGGAGCAGTGGTTAAGAGCTACAGCTGCTAACAAAAAGGTTGGCAGTTTGAATCCGCCAGCCACGCCTTGGAAACCTTATGGGGCAGTTCTACTCTGCCCTATAGGGTCGCTCTAAGTTGGGATCGACTTGACAACAGGTTTTTGTTTTGTTTTTTTAATAGACTAGAACAGTCCAAGTTCAATTAATTTTCCGGTAACTGAAATTAAAACCCATGAACTACCTCCCTCTCTCCTCCTCCCCCCCTTTTTTTTCTTGTAATACTTAGGACTGAAAAGGTTGTTAGATGTCTTATTCTGCTTTTCTGCCTTAGTAAAGAGTGCACTGGACATGCTTGAGTCTTTAACAACTGACGCTCTCACGCAGCCACAAGATTATTTTTCTGAGTAGTAGAATGTCGAAGATGAGCGAAATTTCAAATAGGAAGACATAACCAGAAAGGGAGTGAAGTGGAAAAGAAAGAGTACTTCCCTTTTTTTTTTTTTTTTTTTATTTGAGTGACTGCTGAGGATCAAACACTCTGCTAGGTGCTTTACAAGACAGGTGTGACTCCCACTGCAACCCTCAATTTGGAAAATGAGCTATGTTGGAAGAACCATTATCCATCATTGTCCAAAGACCTTATCACACAGTTGGTCAAACTGTGGCTCAGAGAAAGAAAGTGACTTATCCAAGGTCACTCAGCAAGTTGCCCCCAAAGTGCTCCCCACTTCAGTCTCACACTAATTTTAAAACTCCAACCTGAAATCTCAGCATGAGCATAACCAGCATGGTTTTAGGATCTTTACCGCAGTTTCCTTCACCGGCCTCCCTTCCTCCCCAGTTAATTATCCTTGCAGATATGGGCATGAGGGCACAGGCAGGCTACACATGAACTCACACAGCTAAATTCCTGCAGATACAGAGTTCAAAGCTGCAGCTAAGCTTGTGCTCTTGATGCCTTTTTAGTCAACGCCTTCAAGATGCCTGATTTTGTCTCCAAATTACCCTGCCCAGGGCTACAGGGGAGATAGAACAGGGGCTGGGCTGTCTGCAGGAAAAAAAAAAAACAAAAAAAAAACCTGGCTGCAGGTTGCAGTTTGGGCATGGATTCGATCTAACTAATTTTAGTCTTTCATTTTTCTTCCCAATACCCAACACAAGGTTATACTCTTGCCTTTTGCCTATTGGGCTGAGAAAGGACAGGTAGAATGGTCATTTCTTAGAAAGTCAGGACCAGACTTTTTCCCATGCATCCCCTCCCCGCCCCCCCACTAAGAAGGCAGTACCAGACCTTGGGGGCGGAGACTCACCCACAGAACATGAAGATGGTGCTGGAGGTGGCGTCGTAGGGCAAAGGCAGGGTCTGCTGCAGGCACAGCTGCTCACAACCGCCGTTAAAGCCATCAGAGCAGTCGATGCCTTTGGAGTGGTCATAGCAGCCTGAGCCATCCTTCATGGGCCTCAGCTCCTCAGGGCACTGCTCAGAGAGAGGGCAACAGTGTGGTTATGGCTGAGGCATGACAGCCCCATCATGCCCTCTCCTCCCACCTTCTGAAAAGGGGCATGTATGGGAAACTGAAAGAGACAGGTTCAGAGTCCTGCTTGGCCACTTAATAGCTATGTGGCCTCGGACAACATCATTACCTCTCTGAACTTCAGTGTCCTCACCTGTAAAATGGGGCTTTTGTGAGTATTTGCCTCTTAATGGTTGTGAGAAGGAAGAGGGGTAATGTCGGCAAAGTGCTTAGAACATCATGGCTCACAGAGCAACCACACGGCAAATGGTAGCTGCTATTTTTAACACTGATGAGAGTTCCTCAGTGGTGCAGTTGGTTAACTGCTCAGCTGCTAACTGAAAGGTTGGAGGTAGGTGTTCACCCAAAGGAAATAAAAAAAAAAAAATTTTTTTTTTTTCACCCAGAGGCACCTCAGAAAAAAGGTCTGGAGATCTATTTCCAAAAATCGGCCATTGAAAACCCTACTATGGAGCACAGTTCTACTCTGACGCACATGGAGTCGCCATGAGTTGGAACTGATTCAATGGAAACTAATTTCTTAATATTGATATTGCTGGGACCATCATCATCATTATTTTTATTAACATTTTTCTATACAGTCTCTGGAGCCTGGCGGCACAGTGGTTAAGTGTTTGGCTGCTAACCAAAAGTTGGCAGTTTGAATCCACCAACTGCTCCTTGGAAACCCTATGGGGCAGCTCTACTGTGTCCTATAGGGTTGCTACGAATTTGGATCGACCTGACAGCAACGGGTTTGGTTTTTATACAGTCTCTGCTATAAGGATCACTTAGGGAGGCAGCCTGGTATATTTTAAAGAGCCCCCCTCAATATGAGTTTAAATCCCAGCTCTTCTTCTTTTTCATCGTGTGATCTGAGGCAAGTTACTCTCCCTCTCTGAACCTCAACTTCATCATCTATTCAACAGGCACGACACCTACAGATTTGTTGTGAAGCTTAAATCACATTGTTCAGGTGCATCCCTTATGTCTTAGTTATTCAGTGCTGCTATTAACAGAAATACCACAAATGGGTGACTTTAACAAACAGAAATTTATTTTCTCATAGTTTAAAAATCCATTGCTGTCGAGTTGATTCCGATTCATAGGGACCCTATAGGACAGAGTAGAAATGCCCCACAGGGTTTCCAAGGAGCACCTGGTGGATTTCTACTGCCAACCTTTTGGTTAGTAGCCAAACTCTTAACCATTATGCCACCAGGGTTTCCTCTAGAGCCGGCACCCTGAATAGAAGTCTGAATTCAGGGTGCCGACTCTAGGGTAAGTCTTTCTCTCTGTTGGCTCTTGGGGTAAGTCCTTGTTTCTTATGTTCCTTGGCCATCTTCATGTGACTTGGCATATCTCTTCCCCATCTCTGCCCACTAGCTTGCTTGTTTAATCTTTTATATCTCAAAAGAGATTGACTTAAGAGACACCCTACACTAATTCTGTCTCATTAACATAACAAAGAAAACCCATTCCCAAATGGGGTTATAACCACTACAGGGGTTAGGATTTATAACATATATTTTTGGGGGGGAGGAGGGGTACAATTCAATTCATAACACCTTACTTCAGAAGTTGGCACATAATTTGATACTCATAAAATGTGAACTCTCTTCCTTCTTGTCTTAAATGGATCATTTCTCCACCATTGTCCCTGGAGCCCTCATAGAGATTCCCACATACTCACAACTGGAGCATGCAAAGGTCTCCCAACCAATCCGCTTGCTTCCAGTCTAGCCTTCTCCAAACCATCCTCCTTACTAGTCACCAGAATGATATTTCTAAATAGAAATCACTCCCCAGCTTATAAAATAAATAATTAAAACAATATATTGCACCTTTCTTAAGCTGATAGGGTCCTCTGAATTATGAGTTCAAATTCTCTGCCTAGCCAGTGAACACTGTTCCCCCTAACCACACTGACCACCCTTGGGTGCCTAAACAAACTCCACTGATTCCAGCCTACAGGTCTGTCTTAGTCATCTATCTAGCACTGCCATAACAGAAACACCACAAGTGGATGGCTTTAAAAAAGAGAAATTTATTTTCTCACATTCTAGTAGGTTAAAAAATAGGTTACAAGTTCAAATTTGGGGTGTTGTCTCCGGGGGAAGTCTTTCTCTTTTTGTTGGCTCTGGAGGAAGGTCCCTGTCCTCAATCTTCCCCTGGTCGAGGAGCTTCTCAGGTGCAGGGACCCTGTCTTCAAAGGACGTGCTCTGCTCCTGGTGCTGCTTTCTTGGTGGTATGAGGTCCCCAACTCTCTGCTTGGTTCCCTTTCCTTTTATCTCTTGAGAGAAAAAAGGTGGTACAGGCCACACCCCATGGAAACTCCGTTGACCTTGGACCAGGGAGGTGGCTAGGGTAAGGGTGGTATTATAATCCCACCCTAATCCTCTTTAACATAAAATTACCATCACAAAATGGAATACAACCACAGAATACTGGGACACATGGCCTAACACATTTTTGGGGGGACATAATTCAATTCATGACAAGGTCTTTGCACCTTTGGTGACCTCAGCCAGAGTGTTCTTCTCAGTGTGTCTGGCACGTGCTAAGTGCTCTGTGAACGGAAGATCTTGGACTGTGGGTAAGCTGTTAACAATGTGCCATTGAGTCAACTGTGACTCACAGTGGCCTCATGTGTGTCAGTATAGAACTGTGCTCCATAGGGTTTTCAATGGCTGATTTTTTTGGAAGTAATCTCCAGGACTTTCTTCCAAGGCTCCTCTGGGTAGACTAAAACCACCAACCTTTTGCTTAGCAGCCAAGTGTGTTAACCATTTACACCACCCAGGGACTCCAAACTGTGGGCACAACTGGCTGTGTACTCAATTTAGTTTTCCATCATTTGGTGAGGCTGGGCTCACCTTCTCCAGGCCAGCAGATGGAGAAGCAGTTCCAACTCCCCTGCCTTTGAGAGAGAAAACAAGGTACTAGGTTTTAATTTCAGGCACCGTGCTGGCATTTCCTGTCCACAAAGATTTACATCTAGAGCCCAGCCCACCTCATCCATCACTAGACACCGCTGATTAAAATGTCCTCCCACTGCGCACCCCCCAGCCCCTTCACCTAAACCAACTCCCCAGCCCCCTTCCAAGCCGTGGTTCTGAACAACATCAATTACAAAATACACACACAAAAATTAATTTAAAAACAAAAAGCAAAAACAGTAAAAAGGTCAGCTGTCTTGGAAATTAAATTTTGCCTAAGAAGACCTCGTAATTACAAATGCATGAGAGAGTTCTTGGAGACATTTGAGGCTGGTGCCAGGAAGGGTGATGGAGAAAGTAGGTTATAAATGGCCTTTGTCAAGCTGCAGAAAAGTTATAGAGCTGCTACATTTTGTACTTAAAAAGAAAAATCAATTTTCCATGTGAGTGAAATGCTGTACATATTAATACAGGCACAGAGGAGGCCCTGGTTTATCTCTGAACATACACTGGTGGGCAGGAGGGGACCTGGTCACAGGCTGTTTTTGGGGTCACCTGCTGGTCTAGGGGCTGGGTTCTGTGTGTCCACAGGACGGCTGACCTTTTCAGTATCAGGATGTCCAGGGTATCAGTCACAGTTGTTTCCCATCTCTCAATAATTCCCTATGAGTTTCTTTCATTAAAAAAGTGTGTGCTATAAAACAGGCACTATCTAAGCCCTTTACGTATTTTTACTGATTTAATCCTTATAGCAAACATATGATGTAGTATGGTAGGCTGATAATGGCCCCTAAACCTATGTCCACATCCTAATTCCTAGAACCCATGAATGCGACCTTATACGGTAAAGTTTGTGCAGATGTGATTAAGTTAAGGCTCCTGTGATGAGGAGATGATCCTGGATTATCTAGGTGTTCCCTAAAAGCTGTCACAAACGTCCTTGGAAGAGAGAGGCAGAGAGAGATCAGACACAGGCAGAGGAAAAGGGGATGTGAAGATGGGGGCAGAGATTGAAGTGATGTGGCCAGAGTCGCGGAATGACGAGGAATGCCGGGAGCCACCAGGAGCTAAAGGTGGAAAGGACAGGTTCCCCCTAGAATCTCTGGAGAGAGAGCACCCTGCCGACCCCTGGATTTCAGGTTTCTGACCTCCAGAATTGTGAGAGACTACATTTCTGTTGTTTTAACCCAAAAAGAAGAAAATCAAACCCACGGCCGTTGAGTTAATTCTGACTCATAGCGACCCTACAGGGTTCCCAAGGCTGTAATCTCTATGGAAGCAGTTTGTGGTAACATGTTACAGCAGTCACAGGAAAGAAATAAAGGTTGGTACCATCATTATGCTCATTTTACAGATTAGAAAACTGAGGAGAGGGTTACACAGCTCAGAGGTGGCAGACCCAGGCTGTTCAGGTTTCCTGGCTCTGTAGCTCTTAACTGTCTCCTGGGCAAGTTGCTTTACCCCACTGTCACGTACTGACTAATACATTTCCAGGACTAGGATGTTGGAATAAGGGTTAGAGTTAATCTAACCTCCTGTAATATAGGGACCATTCAGGTGGTCCCTACAAAGATATGCCCACATCTTAACCCTTGGATCCTGTGAACATGGCCTTATTTGGAAAAGGTCTTTGCAGATATAATTAAGAATCTCAAGATGAGATCATCCTGGATTACCCAAAAACCAACTCATAGTGACCCTATGGGCCCCAAATGCAATGGCAAGTATCCTTACAAGCAACAGAAGAGAAGATACAGAGAGAAGAGGAAAAGGTCTTGTGAAGATGGAAGCAGAAATTAGAAATATGCAGCCACAAGCCAAAGGAAAGCCTGGAGTCAACAGAAGCTGGAAGAGGCAAGGAAGGATTCTCCACTAGAGCCTTCCAAAGGGCTGTGGCCCTGCTAACACTGATTTCAGACTTCTGGCCTCCAGAGCTATGAGAAAACAAATTTCTATTGTCTTAAGCCACGGAGTTTGTGGTAATTTGTTACAGCAGCCACAGGAAATAATACACCTCCAGAGAGTGGAAGAGCATTGCCCTGCCCCAAATCACTCAGCAGATGAGGGGAGGATACAGAACCAGGTCTCCGGAGTCCCAACTTGGTAATCTGCCCACGACACTCACTACCCTTTTGTCATGGATTGTGTCCCCCAAAAATATGTTTCAATTTGGTTAGGCCATGATTCCCAGTATTGTGTAGTTGTCCTCCATTCTGCGATTGTCATTTTATGTTAAAGGGAATTAGGGTGGGATTGTAACATCCTTACCCAGGTCACATCCCTGATCCAATGTAAAGGGAGTTTCCCTGGAGTGTGGCCTGCACCACCTTTTATCTCTCAAGAGATAAAAGGAAAGGGAAGCAACCAGAGAGGGGGTACCTCATACAACCAAGAAAGCAGTGCCAGGAGCAGAGCATGTCCTTTGGATCCAGGGTTCCAATACAGAGAAGCTCCTAGCCCAGGGGAAGATTGATGACAAGGACCTTCCTCCAGAGCTGACAGAGAAAGCCTTCTGCACTGAATTTGGACTTCTAGGCTACCAGATTGTGAGAAAATAAATTTCTCTTTGTCAAAGCCATCCACTTGTCGTATTTCTGTGCCTTTCTGTATACATTTTAGAATAACCGTGTCTGTATCTACAAAAAAATCTTGCCGAGATATTGATAGAAATTATATTAAAACTACATATCAATTTGGAAAAGAGTGACATCTTTATTATGTTGAGTCCTCCAATGCATGAACACAGTATATGGCTCTCCATTCATTCAGATCTTTAATTTCTTTCATCAGTGTTTTGAAGTTTTTAGCATAAATGTCCCATATATATTTTATTAGATTTACATCTAAGTATTTCATTTTTGTTGAGTAATTATAAATGGCATCATTGTTAGTATATAGTAATACAATTGACTTTTGTATATTTATCTTGTATCGTGCAACCTTGCTGAACTTACTCATTACTTCTAGGAAGTTTTGTTCATTTTTTAAAATTTCTTGGGGTTTCCTATGTAGACCAACCAGATCATCTGCAAATAGAGAAAATTTGTTTCTTTATTTTTCATCTGTATGTATTTTATTTCCTTTCTTGCCTTATTGCACTGGACAGAACTTCAGCACTTTGTTGAGTAAGAGTGGTAAAAGTGGACATTCTTGCCTTGTTCCTGATCTCAGGGAGAAAGCATTCAGTCTTCTACCATAAGTATAATAGTTTAATTAGGTTTTTATTAAATGTTCTTTATCAATTGAGAAATTCTTCCCTATTCCTATTTTTCTGAGTTTTTATCATGAATGGGTGTCCAGTTTTGTCAAATGCTTTTTCTACATCAATTGGTATGATCAGGTGATTTTTCTTCTTTGACCTGTTATATATGGATTGATTTTCAAAGACTGAATCAGCCTTGCATCCCCAGAATGAACCCCACTTAGTCATAGTGTATTGTTCTTTTTTTATAAATTGCTGAATTCTATTTCCAATATTCTGTTAAGGATTTTTGATATTATATTCATGAGAGTATTTGCTCTATAGTTTTCTTTCTTTCTTTTTTCTCTTTTGCTTTGTCTCGTTTTGCTGTCAGGGTAATATTATCTTCCTAAATTTAACTAGGGAGTTTTTTTCCTCTTCTGTTTTCCAGTTAATATTATACAGAGCTGGTGTAAATTCTTTAAATATTCAGTGAAATTCTCCAGTGAAACCATCTTGGCCTGAAGATTTCTGGGGAGTTTTTAACCTACAAATTCAACTTCTATAAAGCTATTTGAACTATTTCATGTTTGGTGAGTTTGTGGTAGTTTGTGTTTTCAAGAAATTGATCCATTGTGTCTAAATTTTTTAATTTATATGTGTAGACTTATTCATAGCATTCACTTCTTATCCTTTTGATGTCTGCAGAGTCTGTAGTCCTATCCTGTGTTTCATTCACGATACTGGTAATTTGTTTCTTTTCTTTTTGCTCTGTCAGTTTTGCTAGAGGTTTTTCAATCTTACTGACCTTTCCTAAGAACCAGCTGTTTGTTTCCTTGATTTTTCTCTACGCTTTTCTGTTTTCAATTTCATTGATTTCCTTCCTTCTGCTTGCTTTGGGTCTATTGTGCTCTCCTTTTTTTTTTTTGGCTATTGAGGTAGGAGCTTAGATTATTGAGACTCCTGTTTTCTAATGTATGCATTTAGCGCTATACATTTCCTTCTCATTAAATATATAGACACAGATACGTTAAAGATAAGGATGGATCACTTCTTTAGCTGCGCCCCACAAATTTTGATATGTTGAATCTTCATTTCATTCAGTTCAATGGATTTTTTTTATGTCCCTTTAGATTTCCTCTTTGACTCATACACTATTTAGAAGTGTGTTGTTTAATTTCCAAGGGCTTGGGGATTCTCTGTTATCTTTCTGTTATTGCTTTCTAGTTTGATTCTGTTATACAGAAGAACACTCTTTGTATAATTTCAATTCTTTAAATTTGTTGAGGTTTGTTTCATGGCCCAGGATATTGTCTATCTTGGCATATTTTCTGTAGGCACTTGAATGTGTTTTCTGTGCTGTTGTTGAACAGAATATTCTATAAATGTTAGCTAGATCCTGTTGGCTGATGGTGTTATTAAGTTCTTTTTTTTTTTTTGCTGATTTTCTGTCTAGTTGAGGGAGTGGTGTTAAAGTCTCCAACTAAAATTGTGGGTTCGTCTATTTCTCCTTTTGGTTTTATCAGTTTATGCATCACATATTGTGAAAGAAGTTGCTCTATTTTTTGTTAAGTACACATTAAGAATTGTTGTGTCTTCTTGATGGATGGCCTTTTATCATTATATGATGCCTGTCTCTAGTAATTTTCTTCACTCTGAGTTAAATTTTATCTGTCATTAGTATAGCCATTCCTGTTTTATTTTGGTTTGCATGATGCATCCTTTCCATCCTTTTACTTTCAACCTGCCTATCTCATTATAATTGAAATTAATGTCTTATAGACAGAATATAGTTGGGTCATGTTTTATAATTCACTCTAATAATTTCTATATCTATATAATTGGTATATATAAGTCATTTTCATTTAATGTAATTATTGATATGTTAATGCTTAACCCACTGCTGTCAAGTTGATTTTGACTCATAGCGACCTTATAGGACAGAGTAGAACTGCCCCATAGGGCTTCCAAGGCTGTAAGTGGCTGGTGGGCTCGAACCACAGACCTATCAGTTAGCAGCCAAGAGCTTAACCACTGCGCCACCAGAGCTCCATGTTAGGGCTTAGGTCTGCCATTTTATATTGTTTTCTGATTGCCCATTGTTTTTCATTTGTGTGTTTTCTTTTACTGCTTTCCTGTGGATTACCTGAACATTTTTAGAATTCCATTTTTATTTTATTTATCTATAGTGTTTTTGAAGCATCCCTTTGTATAAAAAAATATATATATATATTTTATTTTTTTTTTTATAGCTATTTTTAATGTTGCTCTAGGTGTGTTATATGTACGTAACTTATCATAGCCTACTGGTGTTGTCATTTTACCAGTTTAAATGATATGTTGAAAATGTTATGTCCCTTTACCCTCCCCATTTATAATTTAATTTTCTTAATTATTTCCTCTACATACATTTAAAACCACATTGGACAGTGTTATAATTTTTGTTTTAACCATCAAACATAATTTAGAAAACTTAAGAGAGAAGAAAAGTCCACTACATTTACTTGCCTTTCTACTAGGCCTCCTCTGACACTGTCCCAGCAGGGAGAGGTGAGGAGGCCTTGTTACTGTCAGGTGGTGGTGGAAGTCCAGACTCCTCAGGTCTCCACTGACTCAGGGTGAGGGGCCTCCTTAAAGTCCTAGCTCCCTATTCAGCTTTCTCTGACCTTGACCTACTGGGGGGATTGAGTTGCCTCATTACAAGACGGAAGCCTGTAAGGGTGGAAGTCAGGCTCTCCACTTTGCCTTTGCTGACATGGATTGGTGTGGGTCTATAGATTTTTCTGTGGTGTTTGCCTGGAATACAGCAGTTATTGTCTGAAAGTTTTATCTTGCTAGGCTTCCCCTTTCTTGGATTTTTGGCTAAAGAGGGTAGGCTTTTGTTGAGGTTTTTATTGTCTGGACTCATTAGCATTTCAGAACTTACCACCATGCCATTGCTTGGGTGTCCAGATCCCTAGGTGGTCTGCCTTCTCTCTACCTTTCAGAGTCTTCTTATGTTTGGTTTATATATAATGTCCAGGAATTTTAATTGTACTTAGCAGGAGGAATGGGAAAAGTACGTCTACTCCCCCATGGCTTATTTTTGCACAGCCCCTACAGCTAAGAATGCTTTTTACATTTTTTTAAAGGGTGTTTTTTTTTTTTTTTTTCTAAAAAAAAAGGAAGACTATGAGACCAAAAAAAAAAAAAGGACCATATGTGACCTCCAAAGCCTAAACTATTTCCCATATGGCCTTTATAAAGAAAGCTTGCTGATCCCTGACTTCAGCCATGGGAAGGCACCTGGAGTTTATTCTAAGCGCAGCTAGGGGCCACTGGATGATTGTAGGCAGGGGAGTGAAATGATCTGATTTGTGATTTTGAAGAGATATTGAATTCAATTATCTCTCAGCACTTTCTCAGAGCTCAGGAAAGGCAGGCTCATGTGAGGCAGGCTCTGTGGGACTTGGAGTGGATGTGAGAAAGGGGGAGGGTTCATCTAATGATGACTCCATCCTTGGAGGGCTGCTGGAGGTTTTACAGTAAGTAAGTGAGAGAGCTGGTCATCTAACTCAGGTCAGCCTCCGGTCAGCCGGGCCCTGGGGCTCACAGCCCCTATCCTCCTTCCACTTTGAGGAGGGGAGCCACAGAACGATGCTGGGCCTGGGCCCCTGAGCCCTGAGGCCTTGAGGATCAGAACGGGGTGTGAGGCTGGAGGATCCCCAGCTGTTCCCACTACACACTGGCCCCGCTCTACTTCCATAGCCCCCTCCTCCATCCCCTGTGCCTGCTCCAGTTCCTTCTTAGCCAGACTTTTCATCATCACCAAGTCATTTGTTTCTGTTTGTAATTATGCATTTTAATGTTCATTAATTATGGAATGCAAACTGCTTCAAGTGCAAAATATGTAATGAGCAGCTTCACCACCCTGCCCCCAGGTCTAGAAGGTGGGTGGCTGTTCCAAGCCTGAGAAGAAAAAATAAACAACTTACCGAACAGAATAACTTTTCCTGGGACCTGAGTGAATCATATTGTAAATAAACCTCGAGGAATTCCTTGTGGTGGAGAAAGCCTGTCTTTCCCTCAGGCCCTGGCACAGAGGCACCTTAAAGTTCTTCTACAACCAGGGGTCTGATAGGCAGGGTGGGGTAAAGAAAAAAAACAAAAACACTGGCCTTGGACCCAGGAACCAGCCTTCAGCAAATTGCTCAGCTTCTCTGAATCTCAGTTTCTCCATCTGGAGGACTGTGATAACAAAGAAAACATGTACAAAGTGGGCAGGACAGGCCCTGCAGTCCCTGGGTGGTGCAAATGGTGAACAAGCTCAGCTGTTAACCCAAAGGTTGGAGGTTTGAAAGGCTGAAGTCTGGGTCCACCCAGAGGCACCTCAGAGCTTTAAAAAAATCAGCCATTGGAAACTCTGTGGAGCACAGCTCTACTCTAACACAACACGGGGGTACCATAAGTCGAAGTCAACCCCACAGCAACTGGTAGCAGGTCCTTGATAAACTGTCTGGAACGACTGACTGCCTGGAGAGCTGGAGTTTCAGCTCTGCCTTGCCCCTGTCTCTAACTGGCTGGCGGCTTCAGACAAGCACACCCCACCCGAGTCTGCTTCCTTCAGTATAAAATGAAGGCACTGGATGACAGAAACTTGGAGAATCCTTCCATTGCTAAACTGCTTGGATTTTGTCAAAGCAACTGTGAATTGTGAAAAGGGGAGAACTAGCTCTAAAGTATTTGAGAGGCGAATAGGGAATTTCCTTTCACTTGGCTGCACCATGTTTTAAGAAATAACAAGGATGCCCCCAAACATGCCCAATCATGGGCAAATCGTGTCCTCCTCCAAGGGTTCAGCAAGTATTTGATTTAGTCTCATTGCTACTGTGAGCATAATAATAGTCTACTTCCTAATAATAGAATTCCTTTTTTTTTTTTTGGTTCTGTCTTAGCTATCTAGTGCTGCTATAATAGAAATACCACAAGTGGATGGCTTTAACAAAGAGAAATTCATTTCTTTACTGTAAAGTAGGCTAAAAGTCCAAACTCAGGGCATCAGCTCCAGGGGAAGGCTTTCTTTCTCTGCTGGCCTTCTAATCGATCTTCCTCCAGACTTGGAGCTTCTCTGCGCAGGAATCCTGGGTCCAAAGGATGCGCTCTGCTCCCGGGACTGTTTTCTTGGTGGTATAAGGTCACCCCTCTCTGCTTGCTTTCCTTTCCTTTTTATCTCTTGAGAGATAAAAGGTGATGCAGGCCACACCCCATGGAAACTGCCTTTATGTTGGATCAGGGATGTGACCTGGGTAAGGGTGTTACAATCCCACCCTAATCCTCTTTAACATAAAATTACAATCACACAATGGATGACAACCACAGAATACTGGGAATCATGGCCTAACCAAGTTGATACACACATTTTGGGGGGACAGAATTCAGTCCATGACATCCTCTGATAACAGAACTGCCTCCTAACAATAGTATTGCCTTATAGGATCGTGGTAAAGGTTAAAAGAGACAACACAGCAACCACGAGATGAAACACATGTGAAAGATACAGCACACTGCCAGTCATGTAGGCTACACACAGCAGTGAGAGACGGCTCTCCAAGCCCCTTCCTTGTCCTTGTGTCTCAGAGCCTCAGTTTCCACATCAATACATTGGCAAGAGTAACCTCTGTCTCTCTGGGCTATGAGAGCACAAAACCAGATCATGTGCATCCAATGCCGTTATGCATATACGATGTGGAACACATGGTTGTTGTTGTTGTTACATGCTGTGGAGTCAATTCCAGCTCGTGGTAACCCCATGGCACGTGCTTGAAAAAATGGTAGATGCTGTTGCTCTTGCCTTGTTACTCTCCCTGTGTAGAAAATCAGTTTAGGGAGAAATGTAGGAGACCACATACGTGGATTTTAAAAAAAAAAAGACCATTGCCATCGAGTTGATTCCAACTCACCGTGACCCTATTACACAGAGCAGAATTGATTGCCCCATAGGGTTTCCAAGGCTGTAATCTTTACGGAAGCAGAATGCCACATCTTTCTCCCTAGGAGCAGCTGGAGGGTTCAAACTGCTGACCCTTCGGTTAGTTGCTGAGCGCTTTAACCACAGTGCCACTAGGGCTCCTTACATACTTGGGTAGGGTAGGCAAAATCTACCCAAAATATCTTTTGCTCATCCCAACAATGCAAAGGTAGGACGAGTATCATTCTGCCCACTTTGCAGATGAGAAATCTGAAGACCAGAGAGACCCGGTGACTTGTCTGAGGTCACACAGCATGTGAGTGGCAGACTGTGCCTCCCATTGCAAGCCACCTAACTGCAAATGAGGTATTACTTCCCCTGATCTACATGTGATGTCACAGTGGTTTACACGGGCTACTTCTACAGGGGGCTTCGGAAAACTTTGTGAGGAGGGCCCTATGATGGGTTATGAGGAAACCTGGGTGCTTGGCAGAGAGGGAGGCTACTGGCAACATAGTTTTGGGTTTGGGTCAGAAACAGCTTCCAAGGGAGGAGAAGAGGGAGGGAAGGAAGGAGGGAAGGAAATGAAATGGATATTTTTTGAGCACCTACTGTGTGCTGGACATTTTCCCATATACTATTTCTTTGAATCCCTACAACTAAACTCAGAGGCCCCTTTGAGATTTACCCATTTTACAGGCAAGGTTACTGAGGATCATACATGGTAAGTAAGGGTTGCAGAGTTCTTAGTATGAACCATTGCTTTGATTAGAGGCTGAGTGGGCCTGGTTTACTTGTTCCAGGAGGCCTCTGGCGTATTGCCTAGAATGGAAGTGAGTGGGAAGGCCCTGCCAATTCCCAGTCCCCCGCCCTCTCCCTACTCAACCTGAATCTGTCAACCAGGCCAGCTTGCCCGTCTATTATTGCCGACATTGATTTGAACAACCAGGCCAGTAGAGAGCCCATGATTACTGGGAGTTTTAACCAACTCATGCCAATTCAGCTGCCCCTCAATTTGTGCTGGGCTGGGGTGCTGACATGGAGGGAAGGGGGATGGCAGGGTGGGCATACAAAATGCAAAAAGGATTACAGGGATAAATGTTGTTGTCGTTAGATGCTGTCAAGTCAGTTCCGACTCACAGCGACTCTCTGTACAACAGAACAAAATAGGCATGGGCAATGCAGGGTGGCAGGGGCAGGCACCACCAGAGGGCCTCCAGCCTCAGAGTGGAGAAGTCAGAGCCTGCCCCCAGCTTCAAGGAGAACTCCCAGGCATAGACCCCAACCCACCATCCTACCTCATCGCTCCCTCTACCCGGGATCTGAAACCTACCTGGGCAACACCCAACAGTGCCTGTTCTCTGCAGGGTCCAACTCAGTACTTTTGCCGATGCTTGCCCTCAGCCGGACCTGCCCTCTCCTCTTCCTAAAGGAATCCTATATAACCTATAAGTTTCAGCTCAGACAGTCCTCCTCCACCAATTCCTTCCTGAGGTCAAGAAGTAGAGGGATGCGGAGGAGACAGAAAGACGAGTCTGATCTGGATACTGCCACTTCCTAACTGTGAGACTTTGGGGAAGTCACTGTACCTCTGATCTAGGTTTCCATCTTGAAAACAGTTTTGATAATAACTGCCTCCTGGGGTTGCTATGAACACTCAGTTCATCACAGATGAGAAATCCTGTGTAGTAGTTCCTTCTTCCTTTTGATGTTCCAAGTCGGAAAGAATCACTTCTCGTTTTCTCCCTCTTTGATTATTCCTCTTCTCTAGGACAAACTTTACTCTGTCAGGCAGGGTGGTTTCTGGCTCACGGTCTGTCTTTCCATCAGTTTATGGGCTATTTGAGGAAAGGAAATGTAACCACACAGCCTCCTCTTCTCAGCACCATCCAGCCAGCACGTAAGAGAGAAACAACTTGATATGAAAGGCAAGTATGGCCTTTGGGGTCAGACAGAACTGAGTTGGAATGCTGCTTGGCTTTGCCACTTATTAGCTGTGTAACGGATTGCCATTGCTGACCAGTGTTATGGAAATGTGTTGGAATCCTAACCCATACACCTGTAGACGTAATCTTGTTTGAGACCATATTAGTGTAGGGTGTGTGCTAAACCTAATCACTTTTGTATTCTAAAAACAGCAGATTAGACACAGAGGCAGATTAGACACAGAGGCAGATTAGACACAAAGGAAGACAGATGCCATGTCAGCATCACCAAGAACCAATGAACACCCAGGGCTACTGACAAGGAAGGAATCAACCAGGCAGACAACTCGGATTTGAACTTTTAACCTCCAGAACCACGAGAAAATAAATTTCTGTTCTTTAAAGCCATCCACTTGTAGTACTTCTGTGACAGCAGCACTAGGTAACTAAGACAGCCAGACACTTCATAAACACTTCTGAGCCTTAATTTTCTCAATATAAAATGGGCTTAGTTATACTCATTCAGTAACTATAATATAATTATAATTATGAACTCAGTATAATACGTAGTATAAGTATGCCTAAACAGTATATATTGCTGTGGGTGGGGAGGAGGGTGGGGGAAGAAGTTAGACATTTAATGTGCCCAGCACAGTGCCTGGCACATAGTAACACATAGTAAATCCTTGATTATTGTAAAGGTTGTTATTATGGTTATTACCACTCTTATTATTTGGTACTTGGTAAATACTTGTTGGAATGTAATAAAATGCCTGATTACATTTCTTAGTTTTGGCTTGGATTCCAGTGAAATATCAATGGAGCACTCTTTCCACATGTCAGCCATCTGTGCAGCATTCAATACACAGATATTAAAGCCACAAGGGAAGAAATTCAAATGCTCTCAGCACCTACTGTGAGGGCACTATACTAGGTGTTTTCCTTGTAGTACTTTGCTCGGTTCCTACAACAATTCTCTGAGCTTTCTATTACTAGCTGGTAAATTAGTTTCCTAGGGCTGCTGTATCAAAGTACCACAAATTGGTTGGCTTAAAACAGAAATTGATCGTCTCACAGTTTTGAAGGCTAGAAGTCTGAAATCAGAGTGTCAGCAGTGTCGATTCCTTCTGAGGGTTTGGGGGGAGAACTTGTTCCATGGCTGTCTCTGAGCTTCTGGTGACAGCCAGCAACCCTTGGTGTTCCTTGACTTGTGGCAGCGTAACTCCAATCTCTGCCTGTCTTCCCGTGGTTGTTTTTCCTATGTGTCTCTCTGTCTCTGTGTCTCTTCTCCCCTTCTTATAAGGACACCAGCCATATTGGATTAGGGCCCCACCCTACTCTAGTATGACCTCATGTTAACTTATTAGCTCTGTAAAGATGTTATTTCCAAATAAGGTCACATTTACAGGTACTGGGAGTTAAGACTTAAATGTATCTTTTTGACGGACACAAATCAACTCATGATAGCTCAATTTTATAGAAAACTGAGGCTTAGAGGCCAGAAGTGCCTTCCCTGTGTGACTCAGCTTGCATGCAGTAGAGCTAGGGTGTAAATATGGGTACATGTGACTGTCAACCAGCACCCTCCCCACTGCACCACATCACTCCTTTCTTTTGGAGACAAAAAGGAGAAGGTGTGGTTGTCCTTGACTTCAAAAGAAATCTAGATGAGTTAGAGGGACCCAGATAAACCCCAAGAGAAAGATAAGTCATGGCTCAAAGTGGTTTATGACCAAGAATAATGCCAACAGGGTAATAGGTCACTGGATGCCTGGGTTTGCTCATGTATATGTTGATCATGGATAGTTATCCAAATATGTGGTTGTTTGCTTTGCCTTTTCCACTAGAGTCACCCCAGGAAATTAGGAGACACTACCTTAGGCACATCCCTTCCCTTCTCTAGCCCACAGTCTTCCCATCTGTTTAATGAGGAAGGTGGCAGCAGGTCTCCAAGGATCCTTCCTACTTGGACATTTTACAGTTCTTGGCATGGAGCTGACAGAAATTCCAAGAGAGTTCCAAGGAGTTCCAAAGGCATTCCAAGGGTGGAAGTCTCTGGCAGCTGGTGAGGCCTGTCCTGAGGAATCTTGGAGAAGGGTGGTGGCTCTAGTGGGAAAGACTTGAAAACACACTTGCAGTTTACCCCTACAGTCCCTTAAAAAAGCTTTCCAGCCTTCCAACAGCAGTGACCAAGCCTTCTGCATCTCCCTCCAGGCTCTGCACAAAGTTGGTGTTCCATTCTGAGCAGATACTCAATTCAGCAACTTCTGCTCAGAGCCTACGGTCCTCCAAGACTTCACATTTATGAAGCCTTAGCCCCAGCCCCCAAGGGACAACTAGTCTAATGGGGGTTGGGGGAGGCAAATGAGTAGCCACCTATTATAGACCCGTGGAGTTTTTGTAGGGCAAAAATAAGCATAGAGGGCTAAGACAGGAGAGATGAAGGAAAGCTTTCCCAAGAAAACCTGCCAGGAATCCTGAAAAATGCCTATTCAATAACTGTTGATGATAATAAATAGCCTTTGTATGGCTCATTAATAATAATAATAATAATAGCTAACACTTAATAGTCCTTACAGTGTGCCAGACACTGTTCTGAATGTGTTATGAATATTAACTCATAATGTTCACAGCACCCTGACGGTATAGGTAATATTATTCTCAGTTTACAGAAAAGGAAACTGAGGCATAGAAAACTTAAGTAACTTGTCCCAAGGTTACAGGGCAAGTAAGTGGCAGACCATCAAGTCACGTTATTATGCTGTCTTTCATAAGCACAGTAAGGCTCATAAAGTACCTTCCCATCCATTATATCGTTCCAGCCTCATGAGAATGTAAGATGGAGATTCAGCTCTAATTTGGCAAAAAAGGGAGCCTGAGGTGAAGGGATGTAGATGTCTGTCCTAGGTCACACAGTGAGTGGGTGTGGGGTGGAGCTAAGGCTGCAGTCAGGCCTGCCCCACCCCACCCCAAACTGCCCGCTGGGATGATGGTGGGCTCCGTGGAGAAACACTCTCTGTTGCTAAGCAGGGGGCAGGGGCTCGAGCCATCTTACCCCTGGGCTCAGGCGCTTAGAGGCTGAAGGTGCTGGGAGGGAAATGGACATCTACTGTGTGCCCCCATATCCCCGACACACTGCTAGACTACATAATTTTATTCAATGTCTAGCCACTCAGAAAGGGATGTACTATTACTGGCCCCATTCACTGATAGTAAATTGAGGCTTTGAGAGGGAGGTGACTTGTTTTCAGATCAACATTACATAGTACTTGGATTTATTTTTGCTCTCGTAAGTCTCATGTCCTATTTCCTTGGTGAGTGGCACAGTGCAAGGAGGCTCTCGAGAAAAATGACTTATTCTGGCATGTGAAAGAGCTTACTATGGAGCAAGATACCATTCTAAGCACCAAACATGCGTTAACTCATTCCATCCTCACAGCAGCCCTAGGCGATAGATATCATTATCATTTCCATCCAGCAGATGGGGAATGTGAAGCACAGAGAAGTTAATTATCTTGCCCAAGGTCACACAACCACTAAGTGACAAAACCAGGCGATGGGGCACCAGAGCCTCTTTTCCTAACCTCTTGGCTATACTTCTCCACACAATAACCATTTAAGGTAGGTACTACTATTTAGTATATAAAGGGTAAAATAATAGTAAAAAAAAAATTTTTTTTTTTTTTTACTACTATTTTGCCCTTTATATACTAAGAGATTAAGGCATAGAGAAGGAGTCCCCGGATTGTGCAAACGGTTAAGGGCTTGACTACTAGCTGAAAAGCTGGCAGTTTGAACCCACCCAGAGGTGCTTTGGAAGGCAGGCCTGGTGATCTGTTTCTGAAAGATTACATTTGTGAAAACCCTGTGGAACACAGTTTGACTCTGCACGCATGGGGCTGCCATGAACTGCAGGGGACTCGACAGCAACTAACAACAATAAGAAGGCACAGAGAAAGTTAAAGCAAACTATCCCAATATTGGAAACCCTGGTGGCGTAGTGGTTAGAGCTACGGCTGCTAACCAAAAGATCTGCAGTCCAAATCCACCAGGCGCTCCTTGGAAACCCTATGGGGGTTTATCTGAATATTATACAGTGAGTGGCAGAGCTGGGATTTGAACCCAGACAGCTTGATTCCAAAGGCCTCCGTCTTACCCACTACAGTGTCCAGTAGTCAGCTACTTACCCAGGGGGCACGAGCAGGCCCTTGCCAGGGCAGGTTAGAAACATGGACATTTAGATGCCTGCTGAGTTTAACTGGCTGGTTTCCCTTCCCAATCCTTTGTAAGTAAAAACTCTATTCGCAGCTCAAGGCTGTGTCCTCAAACTGCATCTCCTCACTGATCACTCTGATGCTGCATCAGAAATGATTTCATAAGCTCGTTGGTTTTGAAAAGCATGGAGCGGCAGCCATTGAGCATATGCTTCTGTGGCTATATATTTATTCAGCTTATGTCTAGTGTAATTTTGAGAGGTTTGCATATTTTATTTTTTGTTGCAGAGAGCAGTTTAAAAGAAAGAGGAAAAAAAATCATGCCCCTGAATAAAGACAGATGTCATATATGCTGTACCCTAAGGTGACTGGAAAGGATGAGGTTCTTCAAAGTCCAGTGTTCAGGGCAAGGAGGTAGGGAGGAGAGGAACTCACAAGCTGAGAATTAGGCACCCACTCGGACATTCTCATGTCCCTGCCACCCACAGCAAGGCACTAAACACCCAGCCCCAGGACAGGGTCCTTTAAGTCTTTAATGCCAATACCTGTCTGATCCTATCCTCTAACTACTAAATATTGGCCAGGCACTGCACATTATCCCACATAACTCCCTCCGCAACTCTACTTTGAGGTACTATTGTACATTTGAGGAAACTGGTAATTAATTAATTTTTTTTTTTTCTTCATCTAACAGAGAAGGGATCTGTGCACTGGGAAGTCTGTTCCAGAACCAGTGCTCTAAACCTTGCTACAACTTAATCTAGTAGTTACTACACTAGAGTCTAGCAGATGTGGGTTCATATCCCAATACTGCCACTTCCTATCTGTGTGATGTTGGGCATGTGACTTCCCTTCCTGGGTTGGCTTCCATATTTGCAAAATAAAGATGGCAATACCATTTTGCTGTGGTTCTGTGAAGCTTTAAAAATTCAAAATTATACTTAAAAGTAGCTCAAGATCTAAAATTAATATGGAATTGCAAGAGACTCCAAATAGCCAAAATAACCTTGAAAAAGAAGAGCAAAGTTGGACGATCATACTTCCCAATTTTAGAACTACTACAAAACTAAAGTAATCAAAAGAGGATGGACATATAGACCAATGGAACAGAAATGAGAGGCTAGAAATAAACCATACAGCTATGGCCAAATTATTTTTGACAAGGGTGCCAGTACTATTCTAAAGAGAAAGAAAAATCTCTTTAACAAATGGTGCTAGGAAAACTGAATTTCCACACACAAAAGAACGAAGTTGGATACCTACCTCACACCATATACAAAAAAATAACTCAAAACAGGTCAAAGACTTCAATGTAAAAGCTGAAAGTATAAAACTCTTAGAAGACAATATGGGGTAAACCTTCATAACCTTGGGTTTGGCAATCAATTCTTAGATATGACACCAAAACACAAAGCAGCAAAAAAACAAAAGTAGATAAATTGAACTTCAAGAAAGTTCAGAAATTTTGTACCTCTAAAGATGGTAACAAGAAAGTGAAAAGACAACCTACAGAATGAGAGAAAACATTTGCAAACCATATGTCTAATAAGGTCTAGTATTCAGAATCTATAAAGAACTCTTACAATTCAATAACAAAAGACAAACAATCCAATTAAAAAATGAGCAAAGGATTTGAATAGATATTTCTCAAAGGAAGATATACAAATGACCAAAAATACATGAAGAGATGCTCAGCATCATTAGTTATTAGGGGAATATGTGTCAAAATCTCAATGAGGTACAAGTTCCCACATGGCTGTAGTTAAAACAAAACAAAAAAAGAAAATAACAAGTGTGATGAAGATGTGGAGAAATTGGAGCCCTCACCCATTGCTGGTGGGCATGTAAAATGGTGTAGCCACTGTGGAAAACAGTTTGATGGTTCCTCATTAAGTTAAGCATAAAATTACTGTATGACCCAGCAATTCCACTTAGAAATATATACCCCAAATAATTAAAAACAGATATTTGAGCAAACGTTCACAGCATCACTCTTCACAACAGCTATAAGGTGGAAAGAACTGAAGTGTCCACTAATGGGTGAAGAGATAAACAAAATGTGGGATACTCATACAAGAGATTATTATCCAGCCATAAAAAGAAATTAGATATTAATACCTGCTACAACACGGATGAGTCTCTAAGACATTATGCCTAGCGAAAGAAGCCAGATGCAAAAGGTGACGTATGATATGATTCCATTTATGTGAAATACCCAGAATAAGTATACATCCACAGAGACAGAAAGTAGATTAGTGGTTTCCAAAGGCTAAAGGGAAGAGGAAACAGAGAATGGCTGCTTCATGAGTATGGGGTCTCGTCTGGGGACGATGGGAATATTTTGGAACTAGATAGAGGAAAAAAAAAAAAAAAACTATTTTTTTTAGATAGAGGTGATGGTTACACAACGTCGTGAATGTACTTAAATGCCACTGAGTTGTATGCTTTAAAATGATTAATTTTATGGTACATGAGTTTCTTTTCAATTAAAAAAAGAAAAAAAGTAGCTCAAGAGATATTTGTTCTCTTCCTTTCTCTACCCCTACCCGCTGTCTAAAAGGTTCTCCTCTCACCCAGGATGAACTCAGGATGTAACATTTTAAAATGTGCCTCAGAAAAAGCCTGCAAGGTTTTAGACCAGCTGGAGAAAAAAACAATACACTTGTGTGGGCACCCAGATTCAAAGGAGGGAAGCACAGTCCATACCAGAGTCTACATCAGAGGGAATCATTACAAAAGGAAGACGTTTAGACTGTAAATGTGCCAAATGGAAGGATCCACATGTGATTCTGGGTGGTAGGAGTCAAAGTGCCATTTTCTGGTTAGGTAAATAGATTGTGAACTTTTTGTTGGCCAGGGCATGTTTTATTTTCATAATTTCAGGGCCTGGCAGAGTGTCTGACACATAGTAGGTACTCAGGTGTTGAGGTCTGAATGCAAGTAAAATTCTAATAAATCTGTGGACCAGCTGATCACCAATTTTTGCTTTAATCAAAGCAAAGAATCAGGTTTACCTTGCTTGGTGAGATGTGATGTATAATGGAGAATCCACTACCAACAGATAAAAATAAAACGCTTGTTTTATGCACACATAAAAACAAAAACCAAACCCAGTGCTGTCAAGTCGATTCCGACTCCTAGCGACCCTTTAGGACAGAGTAGAACTGCCCCGTAGAGTTTCCAAGGAGCGCCTGGCGGATTTGAACTGCCGACCCTTGGACTAGCAGCTGTAGCACTTAACCACTACACCACCAGGGTTTCCTATTACATAAAAAAAAAAAAAAAAAAAAAAAAATTTTTTTTTTTTTTTTTTAGGTGGGAAAAAATAAAAAGATAAAAGAAATAGCATAAAAGTTAGGGCCATAGCTTCTCTTAGAGGGGAGAGCGGGGCTAGGATAGGAAAAGGATGCAGTGTGGGTAGTGTAGGGGGCTTTTGGGGTTGCAGGCAGTATTCTAATTATTGGCTTGGATGGTAGTTAGATGGGTATTGCTTAATTACTACTGATCAAACTGTACATATATATTTTATTGTTACTGTTGTTGTGTCAAGCTGATTTTCAGTTCATAGCAACCGCATGTGACAGTACTACCCCATAGGATTTTCTAGGCTGTAATCTTTACAGAAGCGGATCACCCAGTCTTTCTCCCATGAAGCCAGTGGGTGGGTTTGAACCACCAAGTTTTCAGTTAGTAGCCAAGTGCTTAACTGTTACACCACCAGGGTTCTTATAGGTTTCAGACATTTTTCAGTATGGGTGATTTTTTTCTTCATTCTACTCTTTATGTAATGCAGACATTGTTGCACATGCATATACTACTTCCTAATTGGGAAAAATAAAGTCCTTTAACGAAATGCTTTGTTACCTAAACAAAGTGACAACAAAAACACCTAGGTTGGTTCTACCATTCTTGCCTGAAATTCCTGTAAAAAGAACCCCACCTCCTCCCTAAGATTCACTGGGCATGAAAGAACAGCTCCACAGAGGGGCGGGGTAGGGGCAAGTCCCACTGGCTGTCGTTTAGGCCAATCCTCAACGACTTCTCTCTGTGGGCCCAAGCGCAGCTTTGACTAATGAACAGGTGGGGAGAAGGGAGGAGGCCCAGGGAGAACCAAGTTCGATTTTGAATTCACAGGAAGGGTAAGGGGCTTAGCTAAGGATGCACAATAAGCAAAAACAGGTTGAGAAACAGGGCCTCTTTATTAACAAGGTCTGTGGACTTGCCATCTACTTCTGAAAATCAGCCAATGAAAACCCTATGGGTCGCACTGGTCTGATCAGCAACTGATCGTGGGGATGGTGCAGTATTGAGCAACATTTCATTCCATTGTGTGTGAGGTTGCCATGGGTCAGGGATGACTCAATAGCAGCTAACAACAATGAAGCATCACTCCATGATAGTGGGCTTCTAAAATCATCCTTTTATCCCACTGATGGTGAAGAAAATTCCTGAAGACCAAGGAAAGCCAGAAAAAGGTATCATGTTTCTTAGCTCACCATGCTCCTTCCCACCCAACAGGAACCAGCCCCCAAGAGGGAGGTCACAGAACTGGGTGTGGCTGGTGCCCCGCTGTTTACACTGGGCCCAGGCAAAAACATCATGAGGTGCACGAATCATCTATCATTTCCAACCAAGAAAACAGAGGCTCAGATCAGTTCAGCAATTTGCTCAGTCACACAGCTTCCAAGTGACAAAAATGGGATTTCAACCCAACTTTGTATAACTGCCTAGTCTATGCTGTTTTCACTCTACTGGAATTCTGATTAACAAGCCCACCTCCTTCCAGGAATGTATGTCCCTCTCCCCAGGTAGTATTTTCTCAGTGTATGTTTTATGAAACCTTTTCACGGTTGTCTACCTTAAAGTCAGGGGGTTTCAAGATCGCGGCTGGTGGCAAGAGCCCAATTATTCTTATTCCTGTACTCCACGCTAATTGTTTGCCATCCCAGGACAACCTGTATGGTCTCCAAAAATATCTAGGCCAGTGGGCAAAGATTTATGAAGGCAGAAGTCAGGGAGAAGCTGGGATATAGAGGGAAAGGATAGCTGTCTTTATTAGTGTCCTGTGGCTGCCAAACAAATTATCTTAAACTTAAAACAACAGAATTTTTTTCTCTCACATTTCTGGTGGCTCAATGTTTGACATCAGTTTTACTGGGCAGAAATCAAGGTGTTGGCAGGGCCACACTCCCTCTGGAGCCTCTGGAGGTAAATTTGTTCCCTGTCTTTTCTAGCTTCTGGTGGCTGCCAGAATTCATTGGCTTGTGGCTCCATCACCCCAATCTTTGCCTTTGCCTCCACATGGCTTTCTCCTCTGTGTGTGAAAACTCCCTGTGCCTTTCTTTTATAAAGATCCTTGCGGTACCATTTAGGGCCCACCTGGATAATCCAGGAGAATGTCTTCATCTCTCAGTCTCTCACTTAAGCACATCGCAAAGACCTTTTTTCCCAATAAGGTAACATTTAGAGGTCTCAGGTGGCAATCTTTTGAGGAGGCCATTTTTCAGGCTACCACACTTTGTAAATTAATAGCAGTGATGATGATGATGTCATTTATCACCCACTTATCTCCAAGAACTGTGGTCAAAGGAAAATGTTAATACCAGGCGGTAGGGAAAGCCCAAAATTGGGTCTCAGAACACCTGAATTCCAGCCAAGCATAGTGCTTGTGTTCTTTGCCCTCAACTTGCTCATCTGTATTTTTGACATAAGGAAAAGGGGTTTATATGTGGTTAATATCAAGTTAGGGAGCTGGCTGTCTTAAAAAGAAAGACAGAAAAATAAAAAGCTGTTTGAAAAGGCCTTAGAAAGATACATGCTTCTGATATAGAAATATGCCCCAAAGAGATGCAACTGTTCGCTTTTTATGTTCCCATTTTTAATTTACATATATAAATTCTCATTATATTTGCATACACATGGGGAGGAGGAACATATAGGAGGATATATATGTAGACCAAATGCTGGCACAGCTATCTCTAAGGTAAATGAGCAGTAGAGAAAGAGGACCTTGATTTTTTTTTTTCTTTATTCATTTCAAGGGTGTTTGAATTTGTTTTATTTTATTTTATAATTAGCATGAACTACTTTAGAAAAAAAATACTAAAAAAAAAATAGATGGAGAACAATACCCTGCAGATGCAACAATTATACTATATAATTAAGATGAACACACTTATTCCAGTTTTTCACTTCAGAGCTAAGAAAAAGGTATCCAGTTACTGGCCTTTGGACACTGATGGAGTCCTGCACAGGCACGCAGCACAGCCCCTGAGAACTCTGCAGTCACTCTCTAAACCCCTCATGTCCTCCAGAAGGAGACAGTGGCCCTGCTGCCTCTTTCACTCATCTCTGCACCGTCCCCTGCATTTGGACTGCCCCCACAGTCGTCTTGCACACTTCAACAGGCTCAACTCCCTGAAGTACTACTTTTATGTTATCACCTCCCTGTTCAAGGGCCCTTTAGGCCAAACACCCTAGCCTGCCCTTGAACTGCATCCTGAGAGAAAACCAGCACACTAGCACAGGGATGGCCTGGGAAACTAGAAGCACTCTTGCTCTTTCTTTTTAAACCCTTCCCATACCTTCCCCCAAATCATAGAACACTAATGCCTTTGGACAACTGTCCTTATAGACTTCCTGGGTCCAAAACACAGAATGGGCCTCTGGCAAAGATGCTCAGAGTAACATTATTTATAATAGGCTAAAACTGGAAGCAACCAACATGTCCAACAATAAGACAAAGTTAATTATGATACATTCCCCTCAATGGAATATTAGGCAGCCATTACGAACGGTGTTTCTGAAGAATTTGCTCTTGATAAAGACAAGGGCACTGGCATCAGGTGGCTTGGCTTAGATCCCCTGCTCTAGAACTTTCTAGCTGTGTAAGCCTGTGACCCTGCCTCGGTTTTCCCATCTTTAAGAAAAGGGATAATAATGAGACCCATCCCAGAGGCTCTTTGGGCCTGCAACATAGTGAAACTCAAACGATTTAGGCTCTCCTCATCACTGCCATCATCATTACCATTGTCCCTGCATGAAATATCAGAGAATAATAATGATAGCAACCACGCTGTGTGCCTACTTAGTGCCAGATGCCGGCACATTGTATATGCATTATCTCAGGACACCCTAATAGCAGCCTTATCAGGTAAGTATTATTATCCTCATTTTACTCAACAGGAACCCGAGATACAGAGGCCTTAAGTAACTCGCCCCAAGGTCGTATGGCCAGTGAGTGGCAGAACTAATTTTTGGCCAAGGTCTCCGACTCCAGGAACTGCTCTCTTAAGTACTACCCTGACTTTCCAAAGGTCAGGGGTGAGAAGTAGGGGACCAATTGCTTTCTCTAAACACATTCTCCTATAGAGGCACTTTTCCAAAGGTAAAAAAGTATTTGAAGCAGGTGTATGAAACATACAATTGAAATGTCAGCAGCCAAACCAGAGAGACTTAAAGAAGGGAGGCAAAAGGATGAAAATTTTTCCCCTGTATATTTGCTTTCCCAGCAATCAATGAGTTAAGCACCACCCTTCATCCCATGCTGCCCTCCCCTGCCCACAGGCACTCTACAAGTTAGAACCACAGCCTCCCAGGAGGGCACCTTAGGAAGTCACAGATTGCCTGGATTGACAGGAACTTTAGCAATTCATTAGTCCCTCCCCAGGGTGGTTCCAAGCTCCCTCACTAGATTTCAAAGTGACATCCACATAAATCCCTGCCTTTACTCAAGTGATTTATTCAGTGTTTGCAGCCAACAAGTGGCAGAGCCAGACTGGAACACCCATTTTCTGCCTCCAGTTTGCATCTCCTTTCCCCCTCACTGGTCCAGTAATCAAAGGGTAAAACCCATCACTTTGGAAGGGTAGGACTTGCTCCCGGATTTTAACAGATAATGACTTCCATACAATAAAACCAGCTTACCAGAAATACCATCGGACCCAGCTAGTCAGAGTCCAAAAGAAATAAAAGGAGAAAAGAGAACCAGAGAAGGCTTCAAATGTCACGGGAAGAATAAAAGGTTTAATGTCATAAAAAAAAAGTGCACAGGCTTTATGAGAATGCTACACATCATAATCCTGGCAAACCCATGCTGGCCCCCTTGCTGACCTGGAAGGGAGGAGGGCTCTACTAGCTTTCAGAAACAAAACAGGCAAATGCATGGCTCCTGCTTGAAGGGAGAGAGATAATCTGGCGTCCTGATCTCCATTTAAGAAAAAAATCAGGAGTCTGGGGGAGGGGTCTTTACCTAAAGATGGGGAACTGGGATGCTCTGATCCGGAGTTATCAGTACCGCTGGGGGTGGCTGGTGGAAGTGATGCTTGGAGTTCAGAGGACACCCTGAGTCTCTCCAGCCTAATTTACCTCTGGAGCCCATGTGAAATCAGTGACAATTAAAAAAAAAAAAAAAAAAAAAACTGGGGGTGTGAAGGTGAGAGCTTGGAGGAGTACTGGGGTTTTGCTGGATACTTCTGAGAAGCCAACCCACATCCCAGCTCTGTCTATCACTGATGTCCAGGGTGGCCTCAGGGGAGTGTGTCCTGTGCAGTAGCACAAGCCTGCTCTCAGAAGGGCCCCATGCTTGGTTTAAGGCTCTTCTGTTGTTGTCTTGAAGTTGTTAATAACTTTTTAACACAGGGCTCTACGTTTTCACTTTGCGTTGGCCCTGCCAATGAAATAGCCAGTCCTGTGGATGCACACTTTTTTTCTGTAGACTTCTGGTCCTCTCACTCTCCAGGTCATAGCTTGTGGTTTCCCAAGTGCAAGTTTTTGTGGATTAAAATATTCTGGAGTCCCATCAGGCCCCCGTGTGCCCTACAGAATGAAAGCCTGGATTCTGGCGTATCAGGAGAAGGGGAAGTGATTGGCTTGGGTAAGCTGGAGCTTAGACCCTGATCCTCCCAAGCCAGACTTGCTATGTGACTTTTGACAAATCACCTCCCTTTCTGAGCTCATTTCCTGTCTGTGCAACTTGCACGTTGCTGAGGCCCTTCCTGCTTTTTACTTAGTGATGGTTCGAGGTAATGCCATCACCTTGTGAAAGCTTTGTCTTCCCCTTTCTCATCTTTCTGAGCCGGCAGGTCAGGTCCTGCACTGCCCTGTCCTCACTGAGTCCAGGCCTGGAGCCCTCACTGACAGGCTGACAGCCATTTAAAGATGGGTGGGTTCTGACCCAGAAGCTGGGCTACTGTGGAGACTAGCTGAGAAACTAAGCATCCTTTTCTCCCTGCTTCTTGAGCCCTTAGTTTAGGCCCTCTGTCTCTGACCCTTTCGATTTCTAAACATGGGCTGCCTGTCTTGTAGGATTGATGTCAGCATCTCATGACTCAGAGCCAATTCTCGTATCTGGGCCAATTTGACTCCATTCATTTCACTGAGCATTTACTAAGCACCTACTATATTCAGGAAAAGAGGCCAAGGCTCAACAGATGCTTAGGGACTAATGATGGACACAGTCACACAAGCGACTATACTAATTGCCATAATAGAGTTGCCAGTTCCTGAAGAGAACAAGGCTGACTGCCTCAGTGTATCTGGAACCATCTCCTGCAGAAAGGGGTCTTCTAGCCAGACCTTCACAGGTGGGTCTGAGGCAGATAGGTGGGAACTTAGGAAAGGGTACACTGGCACGTGGAATAACAGGAGCAAAGGCAAAGAAGTGCTGAAATCTAGCTGGGTTGAAGGGGTGGTGACTGCACGCAGTGGGGAAGAGTGAGGATTAACATTTACAAATACCTACTGGATGCCAAACACTGGCTTGTCTCTTTGTATCATCACCATGATGTGATAAAACCCATGTGAAATTGTTCACTACAGATTGGTAAGTAAGCACAAGTAAGTCTGTGCTTACTGCGCTTACTGGGTAATCCACCCCTGTCAGGGACTGTATATTTGAAAAGAGGATTTGATTCTGTAGGAAGGTGCTGTGGGGTTGGGACAGAGACAGATGCCAGCCACACCCGGAAGCTGAATCTTTGTTGTGCTGAAAAAACGTGAAATTGTTCACTACAGATGATCTGGTAGGCAAGGTAACCCCCATGCTTAACTTGCCTATCAGACAATCTACCCCCCGTGCAACTGTCAGTTCCCGAACTTTACATTTCTATTTCATGTCACCAAAGATCTTTCAGGCACAGAAGTCTTCTAATGTCTGAGTTGGAAGAGTCCTCAGGGGGCATCTCGTTCAGCCCCTGCAGGGTGCAGGTGGGTAAAATGATGCCCAAAGATATGCATGGATGGTGGGGCAGACACAGGACTGGCAGCCAGATCTCCACTTCTACCCTAGCTCCTCAAGGAGTCTCCTCACAGCATTAGCCATTCGGCAAATGGCAACATTTACTGGTGCCAAGCCTGGGTGCCAGCTCCCTTCCCTTTCACTCCTCCCAAGAGTTTGAGTCCTATGTCCCAAGAACTGGGTCAATGACACAATTCCCATTTCCTTCTATCCTGACTATTCAGTGTTCATCCCCTTTTCACTTCTTCTAGATCTCTTGGATGCAGAGGAGGAAGAGTACACCATGGCCATGGAAAGAGAGTTTGGGCAAGTTCTTCACATTTTCTGAGTCTGATTCCTCATGGATAAAACAGGAATAATAATTCTGCCTGCTTTATAAGGTGGTTGTGAGTATTCATGGAGATAATATTTTTCAAGCACTTATCTCAGGGCTTGGCATACAATCAGCACCTAAAAAGTCCCTATATGTACTTTCAGATAGAGAATTCTCAATATGTAGGTCTCTGGGTGGTGTAAAGAGTTTAGCAGTTGAGTGCTAGCTGAAAAGTTGGCGGTTCGAATCCTCCCAGAAGTACCTCTGAAGCCAGTCTTGGTGATGTGCTTCCTAAAGGTCACAACCTTGAAAACCCTGTGGAGCAGCTCTACTGTGCACACTTGGGGTTGCCATGAGTCGGAACCAACTCAACAGCAACTAACAACAATGGCCTCTGCATCAGTAATACAAGTACTGATATTATTATTGATAGCATTAATAATTATTTAGTATTACTAATAATATTAATAAGTACAATACGACATTATTAAATAAATAAATATAAATAAATCAAAGACTACAGCCTTCAGTATGGATTACACCTCAACACAAAGAAAATAAAAATCCTCACAATTGGACCAATAAGCAACATCATGATAAACAGAGAAAATACTGATGTTGTCAAGGATTTCATTTTACTTGGATCCACCATCAATGCCCATGGAAGCAGCAGTCAAGAAACCAAAGGACATGTTGCATTGGGGAAATCTGCTGTAAGGCTTCTTTAAAGTGTTAAAAAGCAATGATGTAATGGTGCTGGCATAACTGGATATCCATCTGCAAAAAGATGAAACCAGACCCATACCTCACTCCATGCACAAAAACGAGCTCAAAATGGATCAAAGACCTAAATATAAAATCTAAAATGATAAAGATCATGGAAGAACAAATAGGGACAAAGTTAGGAGCCCTAATACATGGCATAAACAGTATACAAAACATTATTAAGAAAGCAGAAGAAAAACTAGATAACTGGGAGCTCCTAAAAATCAAACACCTATGCTCATCCAAAGACTTCACCAAAAGAGTAAAAAGACTACCTACGGACTGGGAAAAAGTTTTTAGCTATGACATTTCCAGTCAGCGCCTGATCTCTAAAATCTACATGATACTGTAAAAACTCAACTACAACAAGACAAATAAACCAATTAAAAAATGGGCAAAAGATATGAATAGGCACGTCACCAAAGAAGACATTCAGGCAGCTAACAGATACACGAGGAAATGTTCACGATCATTAGCCATTAGAGAAATGGAGATCAAAACTACTATGAGATTTCATCTCACTCCAACGAGGCTGGGATTAATCCAAAAAACACAAAATAATAAATGCTGGAGATGCTGTAGAGAGATTGGAACACTTATACACTGCTGGTGGGAATGTCAAATGGTACAACCACTTTGGGAATTGATTTGGCGCTTCCTTAAAAAGCTAGAAATAGAACTACCGTACGATCCAGCAATCCCACTCCTCGGAATATATCCTAGAGAAATAAGAGCCTTTACATGAACAGATATATGCACTCCCATGTTTACTGCAGCACTGTTTACAATAGCAAAAAGATGGAAGTGACCAAGGTGCCCATCAACGGATGAATGGATAAATAAATTATGGTATATTCACACAATGGAATACTACACATTGATAAAGAACAGTGAGGAATCTGTGAAACATTTCATAACATGGAGGAACCTGGAAGACATTATGTTGAGTGAAATTAGTCAGTTGTAAAAGGACAAATATTGTATAAGGCCACTATTATAAGAACTTGAGAAATAGTTTAAGCTAAGAAGAAACATTCTTTTGTGGTTATGAGAGCAGGGGAGTGAGGGAGGGTGGTAGAGGGGTATTCATTAATTAGATAGTAGATAAGAACTACTTTAGGCGAAGGGAAAGGCAACGCACAATACAGGGGAGGTCAGCACAACTGGACTAAACCAAAAGCAAAGAAGTTTCCTGAATAAACTGGATGCTTTGAAGGCCAGTGTAGCAGGGGCAGGGGTCTGGGGACCATGGTTTCAGGGGACATCTAAGTCAATTGGCATAATAAAATGTATTAAGAAAACATTCTGCATCCTACTTTGAAGAGTAGCGTCTGGGGTCTTAAACGCTAGCAAGCAGCCATCTAAGATGCATCAGTTGGTCTCAACCCACCTGGATCAAAGGAGAATGAAAACCACAAAGGACAGAAGGTAATTACAAGCCCAAGAGACAGAAAGGGCTTCATGAACCAGAGACTACATCAGCCTGAAACTAGAAGAACTAGATGGTGCCTGGCTACAACTGATGACTGCCCTGACAGGGAACACAACAGAGAACCCCTGAGGGAGCAGGAGAGCAGTGGGATGCAGACCCCAAATTCTCATAAAAAGACCAGACTTAATAGTCTGACTGAGACTAGAAGGACCCCAGTGGTCATGGCCCCCAGACCTTCTGTTGGCCCATGACAGGAACCATTCCTGAAGTCAACTCCTCAGACATGGATTGGACTGGACAATGGGTTGGAGAGGGATGCTGGTGAGGGATGAGCTTCTTGGATCAGGTGGACACTTGAGAGTATGTTGGCATCTCCTGCCTGGAGGGGAGATGAGAGGGTAGAGGGGGTTAGAAGCTGATGAAATGGACATGAAAAGAGAGTGGAGGGAGAGAGTGGGCTGTCTCATTAGGGGGAGAGTAATTGGGAGTGTGTAGCAAGGTGTATATGGGTTTTTGTGTGAGAGACTGACTTGATTTGTAAACTTTCACTTAAAACACAATAAAAATTATTTAAAAAAAGAAAAAGAAAAAAAAAAAAAAAGCAATGATGTCACTTTAAGGACTAAGGTGCACCTGACCCTGGCCATGGTATTTTTAATCGCCTCATATGCATGCAAAAGCTGGACAATGAATAAGAAGACCAAACCGAAGAGCTGGTGCATTTGAAATATGGCGTTGGTGAAGAATACTGAATACACCATGGAGTGCCAGAAAAATGAACAAATCTGTGTCAGAAGAAGTACAGTCAGAATGCTCCTTAGAAGAAAGATTGGTGAGACTTCTTTGTCTCATATACTTTGGATATGTTATCAGGAGAGACCTGGAGAAGGACATCATGCTTGGTGTCTTAGCTATGTAGTGCTGCTAACAGAAATACCACAAGTGGGTGGCTTCAACAAACAGAATGTTATTCTCTTGCAGTTTTGTAGGCTGGATGTCCAAATTCAGGACCTCAGCTCCACAGGAAGGCTTTCTCTCTCTGTCAGCTCTGGAGGAAGGTCCTTATCATCAATCTTTCCCTGGACTAGGAGTTTCTCAGCACAGGGACTCCAGGTCCAAATGACGTGCTCTTCTCCTGGCACTACTTTTTTAGTAGTATGAAGTCTCCCTGTGTCTCTGTTGGTTTCTCTCTTTTATATCTCAAAAAAGATGACTTAAGACACAACCTAATCTTGTAGACTGAGTCCTGCCTCATTAACATAACTGCTGCTAATCCCACATCATTAACATCATAGAGGCAGAATTTACAACACACAGGAAAATCACATTAAATGACAAAATGGTGGCTGGTCACACAATACTGGTAATCACAGCCTACCCAAGCTGACACTCATTTCTGGGGGACACGATTCAACTCATAATACTTGGTAAAGTAGAGGGTCAATGAAAAAGAAGAAGACCCTCAACATGAAGGACTGACACAGTGACTGCAGCAATGGGCTCAAACATAGTAACAACTGTGAGGATGGCACAGGACCAAGCAACATTTTGTTTTGTTGTACATGGGGTCGCAAGGAATTAGAACAGACTCAAAGGTACCTAACAACAAAATTATTCACACCTGTTAGTGTTATCAATAATAATGTCTGAAAATCAGTACTTCTGATGAAGGTATGAATACAGAATTCTCTGTGGACCTGACTGAACAGAGGACAGGTAACACTTAGATGAGGGTACCACATGTGAGATATTCCACCCTTTAAATACTGTTTCCCAATCCAGGAGTCTCTGAAATATTTGTCATAAAGATGTCTTGCCTCCTGTTTCTACATGTTTAAAAATATTTTTTAAAAACTTTAAAAAGTGGCAAGCATCATTCCTCTAATTTTGGATTCTGGCAGAACCTGTGCCCATTATACTCTGAATTTATCACAAGCCTAGTCACGGATCTGCAGGGATGGCCTCAGCCTCAAGAGTCCATTTCTGGGGATGAAGAACTGCTCTCCAGGGCCCAAACCCCACTGGTCCTCACCCCTGCTCCCCTGGTGCAGAAGGGCTGGGTGCCAGCACAGACGAGGCCAGGCTTCCCCTGGTCAGCAGTGCCTGGGACGTGCTCCAAAGTGATTTCTCACTCTGCCGACTCTCCTTGTGTGTCTTCCTGTCCCTCCTGAGTTTTGTTTCCTTTAATTACAACCCAATTTAGTCATTAAAAGGGGAGGAAGGATAAGGGGTGGATAAAAGCAGCTGATCTCCCCCTAACTGGACTAGATGGTAAGAGGTGCCTGATCTATAAAAAAAAAATTTTTTTCTATAAGAAATGACAATTCCTATCTTTGTTCATCTTGACTTTTTTAAAGGCAGCATCATGTTGTTGCCTCTCAGCCTCTCAGGCCAAGCAGGGATCCTATGGTCCTTCCTACAAATTACCTGGGAGGCCAGATGGCTTTCTAGGTCAAAATGGAAAAGGAAAAGGTGGGGGGGGGGGCGGGGTGGTGACTCGGTGATTGGTAGGGGCTAGGGGAGTGGGAAACCCTGTTGGCATAGTGGTTAAGTGCTACGGCTGTTAACCAAGAGGTCGGCAGTTTGAATCCACCAGGCGCTCCTTGGAAACTCTATGGGGCAGTTCTACTCTGTCCTATAGGGTCGCTATGAGTCGGAATCGATTTGGCCGCAATGGGCTTAGGGGAGTATGGTGCGGTATGAGATTAGTCTGGAATTCAGAGGCCGGGCTGTGAACTGACACCAGAAAGGCACCTCCTAAATAATACCATTACTCCTAGGATCCAGTGACTATGCAAATACCTCTGCCTTGCTCAACCTTATCTTACTAGGAAGACCCTAATCCAACTAGCACTGGCCCTCCTTTCCAGCCTCCTTTCCCGCCTCCTTTCCCACTATCCTCTCCTCATATGCCAGCAGCCTACCAGGTGGTTTCATTTTTCTCAAGTGTAAAATGGAGATAATAATACTACCTAGCTCAGTGGAAAAGAGGAAGACCCTCAACGAGGTGGATTGACACAGTGGCTGCAACAATGAGCTCAAACATAACAACGATTGTAAGGATGGCTCAGCACTGGGCAGTGTTTCGTTCTGTCGTGCATAGTGTCGCTATGAGTCAGAAACGACTCGACGGCACCTAACAACAACAACAACCTAGTTCATAGGATTACAGTGAGAATTAAATTGCTTAAAATAAGCAAACTGCTTAAAACAGTGCCTTGCCCTCAGCCACCATATGGGTGGTTGCTCTTATATTACTGTATTAGGCTTTCTCTTCTGTAAGATGGATATAATAATACTCATTTTGGAGGACAGTTATAAGCATAACCTGCCATGAATATAAGCAAATTAGCACATAGTAGGTACTTACTGAGGCTCAGTTCTCTACCACCACTTCTAATCCCCCCTCCCCCTCCCACCCAGTACTCACACCAACCCTCTTATTCTGCAGAGGAACAAAGTAATTTGTTCAAGGTCACACTGCAACCCTGCTACAGTCTATCTAGTCTTTTGAACCAGTTTGTAAAACAAGGTATGCTCTTGTCTTTCTATCTCGTGCTGGATACAGAAATGTTACTAAATAAGCACTTGGAGTAACATAGTGGCAAAGCTGATACCACAAGGCCACTACTATAAGAAGGGGGTAACTGGGAGGCAGAAGCCTTTCCGTTCAATTTTGATTCTATTGCTATCCCCCTACATGAATTTGAGCAATTTCTGCATCTTTCTAGGCCTTTGTTTTTCTGTCTGTATAATGGGAGGGGTGCTTGCCTGGGTAAGAATATCTCTAGGATCACTTTTTGCTTTGGCAACCCTTGTCTAAGAGTCCCTGACTATAGGTAATTGGGTAGATTAAACATGGCCACACATTGTTTACTACTCCTCTATTGACATATGAAGTCTAGTCCCCCCCTTGAATCTGGGCTGGCCTTATTAATCTGCTTGACCAAAAGAATGTGGTAGAAATGATGATCTGGGACTTCTGAGGCTAGGTTCTAAGAAGGCTTGAAAATTCTGCCTGGGTTTTTGGAAATGTGATCTTGGGATATTCCCTTTGCAAGCCCAGCCTCCATGTTGTGAAAAGTTCCAACCAAATGGAGAGCCATGTCAACAACCCCACTTGCAATCCCAGATACAGCTGGTATGAAGTGTCAGCTACCCCAGTCCCAGCACCAGACAGGTAAATAAATGAAGGGACATCTTGGAGGTAAATTCTCCAGCTCCACATATTCCAGCTGACACCTTGTGGATCACAGATAAACCACCCAGCTGAGCCCTTTCCCCATTCCTGACTCACAAAACTGTGAACAAAAAAAGAAAAGTCACTGAGTTTTCAAGTAGTTCGTTATACAATAATAGATCATTGGAACAGTGAAGGTGAGCAGTGCTTTGACATTTCAAAAGAGACTGAAAAGGCTGTATTCTAATCATCAGATTGTCTGATATTGTTGTTGTCATTGAGTCAGTTCCGACTCACAGCAACCTGAACGAAACACTGCCGGGTCCTGTGCCATCCTCACAATTGTTGCCATGTTTGAGCCCATTGTTGCAGCCACTGTGTCAATTCATCTCATTGAGGGTCTTCCTCTTTTTCACTGACCCTCTACTTTACCAAGCATAATGTCCTTCTCCAGGAGGGACTGATCCCTCCTGATAACATGTCCAAAATATATGGGATGAAGTCTTGCCATCCATCCTCGCTTCTAAGGAGCATTCTAGCTGTACTTTTTCCAAGATGGATTTGTTCCTTCTTCTGGCAGTCCACAGTATATTCAATGTTCTTTACCAACACCATAATTCAAAGGCATCAATTCTTCTTTGGGCTTCCTATTCATTGTCCAGCTTTCCCATGCATACGAGGTGATTGAAAATAGTACATCAACAGGCAATTCTCTGATATTAGGTCAAACAAAAGGTCCATTCCACGCTGGGAAGTGAGGACAACACAAAGGAAAAACATGATTGAAACACTTCAGGGAGCAGCCGTTACTTAGAGATGGCGGTGCTAGTCTCCTCGACACTATATCTTGATTAAGTGCTCACAGTATTTCTTTGTTTTTGTCCTCTATCTTGATTAAACTTTTGCAATGCTTATATTGTCACACAAAATAAATGGAACCATGGCTTACATTTCAAAACATGCCTTGCTGTCATCATTATGTTTGTCAAATTTATAACACTTCTATTGGATAACAATTTTTTGCTCTGGAAGACTTTGAAGGGGAATACAAAGCTCCCTCTCTTTTCTGAGGCTTCGTTCATTACTACTTCAATTCCTGGTCAAGAGGTGAGGGTTTCCTTAGAAATAACTGAAAATAACAGACACTCCTTTCTAGACTATCTACTGTATCACCCCTCAGTATTATCTTGCACCTTATATTACTTTTTTTATTGTTGTTACAAAGTATCACAAACTTTTTGGCTTAAAATAACATAAATTTATTATCTTACAGTTCTGTAAATTACAAGTCTAACACTGGTCTCCCTGGACTAAAATCAACATGTTGTCAAGGCAGTGTTTCTCTCTGGAGGCTCTAGTGGTGAATCCATTCCTTTGCCTTTTTTCAGGAGTTTAGGTGGTACAGTGGTTGAGAGCTCAGCTGCTAACCAAAAGGTTGGCAGTTCAAATCCACCAGCAACTTTGCAGGAAAAAGATGTGGCAGTCTGTTTCCATAAAGATTACAGCCTTGGGCAGTGCATTCTGAGTTGGCATAGCCATGGCAACATGTGACATGTGTCTGCTGCCTGCCTGTGGCCTTTTTGCTGCTGCCCTGGACCACCATGCTGACCACAGCCTGGCTACTCAGCACTGCCCCATGCCCTGCAGGGATCCAGATGAGACCTGGACCTCTGCCGCCAGCCTCGATGTTGGCGCAGTTTCCTGCAAGAGTTACACAGTTGCGCTGCCAGTACAGTGTTGCACTCCCATTGACATTAGAGGGAATCAAAGACCATGTTCTTTTTCTTTTTATTGTGCTTTAAGTGATAGGGTCGGCACTGGGTTTTTTTTTTTTTTAAGTGAAAGTTTGTAAATCATACAAAAATTTATATACACCTTGCTATATACTCCTCATTGCTCTCCACCTAATGGGACAGCACACTCCTTCCCTCCACTATCTCTTTTTGTGTCTATTTGGTCAGTTTCTGACCCCCTCTGCCCTCTCATTCCCTGACCAGACAGAAGCTGCCCACATAGTCTCATGTGTCTTCTTGATCCAAGAAGATCACTCTTCACCAGTACCATTTTCTATCCCATAGTCCAGTCCAATCCCTGTCTGAAAAGTTGGCTTTGGGAATGGTTCCTGTCTTGGGCTAACAGAAGGTCTGGGGACCATGACCTCTGGGGTCCTTCTAGTTTCAGTCAGATCATTAAGTCGGGTATTTTTACAAGAATTTGAGGTCTGCATCTTCTGGCAGTCCACAGTATATTCAATATTCTTTGCCAACACCATAATTCAAAGACATCAATTCTTCTTTGGGCTTCCTTATTCACTGTTCAGCTTTTGCACGCATACGAGGCTCCCTCAGGGGCTCCCTATTGTGTTCCCTGTCAGGGCAGTCATTGGTTGTAGCCAGGCACCATCTAGTTCTTCTGGTCTCAGGCTGATGTAGTCTCTGGTTTATGAGGCCCTTTCTGTCTCTCGGGCTCATAATTACCTTGTGTCCTTGGTGTTCTTCATTCTTCTTTGCTCCAGGTGGGTTGAGAGCAATTTATGCATCTTAGATGGCCGCAGGACGGTGTTCTTTATGTCTTGAAACTCTATGATAAAATAGAGAGTTTGGACCAAGTGGAGATTATCATGGCCATGGAGGATGAATTTGGGTTTGAAATTCCTGATGTGGATGCAGAGATACTGTATTACAGATAAGAAGGATATATATGAATAAAATATCAGACCATCTTTCTTCCCTGAGAGAAGGCTCAGATGACTCTGGCGAGCGTCTAGAAGTGAAAAGGCATATTGATACCATTGTTGACTTTGACAGAGTAATTCTGCTGGACTTGTATTTAAATTGCCTAAGTGTTTTTCCCTTTGAAAATAAATCTATAAAACTAAACAATAAATAAATAAATAAATAAATAAAACTAGATTACAGCCTTGGAAATTCTATGGGGTGGTTCTGTTCTGCCCTATAGGATTGTTATGAGTTAGAATCAAGTCCATGGCAATGGGTTTGGTTTTTTGGGTTTAAGCACTACTTCCAGAGACATTCCTTGGCTTGTGCCCCACTTCTTTCACCTTAAAAGCTAGCAATGTTGCATCTCTCGGATTTTCTCTTCTGCCTCCCTCTTCCATATTTATGGACCCTTATGGTTTACACTGAGGAGCTGTGGTGGCACAGGGGTTAAAGTGCTTTGTTGCTAACTGAAAGGTTGGTGGTTTGAATCCACTAGCCACTTCATGGGAAAAAGATGTAGCAGTCTGCTTCTGTAAAGATTTTCAGCCTTGGAAACCGTATGGGCAATTCTCTCTGTCCAACAGGGTCGCTATGAGTCAGAATTGATTCAGAGCAATGGATTTGGTTTTAGGTTTGGATGATTACATTGGGTCTGCCCTGATAATCCAGCTTAGTCTCTCTGTTGTAAGGTCAGATGACTAACAATCTTAATTCCCTTTCCAGCTTTGCCATGTAAGGTACCTGTGATGGTTAAGATTGTGTGTCAATTTGGCTGGGCCATGATTCTCAGTGTTTTGGCAGTCATATAATGTGATCACTTCCCTGTTGAGATTTGATATGTGACCACCTACATGATGGGATCTGCTGTGAGTAGCCGATCAGTTGAAATGGAGTTTCCTTGGGCATGTGGCTTGCATTGAGTGTGGGTAGATGTTTAGGCAGGGCTCGAGGGTTTTTGCTCATTCTGGATCCTGCAGCTGGCTCCTGTTGGTCTGACCTCCGGTTCTTGGGACCTGAGCTAGCAGCTTACTTGCTGTCTTGGCTGCCGATCTTAGGACTCATCCATCTTCACAGCCTGTGAGCAACAACCCTGCTCTCCAGCCTGCTGATCTTGGGTTCACCAGCCTCTGCTGCTATGTGAATCAGTAGAAGCCTCTTTCCTGACCCAAGGGTTTGGGATGTTCCAGCCTCTACAACCGTGTGAGCCATTTCTTTGAAATAAATCTCTCTCGGTCTCTCTCTCTCTATATATATTTATAACTTTACTGGTTTTGCTTCTCTAGAGAACCCAGCCTAAGATAGCGTCATAACATATTTGCAAATTCTAGGCATTAGGATGAGAACACTTGGTGGGGAGGGGAGGTGCTGGTGGTAGAGGATTATTCTGCCTACCTTATGCCCTATGACCCTTCCTAATTACACTTGAGCCTACATTACCTAGGAGAAGACTACCATAGCAGAACCAGAAAATGAAGCAAAAAATTGAAAAAAAAAAATTGGGATGGGGAGCTTCTGAAGGGAGGTCTAGATAGAAGGTGTAAATAATAATAATGCCAGAAAAGGAGAATGATAGCCAAGGACCAGATAAGATAGGAAGTGTCAGAATTAAGAGCCAATGGCTCATCACCGATGGCTCCCTTATCCCTTGAATTTAATGTTCAGGAAGAGGTGGGAGACATAAAACATACATTGACAGGAAGTACTGTCCACTATCAATGGATGGATCAGAACAGAAATGGAATTAATTTATAGAAACATTATAGGAAATTACATATGTTGTGCTTTTGAAATTGTGTGGCCCCTACATATCACATCTACTACATAAAAACATCAGTAATTGTGATTTAATCATCTCACATATAAATGGCACTTTGTAGATCTCAAATCATTGCCAGTTATATTCTTTGATTTTTGGAAAACCTGTGAGTTTAAGAACTATCTCCCTATTGAAAGATCAAGAAACTGAGGCCAATAGGTCAACATAGATTCAAAAGCCAGTCAATGACCAAGTCAGGACTTAAGCCCAACTCATCCAAGCCAGCTTCCTTGCATGGTTTCATGCCATCATTTTATCTCAGGTTGATGGGAATGCAACCCAAATTGCCCTGGTAGCTAAAAATGATATTGAAGACAAGACACGGCCTTGATCCTCCCTCCTGCCATCTGGCTGTGAGACCTTGGAAATTCACTCTACTTTCTGAGCCTGATTTCCACACTAGTGGGGGAGTCCATGAATTGTTCAGGGGTGTTGTGCAGATGAGTTATTGAACGTGAATATGCTTTGAGAACTCTAAAGTGTTAAAAAAAAATAAGGTATTATTATTTTTATACCAGATGGAATTGTTTGGGGTGGGGACACTGTGAAAACAAAGTTACTCTTTGCAGGCATGTTGGAGAGTCTGCACAGAAATAAAAGAGATTTTAAATCTCAGTGTAAAAGTGGGTATTACCCTGTCTATTCCGAAGGCACAGAGGAGAGCTTGCCTTCCATCCATAGAATCCTGGAGTTGCAGCTTTAACATTAGATCTTTAATCTGGAGAAGAAAGCTTTTGACAACCTCATCAGACTGTTGAATTTTCCCTTAACCTTCAGGGAACTCATGTTCTTGTTCTCTCTCTCTCTGTTTTTTGTTTCATTTTTTGACTTTTCTCCAGTTTATATTAGCTGGAGAGAGACCCCCGCATACATGCACACACACACTTTTCCCTCCTCTCTGCATTCTGAAGTTTCATTTGTCTGAGACATTGATTAAGCTCCTTAAGGATAAGGAGTGTAATTAGCTGAGGAAAGACAACTGATGGAAAAAGAAGAAAGAGGCAGACAGCTTAATCCCTTCAGAAAAGTCAGCCTCCTGTTTTGGAGACATCACTGATTTGGGACATGCTTTTGAGTTCTGCTTGGCACCAGACTAGCATTATGACTTGGGTAAGTCCCGCTCTCCTTCACTGGGCCTCAGTTTTCCAATATGCAAAATAAAGGGGTAGGATGCAATATTTTGAAACAGACAGCTGCTGATGTGTACCAACCCAACATCAACAACTCATTTTCCTGTTGGTAACACCTACTTTTCCTTGGAAGTCTCTGCCTTCTCCCAACTCAATGGCAAGCTCCCGGCCCAGGCTCTAGGTGTGAGTGGTTCTGGGATGGGCCCAGCCCTTTCCCCTGACCACAGTGACTGGCACAGGGATGGGCATAAGAACTAAGTTGGCCCAACAAGACGGAGCCTTTTGGACTTTGACTAGTGGGTCAAGGAAAGAGGTGTTTTTGTACCCCAAGACACTGAGCTTGCCTGAGAATGGTACTGTGGTGAGGAAAGCAGAGCTTAGAGGAAAAGGCATCTGGTCTCAATATTTTTTGAGCCCCTCAATCTAACAGTTTCAGACTTCCTCAGTTATTTGGGCCAGTATATTTCTTCTTTTTGTTTAAACTAGTTCGAGTTGCATTTCTGTCACTAGCAACCCTAAGAATCCTAATCAACAGGAGACAAATGAACTCTATTTATCTACCTCTGAGTATCTGTTTATCTTTGAATCTAAAATACAGTCTCATTGCATCTCCTCATACTATAGAAGCTTCTTCTTTGTATTGGTCTTCCGGCTTTTGTCTGTTTCTCCAGCTGGTGTGTAGGTGCTTGAAGGTCAGACTACACATTCTAGTTCCCTCAGAACCCCTTCAGACAGCCTAGCCCAGAGTAGGCTACCTGGCCCCATCTCTCTCCCTTCCTGTACTTTTTTTTTATTCCTCGTTCACTGAGATAGGTATTGTTGGGGTATTAATCTGAATCAACAGAGTCCCTGGCTTCTCTCTCAGTTTATTTGGGAGAGATAAACTTGAAAATCCATCTATGCTATAAAGTGTTCGAGGTGATATAGTAGATGTGGGTACATAAACAGTGATGATCCCTAGAACCACTCGGTACTTCTCCAAAGGGAAAGATTTCAAAAGGAGACACATCTGGGAATATATCTATCTGTTTGCTACATGGGCTGGCAGAACAATTTGTTCTAGGCAGAAGGAATGGCATGGGCAAAGGCGCTGAGGCATTAAATAGGCAAGCATGTTTGGAGATCTGCATCTAATTAGCTCCACTGGCTATTGCAGAAGGAAGTAAAGTGATGAGAGATGTGACTGCAGAGGGAGTAAGGACTAAATCAAGAAGGGCACTGAATTCCAGGCTAAGGAGGTAAGTCCGTAGGGCAATGCTTCTCAAGTGTGCTTCTAAGACACCCTAACACACACACACACACACACACACACGCACGCATGTACACACATACTTGTTGAAAATCCAGGTTCCTGAACACATCTCCTTCTATAGAATTGAAACTTCTAAGGGTGGAACTATGGATCTGCATTTTAAACAAGCACCCTAGGCAATTCCTATAAAACAACTCATCATGTTTGAGACTCCTGTAGTAGGCAATGGGGAGCCTCATATATCTCTTCCGTGTCCTTATTCCATATTTGATACTAAAACTCCATGCAAACAAGGGCTGTGTCTCCCTCCCCTCCGCACTTCAGCTGAGTCACCACCACTCTTTTCATAATTTAAGTTAGCCCATCATTTGCAGCCACTTCCAAAAGCAACTTTCCAAGGGAGGCTTCCAAAAACCCTAAGTTTCAGGGGAAACTTTCTCTTCTGGACCATGCCAAAGCACATACACTCTGTACTATTAACATCTCATTGGTGCGTATCCTACTGTGTTCACAGAGGCAAGACATGCCACTCCCAAATAGACTATAAGCTTCTTGAGGCCAGGGGCTCTCCAGGATCTAATGCTGGGTTGCTTAGGTTCTTACAACTCATTTCACTCTTCCAACAATTCCTTAAGATAGTTTAATTATCCTACAGATGAGAAAACCAAAGCTCAAAGAGGCAGCCTCATTTGCTGAAGGCTACACGGGCAGGAAGTGTGAGTAGTGCCATCCTCCTTGGCCAGCTCCTCCCTCATGGGGGGAGACTCCAGAAAGTGCCTTGGCACCTGGGCAGCACTTGGCCAACAAGCACTTACCACACATCCTGAAGAGTCCACCTGGCGGTCAGACACGCACTTGAAGTTTCGAGTGCAGCCCCCATTGTTCCGGGAGCAGTCACGAACTGGCCCAAAGGAAGACAGCAAGTCGTTGATGGTTTCAAAGTACGTGGACAGCATCGCTTCTTCCCTTGGAGAGAAAGGGGATGGTTAAACTCCAAAGAGATCTGCATCATTAGATTAAAAAGATAACAATCATAAAAAAATGCATCATTAGATTAAAAAAAAATAATAATGCACATTTATTACATTGATGCCATCATTTCTTATATATATAACCAGGAAAGCAATATAAATATTTAAAAATAAGAAGAAATAATAATAATAAAATCACCAATAGGTATGGCCTCACTTGACACAGTGCTTGAGTGTAGTTGCGATACAGAGAAATGGACTTAGAGCTTTATACTCTTTATTTCATTAATCCTCATATTTCTGGGAGGTAGGTATGAGATTTTCATTTTACCAATGAGTGAACTATGGCTCACAGAGATGTGAGGCATCTTGCTGAAGGCTACCCAGATTGTAATGTTTGTACCAAGCTCTACCCGAGTTCAAAGACAAAGTTCTTCCCACTGCATGACATTTAACTTGCATTATGTGTATTTCTACAGGTTCCCAAGCTCCCCATAGCAACTCTGAAAAATGAGCACATTCCTATTATTCCCACTTTATGGATATAAAACTGAAGCTATAAAAGTTTTGGAACATACCCCAAATCACATACCTACCCCAAATCACAGTCTATAAACAACAGAGCCAAGATACAAACACTGGTCTATCCGACCTTAGCACACGATTTTTCAGACAATTGCATATAAGTTACACCATCAAGAATGGTAGCAATAACCACCAGAAAGGTCATGGCATTCAGGCAAATGCATAATTTTCCCCCAAATGAGGTTCTCAACAAATAGGACTAGACTAGACACCACAATCCACAGGTCTGTCAAAATTCTGTACGAGAGGCGCTCCCTTGGGAAGTTCCTGGACTCTGGTTTTGGGGGTTATTGTTGTTGTTGGGTGCCACTGGGTCAATTTTTGACTCATAGCAACCCCATGTGACAGAGTGGAATTCCTACATGGGGTTTTCTAGGCAGTAATCTTTACAGGAGCAGATCACCAGGTTTTCTCCCATGGAGCTGATGAGTGGGTTTGAATTGCCAACCATGAGGTTAGCAGCCAAGGGCTTAACTGTTGCACCACCAGGGCTCCTGGGGTATTCTAACACTGGGACATCTAGGGTGCCTACGGTTGCAGGAGATGTTAGTGGAATGCCAGAATCACAGGCAGTGGGAAGAGGCTCTCTATATTCTTCCATGAGATGTGTTTAATGGAGTCCAGAGCTCTGAAAGAAGGGAGGGTGTAAGCACATGTAGCAGGAAGAGGCCAATGAGCACTATTTCTGGTGTCTCTGGACCATTCTTCATCTCTTCTCCTATTTCTCTCTCCTCAGGCTTGGAGCTCCAGGTTTTGGTCTCCTAGTTGATTTCCTACCTCCGGTGTGAGCCCCTTTGGGCCCATCTTTCATACTGACCGCCAGTGAACTTGGTAAAAATCCCAGCTCTGATCAGATATTCCTCTGCTCAATAAAAAAATAAATAAATAAATAAAATATATATATAGCAGCAAATCTAAATTAATTACCTTGGCATTCAAAGCTCTTCATAATCTGGTCTCCACCTACCTGTCTGGGTACTTCTACCTTGTCCTCGTGTTCTCTACCCACTAACCACAGGGCTCTTCTGATTCCTTGAACACATAATCTTAGGTCAGATTCCCTGGAAGCAGACTTTGAGAGTTGCATGCAGGAGGTTTACTGGAGAGCTCTCTTGAAAGGTGCACTTGCAGTAACTGAGGAAGACAGGGCTGGGCAAAAGAAGAGGCTGAGCTGCAATGTGGTTGGATTTAAATCCTCAGTTGAACCTGCAGGGAGTTCTGGACCTGGGACAGCACTTCAGGAACATCCTGAGTTGAAGCGAGGGATTCAGCCCTTTGCATCCCTGTATCAGCCAGTCCTTTCTAGGAGGGGCATTTCCCTGTGGCTGAAGGCTGAAGGCAAATGACAATGAGGGCTGAAGCTGTGGGCCATCAGCTGCTGATATTCAGAGCTGAAGGTTGGGTGCGTAGCCCTGAAGAGGGGATCTGGGTATGTATCTTTCCCTTTCTGAATCCTTACTCATCGTCTTCTCTCTGTCTGGGATGCTCATCTCTAACTTCTCTACCTAATGAAATCACAGGACTCTTTCAAAACTCTGTTCAAACCTAATGAAATCACAGGACTCTTTCAAAACTCTGTTCAAATGCATTACTTCATTTTATTGCATATTGCATAGCATTTAAGGAACCCCTGGTGGTTCAATGGGTTAAGTGCTCAACTGCTCTCTGAAAGGTTGGTGGTTCAAACCCATTCAGTGGCTCACAGGAGAAAGATCTGGCAGTCTGCCCGTGTAAAGATTACAGCCTATGTGGCAGTTTTCCTCTGTCACATGCAGTTACTATGAGTAGGAACTGACTTGACAGCACCTAACAACAACATGTACTAGGCACTGGGAATTCAGCAGGGACATCAGACAAAGTCCTTACCTCCACAGGACTTACTGTCACCTCCCTTGTGAATCCTTTTCTTCTTCCCCAATTCAAATTAATTCCTTTTCCCTTTGAGCAATTTGCTCGAACCTGTTACCCTATCAATCTTAATCACCAGGACTAGGGTCTCCCAGAGAGACTATGAGGTTTTGGAGGGCAGGTCTCAAGATTTACTTCCCCATCTTTATTCCCCAGCACAGGGCCTAGTAAGAATACTTGTTAAATTAACGGCATTCAAATGAAAGAAAGAAACATGGGAAGGCATGGGTGCAGTCTCCTCCAATAGGTAGTTTTACTAAGAGAAGGTTGTTGTCTCTCCAATAAGATACCTTTTACCCAACTCTGGGTTCCCATTCCAAACCTTCTGTGTTCAGGCTGGAGTACAGAAACAAAGAACAAGAGCAAGAGCTGCCAGGATAATCCCTGGCTTCCTAACTTCATACAGAGTGAGGTCAGGTGACAGGTGTATGGGGAGAGAGAATTAACAGTTCCTGAAATGAAGCTCCTGGGAGACTTGTCACTTTTGAGTCATGGAAAGAGCTAAAGACTCTGGGAAAACAGTAAGGCTATTAAAATCTTAGTACCCTGTCATGGATTGAATTGTGTCCCCCCAAAATTATCTGTCAACTTGGCTAGGTCATGATTCCCTTGTATGATTGTCTACCATTTTATCTTCTAATGTGATTTCCCTATACATTGTAAATCCTATCACTATGATGTAATAAGATGGATTAGTGGCAGTTATATTGATAAGGTCTACAAGATTAATAGTGTCTTAAGCCAATCTCTTTTGAGATATAAAAGAGAGAAGCGAGCAGAGAGATGTGGGAACCTCATACCACCAAGAAAGCGAAGCCAGGAGCAGAGCGTGCCCTTTGGAACCTGAGGTTCCTGGGCTGAGATGCCTCCAGACCAGGGGAAGACTGATGACAAGGACCTTCCTCCAGAGCCAACAGAGAGAGAAAGCCTTCCCCTGAAGCTGGCACCCTGAATTTGAACTTGTAGCCTACTAGAGAGTGAAAGAATACATTTCTCTTTGTTAAAGCCATACATTTGTGGTATTTCTGTTATAGCAGCACTAAGATATAACTAAGACACACCCTCAGAGGGATAAGAAGAAATGGAGAGTAAAACAGATGAAGAGACAGGGAGGAATAATTTGAGAAAGTGAGAGAGCAAGAAAAGAACATGTAGAGAAACTACTAGAAAGAAAAAAGAGCAACAGAGAGGCAGAGAAACACAATCATCTGGAAGTAGGTAGGTAGATGGATAGAGGAAGACATGACTGATAGACAGTACACGCACAGATACATAGATACACTGATACATAGATGATAGCAAGAGACAGAGAAAAAGACATATGGAGGAGTCTCATATATATAGAGAGAGACAAAAGGCCAGGAAGCTATTGGCAGAAAAAAAAATGTGTGAAAAAATACAGAAAAATAATGGAGACAGAACAGGAGGAAGAAAGAGGGAGAAATAGGAATAACAAACAGACAGATCAAAGGAGAAGGATGAAGCAACAAGGAAAAGACAAGAAATGCATGGAAGCAAGGAGAGAATGGAAGTTGGGGGGGCAGGAGAAGAAAAGGAAGGAAGGCAGAGGGAGGAAACAAGAAATTTGAGAGAGAGAGAGAGAAGACAGAGTAGGAAAGTAAAGAGAAAGACTGAGTGGAAAAGAACCTACACCGAACAGAGACAGAGAACACAAAGGAAACAGAGAAGAAAGAAACAAGCAAAAATACATCACCTTCCCGTGGAACTCAGACAGCTCAGGCTACACAAATAAGGAGGCTGTTGGCTTTTAAAAGGACTGATTCTGCATAAACATCAGTTATGTGAAGGGAACATTACTTAAAACACAAAGACTTGACACAGGAGCTGTTACTAAGTCAAGAGAAGTGACTGTGTCAGGCAAGGAGACGAAGAATCTGGGCACACAGAGAGAAAGAGCTTACAGCAGATGCTGGCATTTTCTTAAATCAGAGACTCTATCCTTCATTCCCACTGCTAAGTTCAGGGTTTGGGGTTTATTGGTTCTTAGAATTGCCTCAATAGCAAGGGGCAAAGGGATCAATATGATGGCACTGGGCAGAGGTGGGGTGGGGTGATGAGCCTCAAACTGGGGAATTAGGAGACCTGGATGAAAGTCCCAGCTTTGCCAGACATCACTATCATCACCAACATCATCTTTAGCATCACTGATTTCCTCAGCACCTGTTACGTGCCAAGAACAGAGCTCAGTTCTTTACCCCTGCTACTTCCTTTACTTTTCACAATAGCCCCATGAGGTTCAAAATCTTACTCCTACTATGCAGCTGGAGAAAGTGGGTCTTAAGGAAGCTACATTCCTGGCTCTGGTTCACACAGGCAGGAAGCTGTGAGACCAGGGACTGCATTCAGGTTTGCCTGACATCCAGTCCTGAGGTCTCCACGCCGTGGTTCCACTTCCTTAACTTATTCTGTGTCCTTGGGAAAGTCAGAGCTCTCGGAAGGGTAAAGCCAGGGAATCTGTGTCCAGTTCCCCATGTCTTAGAGGGGAAAGACTCAGAAGGGCAGAGTCTGTCCTTTGTGTACCTTCCAGAGCCTAACGTCTGGCCTGTGCATGTGGCCCACACTAGCCCCAATCCATGTGGAATGAAAGGAAGAAACACATTACACTATAGACAGTCTCGAGCTCTGTCATCTGACTTGTAGACAACTTGTACTTGCCCTTTAATGTTACATAAATTTGCCCTCACTAACTACAGGGTCGCTCTCACCTAGAATCCACTAGAAAGCAAGGGGTATGGTTTTTTGGTATGAAATGATTGAAATCAACCCCTGTTCAGAACAAATTCTTCATCACAAATCCCTTCACTTGCTGCACATGTAATTTTTAAATCACTGAAAACACTTCGAGCCTTTTCTTGCAGTAAAACCAAAAACCAAAAACCAAAAAACCTGTGGCTGTTGAGTGATTCCGTCCGACTTACAGCGACCCTATAGGACAGAATGGAACTGCCCCATAGGGCTTCCAGGGAGCACATGGTGGATTTGAGCTGCCGACCTCTTGGTTAGCAGCAGTAGTTCTTAACCACTATACCACCAGGGTTTGAGTAAGGCTAAATAAGAACTGTATGCCCCTGTTCTGACTTACCTAAAAATTTGACTTAAAGGCTCAAAGACACAATTAGGAATGGACCTCGTTCAGAACCCGGCGACTGCCTGCACTTTGCTGGGCTGCCATAACCAAGTACCCCTGTCTTCTGTAAGGTGGGAATATAATATCTTGTTTCTCTCACAGCCTCATGGGATTATTGTGAGGATACAATGACATGATGCCTACAAATGTGTTTGGCAAATTCTAAAACCCAATGCAAATTAACTCAACATTCATTCACTCAACAAATATTCGAGCACCTCCTGTGTGCCAGGTACCAAACTGATTCTTATTCTAGTTCTGCTTGGTCTCTCTGTGCCTGCTGCTTTACTTCTTAGGTCTAGATGTTGTCTAAGGTGTTCTCCAAGCACGTCTCTAACTCTGACATCCTAATTCTTTTCGTTTGCTAGTACTAGTTTCAAAACTGAGTCAGACAGACCTCACAAAGCTGAGTGGGGCTGCCATCCCCTCATTGCTTGGTTGCTCGAGTGCAAATGCGTTGCCTGCTCCCATTTGGCCCAGACAGCCTGAGCCCCACTCAGGGTGAGCATTAGGCCGGGCGGCTGAGAACAGATGCTGACATGGCCCACTGATAAGCTCCAGGAAAGGTCTGTGTCACTCACAGAGAGGTGGGAATGGATGACTCAGGGCAGACACAGTGACAAGCCCCTCATGGATGCGGACTATTTATCCCTTGGTAACAATGGACGGGAAACCCTGGTGGCATAGTTGTTAAGTGCTACGGCTGCTAACCAAGAGGTCGTCAGTTCGAATCCACCAGGCGCTCCTTGGAAACTCTATTGGGCAGTTCTACTCTGTCCTATAGGGTCACTGAGTTGGAATCGACTCGACGGCAGTGGGTTTGGTTTGGTGGGAACAATGGGCAGCCTTGTGTTTCCTGCGCTCCCAGGGAGGAAGGGACCCAGGGCAGTTGCTTGGTAGGAAGCAAGCTGTCCCCCCTTGACTCACCCCACCCTGGGGTTTAGGGAGACTTCTCAGTACCCAACAGCAGGAGTAACAGCATAGAATAGCAGATATAAGGGCAGGTTTGTCTGGAGTCCCAGCTTCACTGGCTACATGGCCTTGGGTAAGTCTCTTAAACTCTCTGAGCCTCCATTTTCTCGTGTGAAAAATGAGGATATTAATACCTAGCTTAGCAGAGTTAGCATGAGGAATAAATTAGATAAGGTATGTAAAATGCCCAACATACAGTAAGTGCCTAATAAAAAAAAAAAAAAAAAAAAACCTGTTGCCATCGAGTCAGTTCCGCCTCATAGTGACCCTATAGGACAGAGCAGAACTGCCCCATAGAGTTTCCAAGGAGCACCTGGTAGATTTGAACTGCTGACCCTTTGGCTAGCAGTCATAGCACTTAATCACTGTGACACCTAATGACTAGTATTAATTAGTACCGTTTGGCATCCCTCAAAGTTACAAGTATCATACCTTGAGAATGTAATGAGTTCAATGCAAGAGAAGGGAAGGAGGATATTGTTCATTTACTCATTTAAATTTTTTCATTGATGTCTAATTCGTCCTGGCACTGGGCTAGTCCCTGGGGGACATATAAATGGATGTAGCATAGCAGCTGTTGGGAAGGCAGGAAAAAAAAAAAAAAACAAACTAATCTAGCAAATAAAACTGGGGCTATTAGACTATAAAGGAGAAGTCCCCAATCCAGACCCAGGAAGTGGGGGGTCAGAGAAAGCTCTGGGAGGAGGTCATATTAAACCTGAGACAAAAAGGATGAGCAGAAATTAGCCAAGGAAATAGGGTGGTGTGGGGTAAGATCACTCCAGGCAGAGGGAACAGAACATGTTAAGGCCTGGAGGTAGGACGAGTATCCCCTGAGTCGGGAAACTTCAAGCAAAGCAAGGAGGCTGGAGTGTTGAGGAAGAGGTGAGGTGTGGCAAAGGTTAGAGAGGGCTTTGTGGGTCAGGCCATGATGACTGTGGACTTCACCTTGAAAACTATTGGCTGCCACCAAGGGATTCTAAAAGCAAAGGGATACCATAAATCTGTGTTGTGCAAAAATCATTACAGCAACAACAATAATAGTTAATGCTTACTGAGAATTCGTTATGTGCCAAGAAGTACATTGAGCAATGCATGTGTCTACTCACACAATCCTCAAAAAACACAATGTGGTAAATGATTTTATCCCAACTTTATAGAAAAAGAAACCAAGGCACCATTTTGAGGATTAGGCTGTTTGAAACCAACTGAAAATAACGTAGGTAAAGCATTAGCACAGTGCCTGGCCCATGTTAACTGCTTTATAAAGATTGGTTGATACAAGGCTTCCAGGCAGAGGAATAGGAATGAGCTGGTACAAGCCACAGGGAGGCAGATTTGGGCTTTTCAAAAGGCACAGCTATTCAGCAATAGGAATGCTACTTCCCAAGGTACTGCTGCTGGTATGCAAACTGAGGATAGGCGACCATTTTCTGGGATGGTTGTACAGGGAGTCAAAATCCGCAGGAGGGAATGTACTGTATCATGATGATAGTAACAATAACAGTAACTAATATTTATTGAAGGAGCCCTGGTGGCACAATGGTTGTAAAGAGTTAACACGCTCCACTGCTAACTAAAAGGTTGGAGGTTCAAGTCCACCCAGAGGCACCTCAGAGGAAAAGGCCTGGCAACCTACTGCTGAAAAATCAGCCATTAAAAACTCATTGGAGCAGAGCTCTACTCTGATACACGTGGGGTCGCCATGAGTCAGACTCGACTTGATGGCAGCATGGATTATCTCATTTAATTCTCACTGTAGCCCCATACCAAACCAACAACTAAACCCATTGCCATTGAGTCAATTTTGACTCATAGCCACCCTGTAGGACAGAGTGGAACTGCCCCATAGGGTTTTCAAGGAGTGACTGGTGTAGCCCCATAAGACAGTGCTATTATTTATCCCTGTCTTATTGATTAAAAAAGAACTGCACACACTCACACACACAACCTAGTGCATATAGAGGCAGGGGTCTCATGTCACACAGTGAGTCAAAGCAGCAGAGCCATGGCTCCACCCTGGGTGTGTCTGATTGAACCTGCTACTTTCCTGCCTTCCCTTTTAAGCTGCTTTCTCAAAAAAAAAAAAAAATTTTTTTTCTCACTGGAATATTCTGGGACTGATGTTCCAGCTGACACTTATAATTCCCCTTCCGCTAGTAATTATGGCGTGCACTAATTTAGGTCATGAATGTACACTGCTGTGCTGAGTGGTCTCAATAGCTTCCTGTGTCTTGTGCCTTTGAGTATCTTGTGCACTCCCTGGGTGCTGAGAATCCTCCTTGCTCACATCCGCTGGCCCACTGGGCATGCCGCAGCTGTTCACTGAATAAGTACCGGCAGCAAAGGAGGAGAAGGGAACAAATAAAGCCCCTCCACTGTGTGGTCTTGTGAACAAAGAAAAAATGATTGCCAGCGTCCATTGTCCATCTCTAAAACGGGACAACTGTATTCAACTCACAGGGTCTTGTGAGGTTCAATGAGATAAGAGATGTAAAAGACCCTCATCGCCATCAGGCCCAAACCAAGCCCTCAATAAAGGGCAAAAACTATGGCAACTGTTTTATAAAGATTAGTTGATTTGGAAATGCAGTTGTTCTTTTAACAAATATTTGCCCAGCACTTAGCACGGAGTGCGATGTTAGTTATACAGAACAGAGCAGAACAGACATGGGCTCTGTCCTCCTGGAGCTTACAGGCTCACAGTCTAGTTAATGAAATGGAGTCACACGACAAGTATCTGCACCTATTTCTCTCTCTCTTCCTCTCCTGTCTCTCTCACTGTCTCTGTCATCTCTCTCTCTCTATATTTATATCTATAATTACAAAGAAGCCCTGGGGGCACAACGGTTAAGCCCTTGGCTGCTAACCAAAAGGTTGGTAGTTTGAACCCACCCAGCTGCTCCATGGGAAAATGACCTGGCAATCTGCTCCCATAAAGATTCAACCAAAACAAAATAAACCCATCCCCACTGAGTCAATTCTAACTCATAGCGACCCTACAGGACAGAATAGAACTGCTCCATAGGGTTTCCAAGGAGCGGCTGGTGGATTTGAATGGCCAACCTTTTGGTTAGCAGCCGAGCTTTTAACCACTATGCCATCTAAAAAAAAAAATACAGCCTAGAAAACCCTGTGGGGCAGTTCTACTTGTCACATGAGTCAGAATTGACTCAATGGCACTTAACAACGTAAGTACAAACTGTGATAGATGCTTAAAAATATAGGGTGGCATGACAGCATATGGCAGAGGGACCAGTGTACTCTAGATAGTCAAGGGCATGTCCCTGGGGAGTGTAAGGCCCTGAAGCCAAACCAGCCCATGGTCTTTGTCACCAGGCACTTTCCCCAGGAGTTCCTCCATGCATGCCCCACCCCCCCATCCCAGCAGGAAGTGACTGAAGTAGCCTGCAGTCCATCTGACTTCTTCCACAATCATTCCTCTGGCAAAAAACCATCACCTCCTCCTTTTACTTGTTCTGACTACTCAGTCGTAGCAATTCTCCTCTTCACCCAGACCCCTTTCTCCTGCCCCTTGCAAAACCCATCATTATTTTAAAAAGGAAACAAGAAAGGTTCTGCGACAAATGCAGCTCAGGGTTTTTTAACTCAGGCAATACCCACACAGAGTCACTGAGAGCTCTGCACAGCTCTCGTCTGGGGAGAAGCTCGTTAAGTGGGCTCCAGAGGTGGGGAATACTTGGTTCTCAGGGGCAGTTGCTCAGAAAGCTAGCACCTTGCCCCAGCCAGAGTGGACCCCGCTCCCCAGTGAGGGTGGGAGGCCCTGGTGGTCAGGGGCAGCAGAGGGGGTGGCCTAGGGCATAGAGAGCCACCATTCAAGAGTAAACCAGCTGTGCCTCCAGCAGAAAGAACACCAGCCTGGAGTTTCAAGACCTGGGATCTGGGTCCAGCTCTGCCTCCCTCTGCTATGTGGTGCACTTTACCCTCTCTGGGTCTCAGGTTCTCCACTTATACAATGATGTGATGATCTTTAAGGATCCCTCCAGTTCAAATTTCTGATAACATTATGTGGCTTTGTAAGAAGGGTGACAATGTTCCCAACTGCTATTTTATTCTCAGAGATGAGGTAGAAATGTAAGAGTGGAGACAGAGAGACAGAAAGAGAAACAAAGAGAGAACCTTTTATTCCCACAGTTTCACACCTGAGGAAATCAAGGGAGCTGCGCAGTCAGCAGGGAGAAATACAGCCGTGTTACCATGAGGAAGGTCTGAGCTCCTACCCAGGCCCTGCCACTTATTAGCTGAATGAACTTTGGCAACCTATTCCACCTCTCCAAGTCTCAGTTTCCTCATGCATAAATCAAGAATAATAAACCTAATAGCAGTTCATAATAAACCTTAATTCTTAGGGTCGCTGTGAGGATGACACGAGGTAATAAAAGTTCTTTGAGGAGCAGGGACTTTGTCATGCTTACCGCTGTAATTCTAGTGCCCAGGTCAGTGACTGTGGCTCATTGCACGGGTGCCTACATTTCTACTGGATGAATGAATGACTGGAAACATATATGAAGCACTTTGCACGGTGCCAAGCACATAACAAAGACCAACATAAACTTGCTTTTATTGTTCTGGCTACTCTTACTAACCATAGCCTGCTTTTCATCAATCCTGAGAACCAACCCAAAGCTGTTGCCATCGAATCGATTCTGACTCATAGCGACCCTACAGGCCAGAGTAGAATTGCCCCATAGAGTTTCCAAGGAGTGCCTGGCAGATTTGAACTGCTGATTTTTTGGTTAGCAGCCTTAGCACTTAACCACTACGCCACCAGGGTTTCCATCCTGAGAACGGGGGTTCTTAACTTGATGGCAAGGATTCGTTTGATAATCTGGTGGAATTTATGAGCCACATCTTAGAACAATGCCTTTAAACACATAAAATCAAATGCAAAAAGAATTACAAAAGAAACCATTTATCAAAATATTTTTTAAGCCAATTGCATCATAATAATGTATGTGCCTCTTTACTGACACATTAAAAGAAAAAGATCTAATAGCATATGTGATAATGGCCATAAATTTGAAGTAGTGATGAGTATAAGCTACATTTCAAGACATTTACAATGAATGAAAAATCATATAAAACTATATGTGATTTCTATAGGTGACAAACTCATAGGCACTGTTAACACACCCATGTTTGTTGCCTGTTTTTATAATTGAAGGAAATGCTAAATTTCAGTGAGAGGTCAATGAAAGAAAATACATAGTAATTTTCCAATGTAATTTCATGGACCTCCAGCATGAACCCCACATTAAGAACCCCTGTCAAGAATGACACTTTAATGGGGGAAGCTTTTCCTTGAATATCTGTGGCTTCGTCGATGAAATCAGAAGCTTGGGTCCGGTTATGAAGAGACAGGAAATTAAAACTCAGCTATGGTCACAGCAAAATAATTCCTTCTTGGAAGAACGCATACAATGTGGTGAAAGGAGAACAGACTTTGGTTTCAGAAAATTCGTGAAAAAATGTGTGTCCTTGTACAAGTCTCCCTTGTCTGAGCCACTGTTTCCTGAGCATCATTGCAGTGCTTCCTGGAGGGGCAGCTGGGAGACTGGATGAGGTAAACAAAACAATGAGATAAGCTTTGCGCAAATATGCAAGTATTGTCCCTCTCTGCCTTCTGTTCTGTTTAGGGTGAGAGACATTTAGTACAGCCACTTACACTTCCTGAAAAGTTTCTGAAAAGTTCCAGGGTTTCAGAGGAATGGGGGCAGGCAGCATCTGTGGCTTCCAACCTCATAAGCTTCTCCTTAGCTGGTGCTTATCAGGCTCACCCTGCTAACAAATCCCCTTTGTTTTTCAAGACTGTTATGGACTGACTTGTGTCCCCTAAAAATATATACTGAAGTCCTAACCTGTGAATGATGACCTTGTTTGGAAATAGAGGATTTTTTGTTTGTTTTTATTTTTTATCAGTTAAGTTAAATGAAGTCTTATCAGATTAGGTGGGTCCTAGCCTTAATCTATTCTGAGTGGTATCTTAAAAAAGGACAAAACAGAGTCATGCACACAGGGGGAAGACACCATGTGAGCATCTGTCTACAAGGGAAGGAATGCCAAGAAATGACTTGAGGCTACCAGCAGCTGAAAGAGACAAGGAAAAGGTGACAGAAAGATAGCACAGCCCTACTGATGCCCTCAATTCGGACTTCTAGCCTCTACAACTGTGAGAAGATAATTTTCTATCCTTTTCTGCAGCCCTAGGAAACTAAGAGTCCTATCTTTTCATTCACCCCAGACAAATGCATCACATTATCTACGTCCTCACTGAGTGTTGAATACGCTTTACCATTATTAATAATTGAGTAATAACCAAGACACTACCACTCTTATGTTCCACTTTGGTAAATTCTTCATCTGCATGACTTCCTATAATCCTTAGCATAACTCTGTAAGAGAGGTACATGCAACTCCACTTACCCATGTGAAAACTGAGGCTAAGGGAGATGGATGCAGAGATCTGCTTCAGATCATATAACCAATCAAGATTCAAAACCAGCTATGTCTGGCTTTAAAACTGGGGGCATTTTTAACTTCCATGCCATCGTATCACCAATTTCAACCATTTCATGCAGCATTTATAGGCCAATTTCACTGTGAGCAATCTAACAGGCATTCCACGGCTTAGACTGGAGACAGGTACGGTGGATGTGTAAGCACAGAAGGAAGGAGGGATTGAGGAGAGAGAAGATGGAAGAAGACAGTGGGCTTTATTTCCCCCTAGACTGAGTTTATAAAGGCTGGGATTAGCGTTACTTATCACTGCACCTCCAGGACACACCACAATGACACTAAATAGGAAGGTGGTAAATATTTATTGAATAATTGAGTGAATAGATGGATGCATAAACAAACAATGAAAGAACTCATTGAGGAATTAATGAAGGAACCAATGCCTCTGGCCCAATTTCCTGGTAAGTAAGCTTGTAAATGAATCCAAACTTTCAAGAGCTAAAGGCCCTGTACCCTTGCTGGCTCCTTTCATGGGAACAGTCTTTGGGGAGGTGAAAAGAGGAAAGCAAAGATCAACCTGAAACTCTCTACCCTTAAGACCCCTGGAATCCCAACACCACTGAAAGCATCATGGCGTTCCCCAGACTTGACATTCACAAGAGCAGCCACCAGCCTGGAAATACTCTCTCCACATGTATATTTTAAAGAGGCATCCTTGTACACCCATGTGCTATGACTACCTGATGACTAAAGACAACCACAGTCCTGTGCTCTCCAGGTCTCCACACATGGCCAGGTTCTACCTTGTGGGCGGGGATACAGGGAGAAATTCAGCAAAGATCCTGAAAGGGAATGGGCTGAAGCTCTGTGGGAACTGTAGGGTAACAGGGGCAGCCTAAAGCTAGTCATTTGTCATTCCTAAATGCTCTTAACCAAGATGGTAGAGTGGAGTAGTGGAAGGGGCATTGGACTGGGAGTGTGGCCACTTGCTCATTGTGATTATGGGCAAATCCCTTCCACTCTCTGGATCTCATTTTCCCCATCCGTGAAAAGAGAGTTCAACTTAATGATCCCTTTTGAATAAACTCCCGCCTTACCAAGTCCAAACCTTTGTTTTATTTGACAGTTGGAATAAAGGAAAGAAAGAAATGGGGAAAGGAAGCAGTTTGAGGGACCAGAAAACATTCAGGGTTGAGGTAAGAAGAATTTGAGTTAGAGTCCCAGCTCCACTCGTACCCTACTGTGTGACCTCTTGACAGTCTCTTGATCTCTCTGACTCCAGCTTCCTGCTTGGTCAAATGACCATTATGGCATCTACATCTCAGGATTGACAGGAAGGCAAAACGAGATAATCCACCTAAAGCACCCCACACATTGCTGGCCACAGCACAAGAGTCCAGTCAGTGTAACTTCTCTTTTACTGTACTTCTCAGCTAGCACCTGGGGTGGCTCCTGTCCTTTCATGGTGTTGACAGGTTAGAAGAAAATGCAATTTCCCTGAGACTCCAGTTTATGTGGAATGCAAGGCATCCCTTTACGCCTACAAAGAATTCGTTTTCTCTACAAAACAGAAACCCTAGGCAGGTAAAGGCCATATACAGTCTATCAACTACTTGTAAAACATTTAGCAGTGGAGAGTGAGTTATGGTGATTAAACACAAGTTAATTCATCTGCTGAATAAGAAACGTTCCAGCTTTGAAGTATCCGGGTCACGTGTAGCACAATGTAATGAATGGGGTTTTTATGCGGTGGAAATCACCAGTTAATTGCCATCTGATCATCAATAATTGCAAGACTACCAGATATTCAAAACCCAAAAAGATGATGCCTAATTTCTTTAGGAACTACGAAATAATCATACTTCCATCCATTCATCTACCTATCCACCCACCTATCCATACATACATCGTTCCATCCATCTATCCATTACAAAGACGTTTTTGAGCACCTACTATGCCTGGCCCTGGCCTATGTGCTGTAAGAAATGAAGATGTGAAGAAGCCGTGGTCTCTGCCCACAACAAAGCCAGCAGTCTTGAAGGGCAGAGAATACATGGAAAACAAGACTGTGAGAATGGTCTGTGGGAGTTCAGAGGAGGTCATTTTCAACTTGGCATTAGGAGATTAGGAAGGAATTGGTGTGTAGCTCAAGAAAGACCTTCTGGTAGCTTTGAAATTTTGAACTGTGTGCGTATATACGCTTATTCAAAGATAAATACTTAAAAAATATCAGTGATGGCGATCGGGGGGAGGAAGAGGAGGAAAATGGAGGAGGAGAAAAGAAGTGGAGGATCGTGGGCTGCTATGTGAACTAGTGCCCTGAGTCGTGAGGCCAAAGGCGTAAGTAAGAAGACTGGATTACAAAGAAAGCGGGGTTGACAAAATGAAAAGCTTAAGTTTAAACTATTCTCTAAAAGTTCACCTATGTTCAAATTTGCATTTATTTGACAAGAAGATATTAGTTTTTACCAATCAAGCTGGAAATTTCTTTTTCTCTCAAATGATAATTCTCAGTATTGATGAGGGTGTAGTGAAATGCTCTTTTTCTTTTTCCAATTGTGGGAGTATAAGTTGCCAAAATTTATGGAAAGTACTTTGGCAAAATGTATCAAGACTTCTGAAGTGTTCATACACTTTGACCTAGTGATCACAGTAATTAATTCTAAGGGGAAAATGATCAATGTGGGTGAAGACACATGCACAAAGATGTTCATAACTGCATTGTCTATAATGGGGCAAGATGGAAATAACCTAGTATCAGTAGGGAGGATGTGCTTAGGAACATTATGATTTATTCATAAAACAGGGTACCATGTGAAAATGAAAAATCATGTTTTCCTGGAAGAACTAGATGGTGCCTGGCTACCACCGATCACTACCCTGACAGGGAACACAACAGAGAAACCCTGATAGAGCGAGAGAACAGTGGGATGGAGACCTCAAATTCTTGTAAAAAGACCAGACTTAAAGGTCTGACTGAGACTAGAGGGACCCTGGAGGTCATGGTCCCCAGACCCTTTGTTAGCCCAAGATTAGAACCATTCCTGAAGCCAACTCTTTAGACTGGACTATAAGATAGACAATGATACTGGTGAGGAGTGAGCTTCTTGGCTCAAGTAGACACATGAGACTATGTGGGCAGCTCCTGTCTGGAGGGTAGATGAGAAGGCAGAGGAGGACAAGAGCTGACTAAATGGACACAGGGAATACAGGGTGGAGTGGAGGAGTGTGCTGTCTCATTAAGGAGGAAAGCAGCTAGGAGTACATAGCAAAGTGTGCATAAGTTTTTGTATGAGACAGACTTGATCTGTAAACTTTCACTTAACACATAATAAATTAAAAAAAATCATGATTTCCAAACATAACTACTTGCATGGAAAATTTTTATAATATTAAGTTCTTAAAATAAAGCAAGAAAATATTACATATACACAAACACACATGCTAATACAATAGAAAAAAAAACAAAGACTTCAAGGAGTAGGTGGCATTTAACTGGGTTGGATGTTTGGAGATGGAGGTAAAACTACAGTGGACAGCTTAATATTTGTTCACATAATATCCATGTCCCTTTCTTCTGGTAACAGCACACCCATTTAGTTTTGTGGAAATTAATATACTGTATAGGTTGGAATCGACTGGACGGCAACAAGTTTTTGGTTTTATGTTCCCCTTTTATACACTGGATACAATCTTGTAGATTTAACAGTCAAAGTGCCTTGCCTTCCTCTGGCCTACAAGTGAGACAGTGAACAGACAACTTGGCTGATGAGATTTTTGCTCTTGACATGAAGGTTAAGAATGTGGAAATAAGTTCCTCAAAAACTATTCATGTCTCTGTACTTCTTGGAAGTCCTTCAAGGTACCACTGCACGGTAGTCTAGTTTGATGACTGTTGCCACAAAAAATGGCCAGCCACTGGAGGTCTCTGGTAAGGGGAATACTGTAAATAGACCTGTGTCTACAAGCGGTTAAGAAACACTTTAGTTAAGAGCAACCAGGTTTGGTTGAGGGTGTCCTGAATTTTGTCAACACAAGAAGCAGACAAAGGATCTGGGCTTTTTGAAGAAGAGTGTTGAGGGAGAATGCTGAGTTTCAAGTGGTGAAGACCAGGATGCTTCTCTTGTGCCATCTGAGGTGGGCAAACAGAGGGCGGAAGGCAAGGAAACATGGGCTTCCATCATGGCCCTGTCTCCATCCAGAAGAGATTGGGGCAAGTGGGTGGGGGGGGGGGCGGGGAGGGAAGGGAAGAAAAGGCAGAGAGTCCATCTTGAGGTCTCTGTTAATAGATTTGCTTAGTAAATTCAGTCTCACAGGCAGGCAGGCCAGCTTCATCTACAAGGCCACGCCTCTTACAAATCCAGGGCCTAAGCCTGGGGACTGGTTCTGCCTGGGAGGCCAGAGAGTACAGGAGAATCTAGGAGAAGTAGGTTCAAGTCCCCTGATCTGCTGCTAATGTGCAAGACCTTGAATAGTTCTCTCTTTTCTGAGCCTCAGTTTTTTGATTTTCTACAGGATTGCTTGCCTGTTCATTTGAAAGCGTATTCATTCATTTATTCAACAAATGCCTAGTGAATGCCTAGTATTATCATTTACTGCTAGGGTAGGCTTGTTCTGGAAAATAAGGAAAAATGGTCCTTTATTATGCCAAAAGGGTAGGCGGGCTCTCTGTGGTGCTGTCCAGGGAGGATGAGGGACTCCTCACTTCTAGGGCTATTCCTTGTCTTCACCTCTTTAAGGCCTGGGAGGTCTGAAACATCAGGCAGCAAAGAGTCTAGTCCTGACCACAGACCCACTGTCAGAGAGATCTACAACTCAGGAAGAAGCAATTATCCGCTGACAGCCTTGCTTTGCCAGTCTTGTTCTAGACAAGGCCACTATTTGGCCAGCAGGGGAGTTGGAAAAGAAAGAGTGAGGGGGAGGACAGAGATGGGGAAAGTGCAGGCCTGTGAAGTACCTCAAGACAGACTTTGTGCAAGCAAAGTGGGAGAACTGACTCCTTTCGCAATTTTTATTATTATTATTTTAGGTGGGGAAAGTAATTAGACATTTCAGAAATATCAATAGATATTCACTGAGCATTGATTACGTGTCAGACATTGATCTAGGTGTAGCAAAGATGGCAGTGTATAAAAGAAAGTCCTTTCCCTCCTGGGTCCCTAGGCGGTGAAAATGGTTAACATACTTGGTTGCTAACCAAAAAGTTGGAGGTTCGAGACTACCCAGAAGTACCTTGGATGAAAGGATTGGCAATCTACTTCTAAAAATCAGCCATTGAAAATCCTTTGTAGCACAGTTCTACTCTGACATACATGGGGTCGCCATGAATCAAAACTGACTTGATGGCAACAGCTATTTTCCTTACAGAATTTACATTCTGGTAGGAGGAACCCAGGAAACAAATGAAAGCTATTAAAAAGAGTTACACAGCTTACACATTAAATAGTTACTATGATAGAAGCAGCTAGGGAGTGCTGCAGAGGGGTAAGGGGTGGTATAATGACTTAGTAAGGTGGTCAAGGATGACCGCCTTGATAAGATCATTCCAATATAGGGTCACCAAGACAAGCAAAGGAGAATGAATGCAGAGTGATTAGCACAGCATCTGACATAGAGCAAGTGCTCAATAAATTGCCATTGTTGTTGTTAATTATGTTCTAAGTTCCTTATTTAAATATGGGGACATTAAGGCCTATGTCATTATTGTTGCTGTTGTAAGATGCTTGACTTGTTTTTGACTCACAGCAACCCCATGTGACAGAGTACAGAGTAGAACTGCCCTAAAGGGTTTTCTTGGCTACCATCTTTTTTTTTTTTTAATTTTTATTGTGCTTTAAGTTTACAGATCAAGTCAGTCTCTCATACAAAAATTTACATACAGCTTGCTATGTACTCCTAGCTGCTCCCCCGTAATGAGAGAGCACACTCCTTCCCTAAACCCTGTATTCCCCATGTCCATTCAGCCAGCTTCTGTCCGCCTCTGCCTTCTCATCTACCCTCCAGACAGGAGCTGCTCACATAGTCTTATGTGTCTACTTGAGCCAAGAAGCTCACTCCTCACCAGTATCATTTTCTATCTTACAGTCCAGTCCAATCTCTGTCTGAAGAGCTGGCTTTGGGAATGGTTCCAGTCTTGGGCTAACAGAAGGTCTGAGGACCATGACCTCCAGGGTCCTTTTAGTCTCAGTCAGATCACTAAGTCTCCTGCTTCATCGGGGATTCTCTGTTGTGTTCCCTGTCGGGGCAGTCATTGGTTGTAGCCAGGCATCATCTAGTTCTTCCGGTCTCAGGCTGATTTATGTGGCCCTTTCTGTCTCTTGGGCTATAATTACCTTGTGTCTTTGGTGTTATTCATTCTCCTTTGCTCCAGGTGGGCTGAGACCAATTGACGCATCTTAGATGGCTACTTGCTAGCGTTTAAGACTCCAGAAGCCACTCTCCAAAGTGGGATGCAGAGTGTTTTCTTAATAGATTTTATTATGCCAATTGATCTAGATGTTCCCTGAAGCCATGGTCCCCAAAGCCCTGCCTCTGCTATGCTGGCCTTCAGAACATTTAGTTTATTTAGGGAACTTCTTTGCTTTTGGTTTAGTCCAGTTGTGCTGACCTCTCCTGTATTGTGTATTGTCTTTCCCTTCACCTAAAATAGTTCTTGTCTACTATCTAATTAGTGAATATCCCTCTCCCTCTTTCCCTCCCCACTCTCATAACCATCAAAGAATATATTATTCTGTGTTTAAACTATTTCTTGTATTCTTATAGTAGTGGTCTCATACAATATTTGTCCTTTTGCAACTGACTAATGTCACTCAGCCTAATGCCCTTCAGACTCCTCCATGTTATGAAATGTTTCATGGATTCATCATCGTTCTTTGTCGATGCATAGTATTCCATTGTGTGAATGTACCATAATTTATTTATCCATTCATCCACTGATGGGCACCTTGGTTGCTTTTACCTTTTTGCTATTGTAAATAGTGCTGCAGTGAATATGGGTGTAGATATATCTGTTCGTGTGACGGCTCTTACTTCTCTAGGATATATTCCAAGGATTGCTGGATCATATGGTAGTTCTTCTTCTAGCTCCTTAAGGAAGCGCCAAATTGATTTCCAAAGTGGTTGTACCACTTTACATGCCCACCAGCAGTATATAAGTGTTCCAGTCTCTCTACAACCTCCCCAACATTCATTATTTTGTGTTTTTTGGATTAATTGGCTATAATCTTTTTTTTAACCAGGTTTTTTTTTTTTATATAATTTTTATTGTGCTTTAAGCGAAAGTTTACAAATCAAGTCAGTCTCTCACATATAAACTTATATACACCTTACTACATACTCCCATTTACTCTCCCCCTAATGAGTTAGCCTGCTCCCTCCTTCCCATCTCTCCTTTCATGACCGTTTTGCCAGTTTCTAACCCTCTCTACCCTCCCATCTCCACTCTAGACAGGAGATGCTAACATAGTCTCAAGCGTCCGCCTGATACAAGTAGCTCACTCCTCATCAGCATCTCTCTCCAACCCATTGTCCAGTCCATTCCATGTCTGATGAGTCATCTTCGGGAATGGTTCCTATCCTGGGCCAACAGAAGGTTTGGGGACCATGACCACTGGGATTCTTCTAGTCTCAGGCAGACCATTAAGTCTGGTCTTTTTATGAGAATTTGTGGTCTGCATCCCACTGTTCTCCTGCTCCCTCAGGGGATCTCTGTTGTGCTCCCTGTCAGGGCAGTCATCAGTTGTGGCCGGGCACCATCTAGTTCTTCTGGTCTCAGGATGATGTAAGTCTCTAGTTCATGTGGTCCTTTCTGTCTCTTGTGCTCATAATTCTCTTATGACCTTGGTGTTCTTCATTCTCCTTTGATCCAGGTGGGTTGAGGCCAATTGATGCATCTTAGATGGCCGCTTGTTAGCATTTAAGACCCCAGATGCCACACTTCAAAGTGGGATGCAGAATGTTTTCTTAATAGAATTTATTTTGTAATTGGCTATAATCTTTATGGAAGCTGAGCTCCAGGTCTTTCTCTTGCTGAGCTCCTGGTGAGTTTGAATTGCCGACCATTCTGTTAGCAGCGAGCACTCAACTGTTTGCATCGCCAGGATTACTGAATAGATTACCTTTGGAAACGCATATCAATAAATTTATATAACAAAGAAATTCAACAGATGATTACTGAGTGCCAGCTTCATGCCAGGGAAAACATACATAAACAAGCATGTAAATATGTACTATTATGTCAGAAGGACTGAGACAGAGATTCCTGGGCTGAGAGGCTATGTTGTTCTGAATTGTGGGTTGGGAAGGCACACCTGAGGAGAAGACCTTACAGCAGAGGCAGGCAGGAAGCACAGGAGAGAGCCAGGCTGGGGAAAACATGTTACAAGCAGAGAGAACAGCAGGTGCCAAGGCCCAGTGGCAGGGGTAGGGTTTGCCAATGATGGACCATCAGAGGTCAGATCATAGAGTGTTTTGGAGGAGACGGTAAAGGCTTTGGGCCTTATTACAGGTGTTAAGGAGTCTGTGAGTGGTGCAAATGTTTAACCCACTTGGCTGCTATCCAAACAGTTGGAGGTGCCTGGGAAGTAAGGCTTGGCGATCTACTTCCTACTTCCGAAAAATCAACCACTGAAAACCCTATGGAGCACAGTTCTACTCTGATACATATGATGTTGGCAAGAGTCAGAATCAACTTGATGGCAACATGATTTTTTATAGCAAAGGAATTGGGGGGTTTTGAGCAGGAAGTGCAATAACCTTCTTTACATTTTAAAGGGATAATCCTGACCACTGTGTATAGGTAAGCACCATTTTATTCACATGAAAAATAGTAATAATAATTACCTTTGATGACTTGTGAGATCAGAAGTAACATACATTAAGTATTTGGCACTCACTCTAAAATATATTCATTAAATGCCTACTATGTACAAGCAAGTTCAATACAGCAGTGTAGATAGAGACAGCTACTACTTCTTGCCCTTGGGGACCTTCTGATAGTTTTATTGGCACGGAGTAGATGTTGAATAAATTATTGCTATTTTATATGAAATAATATATGGCATTGTGTTGCATGAATAACACAGCATTCGTATTTTCATCTCTCTTACCCCAAAAGTGACAGTGGTAAAAACACGACAGACTTATTCCTGAGAAAAAGGAGGCATAAAATAAAACAAATAAAAAGAAGAGGAGGAAATAACGCAAGAGGAAGCAGGGACATGCCATTTCTCATTACCACATTTTTGAATACGTACATGAGTCCCTGGGTGGTGTAAAGGGTTAATGATTGAGATGTTTGGCTGATAACCAAAAGGTTGGAGGCTCCCCTAGAGGCACCTCAAAAGAAAGACCTGATGATATACTACTGAAAAAAATCAGCCATTGAAAACCCTATGGAGCACAGTTCTACTCTGACACATATGGAGTAGCCATGAGTTGGCATTGACTCAATGGAAACTGGTTTTTTCATATGCCTACTTGGCGGACTTCTTCCTATTCAGATTTCAGGGCCCAGCTCAATGATCTATCCCCTCCTCGGTGAAGCAGAGGTCCTCCCTGGGCAGCCCCAGCCTGTCCACCTCCCTGGCTCCACTCCTCGGTGAAGCAGAGGTCCTCCCTGGGCAGCCCCGGCCTGTCCACCTCCCTGGCTCCTGGATCTGTGTCTACTGAGGCACATCTCACTGCATTTGAGTGCTTGTTGGTCCATGAGGTTCACTCTTCTCATTTATCTGTGCATTCTCAGTGAGCACAGGGTCTGACACATGGCTGGTACAATAAACATTTGTGGAAGAAAGAAAAGAAGGAAGGAAGGGAGGGAAAGGAATCCAATTCTTTTCTCCTTTTTTCTCCAGTAACATTAAGCTTATTTCAACCAGCAAGTGCTGAGTTTATTGATCAATATTGCTGAGGTATTGAGCTGAGTGTCTATTGATAGAAATAACTGGCAAGTAGGCAGGGTAAGAAAGAAACGTGCTGACAGACAGTAAATCATAGCCCTGGTATCGGAATGCCTGTCCGTGCCAAGGCGGACAATCATTAATTTCCTGTTCCTTCACAGTTACATTTCTAGGGTTGAATGACAAGTTCATTTTGGGGATTCATCAGGCCCTTTATAAATAAATCCCTTCTTATTCCATGTTTCTAACTGCACCTGCCACCCAGATGATCGGCTGCCAGGGACTCACATAAACATTTCAAATTGCCAGCAATAACTCAACATGGTAGTTAAAGGAAACCTTTCGATTACTGTATGATATAATCAAGAGGACCCGCATCCCCAGGCATCACAACTCCATGCACAGAACTGAAGAGGATTTCACTTACTACCCCTCACCCTTAAATAAACGATGCCAAGTGCTGAGCTATAAAATGGTCCATTGGCACACAAACGTGAAATGAAGTCCCCTGTCCAAGCTGCATGATTCTGAGTAAGTCACTTCACCTCTCTGAGCTTCAGTTTTTTGCCTAAAAATGGGATACGGTGTTAATGGCAGTGCTGATAAGAAAGACCTGAGGTAACAGAAGTAAACAGTTAAAGCTCTGTACAGGTGGGAGGCAGTGGTGGTTCAGTAGTACCATCCTTGCCTTCCATGCTGGAGCTGTGGGTTCGATTCCTGGCCAGTGCACCACATGCGCAGCCACCACCTGTCTATCAACGGATGCTTGGGTGTTGCTATGATGCTAAACAGGTTTCAGCAGAGCTTTCTGACACAGACAGACTAGGAAGAAAGGCCTGGTGATCTACTTCTGAAAATCAGCCAGCGAAAACCCTACGGATCGCATTGGTCCAATCCCCAGCCCACCACGGGGATGGCACAGGGCTGGACAGCATCTCCAGCAGTTGGCCACGGAGTGCCGTGAGTCCTTCAGTTGTGCATGGAGTGCCCATGAGTCGGGGGCCGACTCCACGGCAGCTAACAATAAGAACAAGAGGGGAAGGAATCTTCTAATATTATCTCATTACATCCCACGACCAGCCTCATGTTTGCTACCAGTATCTCCATATTATAGACAAGGAGACAGCGCCTCCAAGAAGGGGAGGCTGGTAAGTGGTGGAGCTGGGACACGAACCCAGCTTTGCCTGAGGCAGCTGCTCATAGAAAGAAAACTTATCATTAATTTTATTTGTGATTTTACTCCCGCACTTGGTCAAAAATTTCATTTGATGCCAGAGGCCTTGAGGTTAGTATAGAAGGAATTTAGCTTTCCGCTGGGCTTCACATAAACAGGGCCATTCCAGTGCATTTAGAAATAATTCTGCAGCCTCTCAAGCCATCAAAGTTCTTAGAACTCAAATGCCTGGTATTGATGCATCTAATGTATTCATTGTTCAGTGTTTTTGCTAACAGCAGCCAGAGGTACCTTGACATTTGCATTAGTATACAATTTCCCGTAAGGACTGTTTATATTTTGAAAAGGTTTTGAGTAGTTCTAACTATTAACTGTCCATGAAAGCAGCAGTCAAGAAATCAAATGACGCATTGCATTGGGCAAATCTGCTGCAAAAGACCTCTTTAAGGTGTTAAACAGCAAAGATGTCATTACGAGGACTAAGATGCACCTTACCCAAGCCATGGTATTTTCAATCTCCTCATATGCATGCGAAAGCTGGACAATGGATAAGGAAGAATGAAGAAGAATTGGTACATCTGAATTATGGTGTTGGCGAAGAATACTGAATATACCATGGACTGCCAGGAGAAGGAATAAATCTGTGCTGAAAGAAGTACAGCCAGGATGCTCCTTAGAAGGGAGGATGGTGAGACTTTGTCTTTCATACTTTAGACATGTTAGAAGGAGGGCAAATCCCTGGAGAAGGACATCATGCTTGGTAAAGCAGAGGGTCAGTGAAAAAGAGGAAGACTCTCAATGAGACGGATTGACACAGTGGCTTCAATAATGGGCTCAAACACAGCAGCAATTGTGAGGATGGCACAGGACCAGACAGTGTTTTATTCTGTTGAACACAGAGTCGCTGTGAGTCAGAACCAACTCAACGCCACCCAACAACAGCAACAACTATTAACTGGGGCAGGAAAATTTCTCTGTTGAAAGATAATTGGCCATATGTGGTAGAGCTTTGGGGCTGAGGCACAAGACGATCCACTTTTATCTACTCAACAGACATTGACTGAATAACTGCTGTTCAGTGGTACTCAGGCACTACGGTCCTTTTGCAGCTTCTCTTAGAGTAGGGAAGATAAACTTTAATATGACCATAATAGTATTCATCAAGTGTTTACTATGCATAAAACAATGTGCTAAGCACTTAGCATGTGCTTTCTTCTGACAACACCATGAACTATAAACTATGTTGCCCTCATTTAAAGCCAAAAAACAAAAGCAAAAACCCGTTGCCATCAAGTCAATTCCAACTCATAGCAACCTTACAGGACAGAGTAGAACTGCCCTGTAGGATTTTCAAGGAGTGACTGGTAGATTTGAACTGCTGACCTTTTGGTTAGCAGTTGAGCTCTTAACCACTGCACCACCTGAGCTCTGCCCTCATTTTACAGGTGAGGAAATTGAGGCAGCGTGAAGTGCAGGGACATGTGCAAGGTCCCACGGCATGTAAGTGGAGGATCTAGGATTTAAATGCATGCAGGTGTGTGAGTCAGAATAACTCGATTTCAGCAGGGTTTTTGATTTTAGGCTGTGTGAGGAGCACGATAAAAACCCAAACCAAAACCCGTTGCTGTGGAGTCAATTTCAACTTATAGCGACCCTATATGACTGTAGAACTTCCCCATAGGGTTTCCAAGGCTATAAGTCTTCATGGAAGCATACTGTCACACGTTTCTCCCTCAGAACAGCTGGTGGGTTCAAACCTAACCTTTTGTTTAGCAGCTGAGTGCTTAACCACTGCACCATCAAGGCTCCTAGGAGCATGATGGTGTCTCTTAATTAATAGTTGGGCTCCGGGCATTGAGGTGAGGTTTTCACAGCTTGGTGATGGGCACATGGGGATCCAGTGCACTCTCCTTTTGTATATGTTTGTAATTTTCTGTAATTATGTGTGTGTGTACAGGTTCCTAAGCCAGACATTCTAAGCTTTTCACTGTGAACTAGCAATAATAATGAGAGTCCTTGGGTGGCGTAAAAGGTTAAATGCTCTGCTGCTAACCAAATGTTTGGAGGTTCAAACCTACTCAGAGGCATCTTGGAAGAAAGGCCTGGCGATCTGCTCCCGAAAGGTCCTATCCTTGAAAACCATATGGAACACGGTTCTACCCTGCACACATGGGGTCGCCATGAGTTGAAAATGACTCGATGGCAATTGATATATATTTTTTAATATCACCTTCCTCATGGGGTTGTTGTGATGATTAAATGACTTAAGACAGATGAAGCATTTAGAGCTGGTTGCATTATACGTACTTAAGGCTTGTTAGATATTATCTGTTGTAACAGCTAACAGTGGAAATCCTGCAGTGCTTACAGGGTCTAGAACTTACACCCACTCCAACAGACTCCTGAATATAAGGCAATTCTCCCATCCATATTCCCGAGAAGATTTTTAAGACCTGTTTGATCTGCCTGAGTATATAAACTTTGTTTAGAAATGTAGATGAGCCAGTCAGATATCTATTTATAGCATTTTAAATTTAGTCACCCACATCTATTTAAAATCATGTTACATAATATAATAAATTCAGAAAAACTGCCCATTCTTTCATTTCAAAAAAAAATTTATTCCAACTGTTATTGTGTGCTGTCCAGTCTGTTCCAACTCATAGCGACCCCGTGTGACAGAGTAGAACTGTCCCATAGGGTTTCCTAGGCTATCGTCTTTATAGGAGCAGATCACCAGGTCTTTCTCTCAGGAGCTGCTGGTGGGTTCAAACCACAGACCTTTCTGTTAGCAGCTAAGTGCTTAGCCATTGTGTAATCAGGGCTTCTTTATTCTAACTAAGAATCAAACCAAATCTGTTGCCATCCAGTTGATTCCAACCCTATAGGAGAGAGAACTGCTGCATAGGGTTTCCTAGGCCATAATCTTTAAGGAAGCAGACTGCCATATATCGTTCTTCCACACAGCAGCTGGTGGGTTTGAACTGCAGAACTTTTGGTTAGCAGGCAAGCACTTTAACCACTTTGCCACCAGAGCTGGTCACATATAATCCTTGATAGAGTCTAAGATATTTCCTCAAGCAGTTGTTGTTTAAAATAAATCAGTTGGGAAAGCACCCTTCATTTGTAAGACATGGTAGGAAGCCATAGCAAGGTGACAGTTTTTTTTTCAAGGGTACTTTTGTGGGGTAAATCCTTCCCTTACACACAAACGTTTACTGTTATCGTGGCCTGAGGGTAGATGTTTTGGTGTTAAAGAGGCTAAGGGGGGGAGGGGAGCGGTAGGGACTGGCAAAACTGGCTGGGGCAGTTTGGAGCCTGGGGAGCTGAAAGCTTTGAGAGTGAGTGGGTGAAGGCAGAAGACACAGAAAGCAGACGAGGCAGGGAGTCAAGCCACACTGCTCTGTGTTCAGCTCACTGACTTTTAATCTATTTTTTTTTATTATAAAAGCAATACATCGCTCTTGTAAGGCCCTTAGACAACACTGAAAAGTTAAAAGAAGAACAAATCCGTTAATCCCACTGCCAGAGAATTTGTTATTTTGGTAGCTTTGATCCAAGCATGAGTGCTCTTCCCCCAGATAAGCCTCCTGGCTCAAAGGTCACCTGCTCAATGTCATCGGATGATCGGATGACCACCTAATATTAGGGATGCCATATTTAGCAAATAAAAATACAAGACACCTAGTGAAACTTGAATTTCAGATAAACAACGGATTTTTTTTAGTATAAACATGTCCCAAATACTCCAATTATCCACCGATTGCCTGAAATTCACATTTAACTAGGCATTCAGCATTTTACCTGGCAACCCTACTTTACGTGGATGGCACCTCTGCTGCTTCCCCCCTCTCTTGCCCTCCCAATCTCCTCCTTTACCTGCTTTTTGTTCCATGACACGTATACCTTCCAAAGCCTAACATAATTTATTTTATTACATTGATTATTTATTTTCCACTTCTAGCCATTAGAATATAAATTGTGCAGGGGTGTGGATTTTTACCCTGTTTTACTCATTGAAGGATCTCCAGCATCTATTAAAGGACACACACACACTCACCTTAGAATCCTGCTATACAGATACCTTGGTAGTCTTCATTTTTCTGTCTTAACATCATTCCATGGATTTTTCTGCACACACTCTATTTTTGTTCAAAAACATGATTTTCATGGCTACTTAATATTCTATTTCAATGTTGCCCGAGTAAATTAACCAATCTCCTACTAGAGAACATTTGGTTGTTTCAAATTTTCTCAAGTATAATTAATGTCCCAGTGGACAGTTTGACAGAATTACAGGTAGTTTAGGTTCTGCTCACTCTGAAGCTGGATCTAGATGCAATTCTGGTTCCACCCTCTCACAGCTGTGTGATTTTGAACAAGCCACTACTTTTCCTAGCCTCAGGCTCCCACGGTGGTAAAATGGCTGCTAACAGACTACTTCCTGGGGTTGTCTGAATTTAATGAGATGAAGCACCAAGGTTTCTAGCTTGGCTAGGCTCAGGGTGATCATTCCGTAAGACTTGCTGTGATTATTGCTATTAGTATCTTTCCATCCCCCAACTCTGACCAACCCTCTCACCAACTTTCTAACTCATTAGGCCAAAACCTAGAGGTTTCCAGGCAGCCAGAGCGTCTCCCTTCCCATGTCCTTAGTTCCCTTCGATCTCTCAAGACAAAACTCAGGTTAACTCCTACTGATTCAAACAGACCCACTCCCTACCTTGGTTGTTATTGTTATTGGGGGCCTTTGAATCAATTTCAACTCATAGCAACCTTATAGGAGAGGGTGAAATTACTCCCTAGTATGTTCTTGGCTATAATCTTTAAGGAAGCAGATCGCTACCAGCAGAAGAGTAAGATTGATAGATGGAATGGTTTGGCACAGAATTGACAAGGGTGCCAGTTTTTGTCAAGTGAGTAGAATTGCTCCTGAAGTCAGTTTAACTCCTAGAGTCAATTTTGGTACTCAAAAGTGGAATGGGGCTAGGCTCAGTTTTATTATCAATGCCATCATACGTGAGGCTATAAAAAAAGGTTAAAGAATTTTGTGATTGATCATTGTCCTGAGTATATGAATTTAAGTATAATGGCTATAATGAGTAATATGGATGCAGTAGCTTACGTTAGGAAATATTTGGTGCTTGCTTCAGTTGATTGTGGATTAGAGATTTTGCTTAAGATAAGAATGAGAGAAAATATGTTTATTTCTAGGCCTGTTCAGGCTAGTAATCAATGGGAGCTAAATATTGTAATTACTGGTCTTTCTCCTACAGAGGCGCTGGGTGGATTTGAACCACCAACCTTTCAGTTAGCAGCCAAGCACTTAACCATTGTGCCACCAAGGCTTGGTTAGTGTTCCCTTTTCATCAGCACATTTACCACCTTACTTTACAACGGCCCGATTGGCTTGTTTCTCACTCCCTGTAAATTGATCATCTCAAGAGCAGCAGCTACTGGCCTTCCCTACCTCCCTTCCAGGGGATGTTGACCGAGAGCCTTCTCCTTCCCAACACTGCCCAGACATGGCTGCAGAGGGAAACCCATACCAAAACAGAAATGTTTGTACCCGATTCTGTACAGAAGACTTGTGGGGCTTCTTTCTTGGGCTTTATTCTGGTTTTTCAAAAGGAAGTGAAGGGTAGGGATAGGATGAATGGTAATCAAATTCACTTGATGGTGACCAAAAGCCCTTTTTAAAAACAGCCCTTTTTAAAAAGACAATGACTTTAAAAAAAAAAAAAAAAAAAAGCCAAATGGCAGCAATGATATAACAACAGGGGCCCTCAGCCTGCTGAGTGTTTCACACCCACTATCTGTAACTCTGACAAAAATCCTGACGATAGATACAATTTATTATTCTCATTTTACAGATGGTGCAAACCGTTAAATGCTGGCAGACTGGCAGTTCAAACCCACCCAGAGGCGCCTGACGTTATGCTTCCAAAAGGTCACAGCCTTGAAGAACCCTATGGAGCAGTTCTACTCTGCACACATGGGGTCACCATGAGTCGAGATCAACTCCACGACAACTAACAACAACAAACAGAAGCTCAGAGGGTCTGTGACTTGTGCAAGGCCACAGTTAATCAAAGGAGGAGCTGAGATTAGAATACATGGTCTGTCTCATAACAAAACCCCTGCAACATACGGGGGCTCGGTGCTATGCAATAGTTGCTAAGATGTGAAAGTAAATGGCTTTTCAGACGTGTTCTTGGCTGTATTATTTACTTATTGCAAAGGTATTTTACCTCTGTCTGTATTTATGTAAGTAGCCCTGGAGAGTGAATGTTTGGGCAGAGTTCTCTGAGACCCAGCACATTCTGAAAGCAAACTTAATACATTCATTTTGCACTTTTTTTTTTTTTGCACTTCTTAAGTGCCTGGAAATCAGGTTTTGGCTAAGAGTCCATTGGGGTCCTCAGTCTTTATTCTTAAAGGGGCAGGAGTGAAAGCCAGGGCAGAAGTGAGTCACAACTGGATTCTGGAAGGCTTTCTGGAGTTGATGGCATCCCATAAAGACTTTAATAACCTGTATGAAGTTTTCACAGAATTATATTCACCCATATTAAACAGGATGGCAAATGAAGGCTAAATTGATTTTCTGCTTGGGTCAATAAATAAGATAAATTGACCAGAAAAGCAAAATACCGATCAAGGTGCAACAAACACCAACATTTACTAAGTGCAGAGGGAGGAGAAACATATATATTAGAAAAATGGAAATGCCAATAGAGCATTAGGGCAGTGGCTTGGTTTCCAGTTAAGATCTGTGTTTAAGGTTTAGTATTTCAATCAGGTCTTTAAAAAGAAAGAGAGAGAGTAGAATTAAGTTATTTCAATAAAACTTCATTTAGTTGGACTGATTGCTGGGAAGGCCAATTGAATTATAGGGGGAAAAAAAGAGTATCATGGAATTAAAATGCACAGATACGAGATAACAGACAGAGGACTGTATCAGGAGTCACGAGACCTGGGTCACAGGCCTGTGACTTGTTAAGGGCAGAAAATCATGTATTATTAGCGTTGTATCGCCTTTGCCCCACACAGCCTCGCATGCAGACGGAATCTTAGATTGAGTTCTGTAAAGAGCAGACCTTGAATCAAGGGTTTGGGTACCTGTAGCTGATTTGGGGACCCTGGCAGAAGATCGGCAGTTCGAGTCCACCAGGCACTCCTTGGAAACCCTATGGGGCAGTTCTACTCCGTCCAACAGGGTTGCTAAGAGTTGGAATCGACTCAGCAACAATGGGTTTGATTTCCTGGGTTTTGGCGCAGCGGTTAAGAGCTCAGCTACTAACCAAAAGGTCTGCGATTGGAATCCACCAGCTGCTCCTTGGAAATCCTACGCGGCAGTTAGTTCTCCTCCATCCTATAGTGTCGCTATGTGTCAGAATCGACCCAAAAGCAACAATTTTTTTTGGTTAGTTGAATCTGGGAGCCCTGGTGGTGCAGTAGTTATGCACTTGGCTGCTGACCGAAGGCTGTTTGAACCCACCAGCCACTCTGAAGGCAGCAGCACTACAGGCCCTTTCTGGGACCTCCCAATGGGCAGAACTTTGAGCAGTGCATCTGGTTGTTCATTTTGCTTGGAAGGAGAACTGGACAGATGTGCGATTGTATACTCATTCATGGACTGTGGCCAGTGGTTTGGCTGGATGGTCAGGGACTTAGAAGGAACATGATTGGAAAACTGGAGACAAGGATTTATGGGGAAGAGGTATGTGAATAGATCTCTCTGAATGGGCCAAAGAAGTGTAGATATTTGTGTCTCATGTGAATGCTCACCAAAGGGTGACCTCAACAGAGGAAGATTTTAACAATCAAGTGGATAGGATGAGACATTCTGTGGCAACCACTAATCCTCTTTCCCCAGCTACTCCCATCATCGCCCAATGGGCTCATGAACAAAGTGGCCATGCTGGCAGGGATGGAGGTTATGCATGGGCCCAGCAACATGGACTTCCACTCACCAAGGCTGACTTGGCTACAGCCACTGCTGTGTGCCCAATCTGCCAGCAGCAGAGACCAACGCTGAGTCCCCAACATGGCACCATCCCTCAAGGTGACCAGCCAGCAACTTGGTGGCAAGTTGATTACACTGGACCACTTCCATCCTGGAAAGGGAAATGTGTTATCCTTGCTGGAACAGACACTTGCTCTGGATATGGATTTGCCGTCCCTGCACACCATGCTTCTACCAAAATATCATCCATGGACTTATAGAATGCCTTATCCACCATCATGGTATCCCACACAGCATTGCCTCTGATCAAGGGACTTACTTCACTGCAAATGAAGCGTGGCAGTGGGCCCATGCTCATGGAATTCACTGGTCTTACAATGTTTCCCACCATCCTGAAGCAGCTAGCTTGCTAGAACAATGGAATGCCCTACTAAAGACACAATTACAGTGCCAGCTAGGTGGCAATACCTTCCTGGGTTGGGGCAATGTTCTCCAGGAGGCTGTATATGCTCTAAACCAGTGTCCATTATATGGTGTTGTTTCTCCCATAGCAAGGATTCATGGGTCCAGGAATCAAGGGGTGGAAAAGTGAGTGGCACTACTCGCTATTACCCCTAGTGACCCACTTGCACGATTTTTGCTTCCTGTCCCAGAGACCTTATGCTCCACAGGCCTAGAAGTCTTAGTTCCAAAGGGAGGAGTACTCCCACTTGGAGACACATCACTGATTCCATTGAGCTGGAAGCTAAGAATGCCACTTGGCCACTTTGGGCCCCTTATGCATCTGGATCAACAGGCAAAGAAGGGAGTTACCATACTGGCTGGTGTGATTAATCCAGACTACCAAGAGGAAATTGGATTGATATTACGTAACGGAGGTAAAGAAGAGTATGTCTGCAATGCGGCAGATCCCTTAGGGGATCTCTTAGTACTACCATATCCTGTGAGTAAAGTCAGTGGAAAGCTACAGCAACCCAATTCCAACATGACTACTAACGGCCCAGACCCTTCAGGAATGAAGGTTTGGGTCACACCACCAAGCAAAGAACCACGACCAGCTGAGGTGCCTGCTGAGGGCAAAGGGAATACAGAACGGGTGGTGGAAGAAGGTAGTTCTAAATGCCAGTTATGACCACGTGACCAGCTGCAGAAATGAGGACTGTAATTGTTATGGGTATTTCTGCTTTGTATGTGTGCATCAAATATTTTTGTTTTCTTCACTTATAGAACATAAGATGTAAAGAGGGCTAGTGCATTTTTAGTTTACGTGTGTTAGTTGTATCACGTTAAGTGCAAGTATAACTTTGTAATTGTGTTTATTCAGAGATTATTTATGGTTTGGAGAGAAGTGTACAGATGTCAAGTTGACAAGGGGTGGACTGTGATGGTTAAGATTGTGTGCCAACTTGGCTGGGCCATGATTCTCAGCGTTTTGGCAGTTGTATAGTGTGATAACTTCCCTGTTGAAATTTGCTATGTGATCACCCCCATGATGGAATCTGCTAAGTGGTATGCGAAGGGGTGGGGACTGTGGCAGCTTACCATCCCCTCAGCCTTCATCTCTCTGCCTTCTACCGCCTACTTCCTTTCTGCTCACCTTGCAAAAGTTGTTGACTTGTTCTGGATCCAGCATCTGTCTCTTGTCTGACCTCTAGTTCTTGGGACTTGAGCTAGCAGCTTACCTGTCCATCTTGGGATTTGTTAATTTTCATGGACCATGAGCAAGAGTTCTGCTCCCTGACCTGCCTATCTTGGGTTCACCAGCCCCTGCAGCTACATGAATCAGGGGGAATCTTGCAGTCTTGCCTGCTGACCTTGCCTGCTGACCTTGGGGGTTCCTCGACCTTCACAGCCTGTGAGAAGGACCCCTGCTCTCTGACTTGCTCATCTTGGGTTCATCATCTTCTGTAGCTCCATGAATTAAGAAAGGCTTCTATCCTGATCCAAGGACTTGGGACACTGCAGTCTCTACAATTGCGTGAGCTATTTCCTTGATATAAATCTCTCTCTATATATTTATATGCTTACTGGTTTTCCTTCTCTAGAGAACCCAGCCTAAGACAGTAAGGAACCTGGGTATTTTTCCATCAATTCCATCCCTCATTTGTTGAGGGTTATGCCTAGGGGCACTGCCCCCCAATAACCTGAAGACAGAGAGATTTAGGAACCTGAAGGGAGTCCATGAAGCTGCAGGTGATTGCTGCCAAGAGCCAAGGGTAGACAGAGGAAAAGGACAAAGATAGGCATCAATGCTAGCAAGAGTGAAGTCTGTGCACTGTGACCACACAGTCAAGTCATTCGCCTTTCTGGGCATCAGCATTCCAGCTCTAAAAAGTGAGGTTTGGATCTTCACATTCTCTCCAAGACTGAGTGTCAGTAATTCTGAAAAAGCAGATGGCCGTACTAAGACCAAGGACTAAAGCCCTTCAGGGAACTGCTTCCCACACAGAAAAAAATGACCTGTAATGAGCATTCCACTTGTTTGCTTTTAAGTGTGAGCTTTTCAAGGGCTTGAACATGTACCTGGAGATATGTATGTACATCTATACACACTGAGGCATTGTTTGTAATAGCAGAAAATTGGAAGCAATTTAAATATTCTTTAATCAAGACAGAGCTGAATAAAATTGGTATATTCATATACTGGAATGTTCTCCTGCAGTTAAAAAGAATAAACTGAATTTTATGTATGTATGCGTAGAGCTCAAAAAATATTTCTGACTGAAAAAAGCAAGATGCCAACTGTTATATATAGTAAGACACCATTTTAAGACAACAAAGACATTATTGGGTAGGTTATGCGTATGGAAGAGTATTTTTAAAGAACTGCAAAGTGACAACACAAACTCATTTAAAGTTATTTTGGAAAGATCTGGAAAGATTAAAAAAAAAATATGTTTACATGAGTGGCCACTTTTGGGGAAGGGAAAGCAGGAACAAAGGAAGGAGATTAGCAATGGTGAACATGGGTGAGACGGTTGTCATGGCTTGAATTGTGTCCCCAAAAAATATGTGTTGGAATCCTAATGCCTATACCTATGGATGTAATCCCATTTGGGAATAAGGTTTTCTTTGTTATATTAGTGAGACCATATCAGTGCAGGGTATGTCTTAAACCTAACCAATTTTGAGATATCAAAAGAGCAGATTAGGCACAGAAGCAAGCAAGCACAAATGGGGGAAAGGTAGATGGTAGGTGGAGATCTCCAAGGAATGCCCAGAAGAACACCAGAGAAGCTGTTGTTGTCAGGTGCTGTCCAGTTGGTGCCAACTCACAGCGACCCCTATATACAACAGAACAAAACACTGCCTGGTCCTGCACCATCCTTACAATTGTTGTTATGCTTGAGCCCATTGTTGTAGCCACTGTGTCAATCCATCTTGCTGAGGGTCTTCCTCTTTTTCGCTGACCTTTTATTTTACCAAGCATGATATCCTTCTCCAGGAACTGATCCCTCCTTATAATATGTCCAACACAAGACAAAGTCTCACCATTCTCACTTCTGAGGAGCATTCTGGCTGTACTGCTTCCAAGACAGATCTGTGTGTTCTTCTGGTAGTCCCTGATATATTCAATATTCTTCACCAACACCATAATTCAAAGCTGAGACAATAATTTTCCCCCAGAGCAGATAGAGCAAGCCTTCTCCTAGAGCTGGTACCTTGTATTTGGACTTCTAGCCTCCTAAACTTTGAAAAAATAAATTTCTGTCCATTAAAGCTATCCCCTTGTGGTATTTTGTCATGGCAGCACTAGGAAACTAAGAGTAATAAAAGTGAGTTTAGCTTTAGTGAAACTGTTCTAGTTTATAAAAGCAGAATTGATTATTGCATATTTGAAACTAAAATAAAAAAAAGTTTACTACACAGTCTGTTATCGCAGGAGGCTACACAGTAATGTGGAAAGAGTTTGCAAAATGGAGTCAGAAAGATCTAGTAATCCCAGCAAATAACTTCCCTGCTAATAGCTTCTTCCTTCCCAGTTGCAAAATGAGATGCCGACCTCACAAAGCTGTGTGTGGATGGACGTGGTGGCCTCTGTCTGCAGCTTGATTTGTACTCACCTTGTGTTTGGTCCCTGCTCTCTTGAAAACAGAGCATGTACTTTCTAGCTATATTTCTTTCTTTTATTATTATTATTTTATAATGTGGAATATTTTTTTTAATTGTCCTTTAGATGAAGGTTTACAGAACAAACTAGCTTCTCATTAAACAGTTAGTATACATATTGTTTTATGACATTGGTTAACAACCCCACAACATGTCAACACTCTCCCTTCTCAAACTTGGCTTCCCTATTACCAGCTTTCCTGTCCCCTCCTGCGTTCTAGTCCTTGCCCCTGGACTGCTGTGCCCGTTTAGCCTCATCTTGTTTTATGGGCTTGTCTAATCTTTGGATGAAGGGTGAACCTCAGGAGTGACTTCGTTACGAGCTAAAAGGGTATATGGTAGCTATACTCTTGGGGTTTCTCCAGTCTCTGTCAGGCCTGTAAGTCTGGTCTTTTTTTGTGAGTTAGAATTTTGTTCTACATTTTTCTCCAGCTCTGGCCGGGACCCTCTATTGTGATCCCAGTCAGAGCAGTCAGTGGTGATAGCCAGGTACCATCTAGTTGTACTGGACTCAGTCTGGCGGAGGCTGTGGTAGCTGTGGCCCATTAGTCCTTTAGACTAACCTTTCCCTTGTATCTTCAGTTTTCTTCATTATTCCTTGCTCTCGAAGGGGTGAGACCAGTGGACTATCCTAGATGGCCGCTCACAGGGTTTTAAGATCTCAGACGCTACTCATCATGTAGAATGTAGAACCTGTTCTCTATGAACTATGTTATACCAATTGAGCTAGATGTTCCCCGAGGCCATGGTCCCCGCAGCCCTCAGCCCAGTAAATCGGTCCCTCAGGGAGTCTGGATGTGTCTATGGAGCTTCTGTGACCTTGCCATATACATTTAGAAGTATTTCTTATACATAAAAAAAAAAAAAAATTCCTCTACTGAGTTGAAAGGTGGGGTTTCTGCCTAATCTCTATGGAATCAGGAATCTGATTTCATGAACTCTGGATTAAGGAGATTTTTAATGTTTTAATTGCCATAATGTCATCAGCATTGGAACTGAACAAGGTTTCAACCGAACTTAAAAGTGACTTTTTGCCATGCTTTGTGGTACCAATGAGTATTAACAAGGAGCCCTTCCACAATGACCATAACAGGCAGTAGTGTAAAGTCAAAGGGTCACTCTGTAGGCCCGAGTTTGAACTGCTGGGTTTAAGTGCCATCAGGAGAAGCTGCCAGGACAGCCAGGCATCTTTTGCAACTGTGCCCTAAGCTTTCTGGGCCTTGTGCTTTTAGCCTGTCCTCTGCTTGAAGTTCTACTCCTCTCCCAGTGTTCACATGCCTACATTCTATTTGTCTCTGTTTAGCCTTCATGGATAAACCTCCCTACTCCATAAAAATAATTATGATGGTAATAATAGAAAATAATAGCTACCATTTATAGAGTGCAACATTAGTTACCAGGCGTCATGCTGGGTTCTTGATTTATATTATCTCATCTGATTCTCAGGCAACCCTCAGAGCTAGGCATTGGCATTCCTGTTATGCACAAGGACCCCAAGGCTCGGACAGTGTGGAAGCATGTGAACTGCGGTGTCACTCTTTTGCAGGGGCTTTGCTTTTTGACCCCCTTCTCCATTACCATATTTATGGCTTCCTTGTCTATGGTTTCTGGGGATACATGATTTGTAGAGAGAGAAACCCTTTTCAAGGACGTTCCTTGCTGAAGACTGTTCTGCTTAACTCTCAGAAATAGAAAGTTTTAAAAGTTAAAGTACAAGTGAGAGGGAAAAGGTAGAGCCCCGTGAAATTATTTAAAGCAATAAGTAAGAACCATTCTTCAAACACAGGGCAGTGGTGCTTCAGTGATAGAACTCTCACCTTCTATGCAGGAGACCCAGGTTCAATTCCTGCCCAATGTGCCTCAAGTGCAGCTACTACCTGTCTGTCAGTGGAGACTTGCAAGTTACTATGATGCTGAGCAGATTTCAGTGGTACTTTTAGACTAAGATAGACTAGGAAGAGAGACCTGGTGACCTACTCCTGAAAAATCAGCCAGTGAAAACCCCGTGGATCATAATGGTACTTTCCTCTGTGCATGGGGTCGCTATGAGCTGAGGTTGACTCAGTGGCAGTTTACAAGGATAACAACAACAAGAATTCTTCAAGGAAGAGGTCCCAGAATGTAGACAAGGCAGGAGGCCCACCTTCTATACCATCTAATCCCACAGGACAGATGAGGAGGAAGACCCAACATCTGGCTGAACATGAAGCGCCTCATGGTTACACCCAATGTGTGTGTGGGGGCGGGGGAGGGGCGTTGTGGACAAAAGGCTCAAAAAGTCACCCCAGTTTGCAGCAGTTCCCAGAACCATCTCCATCACAAAGACCCAGGGAATTCTTTTTTCAGTCTGCAAGTCCAAGAGGGGGCTGTGAGCTGACTAGGTGAGTTTTCTGTTAGGGAAGCTGTCATCACCAGTCAAAGTGGCCCTCGCCTGCTCTCTCTCTCCTGTCTTCCCCCTGCTCTCTCCTTATCTGCCTCCTTTGTTTTCTCAGGTACCAGGGGAAAGAAGTGTGAGGAGACATAAGGCTACTCTGAAGCAACCAGGAGCCAGAATCTTTTCTTTAGGGCCTCTTCTTTGCTGTTGTTTGCTTCTGGCTTGCCAGGGAATAAAACAATTTACCACATCACACAAAGAATTCCATTTTTATAAACTAGACTGCCTCAAAACCAAAATGGTAATGTGAAGAAATTTGTCCAAGTTTTAAACACAGAAGCAGTGGACACTGCTGAAATTTGAACTGAGTTCTGACTCCAAAACCGGTTTTTGAACTACCGAGACTGTGCATGGATGTTTCTGTTATGAAGCTGCATTATTATTATGGCAATTTTCCTTTATCTCCCTTTATGTGTCTATATCTATGTACATCAACCATATCACTGAGAGCAGGAGCCAACTTGGGTTCATCTCTCTGTCTTTCAGCATGCTTAGCATCATGCCAAGAACATAGAAAGTGCTCAGTCAGTAAATGATTGGGAACAAATGGATGACCCACGGGTTATTTCTGTGTGTTGACCCCTAAGCTTTCCTTCACACGACACCTCCGAGCAGAGAGCGTGGTGGCGTGGAAGGGGCTACTCTCACTTGCCTCCAGGAATCTTCCTGGAGCACTATTCACTCCTCCTGCTCCACGTCTGGCCCCATGAATGCTTGCTAATTGTTCATGTCTCAGATGAACTGAACTTGTGCATGGAAGCCTCCCTCCGCCTCCCATGGTTGGTGGTGTCTGCTGGGTGTTCAGGACCCTGTCCCTTCACCATCCTAGCCAGCACCACACTAAAGGGCGAGTGCCGTTTATTTGTCCCTCTCATTAGACTGCACGTGGGTGAGGACAGGCGTAGCGACTCTCTTGCTTCTAGTGTGGCTCTGGTGCTTCTCACAGGGCCTGGCATAAAGTAGAGGTTGAATAACTCTGAGACCTGAGTGCCTGCATGACATAGAGTCTCTCCAGGATGTAGGAGCATCAGGGGTTAGGGGTGTCTTAGGTGCTGACACTGTCATAGAGCCTGACACTACTATAGGGGCTGACACTGCTGTAGGGGCTAACACTACTATAGGGGCTGACACTGCTATAGGGGCTGACATTACTATAGGGGCTGACACTGCTATAGGGGCTGACACTGTCATAGGTGCTGACACTGCTATAGGGGCTGACACTGTCATAGGGGCTGACACTACTATAGGGGCTGACACTGCCATAGCGGCTGACATTACTATAGGGGCTGACACTGTCATAGGTGCTAACACAGCTATAGGGGCTGACACTACTATAGGGGCTGACACTGCTATAGCGGCTGACATTACTATAGGGGCTGACACTGCTATAGGTGGTAACGCTGTCATAGGTGCTGACACTGCTACAGGGGGCAACACTGCTCTAGGTGCTAACACTGGCATAGGTGCTAACACTGTCATAAGGCCACATAATGGTTTCTTCTTAGGACACAGGCAGTCTGGAATATAACCACGAGGAGGTAGCAGGCGGGACCGCAGGACACCACCCCGAGCCTGATCAGACTGCTCATATTAAAGAGGCCGTATTGTGTTGTGGCCATACAGTGTCGCCGGGAAGTAGTCTGCCTGCTCTCCAATCTGGACTATGTCACTTACAAGCTATAGGATTTTAAGCAATTTACTTAAACTCTCTGGGCCTAAGTTTCCTGATCTGTAAAATGGGAATAAAATCACCTCTTTCAGAGGATTAAGAGTGTTTAATACAGGCAAAGCACTGGGAATATTTGCCATCGTTGAAGTGCTATAGAAATGTCAGCTGTTACAAATTTGCCCATGGAACAGTTTCTGTCTGTTCCCTGCAGCAAGAAGGCCTGGGCCACTTCCATTTTTTAAAAAAATCCACAGGACAAAACAGGATGACAAAAATAAACACAAGTTTAAGGCTGCATGATGAACATCTTTCAATTCTGCCAGTGCATTTTTATGGTAACATGGTAACATCAAAGCTCCCTCCATGTTTGTAACTCTCTGTGACTATGAGGCCGAGGCCAAATGCCCTCCAGTCCCATGAACTTCCTCCCCTCAATTTCTCCCAGACCCTCTAAAGGTCCCCCTAAGGTGCTATCTTTTGCAGAGAACAAGGAGCAAGACCAGCCTTCTTAAGCCCTCCCCCTCCTTGGAAGCCTCGTGCCACAAACTCTTTCCCTGTGGAGCCTTGGCTATTTCAGGAAACAAAAAAGCCAGCCCAGGGAGCTAATCTGGGGCTTCACTTCTGGGAGGGGCCGCGATAGGTGGGGAGAGGCAGATTTTCGTGCATAGAAGAACACGCATTCCTTTTGAAAAGTTCTAGCTGAAATAAATGTACAATCTATTGTAGACTGCCAGGTGCCACCAGCGGGAGTTGTGTGATACAAAAGGGGCATTTGTAATGGCACAAAACACTTAGCACTTTACCAAGACATGCACAAGATATATAAAAGGAGGCGGGGGCCGGCTAATCTGCCAGGAAAGCAACGTGCCCTGAATGCAGGACGGCCAATCAGGCTGCTCAGACACACAGTCTTCATCCTCAAAGACACCACCGGCTTCTCCAGTGCGGGAGAGAACATTTGAAGGCAGGTAACAAATTTTTTTTTTTTTTAACAAAGGCCAGGTCTGCCTCCTTTCTGGACCTCCCACTCAGGTACTTATCTTTGTCTTCTTAACCAGACAGGCCCGTCCCCAATATTTGCAGTGCCTGGGCAAAAGTACCAACAAAGGCCCACGTACAATAGGACGACATATTAAAAAGTTATACATCAAGGAAGGAGCCTCAGTGGTGCAGTGGTTAAGCACTCAGCTACTAACCAAAACGTCAGCAATTCGAACCCTCCAGTCACTCTGTGGGAGAAAGATGTGGCAATCTGCTTCTGTAAAGGTTAAAGCCTTGAAAACTGTAAGGGGCAGTTCTACTCTGTCCTACAGGGTCCCTATGAGTTGGAATCGACTTGATGGCAATGGGATGGTTTTTGGGTTTTTATATATTAAGGTAATAAAATAATAAATGTGTTTTATGCACCTAAATTGACAAATATACCTTCATAACAACCTGGAAGGCTAAGTTCAAAATTAGCCTCCCTAGGTGGTTTTTAGGTGGCTTAAAAGATTTGCTGTCAGCTACTAACCTAAAGGTTCATAGTTTGAACCCAACCAACAGCACCACAAAAGAACGGCCCAGTGATCTACTTCCATAAAGATTGTGGTTCTTCACTCTGGAAATCGATTTGGCACTTCCTTAAAAAGCCAGAAATAGAACTACCATATGATCCAGCAATCCCACTCCTTGGAATATACCCTAGAGAAATAAGAGCTTTTACATGAACAAATATATGCACACCAATGTTCACTGCAGCACTGTTTACAATAGCAAAAAGATGGAAGCCACCAAGGTGCCCTTCAATGGATGAATGGATAAATTATGGTATATTCACATAATGGAATACTATGCATCAATAAAGAACAGTGATGAATCTGTGAAACATTTCATAATATGGAGGAATCTGGAAGGCATTATGCTGAGTGAAATCAGTCAGTTGCAAGAGGACAAATATTGTATAAGGCCACTATTATAAGAACTCAAGAAATAGTTTAAACACAGAAGAAAATATTCTTTGATAATTATGGGGGGGAGGGAGGGAGAGGGGTATTCACTAATTACACAGTAGATAAGAACTATTTCAGGTAAAGGGAAAGACAACACACATTACAGGAGAGGTCAGCACAACTGGACTAAACCAAAAGCAAAGTTTCCTGAATAAACTGAACACTTCGAAGGCCAGCATAGCAGGGGCAGGGGTTTGGGGACCATGGTTTTGGGGGACGTCTAAGTCAATTGGCAAAATAAAATCTATTAAGAAAACATTCTGCATCCTACTTTGGAGAATGGCATCGGGGGTCTTAAAAGCTAGCAAGCAGCCATCTAAGGTGCATCAATTGGTCTCAACCCACCTGGAACAAAGGAGAATGAAGAACACCAAAGACACAAGGTAATTATGAGCCCAAGAGACAGAAAGGGCCACATAAACCAGAGACTATGTCAGCCTGAGACCAGAGGAACTAGAAGGTGCCCAGCTACAACTGATGACTGCCCTGACAGGGAACACAATAGACAACACCTGAGGGAGCAGAAGAACAGTGGGATGCAGACCCCAAATTCTCATAAGACCAGACTTAATGGTCTGACTGAGACTAGAAGGACCCCGGTGGTCATGGTCCCCAGACTTTCTGTTAGCCCAAGACAGGAACCATTCCCAAAGCCAACTCTTTAGACAGGGATGGGACTGGACAATGGGATAGAAAATGATACTGGTGAAGAATGAGCTTCTTGGATCAAGTAGACACGTGAGACCATGTTGGCATCTCCTGTCTGGAGGGGAGATGAGAGGGCAGAGGGGGTCGGTCATAAGCTGGCCGAATGGACATGAAAAGAGAGAGTGGAGGGAAGGAGTGTGCTGTCTCATTAGGGGGAGAGCAATTAGGAGTACATAACAAGGTGTATATAAATTTTTGTATGAGAGACTGACTTGATTTGTAAACTTTCACTTAAAGCACAATTAAAAAAAAAAGTTTGTGGTTGTTGTTAGATGCCATCGAGTCAATTCCGACTCATAGGGACCCTATGTATGACATAAAGGGACATAAAGATTACAGACAAGAAAACCCTATGGAGTACAGCTTTACTTTGTAACACTTGGGGTCACCATGAGTCGGAATTGACTCTCAGCAAGCAGCTTTCTTTTTTTTTTTTTGGCTTTTGGACCAGAACGTGGCCAGGGGAGAGGGAGTGGCAAGATTCAAGGTGACCAGGGCACCCAGATAAGTTTGGGAAGCAGAGGATGAATAATTTCCTAGTGGCTTTTCAGCTTTCAGATCCTAGAAATGAAATGCCCTCGTTTAGGAAATGGCTTCTGCTCTTAGACCAAACCCATATTTCCAAAACTCTCACTCATTTCACCTTTTCACTCCTGTCCTCTCATCATTGCAACACAGAAGAAGTAGCTCCCTGCTGTCATCCAAGTCCCTATCTTCTGCCTAAATCCAGGGAGAGGCCTTCCATGTGCCAGGCCTTCTGCCGGGTGCTGGAGGTAAACAGGGGAGGCTGCATGGAGCCTGCCCCCAGGGAGCTCAGAGGCTGATGGGGAGATGACACTGAGGTCCATGTGAACTCACTAAATAACACATGTGATAAAGATCAAAGTGGACGATTACGTGCAAAACAGACATGTGGAGGCAAGTCCTGGGGTGTCAGTCCAGAAGAGAAGGAGAGGAGCCTTTTTATTAAATATTAGAAAAGGAAATAGCAGCAGAACCCTCTATCAGAACATTTCTTTACATGAAATCTGGACATAAGAAACTGAAGAGTGCAGAGCTGCTCTGTTGGGTTGAAGCAGAGTCGTGGTGGAGTATAGAGGTTCCAGCCCTCCAAATCTCCCCTTTCATCCCCTCCTATCTTAGTTATCTAGTGCTACTATAACAGAAATACCACAAGTGGATGGCTTTAATAAAGAGAAATTTATTCCCTCACAGTTCAGGAGGCTAGAAGTCTGAATTCAGGGCACCAGCTCCAGGGGAAAGCTTTCTCTCTCTGTCGGCTCTGGGGGAGGGTCTTGGCATCAGTTTTACCCTGGTCTAGGAGCTTCTCAGTGCAGGGACCCCAGGTCCAAAGGATGCATTTTGCTCCTGGCTCTTCTTGATTGGTGGTAATGAGGTCCCTCTCTTCTCTGCTCAATTCTCTCTTTTATATCTCAAAAAAGATTGACACAAGATACAACCTAATCCTGTAGATTGACTCCTGCCTCATTAACATAACTGTCTCTAATCCTATATCATTGATATCACAGAGGTTAGGATCTACAACACATAGGACAATCACATCAGATCACACAATGGTAGACAACCACACAATACCGGGAATCATGGCCTAGCCAAGTTGACATACATTTTTGGGGGACAGGATTTCAAATCATAACCCCTCCCACTTACAAAAAGCCCCTCTATATAATGCCAGGTTTCTGGGAAGCCACATTCCTAACACTTTTGCTCTAGTCCAACCTCTTGATTTAGAGGAAGAATTACGTGCTAGCTGCCCATCACCCACTCTGGACTGTCAGCTTCTACGAGACGAGGCCTGAGCTTTGTTCCTCTTTGTACCCCAAGGCCAGCATGTGGTAGCTGCTCAGAGTGTGAGTTGAAATAGATTGAAGGAGGATGCCATCTCAGAATGCAAAGGGACTATGTGAGGTCATCCAGCCAGTTTAGTGGCATGTTTGAAGTTCTTTTTTGAAAGGCAAGGGAAAATATGGCTGAGAAGTCAGTCCCAGGAAAGACAGAAGCTAGAGAGAAAAGGAACGCATAAGAAGCTAAAAATAACCTTGAAGTGAGAGCCTTATATTGTTATTATATCCTGTAAATAAAATATAATAAATATCTATATTGAAAAGAAAACCCATTGCTGCCAGGTTGATTCTGACTCATGGTAACTCCATGTGTCACAGATATAGAGCTTTTTTAATTTCTCCATTTAGTATTCTTGTATTTTGTTTCTTTACTTTACTGACTTACAGTCATGGTTGCTAACATTTATTGAGCAACTATTATGTAGTCCTTACGAAAATCTTTGCATTGCACCCAGGGATGCATTACACAATAAGCAATGTAAGCAACTGCTTAGGACATCAACAAAACAAGGGCACCAGTGGTCCAGGGCAAAGACTGATTGATGCCGAGCAGACAGGAGATAAGGAAAAGCGAGCACCACAGTGGAAGGGAACTGGCAGGGCACTAAATGAAACTGATACCAGCTCCAGTGCACAGGAATGTGCCAGCCAGAAATAAAGTTCATGCAGGGTCATGCGGGTGCCCACCTGCAAGGTTGTTTAAGCTATGAGGCCCCTACCACTTCAACATCTTTGCTGACATCTGTCTTCTATGGTCCCCTTCCGTGTAGTTGACACTCCTTATCTTGGCGGATCTCTTGGGAGTATACTATTTCTTTCTAATAAACAAGACATGAGGGTGGGCTGTAAAGTTTAACTCTTACTGTATTTACCTAATATGCAACTGTATCCAACATGAGTAGTTACTGGAAAGGAACTAATTATATTCATAGACAACAGGTCTCTGATCCATTTTGAAAGAACCATCTTGTACATCCACGTCTGCTGATCCAGCAGCTTCAGCCAGGAGGGCCAGCAATGCTCTTTGCCATGATACAAATACAAGATACACCTTTGCACATGTCCTGGTAAACAACCAATGGAAAGTTTAGTCCCAGGTGACACACAGGAGAGACGTGAATAAGTCAAAAATTACAATGAATTCAATCAAATTATTTTTTACCTGTATAGCATTTATGTACAGAGTTATGTCCTAAGTTTTGTAAACAATCATATTTATAACCTTAAATTATATCTGGCATACATGTGGATGCAATTTAGCACACATTTAATATAATACTAACATGGGTAAGGTTAATACTAGCTATGATTGTTAATGTGTTGTCATTGAGTTGATTCCAACTCATAGTGACCCTATAGGACAGAGTAGAACTGCCTCATAGGGTTTCCCAGGTGGATTTGTACTGCCGACCTTTTGGTTAGCAGCCTAGCTCTTAAACACTGTGCCACCAGGGCTCTATGAGTCAGAATAGACTCAATGGCAATGGGTTTTTTTTTTTTTTTTGGTGATAGTTAAGGTTGTGTATCAACTTGGCTGAGCCATGATTCTCAGTGGTTTGGCAGTTATGTACTTAGGTGATCATATAATGATGTAATCATCTCCATGATGAGATCTGATATAATGTGATCACCTCCATGGTGGGAACTGCTGTGAGTAGCCAATCAGTTGAAAGGGAGTTTCCTTGGGAGTGTGGGCTGCATGCAATATACGTGGACTTTCTGGCAAAGTTCACAGGTGTCTGCTCTGCTCTGGATCCTGCATTTGGTTCTTCAGCATCTGACCGCCAGTTCTTGGGACTTGGCAAGCAGCCTGCCATCTTCCCTGCCAATCTTGGATTCATCTGCCTTCACAGCCACGAGCCAGCATCCTGTGATCTGACCTACAGATCTTGGGTTCGTCAATCCCTGCAGCTACATGCATCAGGAGAAGCCTCCAGCCTGACGCCTGACACCTGACCCTTGAGATAAATCTCTCTCTATACATATTTATGTGCTTCACTGGTTTTACTTCTCTAGAAAATCCAGCCTAAGACACTAACATAGCAAACATACAAAAAATACTGAAAATATTTATCTAACGTGAAAAGTTTTAATTTATGTATCAGGTGAGCTTCATTTTTTATTGTCTGTTGTGTGGGACATAGTGTTTATAAACGCTAATAAACAAGATATTAGGCACACTGTTGTTGTCGTTAGGTGCCATCGAGTTGGTTCCGACTCATAGTGACCTTATGTACAACAGAACAAAACACTGTGCCATTCTTACAATCATTGTTATACTTGAGCCCATTGTTGCAGCCACTGTGTCAATCCATCTCATTGAGGGTCCTTCTCTTTTTCGGTGACCTTCTACTTTACCAAGTATGATGTCCTTCTCTAGAGACTGATCCCTTCAGATAATATGTTCAAAGTATGTGAGATAAAGAGGATGCAAAATTCATTATTTTTTTTTATCGTGCAACAATGAGTGTGTTTCTAATTCCATCTACCAAGAGAGCAACAGAGGCAATGATATACCTGATGAAGAATGCATGGAGGCATCCAAGAAATCGGTCCAGGCTTATCCCAATGACTTAAACACAAACCTTTAAAGAGAAGTACAACAATTCATTCTTATATGAGAACTAAGTTTACAGATTCAGGAAAAACAAATTTTACTCACGTAGGCATGTATGATTTCATAACAGAAGGTAAAACAAACTGTATTTCCCAATGCTGAAATTGCTTTACGCATATTCCTAACTTTAATGATCACAAACTGCACAACAGAATGCTCATTTTCCTCCCTAAAAAGACTCAAAAACCCTCAGCAAGAAAGACTTGATTCATTATCCTTATTATGTATGGAAATAGATATTGTTTGGCAGCTTAATTGTGACAAAATCAGTGAAGAGTTTTTAAGAGCACAGGAAAGAAAGAAATGTTTTTAATTATAACATATTAGAGCTGAAAGATCTATCTAAAAATATAGAAATCTGTTATAATATTTGTTTTCTGGTCATTAAATTTTCTTTTATGATATCTTTTCATTTGTTCATTTATAACATGTATTACATATATATATATATATATACACTCCTTACTTATTGACATGGTTAGGTTCCAAAGACCAGCTTGTTAGGGCAAAATCGGCGTTATGTGAAAATGGATGACCACATCAGATCACAAAATGGAGCATGATTACATTATTACATAACTGCCAAATGACATCATTACACAACTGCCAAAACACTGAGAATCATGCCCCAGACAAGCTGACATGTAACCTTAACCATCACAGCCAGTGTTACTCTTGCCTAGCAGCTCGGGATTGATTACTGCCAGACATAACCAATGTGCAAAATAGTCGAATAGTAGATTTTTTACTATTGCCGTAAATATTGGATAATGAGACAGTCAATACGTGACGAGAAGATATATACAGGTGTGTGTGTGTGTGTATAACTCACATATCTTGTTCAAATGACTAAGTAGAGGAGGAAGCACCACAGACCATCAGTGTTTAGGACCCTCGTATGCCTTAATCTGGCCCTGATTGCACCTAATCCTAGAGCAACCTTATCAAATAGTTGCTATGATTCCCTTTATACAGATGAGAAAACTGATACTCAGAGAGGTTAAATGACTTACCCAAGATCACTCAGCAATGAGGTAGTGAAACACGGATTAAAGCCTACCACAGGTGATTGCTGATAGTTTAACAAGGGAAGCTAATGGGCTCAGTAATTTGTAGGACCAGTTTCCTTTCCAACTGGCCTTCAGTCACAGAACTGGCCAATGCATTCTCACTGCAGTTTAGAAGCCTGGAGGTTAGGGTTACATATGTATGCCCCAGGCTCTCCTTGGAGATGTGGGGGGACAAGCCACCTCAGTCTTCAGCCTGGGTCCCAAGCACAGTAATAGAGACTGAGTGGCAGCCCCACATAAAGGTCTCTGAGGCTGGCTCCAGGAAGTCACAGCTGACCGAAATCCCAGACCCAGCAAAGTCTTCTGACTCTGTTTAGGAGTGTGGTGTGCCTTCATCTGGAAAAGCAGGCCTGCCTTCATGGGCTCTCCCACTGGCACTAAGCTTGGCTAAATGGGGACCATATTTCACCCTAGAAGTGTCTGCATTTCAGGAGCAGAGTGTGATTAAGAAAGACAGATGGCGGGTAATATCTGTTACCAACACCTGTACTGCGCATGGGGACCTATTTGGCAGAAAGGGGCTTTGTAAGAGCAAGATTACCGTTTGAACTAGAAAACAGAATGTGGTAGAAGTGGTGAAGAATGGGAGGGGAGGGGAGGAGAAGGAGGGTGACACAGAGGTATGGGAGTAAGACACCGAGGAATTCCTGTGCTGCAGGAGCTTGGTCCATGAACCGGGGGATCTGGGTCCTAAGCCCCCACTCTGCCACTAACTGACTGAGGTGGCTGGGGCAAGTTACTCCCCCTCCCTGAGCCTCAGACTCCCCATCTATAAGATGCTGATGGCCTCAAAGGTCTTGTCTTTCTCAGTTACCTGAGGCTCCAGATGACACCCCTTTGAGACAACCTCACCCAACAATGAGACTAGATTCGCTTCTGTGAATACCAGGAACTGAGTTATCAGCTGAGTGCTGATAGCATTGGCTCCCTACCCCCATTTTAAGGGCTGTGGAGCCTCAAAACCAAAGCATTAAGGCTTGCAGACTGAAATGTCCTGGGCAACGGAAAGGGTGCAGTCTACAGAGATGGATGGACCATGGTCCCAACACTTCCACAGATCCTGTAGGTTAATACATTTGAGTCAACACTTTCCGAAAGGGAAGGAAAGATAAAAGGACCGAGGGTAAGACAAAACCAGACTGTGCGGTTAAACAGACCAGGGAAAGAGTACTAGCTCTGCCACTTGTTTGTGCTATAAAGTTGGGCAAGCTGCATTTCTTCTATGAGTCAGCCTGTCTCCTCATCTGTAAAATGGGGATAAAAATATCTACCTCTTAGAGCTATTGTGAGCATTAAACGGGATTTAATACAAATCAGTGACTTGTAAATGCTTAGCACAAAGCTTGGCATATAATTGACTGAATAAATAGAGTCTAACATTTCCATCTTCCTCCTCATCAAAAACTTCATCATTATTTCATCATCATCTTCACTGCCATCTTTAGCCTACATAAGGAAGCTCTCTCTTTCTTTCTGTAGTTTCAAATCTCTAAGGGCTCTCACAGAGCAGAGGGGGACCCTCTTCCACTGTGTGGTTCCAGAGGGAAGATCTAGGATCAACAGATATAAGCTATAAAGAGAAGGTCGGAAAGGGCAGAGTGAGAACTAGTATTAGGCATCTCCTATTCATTTGTTCATGTTGTTGTTGTTGTGTGCTGTCAAGGAGATTCCAATTCATACTGACCCTATAGGACAGAGTAGAACTGCCCCATAGGGTTTCCTAGACTATAATCTTTATGGAAGCAGACTGCCCCATCTTTCTCCCGTGGAGCCGCTGGTGGGTTTGAACAGCTTTCATTTGTTCTTAGCAGCCATTGTTGTTTTAAAGCTTGAGCATACAGAAGTGAATGCAACATAAACGTATAATACGTGATATTATATAAATGCGTAATATAATGTTAGGCAGAAATAAGTGCTAGGAAGAAAAGTAAGGTTGGGGGAGGGATGAGCAGCATCTGCATGATCAGTGTGGTAGCAATTAGTTTAGAAAAGGTGGTCAGGGGACATGGCACTGAGCAGAGGCCTGGGCGAAGTGGTAGAACCAGCTACTTAAATGTCTGGGAGAAGGGCATTTCCCAAAGGGAACTGTAAGCCCAAAGGCCCTGAAGCAGAACTGGGCTTGGAGTGCTAGAAGGACAATAAACAGGCCAGGGATTGGAATGGAATGAGTGAGGGGGTGGTAGGAAATGATGGAAGTAGGCAGGGGCCAGATCAGAAAATGCCTTACAGGCTATGGAGAGGATACTGGATTCATTCTAAGTGTGCTGGAAAAGCCATTGGGGTTTTCGAGCAGGGGGTAACATGACCTAATTATTATTTTACAATGATAATTCCAGCTGTTGCGTGGAGAAGGGGCTGTGATGGGAGTGGGTATGAGGGAAGCGGAGAACAGTCAGGGGGTCTTGGCTGTCTCCCAGCTGACAGATGATGATGGCTTGAACTAGGGAGGCCAAGTGGCGGTGTTGAGACAAGTTCGAATAATATATCAGGGATGTGGTTTGAGTAATAGGGTGTGTGTAAGTGCCATTTCCAGGATGGGGCAGATGTGGAGGGGCAGGTTGAGGGGATAATAAGAGATCAGTTTCAGACATGTTACACTGGAGATGCCTATTAGCTATCCAAAGGGAAGCATTTATAAATTGGGGCTGGAGCTATGTGGCATTTAAAACCATTGCACTGAATGAAATCACCACGAGATTGAGTGCAGAGGATGGTGCTTGTCTAACCTCTAACATTTAGAGGTCAGGTAGTAGGAAGAAGCCAGCAAAGGAGAAGGACCAGGAACTGCCTGTAGTGTCAGCAGAAAACCAGGAGAACTTGCTGTCTTAGAGGCCAAACAAAGAAAATGTTTCTAGCAGGAAGGAGTGACCAGCTATGTTACACCAGCTAAAGGGTTCAGCAAGTGGTGACTGAGAATTGATCACTGGATTTAACAAAACAAAGGTCACGGAGGACCCTGCCAAAGACGTTTTCCTGTAGTAATGGGGAATTATGGGGAATGAGCCTGGCTGAGTGGATCAAGGGGAAGGAAGGCATAGGACTGGAGGTGATGAATACAGACTACTCTTCAGAGGTGTTATGCTGTAAAGGAGGTAGTGAATCAGAGTGGAGCTAGAGGGTTCCAGAAAGAGTTTTTTTTTTTGGAAGATAGGGGAGATTGCACCATCTCTGTGCTGATGGGCATAGTCCAGTAAAAGGGAGACATTGTAAGAGCAGAGCCTGTAATGGGTCCAGCGCCTGTGTGCAACGGCATCCCAGGTTTTGTGACACTTGAGCTGATGCAATTCGGAGAGGCCTCTTTAAGAAAAAAGGCATACTAAGCCATGTATTCAAATTTAGGTTTAGAAGTGAATGTTTATTCAGCATAAAAAGAGAAATCACAAGAAGGCAAGGATCTTCTGAGATCTCTCAGGCCAGGATTTCTCAACCTTGACACCAATGGCATTTTGGGTCAGATAATTCTTAGTTGTTGGGAGGCTATCCTTGTGCATTGCAGGGTGTTTGGCAGAATCCCTGGCCCATTTACACTAGATACACTCAGTTGTGACAACTAAAATGTCTCCAGATATTGCCAGATATTACCATCCAGATATTGCCCAATCCACCTCTTGACAGCCATTGCTTTAGGCAATTTACTTGAAATGTTCCTTATTACAACCACCATCTCTAAGATTCTACAACCTCGAGTAACCCCCAGCACTTACAGGAGACAGGCAAGTGAAGAAGCCTAAAGCTTGGGTTTCCTTAGCTTCCAGTCAAACTCATTTAATACTCATAATAAGAAAATGGAGGCTCCGACAGTTTAAGTCACCTATCCACTGTCACACAGTTGGTAAAGAGAATGTGATCCAAATTTAGGAACAGTCTACTAAATACCCGATCCATGTCCCTTGTAACTGTCAAGATCATGAAAAAACAAATAAAAACTGGGAAACTGTCACAGACCAGAAGAGACAAAGGAGACACAAAGACAATGCAGTGTGTGTCCTGGATTAGCTCTGGCAACAGAAAAACGATATTAGTGGAAAAAGAGGTGAAATCTGAATAAAGTCTGGGGTTTAGTTAATAGGAATGCACCAATGTCAGTTTCTTAGTTTGAGCAAATAAACCATGGTAATATTGGAGAAAAACGGGTGAGGTGTATATGGACACTCTCTGTTCCATTATCGCTGCAACTTTTCTGTAAACCTAAAACTAGCTCTAAAGAAACATTTGCCTAGAAAGCAAAATAAGAACAACAGCATCAACGATATCAACACCACCACTTGGGACTAACTCTCTAGCTGCATTCTAACTCCCGGAAGTTTTACTTCTCTTGTGACATTCGGGAAACTCAGATCTGTAGAACATTATCCTGTGTTCAATGTGACTGTGCCTAAGGCCTCTGCTTTCCGCTTTTACACTCGCACATGTCCTCCAGCCTCGTGGCAGCCCAGTACAGTAGAAAGAGGCAGCTCTGAATCCAGGCAAACGCTGGTTGAGTCTCATCTCTCCTATTTACTAACCAGGCATCTGAAGAGAAGTCACTTTCTGTCTCAAAGCTTTGATGTTCTGCATCTGTAAAATGCAACCAATAATTTCTCTTTCATAGGGCTGGAGTGAGACTCAAACAGGTGACAGAGACAAGCAGAGCACCTGGCACACAGTAGGTGCTCAGTAACACAGGGTCCCTTTTCTTTCTTCTTAAGAGCTAAGAATCAGGTGCTCACCCAGCCTTTTTCTTTCTGACAAGAACTGTTTATGTTTAACTTACAGGCTGGTTTAGGTAATTGAATTTTAAATAGTTGACAGCTCTGCTGTTAATATCTGTAGTTGTTGAATTCCTCTAATAAAACATTTAGGAATTTCTTCCTCCCCGCCCCCACCGGCCACCCAAAGTCTATTTTGCCTGGATAATGATCTGTTTTCTGAGATCTAGGGCTCAGCTGCTCTTTCCTTTTCTGCAACTAATATGGTCTATTGCTATGGCGGAAGTGAGAGATGCGAGCTTGGCTTTTGCTGGGAACAGACATGGAGGCAGGGATGCCGATTGGCCTGCAGCTGGGGCTTTAGAGGTGGGTTCATTTTTGTAGGGGCTGCACAGTGGTTAAGAGCATGGACTTCTGTATTAGAGCAAGGCTTGAACTTAGCTCTGCCATTTTCTTGCTGAGCAATTTAATGCAGGTAACTTAAACTTTCTGAGCCTTTGTTTCCTTATACACAAAATGGGAATAACAATTCTCTCAGTGAGCTTTGCCTGATGGGCTTTTGGATCTTTAAATTCTGCCGATACCCGTGCTCGCTGCTTCTGTTTTTCTCTTCCAGCCTCAACCCCTACCTCATACATTTGATAGGACAAATAAGACTCCCCACTGGCTTTGGTCTCCTCTGACCTTGGTTGGGGCTATTTCCACAAGAATGCAGGCTCTTTTTTGGATCCTACAAAAACTCCTCTAGCTTGGTCATTTCTCCATACCCTGGGTTTGGTGAAGGTGAGGGATGATTTGGGCAAGCTGTGGCATTCTCTTAAAGGAGGCTCCAGCTCCCTCTCGAAGATACAGGAGGGTCTGAATTAAAACAAGGCAAGCTTCACAGGTGCCAACTGTATTGTTCAAAGAATATACTCCCTTTTATAGCACTTATATTTCATTTTCTACTGCCAGAATGGAGATACATGCTGGGTTTCTGCATTCGTAATTGGGGAAGAACAGATGGGAGAGACGCAGTTGGAAGTAATACTGTCATTAAAATAATCTACACTGCTCGTAACTCTTGGGCGTGTGCGAGAAGGTGAGTGGAGCCACGTGGACTGAGATTCTTCATATCCATTCCTCATGGAAATTATCCATTCTGTATGCCTGGTAGGGTCTGAAAATTTACATTCTCTCTTAGTATACTTCAGTGGATATGTCTCTAGCTCAGGGCCCAGAAGATGAGAAAAGCCAACAGGTTGGTGGCCAAGTTCCCTTAAGTAAAGACCATTATGGGCATTTTGGATAAAGAGAACAGCACGGGCAAAGGTACGGAGGTCGGGAAACATGGAGGGTTTTAGTTCAAGTAAATCTTCAATGTCTTGAAGGCCAATAGCTCCGAACTAGCAGTCATTTCAGCAGAACACATCTGATTCCTGAGTCTTTTTTTCCTCTTCTGGCTATATCAGTCAATTCTTAACTAAATTTATCCTAATTCCCATTGTTTGATTAATAATAATAATGTTGTTACTGTTGTTGTGTGCCTTCGAGACAACTCTGACTCACAGTGACCCTAGAGGACAGAGTAGAACTGCCCCATAGAGTTTCCAAGATTATAAATCTTTACCGAAGCAGACTGCCACATCTTTCTCCCACAGAGCAGCTGGTGGGTTCGAACCACTGACCTTTTGGTTAGCAGACAAGCATTTAACCACTGTGCCACCAGGGCTCCCTAATAATAATGATAGCAAAATAAATAACATCATTTGTTAAATAATATAACTACTGTTTACTGAGGGCCTCCCTTGTGCCAGACACTGTAAAGTGCTTTGTCTACATTCTCTCACTGATCATCATCAGAAGCCCATCAGTTAGACACTGACCCCCCCGTCCATATCTGAGGTACAAAGAGGCGTCACCCATCATTGAGTGGCATGGCCTTCATTGGAAGTTGCGCTCTTCCCACTGGTTGTTACACAGCCACAGCATAATGGTAGTCCCTAAGGCACAGCACCGAGGAGATGTTTAATGTTCACTGGCTAATTTAATCATTTTCACTGTTCTTCAAGGTAGATGCCAAGATGCCCATTTTATAGATGAGTAAATTAAGGTTCTTAAAGGAGACATCTTTGGTCCAAAGTCATAAAACTTGCCAAGGGCCATAGTTGAGCTTAGGTCTCAGACCTCCTTAATACGAAACTTTCTATGCTGTCTTGTGATAACACGGCCCTCAAATTCACACAGGTGAAGCCTATCATTAGGGGACAGCTCCTCGACCACTCCTTTCAAAGTGCCAGGTGTTCTTTGCAAAGTGTCTTCTCTGAGATGCCATATTTTGCCAAAGTTTTAGACTGCCCACCTCCCTCCTGGAAAGGATTCTTCCCTCAGACATGTCAGTTCACTGTTAGAAGCTGAATACCTGCGCTGACATCATGTCTGTAGCAGCGGGGCCTTAGACTTACTAAAAGGCCAGGCAGTAGCTTCTGTAACTGTGACCAGACTTCTCCTTGGTGAAAAGCCTTTTGACCAGCAGACTAGCGTGGTGACACAGGGTTTAGAAGTTGGCTTTATACTATTCCTCAGAGGTCACCTTATTTAACTCTGTTGCCCACTCTAGCATTGATTGTCCACCATCAATGAAAAGTGTCAACAAACCCTTAGGTCATCACGGCAAGACCTCATCTCCACTGAAGGAACTTTTGGGTGTCTGAAGTAGGAAGGCTGGGCAGGAGGAAAAGAAACTGAGTAGCTGCTTCATACAAATTAGTTAAAAAATGTCTAAACACAGTCCGGCAAATAGGAACTTTATTATTATTCCCAGGAGCACTGGTAGTGCAGTGGTTAAACACTCAGCTGCTAACAGAAAAGTTGATGGTTTGAATCTACTGGCCGCTCCACAGGAGAGAGATGTGGCAGTCTGCTTCCGTAAAGATCATAGCCTTGGAAACTCTATAGGGCCAGTTCTACTCTGTCCTATAGGGTCGCTGCGAGTTGGAACTGAATTGATGTAGCTGGTTTTTTGTCTTTTATTTCTATTTTACAGATGGAAAAACTAAGTTTAGGAAGGTTTAATGACTCGCCCAAGGTAAGTGGTGAGTGAGAGGCAGGACTTGAATCATTTCCACTCCAGATATACCAAGTCAGAATCTATACTTTAGCAAGATCCCCAGGTGATTCTTATGTATAATAAATGTTGAGAACCACTGCTCTACTAGTGGAACCCTGGTGGTACAGTGGTTAAGAGCTCAACTGCAAACCAAAAGGTCAGCAGTTCAAACTCACCAGCCATTCCTTGGAAACCCTATGGGGCAATGCTACTCTGTCCTATAGGGTTGCTATGAGTCAGAATCCACTCCATGGCAACGGATCTAGCTTAACTAGTGGTTCTCAGACTTGTTCCCTAACCAGCAGCATTAGCATTGCCTGGGAACTTGTTAGAAATCCAAGTTCTCAGCAAGGATTTGAATCCAGTTATCTGGTCTGTATGACTTCAAAACCCGGACCCTTTTGGTTACACCACATTTCTCCCTATACTAAGAAAAAGTAGACATGGTCCTCCTCCCTGTTTCACCTCAACCCCCACTGCACCACCCTCTCCTTTCTCAGGATTCAAGATTTCTCAATAGGAATGTCTTTGTCCCAGTCCTTTGGGCACTAAAGGTGCTATTGTCTCTATGGACCAAAAAGCAACAACATGATAAACAGAGAAAATACTGAAGTTGGCAAGGATTTCATTTTACTTGGGTACACAATCAATGCCCATGGAAACAGCAGCAAAAAATCAAAGGATGTATTACATTGGGCAAATCTGCTGTAAAAGACCTCTTTGAAGTGTTAAAAAGCAAAGATGTCACTTTGAGGGCTAAAGTGCACCTGACCCATATGCATGTGAAATCTGAGTAAGAAAGATTGAAAAAAATTTGATGTGTTTGAATTATGCTGTTGGCAAAGGATGTTGAATATACCATGGACTGCCAGAAAAATGAACAAATCTGTCTTAGAATAAGTATAGCCAGAAGGCTTCTTAGAAGTGAGGATAGCAAGCCTTCGTCTTTTGTCCTTTGGACATTTTATCAGGAGGGATCAGTCCCTGGAGAAGGATGTCATGTTTAGTAAAGCGGAGGATCAGTGAAAAAGAGGAAGACCCTCAACAGATGGATTGACACAGTAGCTGCAACAATGGGCTCAAGCATAATAACGATCATGAGGATGGCGCAGGACTGGGTAATGTTTCGTTCTGCTGTACATACGGTTGCTACGAGTTGGAACTGACTCCATGGCACCTAAAAACAATTTCAAAGAGGCATGGCCTTCCCCTCAGAGCTTGTCAGAAATGCAGAATCTTAGGTCCCATTCCAAACCCTCTGAATCAGAATAAGTGTTTTCATAAGATCCCCAGGTGATCTGTGTGTACACTGATGACTGATAAGCACTGCAGAGGAGAAAACAAGGTGGAAGGGCAAGATAAAGTGTGTTGATTAGTCAGTTAATTACTTAACCCAGTGCCCAGTGCCGTCGATTTAATGCAGTAAAATTATCTGAGCAACTTCTTTATGCCAGGTACTATGTGTTCTGGACTGAACGCAGTAGATATGGTGCCTGCCCTAAGGGAGCCTCAGACGTGCCGGATGGGCGAAGCATCTGGACCTCCTGGAGTGGAAGGAGGGGCTGCTTATTGGTCTGGGGAGCAGGGAGGGCTTGCTATAAGGCAGTGACTGGGAGTGGAAGGTAGAGAGGGGCAGCCTAATTAAAGGAACTTCATGCCACATGACCAGACTGGAGTCAGGGAGATGGGTCTGGAGGCTGTTGCAATAATCCAGGCTAGAAAAGCAAAAAAAAAAAAAAAAAAAGAAATGCAAGCAGGTCTTTATTCCCACCGTCTCCTGTAAGTCAATGCCATCCTGAAAAGCCTGCTTAAAAAAACACCAGTTGAAGCAAATAACTGCAAAATCCCCTTGCCTCCTCTCAGTCTCCTGTGGTCTGTTTTCATTTACATCATGCCCCCAAATGTCAGTCTTCCACCTCTTGTCTCCCTCTGTGTTTTCTCCCACTTTCATTGCTTCCTTCCCTAACACTCCCAGGGTACATCCATTAAAAAAAAAAAAAAAAAACATCCATTAGGGGGACTATTATTCGGTCCTTAGAAACCATGTAGACAAAGACTGTGTAACAACATGAAACAAGCTTAGGTTATAACAGGAAGTGGGGTACAAATTGTATGGACATACAACCGCCTTTAAAAAAAAAACACTGTGTATAGTTTAAAAACACACATACACACACAGAAAGCAGAACTCCAGAACGCATCAACCAATGTTGGTGTTTAGTTGGGGCCTTTAAAATGTATTTATTTTTTATTTCTCCATTTTTTTTTATGACAGGAATTTCTTTTATAATTGGGAAAATAAAAATATTTCACACATTAAAAACTGCTGCTGTTTATTCACTCTGTCACATTGAACAAGTTCTTTATCTTTCCTCAGCCTCGGTTTTCTCTTCTCTCAAATGGGGTCAATGGTTGTGTGTCCCACATGGCTTGGTTTTTTTTTTTTTTTTTTAAGTTTGGCAAGCTTGACTTTGACAATGCCCTCCTATCTTTTTGTATCTTATTATTTTTAAAATTTTATTATGATGCAAATATATAAAACAAAATATATGCCATCTGAACAATTTTTACGTGTACAATTCAGGAACACCGACTACCTACCCATCCAGAGTGTTTTGAGGAATAAATGAGATCATGCTCATCAAGTTTTGGACACGGAGCCTGGCATGAGGGGAAAATCTAAACATATAACAGTCATTATTGGCGGTGATCAACTCCCAGCTTATCTGTTCAGTACAGGGTTGGAGCAAAGACCACGGGACAACTAATTTTGTTCCTAACTGGCTTTGTGACCTTGGTGAGTACCTCCCCATCTTTGGGCTTTTGTTTCCCCAATTATTGAAGAGGAAAGCAGCCTCCTTACTCAACTGAACTTATTGTCACATATCTAAGAGATAACACCTCAACTGCCCTGGAATTCATACTATAAATACTTTAAAGATGGGGTTGCCATCAGTTGGAAACAACTTGATGCCAGGTAACAACAAACAACAACATATGTTCTACTGGACAAATACTGAGACCTCTTTAAATGTCCCTCAACCCTTTTAGGTTTGCTAGCTGTATTTGCTTCCTGCGGCTGCTGTAACAAAGTACCACAAACTGGGTGGCTTAAAACAATAGAAATTCATTCCTTTCACAGTTCTGGAAGCTAGAAGTCCAAAATCAAGGCATTTAGCAGAGCCATGCTCCCTCTGATAGTTCAGGAAGAATACTTGTTTCTCTCCTTCCTTTTGGTGCTTGCCACCAATCCTCAGCTTCCCTTAGCTTGTGGCTGCATCATTCCATCTCTCTCCATCTTCATGTAGCCTTTCTATAAGGACAACAGTCTTTGGATTTAGGGTTCACCCTAACCCAGTATTGACTTATCATAACTAATTACATCTACAAAGACCCTACTTTCAAATATGGTCACATTCTGAGGTTCTGAGTGGGCATGGATTCTGGGGGATACTGATGTCCTGTAAAGATTTACAGTCTAGGAAATTCTATGGGGCAGTTCTACTCTGTCCTACAGGGTTGCTATGAGTTGGAATTTACTGGACGGCACACAACAACAACACAAAATTCAGTCCAGTACACTGATCTATGAATTAAAGATCCATCTTTCCCTCTCTGCTGAGGTCATGATGTCTCATTCTTGCTTCCTAAGAGCAACAAGGCCCCACTTCCCCTGCTAACCACAGAATGATTCTTGGAGAGTTTCTCAGATTGTGACAATGTAAAAAAAATGCCATTTTCATGTGTTAGAAATTGGGCTGGGTGCAGTAGACCCCAGTCCATGGCTGGGAAGCACACCTCTCCTTGCTCTTTGCAATTTAGGTCTTAAAACTGGCAAGATTTGCTTCAGATACTGCACCCTCAGTGTCCCCTCCAGGACTGTGAAGTGGGAGAGGGGTGCTGGATCAGATACTCTTTAGAGGCCATTTGAGCTCTAACAGCCTTTTCTCCCTGGGACGGCAGCATTTTCCATGCATGAAAGAAGATCTTTTTCCTAAACACGTGGTACTGCTTCTGAAGCAGCCCTATTCCCAGGCCCCCAGTAGATGCACCAGGCTCAGAGGAGCTGGACCAGCTGCTCTGATTACAGAGCTCTCAATAATTTTAATGGCATAAAAGCCAAAGACAGTTGTTCTCTAGTACCTGTAAGAGGCAACATTAATAAGGAATGATTTTAAAGGGGAGAACATGAATGTGGCAGGTGGAGAGATAAAAAGAAAGTGAAGAAGAGGAACACCCAACTTTCAGAATCCTTTAGAAGGTCCTATGTCAAGATCCCACCTGGCTCTTTTAAGCCCCCTTCATGCTCACGATGTCTTCTTGCCTTAAATGTGCACGCTTTACTATGCTCTATGCACTATGCTAGGCCCTTGACCACGCACTGCTTCATTTTGCCCTCACAACTAGTACATCAGCTCCATGAAGGCAGAGTAGTTTTGTCTGGTTAGTTCACTGTTGTGTCCCCAGTTTTGAGAATAGCACCAGGTCCCTCATATATATTCATTAAGTATTTGGTGAAATAATGAACAACTCTCTGAGGTTGCTACCATGACTATCCGAATTTTACAGATGAATAAACCAGAACTCCTTCAAGTTAAGTTACTTGCCCAAGGTCATGTCTGAAATAAAGAGTAGATCCAGGATTCCGGTCTATCTGATCTCAAAGCCTGCCTATTTTAGATCAGGTGCTCATTCATGGGCTATACCTATCCTTCTCTGCTTTCCTGTTCAAGCCCTCTTCATCTTGTATATTGCTGCTCTTTTTTTTAGGCCTGCCTCCTTCTGTCAGTTTTCCCTGACCACTTCTCGAGGAGACAAGGCTTCTCTACCTATTGCTTTCGAGTCAATTCTGACTCACAGTGACCCCATGTGTTGCAGTACTCTGCTCCACAGGGTTTTCAAGGCTGTGGCTTTTCAGAAACAGATCACATGGCCCTTCTGCTTCTGGGTGAGTTCAAACCACCAATCTTTCAGTTAGTAGTCAAGTGCTTAACCCTTTGTGCCACCCAATGACTCCTAGAACATCTCTAGGAGTTACACTATCCACTGCCACCTGTCCTTTTCCAAGTCGAAAGTCACCTTCCCCAAGACAGCAACTCATTATCTGCCCTGAGCTGTGCCTGAGTACTTCTGACCTGGAATTACTATTGTTTACAAAGTGTGTGCCTGTAACAAATTATAAGCTGCTCAGGGAAGGCCCTGCATCTCACTCATTTTCTGTATTGCCATAATGCCTGACTCATAGTGTTTTTTTTTTTTGAATGTTAATCATATATATTTTATTTAACCACATATGTCTAAAACTTTACAATTTCAACAGGTAATCAATATGAAAAAAAATGAGATATTTTGTGTTCTTCTTTCACATTAAGTCTTCAAAATTCAGTGTGTATTTTATTAATTTGGATTGGCCACATGTCAAGTGGTCAGTAGCCAAATATGGCAAATGGCTATTATCTCAGATGGTGTAATTACAGAGAGTCAACAAATTTTATACATAAACACACAGTTCATGCACAAAAACAATGAAGAAACATGCCCCTAGCATTTAGTAGAACGTGTACCACATATGTCCCTGAGAGGTGCAAATAGGTAATGCACTGGGCTGCTAACTGAAAGGTTGGTGGTTTGAGTATAACCAGAAGAGCCTCAAAAGAAAAGCCTGTCAATCTACTTCTGAAAAATTGTTGGTGTATGCTGTCAAGTCCACTCCAATTCACAGTGACCCTATAGGACTGAGTAGAACTGCCCCATAGGGTTTCCTAGGCTGGAATCTTTTTGGGAACAGATCAATAGGTCTTTTCTCCTGCTGCATCACTGGTAGGTTCCAACCACCAACCTTTCAGTTAGCAACTGACTGCTTAACCATTGCATCACTAGGTCTCCTCTTGACTGAAAAATAAGCCAATGGCTTATAAACCAAAAGGATGGAGGTTCAAGTGCACCTAAAGGTACCTCAGATGAAAGGCCTGGTGATCTACTTCCAAGAAAACCAGCCATTGAAAACCTTATGGAGCACTGTTCTATTCTGACAAACATGGGGTCACCATGAGTTGGAATTGACTTGATGGCAACCGGTTACTGGTGGCTGACTCCAAATCACAATCTCTTAATCATAGTATCAGAGAATAATCCAGAGACATTGAGTTAGTTGCACACAATTTACCATATATGAAGGAGACAGCCATAACATGATTACTGTATTTTTTTGCAAATAACATATGCATGTAAATAATGAAAGCACATATATAACACACATAGTATGCCTGGGAAAATAATAGGCGAGGGGGTTGGGCAGTTGGCCCCAAAAACGCATGTTATTTGCATAAAAATACGGTATTCAGAAATAAAAGCAAAAGCAGGATTCACAGGAAAGCAGGGAAAAGAGAGAGAACAAAAACCTAGAGACTTCTGAGAATAGTGAATCGTGGTTTACAAGGTCTGGGTATATTAATTAGCTAGAATCTAGCACAGGGGTCAGCCTGGACAGTCTGAACCAAAACAAAAAATTAAAAAAACAGTTTGCAGATTGTCCAGCAAACTCTGACTGTTTAGCTGAGAAGTATAGGTGGCAGGTTGTCTCTGACAGCTGCAGGGTCCTTCCATCAGCATCTCTGCTTTGGTCGGGCTATGTCTCCACCATCTCTCTCATCAGAACCTCTCCCTAGGGTGCACCACTTCTTATCTTCCAAAAGATGGATTTTGACTGCTAAAGGAGATAATGCATGGGTACCCCTGAGCATTTGGACCTGTCTCATGGTCAATCAGGCCAAAAAGGTAGAGCTATTAGCCTTACTACCATCATGGAGCTTCTTCTTATTTTAAAGTTTGGTGTTGCGGAGCTGGTAAATCTTGTTCTTCTGGTTTTCAAGTTACTTCTTCAGCCAGTTCCGCTAACTCACTTGTGGAACAACACAGTCATGAGTACGCACAGAGTGCACTGCTTGGTTTGATCCACCCCAGTGAACTGATTAGTTATAAAGGAAGCCTGTACCAGATAGTCCTCCCTTCAACACTGTGTCTGGGCTCTCTTATGCTTTAATTCCTTGTATGCCCAAGTGCTACCTCTCCTCTAGACATGACAATCTCAGGGCAGGGGGTCTTCCTGGATGCATCTTTGTTTCTCACATAGTCCCTACCCTAGGATCACGCTGTGACAGACACTTAGGGAGTGTTCTTGGAAATGAGTGAGTGATTGAAAACACCATTGTACTGTCCTGTGGCTACATACAATTGGCTATCAGTGCAACAGCACCCTGAGGCGTGTTTTCCCCAGCTTGTAAACCATACAAATCTAGCTCTGGCCAGAGGTCTCTCCACACCCCTTTCACGAAAGTGCACCAAGGCCCCGTAATCTCCTCCTTGCTTTCAACTTGCTGTCGTCCAGTATTTCCCATGACACTATCCCTGGTCTCCCAGCTACCTCTCACTTCCAAATTAACACTAAAACAACTACTCCTTACTGAATTCTTATTATGTGGCAGATGCTTTACATGCAATACTTTACTGGATCCTCATAACAGCCCCATAAGTAAATGACAACAACAACAAAAAAAACACTGCCATCGAGTCGGTTCTAACTTATAGCAACCCTATTGGACAGAGAAGGACTGCCCCATAGAGTTTCCAAGGAATGCCCAGCAGATTTGAACTGTCACCCGTTTGGTTAGCAGCCGTAGTTCTTAACCACTACGCTACCAGGGTTTCCCCGTAAGTAGGTATATTAATATCTATTTTACATGTGAAAACTGAGGCTGAGAGGTGACTTTACAAGCCTTCAAGTAATAGCTGAAACGCAAACCCAAGTGTGACAGACACCAGAGTTCTGATGTTTAACCATTACACTATATTTTGTCTTCAAATAGAGACAATGATGGATTTTGTCAGATATTCAAATGAAATTGTACATATAGATTTGAATACTCATGGGCAGTCATATACTGCCGAACTCACATTTACTCACAAGTCTTCATGGTAGTAGTGCTTCCTCCTCTATCCTTAAATATACTTCCAGTATCTGCAGTAGATACTCAACCCTCCTATGTGCAAGCCAGAGTGCTGGGTGCTGCTCAGGGTGAAAAGCAATATATGATGTAAATCATGTTGTCGTTGTGTGATTCCAACTCAGAAACCCTGTAGGACAGAGTAGAACTGCCCCACAGGGTTTCTTAGGCTGTAAATTCTTATGGGAACAGATTGCCAGGTCTTTTCTTCCGCAAAGCCACTGGGTGAGTTGGAACTGCCAACGTTTCAGTTAGCAGCCAATCACTTAACCATTTTGTATGCCACCAGGGCTCTTTATATAAATCATATCCCCCCATGAATTTACAAAGAAACAGAGATATGGGGCGGGGGGGAGAGTGAAAGGTACATTAAAGGACTTAACTATTAGAATATCTTTACTTATCGAGTAGACACCGTGAGCCCGATATTGTATTAAGTGCATTAATTACAACAGTGGCCACTTTTAAGCACGTCATATACTATGGACTTCTCATATATTATCTGTCATCCTCACAAGAAGTTAGCAAAATAGGAATTCTTATCTCTACAAATGAAGAAACTGAGGTACAGAAAGATGGAATAATCTTTTTTTTTTTTTTTTTCATGGCATAGAGCCATTATGTGATACAGCCAAAATTAGAATCCAGGTCTGTCTAGGTCCAAGGGCTCTGTTCTTCCTGCTAGATACCCCATCTCCATTTCTGACATTCCTCACCTAAGCCTCTTCGCCTTCCAGTTAGATCCACCTTCTTATTCCTAGTAACAGGTCGAGGAAGTTGCAGAACCTCAGAGTTGGAAAGGACCTTGAAGCTAGGATGCTTAGAAAAAATAAAGGAAGGCTTTGTGGAGTACTGATTTGAGCTGGTCCCAGAAGGGCTGGTAGGATTTTAGTGCACAGACCCTGAGAAAGCTTCTCAGGACAGAGGTCTTCATGAGCAGAGGCATGGAGATGTTGTGGATATGTGGCATCTGCATGAAGAAAAGAAAAAGCCACTGGCCGGTATGGCTGCAGTCTTAGGTTGTTATGAGGGGACACGGCTAGAATCATAAGTTAGACCTACAATGTTTGACTGTGGTAGACTGCTTGCTTTTTAAATCAAGGGTGTTCACTCAGTGGAGTCAACCCCCCGGGAAGTAAATGCTAAGAAGAGGCCCTGAGTCTATTTTGTTGTTAGTTCTCATCGAGTCAGCCCCTGACTCATGGCGACCCCATGTTACAGAGTAGAACTGCTCCACAGGACTTTCTTGGCTGTAATCTTTATGCAAGCAGTTTGCAAGAGTTGTTTATTCCGCAGAGGTGACGGGCACGTTCCAACCACTGAACTTTGGGTTAGCAACCAACTGCAAACCACTTGCACCACCAAGGTTCCAAATATATTTTAGGGGGACACTAAGAAAGCAAGTCCACTTGCTCCAACCATGAAACATACTTGCTCTCCAAAATAGCGCCTCTGTGCAGTCTCAGAGTGTTTTGTAGGGATCTCTGCCAAACGTAAGGAAATAAAGTCCATAGTGCCTTCAGGAGACAAAATGGCACTTGTTCCCCGCCATCTAATCTGATCAGCCCTTTGCTGACTAATTGAATTACACTGGCCCACAAACTGATAGACAGCTGCTAAAAATGGTTATTGCATTATTAATTTGCTCCAGCAATTTCACATTAAACCTATACTGTTAATAATTTTTCCCCTTCTATTTCTTCCCTCTTAATTAGACTATTTAAAACTTCGAAGGAATAGTCTTCTCATGCTAAATGGAGGCATCAGGCAAATTACATTTTTGATTGAATACTTCTCTGATAGGCCAGCAAATGAGACTGTTGAGTTTTTAATTATTGTCAAAGTTCCACTCGACGCCTGCTAATGAGGTAGTCAATCTCAGCTGTCAGTCCCCGAATATTAATGGAGGCCAACAGGATGTACTGGGAAGGATGTTCACTGTAGGTCCCAGGAGTCCAGTTGGCTGACTGTACATGGAAGGCCAGTGACTTCCCACTGCTACAGCTAATGGGGAACCTATGATGAGTGTGGAAAGGGGTGGGCAGTGAAGCAGATGAGAGATAAGCCGGAACTGATTCATGGCACCAGGTGGGTACCAGTGAGATGGCCCATTTGGTCGATGTCCAGTATTTGTCACCACTGACTTGGCCTTGGAGAACTTACTAGTAAGGCTGTGTTTTTGGAGGTTCTTGGGAGCTAGAAGTTTTGAGAAGGTACCTGATGAACAGCTAGGGGAAGCTATACATCTTAAGACAGAGTGACCCAGCTCCGGGGTTCAGTGTTGACTAATGTCTTGGGATTTCGATCTGACTCCAGCAGCTGTCCTGCTGATGAGCATCAAGGGAGATGTCAGATTTCATTCAGCAAGACTGGAGGTGGCAAAGAGGGGATTCCATCACAGATTGGGCAACAGGGAACCCTTTATTTAGTCTGAGACAAAGTGAAAGCTCAGTAGAAGGGCAGAGCAGGGAGAGAGATTGGATTTGATTCAATAAATATTTACTGAGCACTCTGTATGATGTTAATGACTTCGAGTTCCCTGTGCAAACTCCAAAGACAGAAATTTTTTTGGATTCATTCCTTGACCATTACTTTCATTCCACAACTGCCCACTACCCCTTCCCTCCATTAGACTGCTTACTAAGTCTCACAAGTTCTCCTTCAGCCACACATCAGGAATTCATTCTCTTCTCCGTGCCATTTCTCCTCTCTGAGTCCCAGGCCATTTCATCACTCACTGGGTTACTGCCCCACTCTTATTACTGGTCAGAGACCTTCTGTTGGCCTGCAACGACCTGAACTGGTCCCACCATGACCTAATTTCACTTCCTCCCACTTCCCTGGCTCACTCTGTTCAGTCAGATTCTTCTTCAAGCACACCAGGCATGCTCCCTCCCTCACTTTTGAGTTATGGCACCCAGCAATGAACGACGCTTAGCCTTTCTGAGTTTTTGTTTTATCACCTGTAAAAAGTAGTATCAACCTGCTGTGACTTACCTAGTAAGGTTCTAGCATACAGAAGATGGTCATATGCCAGTTTCCTTCTTGAGTCTCTCTTCTATAGGCCCATCATTCCAACTTATTTTAATCTTTACTCTGGGGACTTCTGCCTAGCTGCTATTCATTTGATGCCATTCATTTTATGACGATGTAGACATAGACATGGGTGAGTTACAGATGCCTGGGGTTGGCATGGCAGGGCTATATTCAACTGTCTTAAGTATCTAGTGCTGCTATAACAGAAATACCACAAATGGATGGCTTTAACACACAGAAATTTATTTTCTCACAGTTTAGGAGGCTAGAAGTCTGAATTCAGGGTGATGGCTCTAGGGGAGGGCCTTCTCTCTCTGTTGGCTCTGGAGGAAGGTCCTTGTTCTTTCGAGCTTCTGCTCCTGGGCAATCTTCATGTGGCTTGGCATCTCTCTTCCCCATCTCTGCTCTCCTGCTTGTTTAATCTCTTTTATATTTCAAAAGAGGTTGACTTAAGACACACCCTACATGAATACTGTCTCATTGACATAATGGAGAAAATCCATTCCCAAATGGGATTATAACCACAGGTATAGGGGTTAGGATTTACAACACATATTTTGGGGGGACACAATTCAATTCATAACATCAACAACCTGGCATCAGGTTGGGGGGTGCTGATCCTTAGAATGGGGACTTCCCTCCCATCACATGGGAGAAGGCTCAGTGAAGGCAAGGCAGATTCTGAACATGGGAGGAACAGCAGGCAACAAAGTTTGTGAATTTGTATAGGATTTAAAGCTGATTTTTAGGCTTTATTCTACAATATTGTGGCAAAATGTTTATTGACAACTTGCTAGATACAAGACACTGTTTTAGGTACTAGGATACCCCGAAGCACAAGATACGCAGGATCTCTGCACACATGGTGCTTATATTCTAATTTGGGGGAACCAGCAAGTGAATAAGTAAATAAATGTAATGATTTCAGATAATGATAAGAAACATGTAGACTGTATCTCTTATGGGATAAGGTGCCATGAGTGGGATCATGGGACAGGCATATGTGGGGTTGGACAGTGTCAGGGAAATTATAATAAAGAGGTAGATTTGACCTGAGACCTCAATAATAAGAAGCCAGCTAAATCAGCATTGGGAGGAGATCATTCCAGGTGGAGGGAAGAACAAATGCAAAGGGCCTGAGAAGAAAAATTGCTTGGTCAGTTCCAGGAACAGAAATAAAACCAGTTTTGCTGCATAGTACTAAATGAGGGGGGAGTGTGATAGAGGGTTTATTTAGAGAGAGAAGACCTGGGAGGCCACGGTAACAAGCTTAGATTTGATGCCAAGGGCAAGGGGAAGCTGTCGTGGTTTTAAGCAATGGAATGACATGATTGACTGCATGTGGTTTTTAAAGAGTACCACTGAACAAGTCTTACATGAAACCCAGTGCCAAATGGTGGTGTACAATGATGAATTAGATAGCCACTACCTTCTTAGAGTCTGTAGTCTGACGTGGAGATGGACACACTGCCAGTTATCTGATTTAAGGACAATCAGATTGCTGGTGGGCCCCAGTGGCTGCTATTTGCTTTCTCTAGAGTAACAGACATTTTAATGTGGCATCTGCCTACCCAGAATAAATATGGCATTTACCAACCATCCTTAAAGCTGGGTATGTCCATGAAATTACTTTCTGGCTAATAGGATATATGCAGAAATATATTACAACACCTGCAGCATTTCACCCTTAAGGCATGGTAGCTTTGCAGTGTGCTGTTCTTCCCCAACTCCATTCTACTGCTTGGAACATGGAAGACACAGTTGGAAGATGTCTTGGAAGACACTGCTAAGAGTTAGACCTCAATGATGGAGGAAGAGAAAGCTGACAGAAGCCTGGAACTCTAAGCCTTTCATGGAGAAAAGAGCTCCTGTTCCAGCCCTGGGTTCCTACCTGTGAACTTTTACCTGAGAGAAAAGTAGAAACACACCCACACATCCGTTGCCATCAAGTTGATTCTGACTCCTAGCAACTCTCTTATTTTGGGTTTCTGCTATTGTGGAATACCTTAATCCTAAGAGTTACACGTGAAGCATCAGTGGTCCAGTGAGATTCTTGTCTTTCAAACGAGAGACCTGAGTTTGATTTTCAGTCAGTGCACCTTCTGCACAGCCATCACTCATCTGTCAGTGGAAGCTTGCATGTTACTATGATGCTGCACAGGTTTCAGTAGAGCTTCCAGACTAAGATGGCCTAAGAAGAAAGGTCTGGCAATCTACTCCCAAAAATCAGCCAGTAAGAACCCTATGGATCACAACAGTCTGATCCCCAACCAATCCTGTGGATGGTGCAGAACCAGACAATGTTTTGCTCTGTTGTGCATGGGGTAGCCGTGAATCAGGAACCATCTGTACAGCAGCTAACAATAAACTAGCAAGGAGATACATGTACAAATAAAGGGGAATTATTTTTATTTTTATTTTTTATAGGCATTCAGGAGAAAAAAGAAATAACTCCAGCTCATTTAAGATAAATTGCCAGCAATGACTCTGAGCTCCCCTCCTGGCTTCTTCTCATTACTTGTTCTCCACACCTTCCAGCTTAATGCTGCAGAAATAGACAAGGTTGGCTTCCTCTACAACATTGGGATGGTTTTGTTTGTTTCCTTGCCTCCCCATGGCCCACTTCAAGCAGACAGGAGAGGAGCCAGAGCAAAGGTGAGCATGAGGCGGTCCCTTCCCGCAGAGAAGTAGGCAGATTCTGTCTCATGTTTATGAGACGGGCAGGCCAAGACAAGTTGGATTAGAAACAAGGGCACTTAAGCAATTAAGCCAGAGCATTCATTTCACAAGGGGAGAAGGAGATGGAGAGGAAAAACAGAACCTAACAAAACAGAGATGACAACTCTATTGAAGCTATTACTTATTGGAAAGGATTGTTTCTGCATTTTATCAAGGAAAAGAAAAAGGCCAAAGGAAACTCAGTATTTACTAAAACGGCACCATTTAAACGGAATAGGTGGAACATACTAATTATGTGAGAACCCACGTGAATCTGTACAGGATGTCAGAGAAGGCAAAAAGAATGGTGAGAGGATGATGGACAGTTTACCCAAATGTTCTGGACTGCTCTGTCCTCTGGCTAAGTAATGTCTTCAGGCACAGCTTACAAAGAATTTAACAATGGGTACTTGGACGGTGCCACCAATCAACCAATTTAAATATGCTGAGGTCCTGGAGCCCTCTGTAGTGCCAAATGTTAGTCCTTCATTTTCTGAGTCATGGGGCACTCTGGGGGTCTTGGCAGAAGGATCCGGGTGGTCAGAGGCACTCAGCGGGCTTGGGCAGCAGCTATTTAAGAACAGTCCAGATGCACCTCAATATCTGAACAACCACTGAAGTATACTGTTGCATACCTGCTGAATATCAGCCCTGCTTCCACAAACGAGAAGCTATTGCTCCAAAGAGGTGCCCTGGATCAAAAAAGCACCGTTTCTTTTCTCAGCAGCCTCAGAGGTGCCAATGCTCTGCAAGTTTTCTTCCAAGCCCCCTAACGGGCCCTGGAGTACCCATCAAGAGCAATGCCAGCTGCAGCTAGTGCACACAAAACACTTTGCAATTAACAGAGCTGAGTGTGCTATTAAGACAACCTTATGAGGAAGGCAATACCCCCAAGTAAACCTCGGAGCGTAATGAAGTTAGTCAGGCTGGTAAACATCTAAGTGATGGCTTTGAAAAAAAATGGCTTTTGAATTCATTTTGCTCCACAGGCTGAGGTAAGGTGCAGGCGAATGATGGCTGTTCCATTATTTTCTGCTGACGTTTATACGCACTCCTGTATAAGGCGGCTGTTGGAAAAATAGGTTTAGTTATCAAGAGTCAAGCTGTTATGCTTTCACATTCTAGCTTTTTTTCTGTTCTAGCTGAGCAAACTTGAGGAAGTGGATTAGCTTCTCTCAGCTTTGATTTTTCTCATCTGTAAAGGGTGTGGTGCATGGTAATAATTAATGTGTTGTCAAACACAGGCTTTTTAGCCCTCGCCTTTTAAACAAAACCAAGAAGGTCATGTCACCATGCAATAAGTTGAGGAATTAAAGCTGAAAGAAGTCATTGCTCAAGAATATGGATTTTAGAGCCATATCTACCTGAATTTGAGTCCTGTCTCTGCTATTTGGAGTACTGATGGTGCAGTCGTTAAGCATTTGACTGCTAACGAAAAGGTCAGCAGTTCCAATTCACCAGCTGCTCCTTGGTAACCCTATGGGGCAGTTCTGTTCTGTCCTATAGGTTCACTATGAGTTAGAATCAACTCAATGGCAACGGGTTCTCTGCTATTTTACTAGCTGTGTGATCTTGGGCAAGTAACTTAACATCTCTGAGCCTCACTGTCTTCATCTTTAAAATGGGAATAATACTGCCTAATTTATAGATGTATTGTAAAAATTAAATAAGGTACTATATGGGCCTACTCAATAGCAGACCAATAAGCAGCATGGTAAATGGAGAAAATATTGAAGTTGTTAAGGATTTCATTTTACTTGGATTCACAGTCAATGCCCATGGAAACAGCGGTCAAGAAATCAAATGACACATTGCAATAGGTAAATTTGCTGCAAAAGACCTCTTTAAAGTTTTAAAAAGCAAAGATGTCACTTTAAGGACAAAGGTGCACCTGACTCAAGCCATGGTGTTTTCAATTGCCTCAGATGCATGTGAAAGCTGGACAATGAATAAGGAAGACAGAAGAAGAACTGATGCCTTTGAATTATGGTGTTGGTGAAGAATATTGAATATACCATGGACTGCCAGAAGAATGAACAAATTTGTCTTAGAAAAAGTACAGCCAGAACGCTCCACTCCTTAGAAGCAAGGATGGCGAGACTTCATCTTACATAATTTGGGCATGCTGTCAGAAGGGACCAATCCCTGAAGAAGGACATCATGCTTGGCAAAGTGCCAGTGAAAAAGAGGAAAGCCATCAATGAGATGGATTGACACAGTGGATATGATAATGGATTCAAGCATAACAATTATGAGGATGGTGCAGGACCCAGCAGTGTTTTGTTCAGTTGTGCACAGGGTTGCTATGAGTTGGAATCAACTCACTGGCACCTAACAACAACACCCAAAGGAAGGCACTCAGTAAATATGAGGATTTTTAGGAGATTTTCATTATTCCAGAAATATGTCCCTCCTCTGATTACCATCAGACTGTGCGATGAACCAGAAAAAGAATAAGACTTATAGTCTTACAGTCTAAAGTACCAGTCTTGCCACCTGGCAGAATAAGATTCAAATTCTTTCCTTAACCTTTACTCACTGTGTGAGCAGGACAATTTATGCTGCCTCTTTGTGTCAGTTTCCATATATCCACGGTAAGGATATGGTAACTCCCCTACCTGAAAATACACATTCTCAATTTTGTTGTTCTGAGCATTAAATAGCATACTGCTTAACATGCTCCAGGCACTGCCCTTTTATTTTACAATTTTAACTCATTAAATTCAATCTCCATATCAACTCTTTGAGTACGTATTATTTTTTATTCCCATTTATAGATTAGAAATTGAGAAAGAGATGCTCAGTAACTTGCCCAAGATCAACTGGCTAGTGGACATAGCTGAGATTTGATCCCAATATAATCTAGTTTTGCTATCTTTGCTCTTAATCACCAAGCTGTGTGGCCATTACCAACACTGCTACCACTACCATAGCCGCTACCACCACCACTACCATCACCACTACCCTCACAATCATCACAATCACAAGCACAGCCATCGTTACAACCACAATTACAACCACAGTCACCACCACTACTACCCTTATAATCACCACTACAACCATAATCACAACCACTACTACCACTACAACCTGTTGTTGTTGTTAGGTGCCGTCGAGTCGGTTCTGGCTCACAGCGACCCTATGCACAACAGAACGAAACGCTGCCCGGTCCTGAGCCATCCTTACAATCGTTGCTATGCTTCAGCTCATTGTTGCAGCCACTGTGTCAATCCACCTTGTTGAGGGTCTTCCTCTTTTCCGCTGACCCTGTACTCTGCCGAGCATGATGTCCTTCTCCAGGGACTGATCCCTCCTGACAACATGTCCAAAGTATGTAAGACGCAGTCTCGCCATCCTTGCCTCTACAAAGCATTCCGGCCGCACTTCTTCCAAGACACATTTGTTCTTTCTTTTGGCAGTCCATGGTATATTCAATATTCTTCGCCAACACCACAATTCAAAGGCGTCAGCTCTTCTTTGGTCTTCCTTATTCATTGTCCAGCTTTCACGTGCATATGATGCGATTGAAAATACCATGGCTTGGGTCAGGCGCACCTTAGTCTTCAGGGTGACATCTTTGCTCTTCAACACTTTGAAGAGGTCCTTTGTAGCAGATTTGCCCAATGCAATGCACCTTTTGATTTCTTGACTGCTGCTTCCATGGCTGTTGATTGCGGATCCAAGAAAAATGAAATCCTTGACAACTTCAATCTTTTCTCCGTTTATCACGATGTTGCTCATTGGTCCAGTTGTGAGGATTTTTGTTTTCTTTACGTTGAGGTGTAATCCATACTGAAGGCTGTGGTCTTTGATCTTCATTAGTAAGTGCTTCAAGTCCTCTTCACTTTCAGCAAGCAAGGTTGTGTCATCTGCATAACGCAGGTTGTTAATGAGTCTTCCTCCAATCCTGATTCCCCGTTCTTCTTCATATAGTCCAGCTTCTTGGGTTATTTGTTCAGCATACAGATTAAATAGGTATGGTGAAAGAATACAACCCTGACGCACACCTTTCCTGACTTTAAACCAATCAGCATCTCCTTGTTCTGTCCAAACAACTGCCTCTTGATCTATGTAAAGGTTCCTGATGAGCACAATTAAATGTTCTGGAATTCCCATTCTTCGCAGTGTTATCCATAGTTTGTTATGATCCACACAGTCAAATGCCTTTGCATAATCAGTAAAACACAGGTAAACATCCTTCTGGTATTCTCTGCTTTCAGCTAGGATCCATCTGACATCAGCAATAATATCCCTGGTTCCACATCCTCTTCTGAAACCAGCCTGAATTTCTGGCAGTTCCCTGTCAATATATTGCTCCAGCCATTTTTGAATGATCTTCAGCAGAATTTTGCTTGTGTGTGATATTAATGATATTGTTCTATAATTTCCACATTCGGTTCGATCACCTTTCTTGGGAATAGGCATAAATATGGATCTCTTCCAATCAGTTGGCCAGGAAGCTGTCTTCCATATTTCTTGGCATAGACGAGTGAGCACCTCCGGCGCTGCATCTGTTTGTTGAAACATCTCAATTGATATTGCATCAATTCCTGGAGCCTTGTTTTTCGCCAGTGCCTTCAGAGCAGCTTGGACTTCTTCCTTCAGTACCATCGGTTCCTGATCATATGCCATCTCTTGAAATGGTTGAATATCGACTAATTCTTTTTGGTATAATGACTCTGTGTATTCCTTCCATCTTCTTTTGATGCTTTCTGCATCATTTAATATTTTCCCCATGGAATCCTTCACTATTGCAACTCGAGGCTTGAATTTTTTCTTCACTTCTTTCAGCTAGAGAAACACTGAGCATGTTCTTCCCTTTTGGTTTTCCATCTCCAGCTCTTTGCACATGTCATTATAATACTTGATTTTGTCTTCTCGAGAGGCCCTTTGAAATCTTCTGTTCAGTTCTTTTACTTCATGAATTCTTCCTTTTGCTTTAGCTGCTCGACGCTCAAGAGCAAGTTTCAGAGTCTCCTCTGACATCCACCTTGGTCTTTTCTTTCTTTCCTGCCTTTTCAGTGACCTCTTGCTTTCTTCATGGATGATGTCCTTGATGTCATTCCACAACTCGTCTGGTCTTTGGTCACTAGTGTTCAATGCGTCAAATCTATTCTTGAGATGGTCTCTAAATTCAGGTGGGATATATTCAAGGTCATATTTTGGCTCTCCTGGACTTGCTCTGATTTTCTTCAGTTTTAGCTTGAACTTGCATATGAGCAATTGATGGTCTGTTCCACAACTGGCCCCTAGCCTTGTTCTGACTGATGATATCGAGCTTTTCCATTGTCTCTTTCCACAGATGTAGTCAATTTGATTTCTGTGTGTTCCATCTGGTGAGGTCCATGGGCATAGTTACCGTTTATGTTGGTGAAAGAAGGTATTTGCAATGAAGTCATTGGTCTTGCAAAATTCTATCATTCGATCTCTTGCATTGTTTCTATCACCAAGGCCATATTTTCCAACTACTGAGCCTTCTTCGTTTCCAACTTTTGCATTCCAATCGCCAGTAATTATCAATGCATCTTGATTGCATGTTTGATCAATTTCAGACTGTAGCAGCTGATAAAAATCTTCTATTTCTTCACCTTTGGCCCTAGTGGTTGGTGCGTAAATTTGAATAATAGTCATATTAACTGGTCTTCCTTGTAGGCATATGGATATTATCCTATCATTGACAGTGTTGTACTTCAAGATAGATCTTGAAACGTTCTTTCTGACGATGAATGCCACACCATTCCTCTTCCAGTTGTCATTCCCAGCATAGTAGACTATATGATTGTCTGATTCAAAATGGCCAATACCAGTGCATTTCAGCTCACTAATGCCTAGGATATCGATGTTTATGCGTTCCATTTCATTTTTGATGATTTCCAGTTTTCCTAGATTCATACTTCATACATTCCAGGTTCCAATTATTAATGGATGCTTGCAGCTGTTTCTTCTCATTTTGAATCGTGGCACATCAGCAAATGAAGGTCCCGAAAGCTTTACTCCATCCACATCATTAAGGTCGACCCTACTTTGAGGAGGCAGCTCTTCCCCAGTCATCTTTTGAGTGCCTTCCAACCTGGGGTGCTCATCTTCCAGCACTATATCAGCCAATGTTCCGCTGCTATTCGTAAGGTTTTCACTGGCTAATGCTTTTCAGAAGTAGACTGCCGGGTCCTTCTTCCTAGTCTGTCTTAGTCTGGAAGCTCAGCTGAAACCTGTCCTCCATGGGTGACCCTGCTGGTATCTGAATACCAGTGGCATAGCTTCCAGCATCACAACAACACACAAGCCCCCACAGTATGACAAACTGACAGACACGTGGGGGCCACTACAACCTAGAGACCTCGTAACTCACAACCACAATTAAAACCACTACCACCATCACTACCGCCACAATCAAAATCACAACCACATTTATTAGCCATATTAATCAGTGGGTACTTCTTAGGTACCAAGCATTTTACATGCATAGCCTCATTTTCTTCTCACAGCACCACTATTGGGTGGATTAACTGACTTGCTCAAGGTCATTCAGTTAGCAAGTACCAGTGATTGAACTTGATTCCAGGCCCCTTTGGTCCCAAAGCACATGTTCTCAGGCACTTTATTAAATTACTGAAACTGGGAAAACACCCAGCACACCATCAGGCATATAACTGACATTCACCAAAGGCCATTTCTCTCTTCCAAGAATTTTCAAGCTATAAAGGTTGGGTTTTCTGACAGGCCCTGAGCACTTTGGTATCAATCTTTTCCCCTTGTCTAATTTGAAGGGTGAATTGATGGCTTCAGATAACAAATGAACCCACACACATCTCCACATTGTTATCATCTAGCACAACTCTGCCCAAGGCATGGCACCTTGTTTATGTCTTTGGAAAAAGAGGAATGATCAGCAAAGGTGAGCAGCATAGCCCTGCCTATCTCTTTTGAGGCTAGAGGAACTGTTGGATGTGAGAACTTACTGACAGGGGAGTTAAGACTCTAAACCCATTGCCATCGAGTTCATTCCAATTCATGGAGATTCCATAGGACAGAGTAGAACTGCTTCATAGAGTTTTCAAGGAGTGGCTGGTGGATTTGAGCTGCCAATTTTGGTTAGCAGCCACAGCTCTTAATCACTGCACAACCAGGGTTGAATATAAGAGAGGGTCTGAATGCCTCACCATTGTTTGGGTTGTATGTGTTGATTTCTAATTTGGTTTAATTTTACAATCATAGGCTTAGTAACTCACAGGAGAATCTTGGGCTCAGGGAATTCTAAGCCATCTACCTTGGTTTCCCCCATTTGATCCACCTTCCACACTGAGCCAGATACTAGTTCTAGAAAGGAAACCCAGTGATTCTCTCTCCTCCTTAAAATCTTTTCATGGCTTTTGATTGCTCTCAGGAAAAAGACCAGACTCCTGAACATAACCTACAGGCTCTTCATGGTTGGACCCTGGACCAACCACTCTCTTCTCACCTTCCTTCTCCCCCATCCTCCATTACTCCCTGCCATCAACCCCCACCCCAGTCACCTAGAATGAATTGGGTTTCCCTGAACATACTAGGTTGTTTTTCCCCTTTTGCCTTCTTCCTCTGGCTCCTGCTTTTCTTCCAGATCTCAGCTGGGACTCCACCTTCCTCTGGCAAGCCTGCCTGGACAGTTCAAATCTGGATAAGGCGCCATTCCCTAAACCTTCCTTCACTGCCACTATCTCATCTCACAACAAGACCAGCAACTGGCTGTAGTCCTCTATCGCTAGCTCATGCCTGATGCATAGTATATGTGTCCTCCACAAATATTTAATGGTTGAATGAATAAATTAATGAGCATTTCCAAGGATTAAATACTATGGTATTTTGTGGGGGTGGGTGGGAGTAAAGCAAGTGGGTAGAAAAAACTACATTTAAGTTTTTAGACAACATAAAAGTACAAATGAAACAGAATATTTTTGTTTCGTTAATAATGACTGTTCTCTGGGAGCCCCGGTGGTACAGTGGTTAAGAACTCAGCTGCTAACCAAAAGGTCACAGTTCAAATCCACCAGCCACTCCTTGGAAATCCTATGGGACAGTTCTGAATTACTGAGCTGGACTCTACGTCTGTGAGATAAATACGACAAATTCTCTGCCCTTTAGAAACTTACTGTGTAATGGTGGTGGGGGTGGGGGTGGACAGATACACTAAAACTAAGCTCTCAGAAGACGTTATCAGCCATTTGAGGACCTACTATGTATGAGGCCCTTTTCATATATCCTTTCTAATTTTCTCAGCAAACTATAAGATAGGTGTTGGTCCCATTTCTCAGATGAAGAAACTGAAGCTCAGGGAGGTTTAATTAGGTAATTTTCCTTTGTTCAGTCATTCAGTGGAGTAATATAGATATGAACTGCCACTCCTGAAACTCCATGCTCTTTTTACTAAACGCCACCTTAATTCACACTTCACTGTGCTGTTAATATGCTTGAATAGAGGCGGTACATTTGCAATCATTTTTATGCATATTACTTCATTTCAGTCTCACAAAGCCTATGCACGCACAGGGTGTAGACTAGGATGCTATTACGATCCTCAATTTGCAAACGGGAAAACTGATACCAAGAGAGGCTTAGGTGACACTCTCCCAGGTTATACATTAATGCAAACAGGGACAGAACACAGGGTTCTGGATGGCAGGGCCTTTTCCTTGGCACTTTACAAGGAAGTACACCCTCCAAAATCATGTACCTGCAATCACAAACTTGTAACTCCTGTTGTCCACACGAAACAAAGACATTTCTTTCCCACGGCAGATCAATGACCCTGCCTGAGAGCTGAGCGATAGCAGTTTCACAGATCCCCAGGGGACCGCAGCAATACCCTGTGCCCCCAGCAGGGCTTACATTAAGTTTGCTCTCTGGTCTTTATCCACTGCTCCCTTTCAGCTGATATCTGACAGGACTCTGGAGACCATGGCCAGCTCTTGGCCCCGTCTGCAAATAGCACATCAGCCCAGACCACAGCACACTGTCTGGGCCTCAATATATTATCACAATATTGTTTTCTTTAGACTTACAACAATTTATTACTTTAAGTACACATGGGGATAATTCCAGAGAAGAATTGATCATCTCTTTGAAATGTTTCTTGCTATGAAAACAAACACAAACAAACAAAAAAGGAATATTCCCAGGAAGGGACTCCCCTGCCTCTCTGTGCTTCTCTAGGTTTTATTTCCTTAAGTCAATTCGGCATGCATTTCTTTTCTTTTCTATGTGCCAGTAGGAGCCCTGATGGTGCAGTGTTTAAGCACTTGGCTGCTAACTGAAAGGTTGGTGATTCAAACCCACCAGCTGCTTGAGGGAGAAAGATGTGGCAGTCTGCTTCCATAAAGATTACTGCCTTGGAAACCCTGTGGGGCAGTCCTCCTCTGTCCTATAGGGTAGCTATGAGTCAGAATTGGCTTGATGGCAACAGATTTTTTGCTGTGTGCCAAGTTCTACGTCCACATTCGAAGAAACAAAGATGAATAAGATCAGGACCTTTCCTTCTAGGGTATCTACTCTATTAAAAAAAGCAGCACTACCAAGAAAGGTAGTTTCACAAAGTGGTAAAGAATTCAGGCTTTGCTGGTGGGTCAGCCATGGGTTCAACTGCCAGTTCTACCACTTACTAGCATCACATCATTTGTCCAATGACTTAATCTCATAGAGTCTTAAGTAGAGTCTCAATTTTCTCATTTATTACAGTAAAGATAACAACAGTACCCAACCTCATGGCATTGTTAAGGGATGAAATAAGATAGCATATGGAAAATTTTTCCATAAAAAACCCACTGTGGTCTAGTCAATTCTGACTCATAGCAACCCTATAGGACAGAGTAGAACTGGCCTGTAGGGTTTCCAAGGAGTGGCTGGTAGATTCAAACTGCTGACCTTCTGTTTAGCAGCCAAGCTCTTAACCACTGTGCAACCAGGGCTCCAAATAAACCCAGTGCCGTTGAGTCGATTCCAACTCATAGCGACCCTATAGGACAGAGTAGAACTGCCCCACAGAGTTTCCAAGGAGCACCTGGCGGATTTGAACTGCCGACCCTTTGGTTAGCAGCCGTAGCACTTAACCACTACACCACCAGGGTTTCCAGGCTCCAAATAGTGGCTGGCAAATAGTAAATTCTCATTAAAATAATCCCCCTTCCTCTCTTTCTCCTTCTCTTCTTCTGGCCCTCCAAGGGACTGTCAACCCCTCGAGGATAGGAATTTTATGATTTTCTTCTTTATAGCCCCTATCCTTTGGAAGACATGATTATAGCTAAGAAAACCTTATGGGGCAGTTCTACTTTGTCACATGGGGTCTCTGTGAGTAGGGATTGATTCACAGCAGCCAACAACAAGAAGTATATTTTCGGCAGACACAGTTACAGTCAGAAATAAAATCATTCATGTCATTCCTTTTTTTAATTTTTATTTTCCCATTTGACCAAATTAAAAAACAAACAAAAAATCTCTAGTGGAAGTTTACTGTATACAGGCCCTGTGCTGAGTGCTAGAGAGAAAGAGATGAATAAAACACTGCCCCTGCTTTCATGAAGCTGATAGTTCTCAGTGCCAGGGTGAAGGGAAGAAATAAGATAAACAGCAATGAGTTTTCACAATGATTAAGATGGAGAATGACTAGCAAAAAGAAGAAAACTGAGGCTACTAGTCTGAGATCAAAAGACTTGATTACAGCATACTGTTTAAACTTGTATTTAACCCTGTTCGCCTTCTTAGGACTTTGAAGTCCCTTTTTTGGAAATTTATTATAATCTGGGGTACTGGGACTTTGACCTGACTTTTTTTTTTTTCCTGGAATAATTTTAGATTTACAGAAGAGTTCCAAAGAAAGTTCAGGGAATTTCTGTATAACCTTCACCCAGCTTCCCCTAATGTTGACATCTTACATAACCATCATACATACATATAGCAACACTAAAAAATCAACTTTTGCACAATATAACAAAATTATGTTAATTCGGATATGAACTGCCTCTTCATTACAATAACCTCTAATGATACTAAATGGCATCAGAATTAGACTCACAATTTGCAACTAGTGGATCTGAACTACCAAAACAGAGCAAGGTATTCATCCACACAGCATCAATAGTGAAAACAGTGAAGTAGGAAGAATACTGGCCCAGCAGACCAAAGACTTAGATTTCAATCCTGGCTTTGCTACTAAAAGGCACTGGGTCTTTGCACAAATTGTAACACCTTTCTCACTCTCCACTAAATCTTAAAAAAAAAAAAAAAAAAATACTGGGGCTGGAGGCTGGGGACCACGGTCTTGGGGGACATCTAGGTAAATTGACATAACATAGTTCATAAAGAAAAGAAAATGTTCTACATCCTACTTTGGTGAATAGCACCTGGAGTCCTAAGACACACCTATTGGTTCCTGGCACGTTTACAGCAAAGGAGAATGAAGAAAGCCAAAGACAAAAGGAAAATATCAGTCCAAAGGACTAATGAACCACAGCCTCCATGAGTTTGAGCGTAGAAGAACTGGATGGTAGACAACTACCACCATCTACCGCTCTGACAGTGATCACAAAAGAGGTTCCTGGACAGAGTGGGAGAAAAATGTAAAACAAAATTGAAATTCACTAAAATAAGACCAGACTTACTGGTCTGACAGAGACTGGAGGAACTCCCGAGACTATGGCCCCCAGACACCCTACTAGCTCAAAACTGAAGCCACTCCTGAAGTTTACCTTTCAGTCAAAGATTAGACAGGCCTATAAAACAAACAATAAAACTTGTGAGGAACATGCTTCTTAGTTCAATTAAGTATATGAGATCAAACAGGCAACACCTGCCCAAAAGCTAAGATGAGAAGGCAGGAAGGGACAGGAAAATTAGATGAATGGACACTGAGAACCCAAGGTGGAAAAAGAAAGGGGGAGAGTGCTGCCATATTTTGGGGATTGCAACTAATGTCACAAAACAATTTGTGTTTAAATTTTTTGAATGAAAAACTAATTTGCACTATAAACTTTCATCAAAACACACACACACACACACAAATTAAAAAAAAGAAAAAAAAATCTAACTAGGTAAGCCAAAAGAATCCCCTCAAACTCTAAAAGTCTATAGAAATTCAAGGAGGAGAATACTAACATCACACACACACGCACACACATGCACTGGCCTAATGTGGTCCTGTGGCTCTGAGGTCCCATTCCCTAGCCAGTCAAAACCCAGTGCTGTCGAGTCGATTCCCTAGCCAGTAGAGGGTGACAAGTTGGAGGAAGATTTCTACCACTCAGGACCTGAGTATTGGTATGTTAAATCTAAATCTTGGACCACCTCTAGCCACAGCTATTCCCGTCTCTGATCTCCCTTGTCTGGATGCCTTGACTGACAGATACGTCGCCCTCTGAATCCTGATCTTCCAGACTCTTTCTGGAGTCTGTGGTTTCTCATCCTCCTTGCCAGTTTTCTTGACTTGATCCTTCGCCCTGGACCTCCTGAATACTAGACCTAGACATCCTCCCAGGGGCCAGGATACTACCAGCCCTGCCCTGCCTTCTGCTTATCCCACTATTACTTTTATTTGAGAAATATGTGCCTGCCATTAAAAGCTTAGACATGGATTTACTGCTTATTTGCATGGGTGCATACGTATGCGTGCACACATACACACACACACACACACACACACACACAAACATACACACACAGAGCCCGTGAAGAATAGCTTGTGAAGGCTTCCCTGAGAATCTAGTCAGGGACAAGTGGTGTGACATTTAGAGAACATTTCTAGACTCCATGAAGAGCAAATAAGATTGAAACAATGAGAGGCCAAGTTCAGCACAACACAAAGCAAGGAATTCAGGGAACAACCAGATGGCCTTAGCTCAGAGGCAACAATGGCAAAAGAATGTATATCTGATGCACTTGATTTATAATTGTCGAATGGAAAGTAATAACTCACAGCCATTACGTTCATGACTCTCTTCTTCCTTATCCCATTTTCACACCTGCTCCTGGATGGACACAAACTACAGGAGCGTCAGCCCGTTTCCACTGCTGAGTTGAAACCAAAATTATAACTAGTATGCTTGAGTTTCTTAACAACTTTAACCACTTAGCAACCTTAAATGTATACTAGTGTGTGCCAAGTTCTATTTCCAGTAGGTTTGAACTGGGAGTAAGAGCAGGTATGGTCCTAAACCTCGAGAAACTCACAGACTGGAGTAAGCGGGGAAATGGAAGTATACTTAAGTATAAACAGTTGTTATCAAATTGATTCTGACTCGTGGAGACCCCATGTGTGTCAGAGGAGAATTGTGCTCCAGAGAGTTTTCAATGGCTGATATTTTTAGATGTAGGTTGCCAGACCTTTCTTCAGAGATACCTGTGGGTGAACTCAAACCATCAATCTTTTGGTTAGCAGCCGAGTGCTTAATCATTTGCACCACCCAGAGACTCCATATAGCTCTCAAAAAAAAAAAAAGAAAAACCAGGCAGATTCATCTTCTTGATGCACTTAGGATTGTATAGTTCTGCACAGCAAGATCATTGATGCTTCCCTAATTTCTTCAAGATAAAATTCATACCTTTCACATTCCTTCTACTGAACATATATTTTTATCAAATCCCTCCTGATTTATTATCTGTTTAGTATTATGCTTGATGCTGGTGTCACAGTCCCAAGCAACACATAAACACACACATGCATCCCTTCTCCCTGCATCTTATATGTCTGTGAGTCTTTGACTTCCTGCAACTCACCCCATCCCACCTCTTCCCTCATGAAGCCTTTTATGAACACCCCAGATCCATGTGATCACTCCCTTCTCTCAAGAGTTTCCACTGTCCCCAAGGCTGCTTGCCAATTCATGTGGAACTCAATGTGAGAAAATGGAAAGTCGTCCTTGGAGAGATTCTATGGACATCAAAAGCATCTCTGAACTAGACAGTGTCTGTTTATTTCCACTATTGCCAACTTAAACCCCCCTCTCCTTCTTTCACTCTCTTTTAAAATTCTCTGATAACAATTATTGGTTTTCTGTAGCTGGCGGGCAAAATTAATAAATTCCTCAGCTGCACAACTTTCTTGAAACCTAATAATGATTGTTGTTAGCACTGGAATGAAGGATGAAGACAATAAAAAAAGAAGCAGGGAAGGAGAAGGAGGCAATGGGGGTGGGGAAGACCAAACCTATCTACTTCAGGAGTGCTGTTCAGTAAGGTCAGGGATTTGAGCCTTTGAGTAAGAGAGATTTTCTTTGAGTAAAGGGCTTAGGGTGGGAAGGTTGTGGGGAGGGAGGAGGGTGAGGTAAACGAGAATGGTGAGTGATCCAGTATCTCTGCAAACCAAAGGACTGATGTGCCCCCTTTCTCTGCAAACGCTTTCCCAACACCACCCCCAACTCCAAATCTGAAATTGGGACCACAGGCTTCATCCAGCCTGAATGATGGAGTACAAGGATGTATTGTGCCAAAAATGAGATCACCTTTATATTTCAAGGTAGGAAAAAAGAGGATCAAAGTTCTCCAACAGGTATTATTAAGTCAGTGCAGGATATGGGGAGAGGAGATGGATGATGCCAGAAGATACAGACTAACCACTGCTGTTTATTTGAGGGAGACTCTCTGATATATATTCTAGAAGGTGGTGGGTGGAGTATGAAGGGGCTCTGGAATCAGACATCTCAGTGTTTGATTCACTGAACTATCACCTGCCAGATGTGCAGCATCAGGAAGTCACTTAACTTCTGGGGAACTTAGTTTCTTACTGTGTGAAATGGGAATTCATACCCTCTGCTCATTCTGCCTCTATGGCCTATTTTGAGGAACAAATGGGATAATGAATGTGGACGTCTCATAGAGACATCTGAGTTAGGTTGATGAGGTTGTTATCTCTTCTGGGAAGATAATTCTCACTTCCCAAAGGGACCACATTGCAGATCTCACCGAGTAATCAACGTGTAAACATCTTTGATTTTCCATCTCCGTGACTTTCTCTCTTTCCCTCTGCCAGTGTGTATCCCAGATCTCGAGACTCTCTCTCCTGAAAGCAGGGAAGAGAGGGAGATAGGCTGCATCTTGCTGTTACTCTAGAAGATACCCGGACAGAGACTTCTTTGGCCTAAATTTGGCCAGCAGAGAAACAGACTCACTCTCACTCAAATAATGAAATTTTGAGCCAGATAATACTTTTAAATTCCTGGTCAAAGAATTTTTTTCCCATGAACCAATGGAGGGTAAGTTGCTAACCACATGTCCCATCACCCCAGACACTTTTGTGTGTGTGTGTGTGTGTGTATTTTTTCTACAAACAAAAAAAGTCTCCTATATAACAATACAACCATCAAAATCAGAAAATTAAGACTATTTTGTTACTACCATGGACTCCTTGGACCTCATTCAAGGTTTGCCAGATGTCCTTTATAGAAAAGGATCCCGGTCAGAAGCCTGTGTTGCCTTTAAATATCACATCTTTTCATCTTCTTCAATCTAAAACGTCTTCAGTCTTTCATGACCTGGACACTTTTGAGCATTACAGGCCAATCATTTTGTAGCATTCCCTTTGATTTGGGTTCCTCTGATGTTTCCTTATGATTATATTTAGGTAATACATCTTTGAAAGAAACATCATAGAAGTCATGTTTCTTTCTCAGCGTGTCCTATCAGGTGGAACATGGTTTTGATTTGTCCCATTTCTGGTGATGTTCACTTTATTCACTCAATTAAGGTGTTGTCTGCCAGTCTTCTCTACTGTAAAGTAGCTCTTTCAATCCTCTGTAATTATTAGGTATTTTGTGAGGAGGTCTCTATGAGTTGGAATCAACTTGACAGCAATGATTTTGTTTTTTTGTTTCAGTTATCTTTAAAACTATGTAAATATCTATTTCCTTATCAAGCATTCAATATATTCATGTATTAATTTACATAAGCACTGACTAGTGGTTTTCTATTTTATTGACTGGGTTAGAAAATAGTATTATAATGATTAATTTTGATACTCAAGTGGTGACAAATATGGCCAGAGCTTCTTCAAGTTGCCTCCTGTGTCTTTGGATATTTCCCTTACTTTCTAACTTGCTTTCTGATACAATAAAATGTTCCCATTTCATTTTTTATTTTCCTTGCCTCAGCTTTGGAATCAGTATTTCTTCAAGGAGCCCTAATTCCTTTTAGTGGAAATGATATTTAGAAAGCAATACCTGGACACTAGGTGTACTCCTTACTATTGGAGGAGTGGCTGCTCCCAAGCCCTCTCTTTCAACAGAGTTTTGTTTGGGGGTGTGTGTGTCTGTGAGTAAGAGAGAGAGATGTGTATTTTGGTTTCTTGTTATATTATTATAACCATAATGAGATCAGCTCTTCTCAAAATATAATCCAGAAAACAGCTAATAAATATACTGTGAAAAAAGAGATCCAAGTCAACTCAGTTTGGCAAACACTGGATTTCTATTAGGCTTGAACATACCCCTGTGCTTGGAGGCCATTCAAAAGGATGATGTAATATGTAATACCTATTTATGATTTATGATATGTCAGTCTGGGTGCTAGCATTATTTGTTGTTTCTAAATGCTATAACCAATATATTTTTTAAAAACTTACTTGTGTTCTCTACAATATATTTATCATAATGGTTTGAGAACATGTTAGAGAAGTACTGATCCTCTCTTTTGCTCATAGACTCCTGCTTCATGGAATGCTGAAATCTCCTTCCCTCCTGGGGAAGGGAGAAAATATGCTGAACTAAGACTGTGACAGAACCAGCGCAGGAGGTAGAGCTCGGGGGAATCTATTATGAAGATATTGGCCCTGTCTGGATGAGTCTTGCAGGTTGGAGTACCTTGAGATTATAAACATGAAATTTAGGGATTCAGGGTCAAATCATGCCCAATTCCAGCAGCTGTTATCATCTGCGATGCTTAAGATTGTGTGTCAACTTGGCTGGGCAACGTGCTTTGGCAGTGGTATAATGTTGTGATCACTTCCCCGTTGAAATTTGTTATGTGATCACCCCATGATGGATTCTGCTTGCTGAGTGGTACTGGTGGAAGTGGGGCCTGTGGAAGCTCACCACCCTGTCAGCCTTCAGTTCCCCACCTTCCTCCATCTACTTCCTTCCTGCTCGCCTTGCTGGGGCTTTTGCTTGTTGTGGATTCTGCAGCTGGCTCCTGTTCACCTGGCCTATGGTTCTTGGAACTTGGGCTAGCAGCATACCAGTGGTCTTGCCTGGTGATTAACTATCTTTACAGCCTGTGGCAGCACTGCTCTCCAGCCTCCTGATCTTGGGTTCACCAGCCCCTGTGGCTACGTGAATCAGAAGAATTCTTTCCTGCCTCTGAGATTTGGGACTTACAGCCTCTAAAAACCACGTGAGCCATTTCCTTGATATAAATCTCTCTCTCTCTCTCTCTCTATGCTTTACTGGTTTTGATTCTTTAGAGAACCCAGACTAAGACATCATCCAAGTGGCTAGTCTAGGTGAGGAAGGGTGGAGCCACTCATAGCTTCTCAGTGGGTATAATAAGAATTTCAGGGGTTATGGAGGCTTTATTGCTTCTTTTCAAGAATTATCTCTTTCTCACTCTACGTGGTTCTGGTGGAGACAAATATATAAGTACTCTGCCCTGACCACAGCATCTGCCAGACTTGACAAATTATACTACCTGATACCCCTTATCAATGATTGTCCCACGAAGGGACATATGCTCCCAGCTGGGCCAATCAGAATCCTTCCCTGGGATTTTATACAGCACACACAGGAAGATAGATGCTTTCTGTTTCCTTTATGTTCAAGATGAAAGAATGTGTCTTCAGAGCTCCTGGTGCTCATGCCCCATACGTTATGTAGGTGCCAGAAATAATGTGCTCAACACAAAGATAGGAACTGAGATAAGAGACGGTGGAATGAAGAGAGAGCCCTGTTTCTCTAGATACTGCCATATGTGAGCCCATCGCGAACACAATCATCCCTAGTCATGTGAATCAATACACTTTCCATTTGTGGTTAAGATGGTGGGGATCAGTTTCTGTCACCAGCTACTAAGAGAGTCTGGTTTCTAGTACAAAAATAAGAGAGAGAGAGAGTTTAATCAATAGAACAAAGCCCTTCAATAAGTTGGAGTGTTGAGATTCAGAAACCAGGCAGAGAAAATTGCCTTAGATGGAAGAGGGACACATCCTTGAGATCAGTGGAAGAGGGTTATATGTTGATTAAGTTCAGTTGTTTAGTTGGTGGCAGATATTCAAGAAGTGACTAAAGATAAGGTGAGTGGGAACCTGTAAGTATACAGTCACCAACAAGATAACTATCACCCGACCTTCCTCTCTTCCATTCAAGAAAGCTTTCCACGATGCAAACGCAGGCAACTATTTTACTTGTAACTTGAAGCCACTGTATAAAAAACAAACAAACAACAACAACAAAAAGCAATACCTCCAAAAGATAAACATAGGGTAATACTATTCAGCTATATGCATCCCCTCCTAATGGAGTCAGCTTTGCTCTTCCCCGAAGCATGCTAGGGATGAACTCAGGATGGACTCAGGCTAAGACACAAGGCTGGGAGTGGCATGACTGGGTTGGTGGCCAAGGCCAAGGAACACCTTAGCAACAAAAAGAAAAACATCTGGGCCTGGATGTGAAGTCCCTCGGATGCTGGCTGCCCAAGGACTTGGGAGAAAAAACAATAAGTCTTAGCCCCAGCTGGAATGGTACATAAGTTTGTGTCCCCTGCTTGGTGGTAGAGGAGTGCTACTTAGTCTAGCTGCCACCCTGGACCATTCTGTACCTGAGCTCCCCTAATAAACCATATGTCCTGATCGCTGGTTCCGGAGTCTTTCTTTGGTCTCTTGGTGATGCAGCCAACCTTGGGTCCAGAGGTATTATTCAACAATTGGCAAGCCAGCCAGGAGACTCAGGGAACCTCCATAAGCACTGCACATATGGCAGGGAAAGGGACCTTGATAGGAGGAACCCTGGGATGGCCCTAGTCCTCCATGTGGAGGGGAGGGTCATAGCCATCGTAGATAGCTGGAGCCTATGGCTTGAGTACAGAGATGCCCCCAAAACTCCTAATGGCAACAAGGATGTGCTGCGTCAGGTAGAGTCCCCAAAGCAAAAGTCAGACTGCCGTGCCATAGTGGCTAGCATGGGGTGGCTCCCACTGGCAGCCTTAAGAGGGGTATCCAACATGGGAGCTAGCCGCTAGGGACCAAGTTAGGCAGCTGGAAGCAGAGCTGCAACTGGAGAAGGATTTGCATGCAGCGTATTCCTCCTCCACTGAAACTTTAGTGCCCTGTTTGCGGGAGCAAGAGGCATCTGTGGGGGAAGTCCCGGGTTGGCCAGTGATCTCCATGTAGGGAGGTCTGGCCCTTATGCTTTTCTGTTGGGGAGATTCCAGGTTGACCAGCAAAGCCGTGCTGGCTGCTGAAGCTCACATTAAGAGCTTTTCAGAAAGAGTTACAGTTGGAAAGGTACGTGTGGCAGTCGTGTGACAGCATGGCAGACATACTGAGCAGCTGCATCCGCAAACAGGATAAGCAACTAGAAACGCTCACCTGCAGGTTTGTAAAGATGGGAGATTGAGGGGCTAAGGGAACAATCCCCTAGCCATTGCTCAAAGCTCTCCAACAATGAGGCTGGAGGTAGTTGGAAGGGCTAAGCTTGTCCCTGGCAATGAGAACACCCTGTAATGCCCAGTGCAAAGGAAAAAAAGGAGCAAAAAGCCCTTCAAGATAGTTTGTGTTGAGTGATCTTTAAGAGACCTCAGAGGTCCTCTCCAATATTTTCTGATAACTGCCCCTGCCAAGATAACTGAGCAGCAACGTAGTTACAGCTACAATAGTAAGGGGGAAAACTAAAACAGGAAGGCCCTCCTCCATGTTACCAGGCAGCTGGGCTGAACCCATGCTTGACTTGGTATGGTGGAGGTATAGCTCCACAAATGACTGAGTGCTCTGTCAACTTCTCCCAGATCTTCTTTCAGAAATAATTAAGACTGAAGATTAAGGCTAGGTCTCTCTGTCACCAGGGAGGGCCAAAGGCCTTATGTTACAATTAAAGTTCGATGAGGTAAACTTTTGGGTCTGAGGTCACTATCATTGAGACACTTGCTCAAGCCTGACTATAAATAAGTCCCTTCGAGGCCTTATCTGTACAAATCCTTATTGTATGTACTACTGATGGTGATATATTAATGCACACCTTTGTAGACTTTTGCCTCCAAGTCCTGGGGAATTGCTGTAGTTAGGGCCATTTTTAGAGGGGCACACAGAAAGCTGTGATGTGGGCTACAGATAGTAGCCTGGCCATTCAATCTGGCTACTGACAACCCTCGGACTGACACAGATGACACATCTGGACAAAAAAACAAAAACAGTTCTGTTCCTGATAATCTTTTGTTACTTGTGTGGATAAAAAAAAAAAAAAAAAAAATTTTATAGTCATCAGAAAAGCCCCTATGCCGAGAGTAGAAAACAACCAATGAGCAGACCAGTCTTACTAGCTGACTGCAGAGGCTAAAGCATTGTCTGCTCCAGAGCAAAGGGATGTACAACTGACCACCTCCTAGATTTAAGAGAGGATGGGCTCACACACCATCCTAGACTGGGCCTACATGCACAGACCACCACTGTCATCAGAAAACACCGGACAGCCCAGGAAAGCTGACAAGACCCTGGCAAAGGCTAAAACCTGTGCAGGGTCAGATAGATTCCTGAGCCAATAGGCCAGGGCGTTCTCTACAGGTAAATCAAATAGGGGCCTTTTACCCTATAAAGAGGCTTCCACTGGATCTTAAACGAACTCTTCACATTCTTTATCACCCCAAGTCATAGGGGCAATTAAGCACTTCAATAATTTTTTTTTTTTTTTTAATTGAAGTGCTTAAGGTTTAAATGGCTGATGGAAGGGGACAAGACAACCCCAGCCTGGAGCAAACATCTCAGGCAAGCAGTCTGGAGTCTCGATGTAGCAGCTCTCTGCAAGGGCATTTCTCATTTGTGCCGTATGTTTGATTGAACTGTCTATTCTATAAAATGTGTTTCTTTGGTATACAATTATTCCTGACAAAAGATCTGGGTTCCCATAGAGGTCACTGCCTCAAGACTAGGACAGACAGCCTGGATGGCTATACTCAGACAACCCTCACCTCAAGTGCCATGGAACAAATAGGGGAGGTATTGGGTACTTATCATTTTGTGCTTGACTTGGCTAATGCTTTCTTTAACATCCCTCTGGACCCAGACAGCCAGGACCAGTTTGCCTTCAGCTGGGAGGTGAGGCAGTGGACCTTCACCGTGCTCCCACAAGGGTACCTGCAGAGCCCCACCATATGCCATGGTGTGGTTGCCACTGACCTCAAGCAGTGGACTCCCCCTGCTGAGGTGGCCATATTCTACTATATTGATGATGTCATTCTGATCTCTGACTGGTGTGCTTCTTTGCAGACTACAACTGGTGAGGTTATCACACACCTCCAGTTGTAGGAATGGGTGGTGAACGAGAGAAAAGTGCAGGGGCCTGGCTTGTTGGTCAAGTACCTGGGTGATATCTGGTTGGGTAAGACATGAGTAGCACCTGAAGCGGTGATAGATAAGGTCTAAGCCTATCCCCACCCAGAAACTGTGAAGCAACCAGACATCTGTCAGGCTCCCCTATATAGGTGAGTGTGAGACAAAAGAAGAGGACGCCTTCTACCAGGTGAAGGTCGCTGTAAAACAAATACAGGCTTTAAGAGTGTTAATGCAGGGTCAGCCGTGTGAATTGGATGTAGTCTGTTATCCCAAGGGGTATAGGTAGGGCCTGTGGCAATGGCAAAGCAACAAGAGAGTGCCACTAGGATTCTGGTCCCAGTTATAGTAAAGAGCAGAAAAGAGATACAACATGTTAGAGAAACAGTCATGCACAGCGTAATGCCCTATTGCAAGTGGAAACAAGTCTTTATAAAGGGCCAAGTTCTCCTTTGCTGGGGCCACTGGAACAAGACAAATAGCCTCTTGCCCCCTCAGGGTGATGGGTTGGACCCCTGGCAATAGTATGCTAAAACCCTGCTAGCTGTTGCCAATAGCTGATTGGAGAAGCAAAAGAAAAGCCTATGGGCAGGGGCATACCTATCACCCAAGGGGTTGCTTTGGACATGTGGCTCACATGAGCGGCCATACCTGCCCTGTGACTAGGTGGGGTGCTGCACCTGGGGGTGGCTGTACATAAAAAAAAAATTTTTTTTTTTTTAGCCGCTAATATTTACACTGCCCTCCCCCGTGTTCCCAACAAATGGCAAACCGTAACAGCCCGGCATAGATACTGGTGCACATCATAGTGGTTTTACCTCTTGGCCCTGTTCTCGCCCCAGTCCACCACTATAGATGTGGAGTGGCAGGTAGAGGCACTAGCCAGACACACCATGGCTGCACTTAATGACACCAGGTGGGCTATCACCTTTCTGAATGGGGAGGCTCAACGAAGGTTGTCCTTCAAAATAGGTTGGCCCTTAACATCCTGACTGCCGCCCAGGGCAGCACCTGTGGCATGGTAAAAACTGAATGTTGCATATATATCCCTGATGCCTTTAAAAATGTCTTTGGCTCTGCAGGACTTGTAGCAACACGTCACTGCTGTCAAACATGATGCCACTGACTCTGTCTTCAGCTGACTGCAATCCCTCCCATCCACCTGGTAGATAGGCTTCTGGATGATATTGGGACTCTTATTACTGTGTCTTTCCCTATGTTGTGGGTTATACTGTGTATGTGGTCTGCCTTTACAATACTCCTCTGCATACCAAGTCCAAGGGCTGTCACAGAAGTGGGGGCAATAAGATTGTAAGGACATTCAGAGGGTATACAGGTGCGGAGTATAGAGTAATGCTATTCGGCTATATATGCATCCCCTCCTAATGGAGTCAGTTTTGCTCCTCCCCGAAGCATGCTGGGGATGAACTCAGGATGGACTCAGGCTAAGGTACTAGGCTGGGAGTGGCGTGACTAGGTCGGTGGCCAAGGCAGAGGAACACCCTAGTAACAAAAAGAAAAACATCTGGGCCTGGATGTGAAGTCCCTGGAACACTGGCTGCCCAAGGACTTGAGAGGAAAAAAGCCTGAGCTCCAGTTGGAGCAGTATATAAACTTGTGTCCTCTACTAGGCAGTAGCGGAACACTACTTGGTCCCACTGCCGCCCTGGACCGCCCTGTACATAAGACCCCTAAATAAACCACACATCCTGATCACTGGTTCCAGTCTTTCTTTAGACTCTTGGCAACACGCCTGACCTTGGGTCTGGATATATTACTGAACAATAAAATATTTTCAAACTTGCATAATTTGACTATAATTACTATTATATATCTTGCAAGTAGGGATGGATTACCCAATAAGGAAAGTATGCACAGGCTTACTTGTGCTTACATACTAACCTGTAGTACACAATTTCACACGGGTTTCACTTGCTTACTGGTTAATCTGTCCCTGCTTGCAAGTCATCTAAACACTGATCTGGACATATCTGTAGGTGGAGCTCCTGTAGTTTCAAATATTGTTAATCAGAGGAAGTGGAGTAATTTGACCCTTTTGAGTGTTATATTTCTTGAAACTTAATAAATGATCTGGACAAACCTGTGAGTTGAGCCACTATAATTGAGAACTACTCCATCCACTGAAATAACAGCTGATGTAAGCATTTCATGAATTATTTTTAAGAGTGTACTTTAACTGTCTTTTAATTTATTCTTAATGCTGTTGAGCATTCGAGAGGAATTGAGAGTTGTATCAAATATTCCAACCATCACCATCACTGGATGGATGGTGTCTATGTCTGACTACTCATTCCAGACCCACTGCATACCTCACTAATCAGTCCTGACTTTCTCATGGAGCCTACATACAGCCTCATATCCTTCTCAACATAGTGTTTCAGAGAGTGTAAGATTGGCCCATAAGATGCAACTCATTTGCTGTTGTCGATGGGCTTAAAAGTCCTTGAGATTTGTCCCTGTTCCTTTCCTGGTGAAGAAGAGATGGCCCCAGGGCCTGGCAAGGCCACTAAGGACCCTGGAGCAGCCTTGAGCATCTGGCACTCTATTTCAGCATCCCTGCTTGCCCATTAAGAGGAGGTGAGATGGTGATGAGAGGCACAGGCTATGAGGCCTCAGGCTTTTATCTCTGGAATGACATGGGCAGCATGACATGCAGGGTAATGAATTGCCCTCTTTGCAGAAATGAATAAGCTGTGGTCTGTGATGCAATGATCAATTTGCTCCATCACGTTAAGCTGCCCATTCATCATCCACACCTGCTGTCAGGAGCCCAGGGCCGCTGATATTGGCCTCAAGTCCCTGCCTCAGCCAGCTGAGCAATAGCCTTTGGCACTGTCTCCTCAAGGCTCAAGGCTCTCTTTGATTACAACTTCCAGTGAGGGGACTGATTTCTGCTCCCACAGGTGATTCCAAAGAGGGACATCTGTGCTAACCTGGGCCAGTGAGAGGCAGTGTAATGAAACACGAAGGGCCTCTGGACAGGGACCTGGGTGGCCTGTCTCACTGTCCCACGCTGTGACCTTGAGTCAGTGCCATGTCAACTTTGTGCCTCAGCTTCTCTGTTCAAAACGGAAGAAATTGGGGAGACAATTTCTCAGATCTCCTCCAGCTCTGACAAAATAAATTCTCCACATATATCTGTTAGAGGACTAACAGTTTGTGATTTTTAGCTCCCCCATCCATTGGTGCAAATAAGAGAATTTATTAACTGTCAGCTCTTTGGTATAGATGAATGGCTCCATTAAACTATCATGGCAACCAAAAAGAACTTTAAAGCATTCCAGCTTACTGAAGAGGAAACTGGGACCTAGGGAGGTTAAGTGAGGCACCCAAAGCTACACAGAGAGGTAGTCAGGATTGAATCCATATCTGTTTGACTCCAAAACCTCTGCTCTTTCCACTGAGGATCTTTTTTGGATAGAGAATAGGCCATTAAGACAATTTAACAAAGCCAATTTCCTGACAGTTCAGCAGGTATCTGGTGCTGGTAGGGTGTGTTGCCTTCTCAGAGGCGGGCAGGGAGGCCCAGGGGGCCCAGGTTGAAATGTTAGTTCTCAGTTTCTAGTTTGAATTTTCAAGCTCCTGGTTGGGACTCGAGTTACAGAGTCTAGGCAGCTGGCCAGTAAGAACATTAAGAGGCTTTCCAATGTCCTTTGGGGTAGCTGCTACCTATGGGATATTTACTTTTTTCTTAGTAAGTGTTTGATGCTCTGTGTTGTACATCTTCTAAGGGCCAGGTCCTGTGCTAGGTATTCACCACTGTATGGAAGTCCTCTATCATTTAGCCCTCATAACAATCTGATGAGGTAAGCTGTTCATATTTTTGGACAGGAAAAATGAAGCTAAGAAGATAAATTATCTGCTCACAGTCATCCAGCTCATTAGTGGCACAGCTTCAACTCAACTTCGGATCTATCAGCTGGAAGGTATTTCTCACAATTCCAGTTGAGTGGAGTGGGTAGTGAAATGGGCTCAGAGTCGGAAGTCCTTGTCGTAATCCACATCCTTTACTCACCTACTGTGTGAGCTCAGATGGGTCATATATAGTTCTTCTCCCAGGCCATAGTTCCCCTATTTGTCAAATAATAAGAATTCTACATAACGTTGTTTTTGTTGTTAGGTGCTGTTGAGTCAGTTCTAACTCACAGTGATCCTATAGGTCAGAGTAGAACTGCTCCAAAGGGTTTCCAAGGAGTGGCTGGTGGATTTGAACTGCTGACCTTTTGGTTAGCAGCCGTGCTCTTAACCACTACACCATGAGGACTCCCCTAATAACATTAAAAAAATAATAATAATAACATTAGCTACCTTTTATTCAACTCTTATTATGAGCCAGAACTTTGGATGCTTCATTTTATTTTAATCCTTTAAACAACTCTATGATATAAGTATCATTATTTGCATTTTATGGGTTACAGAATTGAGGCTAGAAATTGGATGTAATTTAACTCAGGTCAAAGCAAAGTTGGTGAATGGCAGGGCCAGGTTCAAGCTAGACCTTTCTGGCCTCAAAGTCCAAGTTCTCAGCTACTTATTTATTACAGAACAGTGCTTCTCAACCTTCAACATGCATATGAATCACCTGGGCGTCTAGTAAAAATACACTCTAATTTAGTTAGTCTGGATTGGGGCCTGAGGTTCTGCATTTCCAATAAGCAGGAGATGACAGTGCTGTTGGTCCAAAGTCCATACTTTGAGTAGCAAGGAGAATCTAGATTAGGAGTTGGCAAATTTTTTTCTGTAAAGGACCATATGATACATATTTTGGGTTAGTGGGGTAAATAATCTCTGTTACTCAACTCTGCTGTTGTAATGGGAAGTCAGCCATTGACAGTATGTAAACATATGGATGTGACTATGTTCCAGTAAAGCTTTATGTACACAAAGCAGGTGGTGGGCCGAATTGGCTGGTAGGCTGTAATGTGCCAACATCTGAGACAGAGTATCTGGATCAATTATAGCTTCCATAAATTCCATGAATTGTCCTTTCGTATTCACAACTTTGAATATTCTAATGCAGTGGTTCTCAAAGTGTGGTCCATGGATCATTGGCATGAATATGACCTGAGATTTTGTTAGACATGCACATTTGGGGGCCCCAGCCCAGACCTACTGAATTAGAAAAATCTAGGGGTGAGCCCAGCAATCTCTGTTTTAATAAGCCATCCAGGTGATTCAGATGTGTGACAAAGCTTGAAAATCACCGAGAGAGGATTAACATTTAAAATACAAAAGATAGGAGTATGTGGTTCTTCCCATGTAGAGGAGAATGAGAAGACAAAAGATAATGGGGATAAGAACGCAAGGCCTGGTATCAGGCAGACCTGCACTCAAATACTGAATAGCTTTGCAACCTTGGATGAGTAGCTTACCCTCTCCTACTGACCTTCAATTTCCTCATTTGCAGCAACAACAACAATGTTGCTGTTAGGTACTATGGAGTTGGTTCCAACTCAGAGTGACTCTTCTAAGGAGCATTCTGGCTGTACTTTTTTCAAGACAGATTTGTTCATTCTTCTGGCAGTCCATGGTATATTCAATATTCTTCACTAACACCACAATGCAAAGACCTCAATTCTTCTTCACCCTTCCTTATTCATTGTGCAGCAACAACAACAATAAGAATATAAAAGTGCCTCTCTCTTAGGCGGAGAAGTCAATGAAATGAAATGATGTTGGTAAAGCATTTCGTCTAGCCCTCAGTTCATAGTAAGTGCTCATGAAATGGAAGTCATTACCAGCAGTATTAAAAGGCCCTGGTGGCGCAATGGTTGAGCACTCAGCTGCTAACCAAAAGGTTGGTGGTATGAACCCATTAGCGGCTTTGTGGGAGAAAAGACCTGGCAATCTGCTCCAGTAAAGATTAAACCCCACTGCTGTCAAGTCCATTCCAACTCATAGTATCCCTTTAGTACAGGGTAGAACTGCCCCATAGGGTTTCCAAGGCTGTAACTCTTTACAGGAGAGATGGTCACATCTTTTCTCCCCCAGAGTGGCTGGTGGGTTTGAACTGCTGACCTTTTGGTTAGCAGCTGAGTGCTTTAACCACTCTATATCCAGGCCTTCTTCCATAAATATTACAGCCTAGTAAACCCTATGGAAGCAGTTCTACTCTGTCCTATAGGTTCGCTATGTGTCAGAGTCAACAGCACACAATGACAACATCAGCAGCTCTGTGAGGACAAGACCTCTAAATAATCAGATGGACTGGTATGAAGTGCCACCTGCAAGCAACTAGGGACTTATGGGTTTGAGGGCAGAAATGATGGGTGGGCACAAATACGCTGTGACCAAAAATACTGCATAGCCACTGGCTTAGCTGGGACTGTCTAGAGTTAATATATCCCACTCCATTCTCTAACTCTAATTAATGAATGCTTGCCAGTAGTTAGAACAAACTTTGATTTGGATCTTCTGAGCAGGGTGCTGCCCTGGAGGGACATATTCTATGGTTGAGACCCTGTGTGAGGTGGAAAAAGCACAGGGTTTGCATCTGGGTGGACAAGGATTTGAACCCCCTTCTGCTCTATGGGAAACCCTGGTGGCGTAATGGTTAAGAGCTATGGCTGCTGACGAAAAGGTCGGCAGTTCAAATTCACCAGGCGCTCCTTGGAAACTCTATGTGGCAGTTCTACTCTGTCCTGTAGGGTCGCTATGAGTCAGAATCGACTCGACGGCAGTGGGTTTTTGGTCTGCTCTTTATGATCTGCTAACGTGTGGTTTTAGGCAAGTTGCTTCATATTTCTGAGCTTGTTTTTCTAACAACAACAACAAAAAAAATGCCAGTGTCTCAGTGCTACCCCAGAGCAACCGAACTAGTTTCTGAAGGTGGGGGAATGGAATCAATACTTTTCCAAAAAAAAAAAAAAATTATGTTTCCATAATTTCAGGCTTACTGAACAATTCTAAGAATAAACTCTCACCACTTCTATTCAACATTGTACTAGAGGTTCTACCCAGGGACATTAGGCAAGAAATATACAGAAAAGATACTTGGATTGGAAAGGAAGAAGTGAAACTCTCTCTATTCATATATGCCATGATCTTGCATATTGAAAATCCAAAGAAATCTACACACACACACACACAAATTAACAAAACTAATAAATGAGTTGATCAAGGTTGCAGAATATAAGGTCAATATAAAAAACAAGTATATTTGTATACACTAGCAATGAATATCCCAGAAATTAAACAATTTCATTTACAATAGCATTAAAAAGAATAAAACACTTAGGAATAAATATAACAAAAGCAGTGCAAGACTTGTATACTGAAAATTACGAAGGGTTGTTCAAAGAAATTAAAGGAAATCTAAATAAATGGAAAGATACCCATAGTTCATGGATCTAAAGACTTAATATCGTTAAAATGGTGATACTCCCAAGTTGATCTACAGATTCAATACAATTATTAAGATTTTACTACATTTGCTTTCTTTCTCTTTTTCTATCTGTCTGTCTGTCTACCTGTCTGTCTGTCTGTGTCTGTCTGTCTGGCTATCTATCATCTCTGTTTATATTTACTTATCTATATCTATTCCTACGCATGTGTCCAGTATGCACACATGCATATTATTTTCAGAACTGTTTGAAAGTAAGTAGCAGACATGATGCTTCTTTACCCTTAAATACTTCCGTGTGCAGTTTCTAGAACCAAGGACATTCTCTTACATAACTACAGTACAGGTATTAACATTAGGGGATTATCAGTGATTCAATGCTATTATTTAATCTTCAGGCCTTATTCAAATTTCTTCAGGTGTCTTGTTAATGTTCTTTACAGCAAAGAAAAATCACAGATTATGCACTGGATTCAGGTGTCATAGTCTTGGTCTCCTTAATTTGGACAGTTCTGTCATCTTAGTCTTTCATAACTTTGATACTGTTATAGATCAGTTATTTTGTAGAATGTCCTTCAATTTGCATTTGTCTTGGTGGTGTAGTGCTTAAGAGCTACGGCTGCTGACCAAAAGGTCTGCAGTTCAAATCCACCAGGTGCTCCTTGGAAACTCTATGTGGCAGTTCTACTCTGTTATAGGGTCGCTATGAGTTGGAATCGACTCGACAGCAACGGGTTAATGTTCCCTTGTGATTAGATTTAGGTTGTGTGTTCTTGGCAAGAATACCAGGGCAGTGAAGTTGGGGCTTTCTCAGTTCATCATATCAGGGGGCATCTGATGTTGATTCATGACATCACTGGTGATACTAACGTTGATCATTAGTATAAGGCAGCATTTACTGACCAGGTTTCTTCACTGTATGATTGTTATTTTTCTCCTTTTAATTAATATGTAACTTGAAGGGAGATGGGTTCAATCTATGTAAAAATCGTGTTCCTTTTTCAAACTTTTCCCAAGTAGTTCTAGCATACATCATGGTTTCTTAAGTCTTGTCAGGTTATATTAATGTGTAACCTGAGAGCCATTCACCTAACCTGTCCTAAGGAGGAAAGACCTGACCTCCTGGAAGAAGAGACTTTTAAATTAAAGTCTAAAGGATAAGTAGTAATGATCCGGGTAAAATCAGGGATGAGGGGCAGATATTCTGAGTTCTGAATAGGCCTGGAGCCAAGTGAGCACAAAAGGCTCATAGAAAGGAACCCAGTTCAGCTGGCCAGGGTACAGAGTACAATGTAGAATGTAAGCAGGAGGTGTTAGGAAGGAGAGTGTAAGAAGTTTGGCTTATTATAAAGGCAAAGTGAAAACATAAAATGCCTTTAATCAGGGAAATGGCATAACTAGATTTTTGTGATTAAAAAAAAGTACATCCTTTTGACTACTGCAGGGTTCGGGGGGTAGATTTGAGAATGGCAAGACTGAAAGTAAGGCGTCCAGTGAGGAGACAATTGTGGTGTCTAGTGAGAGGAGCTGGTGTCCTGGCAGCTCAGTGGGAGAACGACCTGAGACAGATGGAGCAGCACTGCATGTTAATTACATCAAGGTGGGGATGTCAGACACTGTGAACATACCAAGAAAGGTATGGACTTGTGGGATTAGACAGGGTTTCCTAGAGGAAGTGGCATTGTGGATGAGTAGGAGGCACCCAGACAAAGAGGCAAGTGATCCCTGTAGTCTAGACAGAAGGAACAAGTAGTATGAGGAACTAAAAGAACTTAAGAAGGCTGCAGCCTCTAGGAGAGAGCATGAGATGTAACTGGAGAGAGAAGCAGGAGCTAGGTCCCCTAGGTCTATGAATGTCAGATGGCGAGCTTGGGTTTTATCTTCACGGCAGACACAGAGAGCAATGGAAGGAGCTGAAACAAGTCTGTTGTTTAGAGAAATTGGTCCTGCTGCAGGTGGAGGATGACTTGGTGGACAAAGGTTGGGGAGGCAGAAAGAAAATCTAAGAGTCTGATTCTCAAACTTTATGAAGAAAATACCTGTGTCTTGGTGCTCAACACGTGGGAGCTATCACCATAACTCAGCTCAGGGAGGATGCTGAGCAGGCCTTTCAGGGTCTTTGTAAGCTCTAATTGGAGTCTTTTCTGTAATCCTGTGCAGGGCAGGTTAAAAGAAGAAGCAAACACCTACTAACACAGAAGAAAGAGAGGAAAACAACCTGTTGGCTGGGGATGTGAGGAGGGAAAGAAGAATAAGGGGCTCGCTCCGGTGCCGAATGAAGACAAATGGGCAGTGAGTTTCAGAGAATACATCTTTTTCCAGAACACTTGCCTCTCCATAAGGGCCCCGCAAAGGCCTGCCAGACGGGAGTGGTGCTTTTGTGTGTGTGCAGGCTGCGCTCCTGTTGCCATGGCAATGGGGCCATAAGTCATGTCTGCTGCCACTACACAGAGGCGCTGTGATTTATGCCTGCCCCGCTGGAACTGTAAACTTTTTTTTTAATGTTCAAAATCCGTCACAGCAACGGAAGGCAGGGTGTCTCTGGCTCACTTTGCAGAAAGGGGGACATTGTCAGACCTTGCCCACCTCCCTGCCCATGATATTCCTCTTCACAGCTGGGGCCACAGGACTAAGGGAGCCAGGCTCTGCACATCTCCCTCTGACCTTGGGTGGGAAGGGATTCAAAAGCTTGAGGTTGATGCTCATTCCTGGGGCCAGGGTACTACTTTATTCCTGATCCCAATTCTTCATCCTGTCTCCCCAGATGAAGTCTCTGCATGCCATCTTTTCTCTTCATGCTTTGTATTCTGGTCTAATAATCTACCCTACACCCCAAACCCTCTAGGACTAGGTCTCTGCAAGGGTATAATGGAAATAACATGGGTTTCAAATTATATCTTCTGAACCTCAATTTTCTCCTCTGTTAAATGGGGTCAATAATCTTCATCTAAGGCATCTTGGGCATCTCTGTCAGATACCTGTAAGTGAAATACTGAAATCTCCCACCTTAAGTGATATAGAAAGACAGCTGAAGTGGGAGGAATCTAGGCTTCCAAAAAGGAAAAGCCAAAGTCTGGTACATTCAACTTTGTTCTGGAGCCATGTCTTAGCAATTAACATTTTGGGCTGCATAATTCTTTACAGCAAGGGGTTGACCTGTGCATTGTAGGATGTTTATTAGCATCCCTCACCTCTACTCACTCAATGCCAGTAGCATACCCTCTTGCCTCCTGTTGTGGTAACCACAAATATTTCCAGGCATTGTCAAATGTCTCCTAGGGGGTAATGTCACCCCTGGTTGAGAATCATTGATCTGTGGGCATGAGTCAAATGCCAGTACAGTGCCAGAACCAAGTATCAGCTCAGTAGTCATTCTCTCTATTTTCCATCCCTTATTCTCTCACAAATGGAAGTAAACCCGTAAACCAAACCTGTTGCCGTCGAGTCGATTCTGACTCATAGCGACCCTATAGGACAGAGTAGAACTGCCCCATACAGTTTCCAAGGACTGCCTGGTGGATTTGAACTGCTGACCTTTTGGTTAGCAGCCGTAGCTCTTAACCATTATGCTACTAGGGTTTCCCAAATGGAAGTACTGGTTCTAAATCGTGGACTTGGGAACAGCATCTGTTATTTGCAGGCTCACTTTGCAGGTGCCAACCATCACCTACACTTTCCCTGCTCGTCTTTTGGGCATCTCTGTCAGATACCTGAAAGTGAAATACCGAAATCTCCCACCTTAAGTGATATAGAAAGACAGCTGAAGTGGGAGGAATCTAGGCTTCCAAAAAGGAAAAGCCAAAGTCTGGTACATTCAACTTTGTTCTGGAGCCATGTCTTAGCAATTCTTGGGCATTCTCCCTTCTTTTGACTCCTGTCCTAGCTGTCTAGTGCTGCTATAACAGAAATACCACAAGTGGATAACTTTAATAAACAGAGGTTTAGTCTCTCACAGTCTAGGAGGCTAGAAGTCCAAATTTAGGGCACCAGCTTCAGGGGAGGGCTTTTCCTCTCTATCGGCTCTGGGGGAAGATCCTTGTCATTAATCTTCCCTGGTCGAGGAGCTTCTCAGTGCAGAGACATGCTCTCCTCCTAGTTTTTCATTCTTGGTGGCATGAGGTGCCCCTGTCTCTCTCCTGGCTTCTCTCTTTTATATTTCAAAAGAGATTGACTCAAGAAACAGCCTGATCTTGTAGACTGAGTACTGCTTCATTAACATAACTGTCCCTAATCCTGCCTCATTAACATCAAAGAGTAACATACAGAAAAATCACAGCAGATGACAAAATGGTAGACAATCACACAATACTGAGAATCATGGCCCAGACAAACTGACACACATTTGGGGGGGATGCAATTCAATCTATGACAACTCTAGTAAGTATCTGTTTGTTTTTGTCCTTTTAAATCATTTAAAGTTGATCTAAGTTCCACTTAGCCTCTACTATGTGCCAGACCCTGTGCTAACCATTTTAAATGCATTATCATGACAGGAATGCTTCAAAACCCATTTTACAGACGAAGGAAGTGAGGCTTTTCCTTTTGACCTGTAGCACGCTCAGTTTTCATGGACAGCTGAATCTTTTTATTCCAAGGCCAAGACCTTTTGGGATATACAAAGCCATGGACATCTCCGGCTGACTTCTGAGGAGTCTCCCAGATGTTGTGATCACACAGCTGGGCAGGGCACCCTCACAGCTGACTTGTCCCTAGCACCTGTGCAAGCCCAGTGTGGGACTCCAGGAATCATGTCAGGAGTCCTCTCAGGCTCTTCCATTTCACTGCAGTTAATACGGTCCTGCTGTCCTTAGGATCTAGGTGGTAGGGATGAAGCTGAAAAGTGCCCTAAAGGAGAGGAGAGAGTGGACTGTGGAGCAGGGATCCCACATGTAGAATGCCTTTGAGGTGTCTGGGATGGTTTGCTGGGACTGGCTAGGATGGTCATGCAGGGTTCCGCTAAACCATTCTCTTCATTTGCTCTTCCTCACTTTTGAAGAATCTTTGAGTCACATTCTAATGCATCAATCATCATGCACTTATTGAGTACTTACTGAATTCAAAGCCCTAGGGTGGGAGGGTAGAGTATACAAAAAGGCAGGGGTCATGATCCCATTCTGAAAAAAGAAGAGTTTAAAAAGGGTTTGATGAGGGAATCATGCACTAGGTTAAAGTTTGGCTTAAATAACAGCAATATAATAACAGCCGATGTTTTTGTGCCAAAAGTCACATTAACTTACTTGATCTCCATTAACTTGATTGATCATGCATTAACTTAACTTGATCTGCAACAGAAACCCTATGAGATAGGTGGAGTTATCTCTGTTTTTCAAATACGGAAACTGAAGCAGACAGAGGTGACCCAGATATTGAGTGGGGACGTGAGTCAGGGCATCCAGTGCCAGAGCCTGTGCTGCTAACAACTGGGCTACACAGGGCTAAGGAGTCTCAAAAGGCTGGGAGGCTACGAGGTATTTCTTCTCTTTCACTACTTTTTATCCTTGCTACTTCCTTTTCCTCCTCTACCAATTCTAGGTGACTTGTCCCTCCTCTGGAATATCTAAATATGTCCATTGTATTCTACCTCAATCCTTCATCCCCCATAAGAGTCCTGTGTCTTCCACAAGGTCAAGGAGATAGGACATAGAGCTCAGCAGCTGGCTGGCACGCCTAGTAAGCTGGCCCCTCTCCCACTCCCAAAGAATGTGTATACACTGTGAAAGAGGTCACCTGGGCACCTAATCCTCCTTCTGGTGTTTGGTTTAATTTGTGCAGGCTCTCTGCCTCAGTGGACTAACGTGGCGTTACCTGAACTGTGTCTCAAGAAATGTTAGTCCTGAACCTGCTCCTTGCTGAATAGTGTTGAGGAGGCTGTAGTGTGTAGACCTCTCTTCCTAAAAGGTTCATGACGCTCATTCACATATTAACGTCGCTGGGAAAGCTGCCACCAAGGAAATCAATGTAACAACTTCATTTATACTGGGTTTCTCAAACTTTTTAAATTAGGGAACCAAATACTGGCGTTATTTGAAACCACTTTGAGACACTATGAATCGTTATAACCTGAAACAATAAACATTGTGAGGCAGGAAGTTTTGACAGAACTGTTTTAATGCTGGAAATATTTTCATGTAAGGGGACTGGACGATGCTCAGAGATTAGGCAATTTATTGGTAATATCAAAGTATCTCTGTGGTTGTACCAATGTGGCCAGATTAGCATCATCAAAATCATCTGGACCCTTTCTCTCAGCTATTTACTGTGCTTCAAACTGGGAATGCAAAAATGGTTAAAATTCATTCCTTGACCTCAAGGAATATATACATTACTAGGTGGGATTGGGGTGGGGGTGCGCATCTACAATTAACTATAATGCAGTGCAATCTGCTGTCCCATAATAAAGGAGGAAATATTCTAGCAATGTGAACACAGCGATGAGGTGGAGGGATGACTCTCGTAAATGGGAGGAGGGCACATCCCGCAAGGCTGTTCAGAAGAAGTGACACTTCTGCAAGCTGGATGGATGAGGAGTAGTGTGCCAGGTACAAAGGGGGCTGTGTAAATCTTAGGGCATTTCAGGCAAAGGGACTGCACTGGCAAAGGCAAGAGATAGGAAAGTGTATGGCATTTTGAGGACATAGCAAATCAGGTCATGGCTGGAGACGAGATCATGGAGGATGGTGCCAAATCTTGAAGTGCTAATGCATGCCAAGTGGAAGAGTTTGGTTTTAAGGCAAGGCTAGGCATGGCTCAGTTTCTACAGAGGATGGATTAGGCACATGTGCAGTAGCGGTGGTGGGGGTGGAAGCTGAAACCAGTGAGACCACTTAGGAGGTGAGGGTCTAAGGCAGGGAGTGTCAGTGAAGAGGAGACGCATGGACATTTTGAGGATATTTTGAATATAGGCTGGTAAGCCTTGGGGTTTGTGCTGAATCTCTTCCATTTGCCCCTCCAGACCCACTCTCATTCCATCCTCACCCTACTTTGTTCAGTGGGAGGCTGACTCTGATAGACTGCCCAAACGGACTCTTCCCTGGCGTCGCATTGGATTCAGAAGGTCTGGAAGGAGGTTTGGGCATTTATTTCTTTGGCTCCTTTTCTGCAGGATCACCAGATTGACTGTGTGTCACAGCTCCTGTGAGGCAGCCCGCTCCCTAGTGTTCTCTCTCCAGGTTTGCGTAACCTCACCCTCACCTTGACTTACTGATACTAGATACCAGGTACTACATATCCCTGGTTGCTTTTCTCAAACTTTCCCCAAACTTTGTGACTATTTTTTTAAAACTGTCCCAGCTTGAGCATGCCATTGCTTTCCTGTTGGGATCCTGCTTGATTCTGGTTTCCTTCGTGAGTGGAAAAGGAGTTAAGTGTAATGCATAGATCTATTAATTATTCATTGAAAATATCCAAATCATCTTTCAGACTGGACTGTTGTGTGTGTGTGATGTGAGTGGTAAGTAGGTGGGGACTGGGACTTATCTGACAGAGTAAAATACACTACAGAAAACATACAGTCCTACCCAGCCCCCAAAAGAGGGTCTTGTTGTTGTAAGTTGCCGTCAAGTCAGTTCTGATTCATGGCAACCCCATGTGTGAAGAGTTGAAATGCTTCACAGGATTTTCAAGTGGCATAGTGGTTAAGGGCTATGGCTGCTAATCAAATGGTCGGCAGTTCGAATCCACCAGATGCTCCTTGGAAAACCCTATAGGGCAGCTCTACTCTGTCCTGTAGGGTCACTATGAGTTGGAATCGACTCGATGGCAGCAGGTTTGGTTTTGTTTTTTGGACCTTTCAGAAGGAGACCACCAGGCCTGTCTTCTGGAGCACCTCTGGGAAGGTTCAAATTGCCAACCTTTTGTCTAATAGTCAAGTGCTTAACTGCTTACACCACTCAGGGACTCCAAGTGCGTCTTAGAAGACAAAATATTTGCTCATCTTAGCTTAGCTTGGTGATTACTGCTCCTGAACTGCTGTTTGCATAATCTACATCATGGCCTGTCTAGATGAGAGCAGAGTGAGAAGTTCTAGGGGGCATTGTGAAACCATGGCAGGGAACACAGCAGGAGGCTATGATATACCTGTAGGCAGAGGGTAGATTCTATCAGTTTAGGATCGTCCATGTGATAGCAGAGGGAAGGAAATTACGACTTAGAAGGTTTCTTCCTGGTTGTGAGTTTGTAATTGTTTAAACTTGCCTTTGGAACTCTAGGATGCAGTTCAGAGTCCCTGTAATGTAGGTGGTTTGTTTACAGCTTAGAGTGTTCCATTTTTAATACAAGTGACAATGACAGTGCCAGACAGTATCCAGAAAGTACTGACATGGAGGCCTCAACTCTGCTACAACTCAGAAATCTATTTCAGTAAACCTACTGGCACCAAGATGAGATTTTCTAAATATACTCCCTGAGATAGCACATAGATGAGTGAAAACTTCTGGGTAGGACAGCTTCATTTCTAATTCGTCCACAACAACTCCATCCACATGACTATCTTTCCCCTACATCTCATCAACCAAAAATCTCTCTTCATTTTACAGGGGAACACAATCATCAAGCCAGATTGAAAGCTGGAAGGATCCCTACAAACAACCAAGTTCAAAGATGGTAAATACTGACCCTTGTGTCATGACTCCCCCATCTAATACTCAAGACATGCATCCTGAGCTGATTCTGATACTTTTCCCAGCTGAGTCTGTCTGTCGCGTTAGGAATCTTTCCAACGTAATACCCTAGGCAGCCCCTACTCATTTTTCTGTGTTGGCATATGAGATGTCTGCTATCTGCCATCCCTGATTTAGTCCAACCCCTAAGATGGATGAGTAAATTGAAGCCTGGGGAAGATTTTGAAGACATACATTGGAGTAGATGTTGAACCCATGACCTCCCCATTTCTTTTCATGAGTGTGTCTACACTTTGTGATCCAGCCTCCTTAATCATGTGTGATTGATCCAGAGCTGGGCTCCTAACCCATGCTGGGCCAGTAAGAGTCCTTCTCTAGAATTTTTCAAACTGCAACTCCAGGAAAAGAATCACTCACTTTTTGGTGTTATGAGCCAAATCAGGTTTGGGGACTCATGATTATTTCAACCACTACCGTAGCAGGAAAGGAAGTTGGTTTGCAGTAGGACACAATAAAGCCATCATAAAGTGATGCACAGATTAAAGACTGAATCCTAATATATAATTCCCATAACTCCCTTAATTTCTGTGGCTGACCTCTCACTCTTCCCATGGAATCCTTCCAATACAGTCATCATTAAGCTATTTTGAATAGGGTTTCAGTCCCCTGAAACCAAAAACTTCCTACACAGAGAGGGAAGGACTTCCATGCAGTGAGGAAGGCCTGGCAGCATGAGGTCTTGAGGTCAGAAGTCTTGTATTCAAATACCAGCTCTTCCCCTTACTGGCTATGCCGCTTAGTGCCTTAGGAGGTCAACTTCCTCATCTGTGAAATGGGGGATAAAAACACCCTTGATCTGGAAAGATGTTTGTAGGAAGCACCCATGAGAAGCTCCTGCCCAGTAAGCACCGTCCAAAATGCCACATTGGCTGTCTTCAGTGCAGTGTGCCTGCCAAAAAAAATCATACTTTCATGATTCTTTGTCTTCCTTTTTTTAAGCTAAAGATCTGCAGACCTGTTTCAACATCAGAAGTCCCATTTGAAAGTGTTTAACTTCTAACGCAGATATAACAAGTCATTTCTCAGTTTTACTGTATCTGCAAAGACTTCTATAATTCAACATCAAATATTTATTATTACATTTATTAAAGTTTTAATAATTTAGCATCTCCTGCATGTAAGATAGAAGCTTAGCTAACTGGTTTCCCTTTATCCAGCCTAGGTCACTTCAATATTTATATTCCAAAGTCTCCATTTGAGTTTCATTTAGCAGAGGCTGTGTCTTGGGCCATCTGCCTGAGTTGAGAGTTGGACTGTGCTACGACCTCCCCAGTGGCAAAGACTAACAGAAATCTGGTGCTGAACTGTGTTTGAAGAGATTTACCGAGCCTGGGCAGAAATTCATCCTAATAGACTTCACTTTTATTATGATCACTAAACTAAAATGGGGGGAAATATATATGTCTCCAGCTTCACTGGCTGAGTGACAGGCAGTGAGGCTGTGAGGTGGGTGGGTATAGAATAGATCCATAAGGTAGAGAAAGTGGAAGCCTTTATACCAAGGCTTGTCAGAGGGACCTCATTCTCCTATAAGAAGAGGGGTAGGTAGTGGTGAGGACAAGTTCCAATTGCTGAACTAAAACTCCATGAGCCCAGCCGTCAGTGCCAGGTGAATTACCTGTTTTCCCACTGTCTCCCCTTTTCCCATTTAATGTTTCATCTTCTTCTTGCACAAAGAACATACACACTCAATGGACTAAATGGTCAACAAAGACTAAGAATTTGATCTAAGACCTTGTAGTAGAAGAATCCTGATCCAAAGGGGTAAAAAAAAGGAACAGAATTTAAAATTCTCAGTAGAACCTAGACCTTCTGGAATCATTGAGGCTAGATGAACACCTGAAACTATTGCCCTGAGATAATATTTAAACCTTAAAACTCAAACGAAAACTTTTCCCAGAGGTCTGCTTTGAACTAAACAATACTTTAGCCTAATTATTACAATATGACTGCCTTGACAATTGTGCTCTCTCAAAGATTTACCTATGTGGGATCAAACTGACAACAGCATCTCAAAAGGTCAGATAAGAATCTTAGGGGGCAGTGACTTTACGTTAATGGTGGTGGGATAATTTGGAAAAAAATAGCAAGAATGGTTACACAACTTAAAGAATATAAACAATGTCACTGAATTGTACATGTAGAATTTGTTAAAATGGCATATCCTTTGCCGTGAATAATTTCACAAAAATAAAATTAAAACAAAAAAAAAAAGTACTTCGGCTTAAAAAAGAAAAAGTCCCATGAGCCTACCCTTCAATCTTACTGAGGACAACAGAAAATTCTCCTGCGTCAACAACTGCCAGCATGTACTGAACTGTCTCCAAATGGCTTGAGTTCAAATCCTTACTACGTGTATTACATTGAGAAAAAAATTAAACTCTGTGTGCTTCAATTTCCCCATCTGTAAATAATAGTAACTGTGTACCTAATATTTTTTATGTGTCACTAGGTTGCTGTGAAGAGTCATAAATGCATAGATGTAAAGTGCTCAGACAGAGTAAGTGTCCAACAGATGTTAGCTATTACTATTATTATGGAGAGTCCCTGGGTAGTGCAAATAGTTAACATGCTCAACTGCTAACCAAAAGGTTGGCAGTTCATGTCCAACCAGAGGTACCTCAGAAGAAAGGCCTGATGATTTTCTTCTAAAAACCCTATGGAGCACAGTCCTACTCTGACACACATGGAGTCACCATGAGTTGGAATCAACTCAGTGGCAACTAGAAGATTATTATTATATTTATGGGACTAAAAGTTTAAATATATTATCTCATTCAATCCTCAAAAATATCAAAAGAAACAGTAGCAATCATCATTCCAATTTACAGATAGGAAATTCAGGCTCAGGAAGTTTAAGTAACTTGCTCAAGGTCAGCTAGGAAGTGCAGAGCTGGAATTTGAAACTAGGCACTCTGCCTCCAGAGCCCTAAATATTAACCTTTGCCCAATACTCCTCCCCTCTGTGTTTTGAGCAGGTGATTAGGTTGCCAATTGAAGTTCTCTTGCCATTTGGGTGAGGAACGTTTGTGTGAGCAGTTGGTGAGAATGGGGAAAGAGATAAGACGCAGGATGGGTTTAAGATTCTATCTGATGAGGGCTTAAGTGGCTCACCTCTATATCAACATCCTCATTGAGAAGGGAAGGGAAGTGCACATCTAGGTTGCTCCACCAGGTACACACACACACACATACACACACACACGCATTAACAAAATCTGCAGAGGTTGTAGGTAAGGCAGAGGCAAGAGATCTGAGCCTTACTCATACCCAGTAGAATGAAAGCATCCTTGAGCATCAAAGAATACACGACCTTGTATCAATGGCCTTCCCCTCAGACTCTGCAGCCCTGTCCCTTCCCAACCCCAATGCCCTAATGTAACGTACCAACTACTGCTTTGGCCTAGCCTGACTCCTGTCTACTCTGCATGTCTTGCTGCCCTTCTCTCCCCTGCCTCTGCCATTGATGTCTAAAGTGATCAAGAGGAAAGATGCACATATCCCTTATCTCTACCACTTCTGCATCACTAAATACATCTTTTTTTTTTTAATATGAGCACTCTATATCATATGGTTACTTCCTCATTTGTACCACAATTGCTACTACTTTTAAAACCTGCCATTCATTAAACATCAGTTACATGTAACACGTTGCACTAGTTACTCTCTATGCACTGTGTGTTCCCTGTAGCAACCATAAGAAGCACTATCATCTCCGTCTTACAGGTTAGGGAACTGAGGCACCCAGGGATGAACTGACTTGACCCAGGTAGCTCAGGTAGAAAATTGTGGAGTCAGGATTTACATCTAGATGTATATGATTCCAAAATCTATGCTCTATTTTTCCTACCACTTCTTGCCCCATGGTCTTTATATTTCTAGAGCCTAGCACCGTGCCTTTCACACAGGGAAGTACCTTGTGTATGTTTGCTGAGAAGAGCTCCTTCACAATCAAGATTTCGCCTTAAGATGTATCACCTACATTTCCAGACTACATGGTATCTGACTAGGGACACTGCCTGGGCTCAAACTAGATTTAGATATTTGGACTACTTATACAGGAGCATCAGCTGGGGACCTTGGGGTGAGGAATACATTATCCTCAATTACCCTTGGAGTCTTTGCTGACTCCTCTAGTCCAGGTGATCCACAGTTGGGAAAAGAGAAAGAAGAGAGAAGAAAATATCATGCATGCTCTGTCTTTTATCCTCCTCTCACCGTATCCTATGCCATATGCCCATTGGCACAACACTCCAGACAAGCTGACTTGGAAGTCCCCTGATCAGGCATGCCACTTTGACACCTTGCACCTGGCCCATGGAGAGAACATCTGTGGGTTTTTCATATCCATTTGCTGCTTTTCTTGCTCTTCCTTCAGGGAACAAACCTCTCTGTAATCTCAATCCACATGCTTAAGGTCCCCTTCACCTTTGTTGGTTTTAAGGCTGGGTTGGTGACCCTGGACATTTTATTCCTCTAGGTATTTATTTGTGTCATTGGCAGATGTCCCAAAATAGGCCAAACAGAGGCATCATGGCTTAGAGATGAGAAGCATGGACTCATGAGCCAAACCCTTAATATAAATCACATCGACAAAGACCTTTCCAGATAAGGTAACATTTAGAGGTTCCAGGGATTAGGACCTGATATTTTCAGGAGCTATTATCAGCCTATCACAGGTGGAATCTTAGAATTTGCATTTCTAGCAAGGATTGCAGGTGCTGCTGATGCTATAGGTTCAGGGACAACATTCCTACTCATACACCAACGCTCGGCTCAGAGGTCCTCTCCTCTGTGAGGCCTTCACTTGAGCCTCCTCCACCTTTGTGTCCTTTCTCTGCCTTCAACTTTCCCTCACTCCTTCCCAACTGCCATAAAGTATGACATCTTTTCGTTTGCAATTTTTTCTCATTTAATAGACCGAGATCCTTGTCTTACCATTTTTATTGCTCTAATATATAGCCTGGCATGTAGTAGAGGTTCAATAAATTTTCAATGCTTGGAATTGAAGAGACAAAAAGAACAAGAAGACATTCTTAATTCTTTTCAGAAGTAACTCAATGTGGAAACTGTCACCAAGTGAACAGTGCTACCTGCATTCTGATATCCCCACTATTCTTCTCACATCCTGCAGGAATTATCAGTATTTCGCCATTTCATTTTCATTGATTTGAGATTATAGAAAAATCGCTGAGGGACTCCAAAATCTGGGCTTTGTGCATGATTATTATTCCAACTACAACAGCTACCCCTGCATCACTCTTATAAGAAGAATCGGCTCTAGATGAAAACGTGAAGAAGGCCCAGCATGGAGCAGTAAGTGTTGCTTGCCGTGCTTCTCTCTCCAGGAGTAGCTTTTATTTTATCTCTGACATCAGTCTATTGTTCTATGTTCCTTGCTACACCATGAGCTTCCTGAAAGTAGAGGTGGGTCTTATTTATCTCTGTCTTCCCACAGTGCCTGGCACAGTGCCTGGCACACAGGAGGAATCCAGCAAAGGCTGACAGAATTAAAAGGAATCTGTATCTCTACCTTTGTAGCTGACATCATTAGTGTCTCGCATGCTAAAAATCTCATTCCTGGAAGCTTCCTACTGAGACAGGCTGGAAAATAGGAGCTGTTCAGGGGAGAGTTCTCTTCTTTTACCCTCCAACTCCTCGGTCTTGAAAGCCTTCCCTCCTGCCTTAGATTCCACACAGCCAATCCCACCCACAATTCAAGGTTAATTGCCAATGTTCTCTTGCCTGAAAATATTTTCCTAATTCCCTTGGTTAGGAATTCTCTCTCTTCCTTTTACAACCCCCCAGGACACTCTATGTGTAACTCACATGTAACTCTTCATGCAGTCTTCAAATTTTTCCATGTACATAACCTACCACACTTTACTAGACATTACATACTTCAATATTAAAGTCTCCCCAAAATTCCACTACAAAGGAATTCATGTGAGCCCTTATCTAAGATTTTATGACGCATCAGAGATTGAATGTAGCTTTTCAGCAAAAGAAAGAGAAAAAAATTAAAAAGAGAAACAAAAACCACTATGCTACAGTAATGAGAATAATACTTAATGCTTCTAGAGAGTTCACCATGTGCCAAAAGCAGTGCTTTACGTGTATTATGTCATTTGATCTTCACCACTCCCTTATATGACATAGTTTTCTGTTCCCATTATCCACTAAGGAGAAATAGAGCTACAGCAAAATAATACAACTTTCCCAAGCTCATGCAATAAGCAAGTGGTGGAGCTGAGACTTGAACTCAGGCAGTTCAGTTTGGTCCCATAGCTTATGACTTAAAAAAAAAAAAAAAAAAGAACGTGTTTAACCAAAATATAGCATACATAGAGAAAAGAGCAAAAATCATATCTGTACAACTTGGTGAATTTTCAGATTTCAAAACACCTGTATAGCCACCACTCAGATCAAGAAATCAAACATAACCAACATCACATAAGCCCCTTTATGCTTCCCCCCAGTCACTGCCCCATCTCTTACCCACTTTCCTGTATTCTAACATCTTAGATTCATTTTTGATCTTTATATAAATATATATAATCTTTTGTGTCTGGCTTTCATAATTCAACATTATGTTTGTGAACTCCATGCAGGGTGTTGTGTGTAGCTGCTGTGTTCCTTCATATTTACCATTAATTGTACTCCATTGTGTGATTATTCTACAACTTACTTACCTGCTTTTTTTGATAATGGACATTTGTCTTTTTCCAAACTTTTTGGCACTACAATAAGTTGCTACTCTTAGTATTTTTGTATGCATTATTTGTGGTACATATATACACATTTCTTTAGGTATATTTCTAGGTGTGGAATTGATAGGCTATGGGATATATGTATGTTCAACTTTAGTCGATACTGCCCAACAGGTATACATAATGTAATACCAATTTACATTCCCACATTCAGGGTATGAGAGTTCCAGTTGCTCCATATCCTTGCCAACATTTGTTATCATCAGTTGTTTTTAATTTAGCCATCCTGGTGAGTCAGAGTTTGTATGTTTGATTGCTAAATGTTCCCTGTCCTAGTGTGAGGTTGCATAATTTTCTAAAACTTTATCACAGAGTAAACACACACACACACACACACACACACACACAATCAATTGGCAAAACACAAATCTTCCTTTCCAATTCTGCTGGAATGCTTACTTTTTTCTTCCCTCTGACTTTGCTGTTCTACACAGTCTATCCTCTAATCTCTCTGTTGCGATTCCATGTCAGTGCTATTGGCTATCTATAATTATGATCTATTATTTACTAATTTGTAACATACCATCTAACTGGAACTTATTAATTCTTTAAATGCCTATGATACGCTTGCCTAGATGACACCATGTCAAACAAGGTTTATTAGTGCAGCCTGGAAAACTCAATCTACACAGTGCAGATTCTTTTGAATGGTGATGATTGTAATCTTTTTTATTCATCCTTGCAGTAAGACCAACAGGCTTGTGTGAGATAAGACAAAGGTCAAATTTAAAAGGCTGTCTGTGGTGATTCCACGGCCAAACTAAGGCATGTAGGCACCTCGAGCAGGATAGTAATTTAGTGCCTTCATCAAACTAACATTTTTCAAATATTTGTGCAACATTTATTTAAAAGAGTATCTTAGTGGTTTGTAGAGAAAGGGTTGAAAAGGAGGACCAATAGCTGTAGAAAGTCATCACCTTTCCCATCCTGGGTAACTCTGCTGTGATCCCAACTTGGCAAAAGCATGCTCTCCAGGTAACCAGGCAGAGCATTGTTAAAAGGGGTTCAAGGAATATCTTATTGTTAGTGTAGTATGCCCTCTGAGAATCTTACCTTTCCAACTTACTACAGCATTCCTTCCAACCACATAAAATATTCTCCCAGCAATACATTCTTGCACTTATATTTTCTCAACTTTTTTTTTTTTTTTGCAAAGGTGTTTTACGGTCCACTATAAATCAGTATTCTTGACACCTCCTTGGCTAGCTTGATATTTAATGTAACATAGGTTGGAGCAGAGTATGGTGACTTCAGTCATCTTAGGAATAACAGTTGCTCTCAGCAGGAACATGACATTGACAATGCCAGGGAACTACACAGTTAAAAGTTGAAAGATAATTTGGCATTTCCTAGTACACAAACATCCCTACTCTGTTTGCCCCATCATCACCAGTTTCTACTTGAAACTGATGATGAAATTGAACTAAATTTCATCTCAAATAGGTGTATGGTACCACTGAGAGTGCATTTTGTACCAGTGTTTACATAGCTTCTATGATTTAGTCATCACAACACTCTTCGGAGGTGTTGCAATAAAATGGTTAAGAACATTGGCTCTGGAGCTGGATAGGTCAGGGGTTAAAGCTTGATGTCATCACTTACTAGTAAAGGCATCACCTTTATGCTTCAGATTATTATTATTTGATCTGTAAAATGGACATAATAACAGCATCACCTCTTGGGGTTGATATAAGGATATAATGAGATATTAGTAAAGTTATTGGCACATAGGAAATGATTAAAGAATATGAATTATTATATTCTGTAATATAGATTCTGCTATTATCCCCACTTTGTAGACAAAGGTATGGAAACTTAGAGAGTTGAACTTGGCCAAGATCACATAACTCATACATGATAGAGAAGGGGTTCAAATCCATACCTGTCCAACTCTAGAGTGTTACCATCGGCTCTACTGACAGGTAGGTGTATCTTCTGTGCCTTCACTCGAATCACTAATGTAATGTCAACTGTATAGAATTCTGAAGAAAGCTAGTACAGACCTTCTTGCAGGTGATTTCAGACAAATTCACTGGGTTTCTTTGAGAATGGTCCTTTAACCAGATGGTCCTTGCTCCATCTTTAAGATATATAATGTAGAGAGACCTTAGTGAATGCTTTACCAAGGTCTCATCTAATTCAATTCTATTAAAAAATGGAAATAATGGTAATAATGGTAATCTGCCATGAGTTACTTTTAATTAATTCCTAGTAATTACTGCTTCATTTCCTAAATATCTACTATCCAGTAGCCATCAAGTCGCTTCTGACTTATGGTGACCTCATATGTGTCAGAGTATAACTGCTCCACAGAGTTTTCAATGGCTGATTTTTGGAAGCAGACTGCCAGCCATTTCTTCCAAGGTACCTCTGGGGTAGACTCAAACCTCCAACCTTTCGGCTAGCAGACAAGGGTGTTAATTGTTCGCACCACCCAGAGACTCCTCATTTCTTAAATGTTATCCTTTTAATAATCTATTCTTTTTGAAACTAACCATTTTGGGGAGATGTTAATAGCTTGAAAAAGAATGTTAGGTTTATCCCTTCAAGTGAAAGTTTAAAAGGTGAGAATAAGTCAATTATATAACAGGAGAGTTGGGTTCTAGGAGCCTTCTATCAAGATGCTATACACATATTGATAACGTCTTGATTCAGAATGACCCAAAGGCACCTATGGAGTGGTAACATAGCAGTCACTTGGGAGTCGGGAGAGCCATTTTTGGGGGGGGGGAGGGGAGCCAGTTATTTTATTTTTCTATTTTTTTTTTATTGTACTTTAGATGAAGGTTTATGGAACAAAGTAGTTTCTCATTAAACAGTTAGTATACATACTGTTTTATAACATTGGTTAACAACCCCATGACATGTCAACACTCTCCCTTCTCGACCTTGGGTTCCATATTACCAACTTTCCTGTCCCCTTCTGCCTTCTCGTCCTTGCCCCTGGGCTGGTGTGTCCCTTTAGTCTCCTTTTGTTTTATGGGCCTGTCTAATCTTTGGCTGAATGCTGAACCTCAGGAGTGACTTCATTACTGAGTTAAAGGGTGTCTGGGGGCCATACTCTTGGGGTTTCTCTAGTCTCTGTCTGGCCAGTAAGTCTGGTCTTTTTCTGTGAGTTAGAATTTTGTCCTACATTTTTCTCCAGCTCTGTCTGGGACCCTCTATTGTGATCGCTGTCAGAGCAGTCAGTGGTGGTAGCCGGGCACCATCTAGTTGTACTGGACTGTCTGGTGGAGGCCGTGGTAGATGTGGTTCATTAGTCCTTTGGAGTAATCTTTTCCTTGTATCTTTAGTTTTCTTCATTCTCCCTTGTTCCCAAAGGGGTGAGAACAGTGGAGTATCTTAGATGGCTGCTCATAGGCTTTTAAGACCCCAGATGGCACTCACCAAAGTAGAGTGCAGAACATTTCTTTATAAACTACGTTATGCCAGTTGAGCTACATGTTCCTGGAGATCATGGTCCCCACAGCCTTCAGCACAGTAATGAGGTCCCTCTAGGAGTTTGGATGTGTCTATGGAGCTTCCACGACCTTGCCTTGTACAAGTTGTGCTGGCTTCCTCAATATTGTGTACTGCCTTACCCTTCGCCAAAGTTAGCACTTATCTATTGTCTATTTAGTGTTTTTCCATCCCCACCCCTCCCCTCCCTGGTAATCATCAAAGATTATTTCTTTTCGTATGTAAACCTTTTCATGAGTTTTTACAGTAATGGTCTCATACAATATTTGTCCTTTGGTGATTGACTTATTTCACTCAGCATAATGCCCTCCATATTCACCCATGTTATGACATGCTTTGCAGATTTATGACTGTTCTTTATCGTTGTGTAATACTCCAGTGTGTGTATGTACCATAGTTTGTTTATCCATTCATCTGTTGATGGGTATCTAGGTTGTTTCCATTTTTTGCTATTGTGAACAGTGCTGCAATGAACATGGGTGTGCATATGTCTATTCATGTGATGACTCTTATCTCTCTAGGATACATTCCCAGGAGTGTGATTGCTGGATCATACGGTATTTCTATTTCTGGCTTTCTAAGGAAGCACCGTATCATTTTCCAAAGTGGTTGCATCATTTTGCATTCAGAAGGGCCATTATTTTATTTAGTTCTAGTAAAGGAGTCAATAAGCTGTGTGTAAGCCACTTCCAAAAGTAAAACCAGAGTCCATATTTGGTGACATCTAAATTTCTGCTTTTTTTTTTTTTAATTAAATTTGGAAAGAGAAAAAAAAAAAAAAAAAAAAAAACAACGCTAGAAAGCTCCAGGTCAGTATTAGGATCAGGTCTAAGAACACTGATTTAATTAAATCAATAAACATTTAGTAGATGTCCAATATACTGGGAACTGGGGATTAAAAAGCTAAATAACTTATTTTTCTCGACCTTGAGAGGTTCACTACATAATGGGACAGAATGATATGTTCTCTTCTTTTTAATTACAACACAGTAGAGTAAGTCTATAATGAAGTTAACTACAAGGTCCAAGGCATTTAAGGAAGAATGCAGTCTCCATCCTTCCATGAGTAAAAAACAAAGAATTTGACTTGGACACTGAGAACTCATGTATTTAGCCAAAAGTCAGTCCTCAGCATCAGAATCACAATAGAAAGCATAACGTTCTCCAATCGTTTGTCTTTATGACTCTCCGATATACCATTAAATAATGGTCCTTTATAAGATAAGATTATTAATGACCCCATGATGAACTAGATGATATGTAAGCTTCTCTCAGGGAGAGCAACAATACTGGAATACAAGGCATTGAGGTACCCCAATGGAGAAAACTTTGAGGAGCTGAGTTTATTTGACAGTGTCCTTTACATCATCAACTAGGCAGGTGTCAACTTCAACAATATGGAGAGCACTCCTTCACACATGATTTGCATTCCTGAAACAGAGTGGCTTCCAGTGTTCATGGAAGTCCTCAGTGCAGGGTACTGGAGATGATCTCCCTACCTGACATCCGCAGGGTCTTCTGTGACGAGCACATCAGTCTTACAGCTGGCCAGCGGGTTGATAGACAGCTCCACAGGTGGAACCACAAAGCTTTTGCTGACAGGAAGCCAGAGTCCTTGGCCCAAGCTGAAAGTAGACCTGTAATGTAAGAGTTTCCATTGGGGGACTCCCTGGGAAGAAAGAAAACAAGAAAGAGGGGCCCCTCCTCCCATCCATTCCAGGACTTTCTCTCATCTCCCCACCCAGTTGAGCCCCCTACATTCTTCAAGGCACGATTTTGGCTAACTCTGCACAGACTTGGACCAGTATTTCTTAAATTCATTAATCATTTAGCCAACACATTGTTTTTCTTTTCCTAAGTGCAAGTCTTTGCTCTCTCATAAACAGTGGACCCTGTGAGGACAGGGGCTATTTCAACTGTCTTCCCAGGAGTCCTCATATCCATTAGGAGTTTCATAAGTGACTGCTAAGTCAGAAAGGGCAGTCTAGCACAAAGGTTAAGAGCATGGAGTCTGAGTCAATTTCAACTAAAATCTGAATCTCAGCTTTGTCACTTAATTTGTTGTATGCCTTTATCTGTTTAAGTATTGGGCTTTCACAAAGATTTCACAGAGGTGGTGGGAAGAGGTACTATGGATACAAAACAGTTTTAAACAATGGACTACATAATCAGTAGTGTCTCCCCTGGTTCAAGTATCTGAGTCAATAAGCTTAGACGCCAGACAAATGGGAATAGGATTTCCAGAGCAACCAGGGCCATAATGGTTTGTCAGTGTCACTGAGCATTCCCCTTTACTCAGTACAGCCTGGAGGCTCACAGGTGTAACGGACTGAAGATGCATCATCACACCTCCCTATTAGACTCTTCATTTCCCAGCACCATGCCTCATCATGGTGGTCAACTCACCTGAGAATCTTCTCAGGGGCTTGCTCCCCTGTCACGAGATCGTAGCCCCTCTCAAGTGTTGTGTAAGGCCAAGGTCTGCAGGGAGAACAGGAGGAAAAGGAAAGGGGAGAGGAGATGCCATTAGTCAGAAGCTGGTGGGATTCACATGTGGATACCGCTTCAGAGTAGTTTTACAAACAACCAAAATGCAAACTAATTAATGGGTCAGGTTATTCACATTGTAAAAGAATGTCTCCATTGTACAGAAGGACTTGGAAATTCCTATGCCCATTTTGAAAGTTCCTACGTCCATCTGAAGTTTATGTATCGAAAGTTGTATCTGGAAAAGCGACATAAACTTCAGCCTTCATTCTCTAGAAGACTCATCAGTCATGCACCTGTAGTACTGAAGTGTGATTCAGTGGGAAAGGAAGATTCACACTTCTATTGAATTTTGCAGGAGCACAACTGTCTCAACAGAGTCCTCTTTATGGAGAGGTTTTAGGTCTCCGGTTAACAAAAGAGAGGAGGTAGGGACGGTTCTTCCACAATTCCTGCCCTGATGTCCTTTATAGACCACTCACCCTTCACTTTGTCCCCAGTCACTACGCACACAAAGGTGCCTGTGAACGGGGTCAGGGGCAAATCCTTCATGACAACTGCACTCTCCTGTAAGAGAAAAAAGAAAAGAATCTTACAAAATGCTGCCTTCCCAAAACAGACTTCTCCTTGTTTTCTTGGGAAATAAAGTGAGCTGCTATGTTGTTGTTATGTGCCTATTTTAGAAATGGCCTGTGGAAAGTGGGCATTCTGGCATACTTGCCATTGTGGTTAACAGAATTCATTCATTCGTTCATTCATGTATTCATTCAGCAAACCCAGGACACATGCTATACCATGCGCTCAGCTAGGCACTGGGGATACAGAGATAAAAGGCACAGCCTGGACCCTGAGGGAGCTCACAACTTAATGAGGGAAACGGGAAGTAACCAGGTAGCTACAGAAGTCCAATTTTTAAAAATTTAAATGATTATAACTTGCATTTATATTAAAACTATAATCAAAATATCAAATTCTCTCTGCCTGAATGAATGTCTTGTTCATTCATAAATCCCACATCAAATTCTACCTCATACAAGAAACATTTTTTTTCCAATTTTTTTTTTTTGCTTCCTGTCTCTTGGTCTTATTTAGTTTTTATTATTGCTTAGTTTTTAATTGATTTTCCTCCCTCTCTTCCCCTCCCCTCTTCTTCCCTCCTTTTCCTTTTTCCTCTTCTTTCCTCATCTCCCCTCCCTTCCACTTCAGTATCCTTGCATCTACCGTCCATCTACCTATCCACCTATCCATCCATCCCTCCATCTTTTTATTTCTGGCCATGCTTATACCTGGTTTCACAAATGCTTGTTAGGCTCCCACACAACTTGAAGTATATTCTCCCACTGCTCAAGCTCCTTTCAGTTGTCCAGCACATGTCCCATCTCCTAGTATGTCTTTAGAGTTCAGAATCCTGGGAGAGTTTCAGAAGCCCTCTGCTCTGCCCTCTAGCTGTGATCAATCCTGCTCCACTATACACTCCTTTCGGTTAGGGAATATTTTTTGATTAATTAGTTATTGGTTTTTCCTAAAATGTATGCATGGAATGTTCATAGATGATTTACTAAAAATAGATTTTATAAAAAATAAGTTTGGGAACTACTGTATTGTGCCAGTGGAGTGTGATTCTTCGTGAGGGTGATGTGTATACGGTTTTTCCCAGACTTAGTTCACCTTGGGAACTTTGCTGGTGGAGCAGTTCACAGCATTCTCATTCTGTGGAACATACCTGGGGGAACACTTGTGAGAGATTCCCTGGCTTAGCCTAATGCCTAGAGCAGGGTAGGTGCTCAACAGGTTTGAGTTGCATAAATAATTAAATATCTGTTAAAAAAAAAAAAGGCTCTGATAAATTTCTAGGCTATTGCTGTTGAACTGCCTTCTTCTGTATCTTCTGGTGACCAGGCTCACACACACAGATGAGCCTGCAACCCTTCAATTGTACAGTGATTCTCAGTGGTCTGACCCAAAGTTCTCCGACCATGTTCCATGGAAATATGTCTTTCAATGGGGGAGATTTGGGGACTTTGAGAAGTTTAGATTTTAATTTCCTTTCAAAAGTTTTATTTTTCAATATCTTTAAAAATAAAAATGAAAGATACTCAGATGTTACATTCCAGAATTTAGAGCACTGGAGAGCATCATCACATTAACTCAGGTTGCTAGGTAAACTTATTTTGTGCAGGTTTCAGAAACAAAAACAAATAACTTGAGTCATCTCTGTTTCACTGAAGAGGATACTGAGGCTGTGAGCCAAGGTGCTAACAAGCTCATGCTATTTGCAACTACATATCTTGTGAATCAGGATTTTCTCAACATTGTACAACCAAAACAAAACATAGCAGTAAAAAAGATACTGGGTAACACAGGCTCTACAACTGTCACCCATAACTCCTGATTTCAACGTGTCTGTATTCATCAGAGACTCCCTGAGTACCGCAAATGATTAACATGCTCAGCTACTAACTGAAAGCTTAGAGGTTCGAGCCTACCCACAGGTACTTTGGATGAAAGACCTGGCAATCTGCTTCTGAAAAAGTAGCCATTGAAAACTCTATGGCATACAGTTCTACTCTGACATGCATGGGGTTGCCATGAGTTGGAATCAACTTGGCGTCAACTGGTATTGGTACTGATATTCATCAAATGACCTTACTGTTTTTGCTAATTAACTGTAAATGTTATCTATTTGACCTTATATAAAACATTTTGAGTGCTCAACGAAAAACTCTAATTTTTTGTGTACACTGAAATTCTTGGCACCCTGGTGGTACAGTGGTTAAGAGTTGGTTAAGTGCTAACCAAAATGTCGGCAGTTCGAATCCACCAGCTGCTCCTAGGAAACCCTCTGGGGCAGTTCTACTCTATTCTATAGGGTCGCTATGAATCAGAATCCACTCCATGGCAACTTTTTTTATTTTTTTTAATTGCAATTCTGGTTAATCTCTGTGCGTTTAGGACTTAACAAGTATCTGGCAAAAAACACAGGCTTAAAAAAATTTTTTTAAAATGTTAGTTCAACTGAAATGGCAGTAACAGTATGGAGTAAAGAATGAGTCAGAGAAAGTTTTCAAAACGTTCAGAATAAGGTTGTTGAGAGATGGATGGAGGAGGAGGAGAAGGAAGAGGAGGGAAAGAAGGAGGAAGAGAAAGATGTATCCACCTTTCCTCTTCCCTTGGTACCTGATACATACCTAGAGGGCTGCTGGGGCAGTCATGCTTTCTGCAGCCCCCCTCGCTAACATCCTGCCCTCGGTCTTCCACGGAAGGGGTATGCTGTAAGTATATGTGACCTCAGGAACTGATTGTTGCTGGAGGTAAAGGAATGGAGGGAAAGGCCTGAGATCCTTGAGATTTCGATGGGAATAATTTACCAAATGGGGGAAGGATTGGTATTCACTAATGGTGTGTTAAAATGCAACAGCCTCTTCATGAAATATTCACGACTTTAAACACGTCTAATATTAAAGATTAAAAGTCCTGGGATTTGTCCTCGAGACTCCGAGGACTGATTTATGATCTGCCACAAGCCACAGGCCTCACGATTCATAACAGGAGAGGTAAAATGGCTACCTCTGGCTAAGGGACAGGATGTCAGGCTGGGGTAGGTAAGGAGGGATGGGGAAGGTAGCTCTTCGTTATGCAAAGGGCAAAGAATGAGGTCCCTAACTCTCCTCTCAGTGACTGGAGGAAAGGGCACAGCTCTTCCTCACCCTTCCTTTTGGGAATATTGGTGAGAATGAGAAAAGTATTCGGAAAAAGGTTGTTGCTGTATTCTTCTCTTTTCTCCTTGTGTGCTTACTAGGCAATTTTTCCCTGCCTCAAAATGAATCATTAATTATTGACACTCATTATACAGCAAATATTTATTTTGCAAATGAGAGGAATCTACCCTTTGGGCCCCCTACAGCTGACTGGAGAACAGGAAGTGAGGCAGAGGGAAAAGCGCTTGAGTTCTAGAAAGACAGATCTGGGTTCCAGATCCTCCTTTCCCATTCCCTAGCAGTGTGATTTTGGTGCAGTTATTTCACGTCTTTGGGTCTCAGTTTCCTAATCTGTAGAATGGGAGTAATAGCAATGCATTTCTCACAGAGCTGATGTAAGAATAAGTAGATGCTTAATAAATTAATTCCCTCTCCTTTCCCTCATTTCAACCTGGCCACTGGGTTCTGGTATATGCTCACATAATAGCCCTGTGGACACTGGGTAAGTAATTTTCTCCTCTCTGGGCCTTGGTTTTTTCCATCTGCGAAATGGAACGTTGGAGTAGACCGATGTTCATCAATTTTGGGGAGCCAATGAAAGTCTGCTGTGCTGTCTTCATTGCCTTACAAATCCCTCAACTTTATTTCCTGGACACCATTTGTTTTAGCCTCAGCTGGGATCACTCTTAACAGGCAAGCCAAGTGTCTCTGGCAAGATCACCATCAATGCCATCGCTATTGGGTTTATTGACTCCTGTTTGCCATTTTGCTGGCTCAGCTAACTCTCCACTGTTTGCAACAAAACATTTCCTTCTTGCAAGACGCTAAGCTTCTGATAACCAGAGCTGAAGATTAACCCCGTTCCCAGGTGAGTCCTTCCCTCGGTCCTGCTTCTGCACACCCAGGGCAGCTAGGCTGTCAAAGAACAGCTCTTCAGGGCCACGTGCAGACTTGGTTTCCTGGTGCGGACTGTGAATGCCCGTGCTCCTTGAACCCTGCCACAACAAGCTCATGACAGTGGAAGCTCCTTGAAAGAAGGAAGTATACCGTCTTGCTCGTCAGTGCACCCCCAGCATCTGCTGCACTTCCTGGTACACTGGGTGTTCAGTAAATAGATGTCTGAATACATGAAGATATGTATTTCACAATAGTAATGCCTATGTTAATAAAAAACCAAAAAACCAAACCCACTGCTGTCGAGTTGATTCTGACTCATAGCGACCCTATAGGACAGAGTAGAACGGCCCCACAGAGTTTTCAAGGAGCGCCTGGCGGATTCGAACTGCTGACCTCTTGGTTAACAGCCGCAGCACTTAACCGCTACGCCACCAGGGTTTCCTATGTTAATGGGTAGGGAAATTATTTTTTTTATTTGCTTATTTTCCCCACTGAACTGAAACTATCTTGATTACAGAAATCTCGTCTTCATCATCTCTGTATCCCAGTAATTAGGGTAGTGCTTGACACAGGGTAGGCAACTCATTTGTTGAATGAATGAATATATGAATGAATATACAAATACATTGTGATTGTCATGAATTACAGACTGAGTTCATTTAGAATGTCAGTGATTCTGGTGAAGACTGGAAGAAACTTTCTTACGTCCATGACAGGCATCTGCTCAGGAAAAGGAGGGTGTAAACATGAGTGGTGACGAAATGTCTAAAATAGAATTCTATTTCACATTAGAGCAGAAAGGCCCTTAAAGATCATGTCGGTCAAATCTTCCCAGCTTCATTTCTCAATCAAGCTCAGAGAGTGAAGGGATTTGGCCAAAGTCACTGGACAAGCCTTTGGGTCGGCCCAGGATCAGAACACAAGGCCCTTGGTCACTGCTTTAGTGTCCTTTCCGCTGCACTGGTGGCACTGATCCTTCAACATACCTGACAGTATTTTTTAGGAAAAACTGTTTTTCCTTTTTATTCCTCTGACATTTCTGAATTCCTATAATGAGAATGCATTACATTAATAAGCAGAAATTTAAAAAAGTAAAATGAAATTGAAATATCCTTAAGCACATTCAAAAATACATTTATATGTAATTGATAAGACAGACTTAAGAAAAGATCATAATCTCTTCATTAAAGTGGTTCCCATAAAGGAATTCAATTAAGTGAATTTTTGTCGTGCTAGTTACAAGAACTCTGTATTATCGTCTATAGACGAGTTGCATTGCTTTTAAAGTATTTACTATTTGTGTCTCCTAGGTCCTATTTATTGCCTTCTCATTTTATGTTATATGCAGTCTTACTCCATAAACTCTTGGGTAAAAACAACAGAACCTCTGGATTACAAACAATCTGACTTCACCTTGTATGGTGCTCTCCTAAGCCCTTCAGAGTGGACAGGTCATTCATCATAATCATATAAAGCAGGGGGGTTAGTGAAATTGTTCAGAGTATGGGCCTTGGAATCACCTTGTTTTGGATTCAAATCTTGGATCTGCCATTTAGACTTTGAATGAACTTGAACAAACTGGTTCACCTCTCTGAGCCTGTTTCCTTATCCGTGTTGTTGTTGTTGTTAGTGGCCACTGAGTCAGCCCTCGAATCACGGTGACCCTATGCGCAATGGAATGAAACACTGCCCGGTCCCTGTCACCCCCATGATCAGTTGCAAATTGAATTGTGATTCACAGAGTTTTCAAAGGCTGATTTTTAGAAGCAGATCACCAGGCCTTTCTTACTGGACTGTCAGTGTAAAGGTCTGCTGAAACCTGTTCAGTATCATAGCGACATGCAAACCACCAACATGTACTGACAGACAGGTGGTAGCTACACATGAGGTGCACTGGCCGAGAACTGTGCGAATTCTACCAATGAACGACCACTACCCCGTTCCTTATCTATGATGAGGCTGTTACCATGTATCTGCTAGAAGGTTCAAGTAATTACATATATACACACATATATATGTATACACACATATATGAAAAAAAGTATATACACACATAATTTTATTTATTTTGTTGTTCTCGAGAAAATACTTAGCAAAATAGGTACCAACTCAATAGTTTCTACACGTACCATTTAGTATAGTAACACTGCTTACATTCTTTGAGTTGTATAACCATTCTCACCCTCTTTTTCTGAATTGTTCCCCCCATTAACATAAATTCACTACCCACTAAGGTTCCTATCTAATCTTTCAAGCTGCTGTTGTGAATTTCATCCCATATAGATAGTTCTTAAAACAGCATAATGCTCAAGGCAGATTTTTTTTTTTTTTTTTTACTGTTAAACTAAACTATTCTTTGGTTTTAAGAAGACTTCAGGGGATATTTTGGATTTAAGGTTTAAAGATTATCTCAAGGCAATAGTTTCAGGGTTTGTCCAACCTTCATGGCTCCAGAAAGTCTGGAGTCCACGAGAATTTTAAATTCTGTTCTTCATTTTTCCTTTTGATCAGGATTCTTCTCCGGAGTCTTTGATCAAAACATTCAGTAATGGTAGCTGGGCACCATCTAGTACTTCTCGTCTCTTGGCAAAGGAGGCAATTGTTATGGAGGCAATTAGCCACGCATTCCATTTCCTCCTCCTATTCCTGACTCTTCTTCTCCTTCTGTTATTACAGGTGAATACAAACAAATTGTTGCGCCTTGGATGACCACTGTTAAGCTTTTAAGACCCCAGGCACTACTTATTAAACTAGGAAGTAGAACAGAGGCACTAAACATGTTGTTTTTAGGTGCTGTCAAGTCAGTTCTGACTCATAGCAACCCTATGTACAACAGAATTAAACACTGTCCAGTCCTGCGCCATCTTCAAAATCGTTGCTATGCTTGAACCCATAGGTGCAGCCACCGCGTCAACCCATCTCATTGAAGGCCTTCTTCCATTTTGCTGACCCTCTACTCTACCAAGCATGACATCCTTCTTCAGGGAATGGTCCCTGCTGACGTGTCTAAGTAAGTGAGACCAAGTCTCATCATTCTCACTTCCAAAGGATCATATGAGGCGACTAAAAATACCATGGCTTGGGTCAGGCATACTGTAGTCCTCAAAGTGATGTCTTTGCTTTTCAAGACTTTAAAGAGGTCTTTTGCAGCAATTCGCCCAATGCATTATGTTGTTTGATTTCTTGACTGCTGCTTCCATGGATGTTGACTGTGGATCCAAGCAAAGTGAATCCTTGACAATTTCAATATTTTCTCTGTGTATCATGATGTTGCTACTAAACATGTTATTAGGCCAATTAACTGGGGTGTCTCATGAAATCATGACCCTAAACCTCCAAACCAGGAAACCAAATCCCATGAGGTTTTTGGTTGTACACAGTCAGCCTCAGCAGCTATTATTATTATTATTTTTGGTCATTGTTGTAAATGTATCTATCACATAACTCTTGCCAATTTACCTTTTCACAGGTACACAACTTACTGACAACAATTACAATAATTGGCTGTACAGCCTTACCCTTAATCAATGTGATATTTCCACCACTGTTAACTCCTCTTTTCCCCTCCTTCCTGCCCTTGGTAACCACTGATAAATTTGTTCTCTATATACATTTGTCTTTTCTTGTCTTTTTATGTAAGTGAGGTCATACAATATTTATCCTTTCATGATTGACTTATTTCACTCAGCATAATGTCTTCCAGCTCCATCCATATTGTAGCATGTATCAAGACTTCATTTCTCCTATTGGCTGAGTAGCATTCCATTGTATGTACCTACCAAATTTTGTTTATCCATCCATCCTGTTGATGAGCATGGATGTTGTTTCCACCTTTTGGCTATTGTGAACAGTGCTGCAATAAACATTGGTGAAAAAGTATCTGTTTGAGTCTCTGCTTTCAAGTCTTTTGGGTACATACCAAGGAATGGAAAAGCTGGGTCATATGGTAGTTCTGATTAAGAGTTACAGCTGCTAACCAAAAAGTCAGCAGTTCGAATCCACCAGGTGCTCCTTGGAAACCCTATGGGGCAGTTCTACTCTGTCCTATAGCATCACTATGAGTTGAAATCAACTTGACAGCAATGGGGTTGGAAGTTCTATTTTTAGTTTTTTTTAGGAACTGCCACTGTTTTCCACAATACCATTTTGCATTCCCACCAGCAATGGGTAAGGGTTCCAATTTCCCCCACATCCTCGCCAATATTTTTTGCTTTCCTTTTTTTAAAATCTTAGCCATACTAGTGGGAGTGAAATGTTATCTCACTGTGGTTTTGATTTATACCTCTCTGATGGCTAACGATGCTGAGCGTATTTTCAATGTGTTTGGTGGTCAAGTGAATGTCCTCTTTGGTGAAATATCTATTCAACTACTTTGCCCATTTTATGATTGGCTTATTTGTGTTTTTGTTATTAAATTGTCAAAGTTTTATGTATATTTTGGTTATTAGGTTCTTACCAGATGTATGGTTTCTGAAGATATTCTCCCAGTCAGTAGGTTGTCTTTTCATTTTTTTGTAAAGTCTTCTGATGACCAAAAGTTTTTAATTTTTATGAGGTCTTACTTATTTTGTCTTTTGCTGTTTGTGCTTTTGTTATTATATTAAATAATCCATCATTAAAAGCTAGGCCTCACAGCATTGTCCCTGCTTTTTCTTCTAAGAATTTTATGGTTTTAGTTCACAGATTCAGGTCTTTAATCCATTTTGAATTTGTTTTTGTGTATGGTGTGAGGCATGGATCCTGTTTCATTTTTCTGCATGTGGAAATCCAATTTTCCCAGGACCATTTAATGAAGAGACTCTTCTTTCTCCACTGAATGGACTTAGCACCCTTGTCAAAAATCAGCTGACCACAGATGTACAGGTTTATTTCTAGACTCTCAGTTCTACTCCATCAACCTATATGTCTATTGTTATACCAGTACCAGGCAGTTTTGATTACTGTAGCTTTATAGTATGTTTTAAAATCAGGAAGTGTGACTCCGATTTTGTTCTTCTCTTTCAACATTGCTTTAGCTATTCAGGGCCTCTTGCCATTCTATATAAAGTTGAGGATTGTTTTTTATATTTCTGTAAAGAAGGCTGCATTGAATTGATCAGGATTGCATTGAATCTATAGATTGCTTTGAGTCATACTGACATCTTAACAATATTAAGTCCTCCAATCCATGAACATGGAACACTTTTTCATTTATTTAAATCTTCTTTAATCTCTTTCAGCAGTGTTTTATAGTTTTCATCGTATAAGTCCTTCATGTCAAAGATAAAGTGATTTTTGAAAAATACTTGGCAAACTTAGTCTTTGCCACATTTCTTCTTGCTGAGAACATCATAGCTGTTAGATGTTTTGTTATTACTGCTCCTCCGTGGTAAGGGCCCATTAAAAGGCTGTTTTAATGGGAAGAAAAGGTTCTTAGGAGGAAAGAAAGTCTCAATTCCAAGGTATGCCCTTTGATAAGCCAAATGGACCTCAGTTTCTCTATCTGTAAATTTGGGGCAACTTGAACGAAATAATCTCCAAGACTGGCCCCTGTGTTCTCAGAACCAGTAACATCTGCTTCCTTTATCTATAACTCCTTTTGAAGAAGATACAGGTATGGACCAGGGCATCAGCCAGAGGTTGCTGCTTCTTTTGCCCTCACAGCTCAGAGGAGCTCACTCCTGCCCATGAGAGTGCTGGATGAATGCAAAACCTTCTTCCTATGCCTGCCTGGCTGTCTGGCTCCTCTCATTCCACCCTATCATCCTCTTTAGGATTCCATTTTCACTTGCTTTCAACTCAGTCATCACTTATCATCACAGGCCAGGGATGCTGCCTGTTGTTCACTTTCCCATTTACTCTTCTTGTCACTGTGGCTTGGAAAGATGCCTCTCTGGGCCCTCAGAGCAAAAAGCATGGCTTCCTTCCTTATTCTGACTCCATGAGCCACCTCAGGCCTTTTTGCCTCTGTGTTCCTGGAGCTCATCTCAGAGTCAGGCATGTGGTTGGGGAGGAAACAGCTAGGCATAACATTACTGAGGGCCTGCTTGTGCTAGGAGTGGTGAAAGTCAGTTGACATATGCCATTTCATGTCATCCATGACTAGTACCGCAAGGAAGGTACTAGTGTCTTCAGTGTGAAATAAGGAAACTGAAGTTCGGACTCCACCAATCACTTGCCTAAGGTCATACAGTCAGGTCTTCAAAGCTAAAGCCCTATTACATCACCTCACACACCACAACAATAAACATAACCTCAGGGACAATAATAACAAGGAGAGCCACCACTAGTTTGGCGGTTATTATGTGCTAAATACAGGGGACTAAGGTGTACCTGACCCAGGCCATGGTATTTTCAATCTCCTCATATGCACGCAAAAGCTGGCCAGTGAATAAGGAAGACTGAAGAAGAATTAATGCCTTTGAATTATTGTGTTGGCAAAGAATACTGAATACACTGTGGACTGCCAGAAGAATGAACAAATCTGTCTTGGAAGAAATATCACCAGAATGCTCCTTAGAAGCAAGAATGGTGAGATCTGGTCTCACATACTTTGGACACGTTATCAGGAAGAACCAGTTCCTGGACAAAGACATCATACTTGGTAGAAGGTCAGCAAAAAAGAGGAAGATGCTCAATGAGATGGACTGACACAGTGGCTGCAATAATGGGCTCAAACATAGCAATGATTATGAGGATGGCGCAGGACTGTGCAGTGTTTTGTTCTGTTGTACATGGGGTCGCTACGAGCCAGAACTGACTCGAAGACACTTAACAACAACAAAGACGCTGAGGGTTAGGGAAGAAGTAAGAATCTTCAATTCACCCACATTTAAAGTAGCTACCTTCATGCTGATTGGTAAAGCATTGCTCTTCCTAACCTCCCCTGTTCAAATGGAAATACTTTACGAGGATTGTACTGCTAGCAGAAGTGACCCACAGGAGTAGCATCATATCTTCCGCTGAGCATCTATGTGTGCTAGCCTTACCTATGTAATTTCTGGCATCTGTGAAAACACTGGGAGGAAGATGGTATCAGCCCCACTTTGCACATTTATGAAGCTAAAGCTTAGACAGGAGAAGTAAGCTCCCCAAGGTGCCAAGCTTGTAAGTAGAGGAGTAAACATCCAAGGTCAGATTATTCTGATTCTTTCCAAGCCATGAAATGTTTCTCTAAGAGGACATATTTTAGGAGAGTGGGGAAAAAGGCACAGGGATGAGAGATTAGGAATGCCGAAGGGAAATTTAGTAACACTGCAGTAGATTGAATAATTGGTCTTAAGACCTCATTTCTATGCAGTATTATGTGTTCTCATCCTTGCCATGGCTGATGGTGGGCAGAGAGAATTTTCTTCTCCTATTGTTTGTCCTTAGGCTTGGCATATGACTTACTTTAGACAACGGAAAAGTAGAAGACATAATGTGAACCCAAGTTCGAAATGTGTTTATACAGTTTGGCTTGTGCTTGCCTTCTGCTATGAGAAAAACATGCTCCAGGTAGCAGTTGATCCAAAGAGGATAAGAGATACGTGGAGCAAATCTGAGCTCAATCCAAGCTTGAAGCCTAGTGCAGCTGAGTCCCAACTAGATCAGCCCAACCACTGATGTGAAACACTGGGGAAAACGCTTATATTGGATGACAATGAAATGTGCTTGGCTGTTATGGCAAAACCTGAAAGCTTCATGTCCCTACCTCTATGAATGATGGTCCCATTTTCTTGGAAATATTAGAAAACTTCTGACTGGATCATTTATTTTATCCTCATCATCCAAATTGTATTTGAACTCCACTGATTGTACCTCTCAGTGTCACTCAAATCCATTCCTTCCCTTCTCTCCTCACTGTCACTGCCATGGTTCAGGTTCTCAACACTGCATGTGCAAAAGTCTTGTCACTGGTGACTCTGCTCTCAGTGTCCCTGCACCTGATCTGGTGGATGGCCAGTCATTTTTTCAAATAACTTCTTCACTCATAGCCTGTCCCAAAAGGCTTCAGTGCCTTCCAGTTGTTCTCAGGGTAGAGTTCATACCAGCTGGTCTAGCATTCAAGGCCATTCATGACAGGTCCTAGCCAATCTTTCCAGTCTTAATAAGAGAGTTTCCTGAAGGCTCTAGGAAGATTCTTGCAGCAGGTCTATCCCGATCCCACTCCTTTAGAAAAGGAGTGCCTGAGAACTGGAGGATAGGGCTAAGGGAGACCAAAGGCTGAGAGGGAGCACGGGGCAAGGGAAAATAAGTGGCAATATGATTATTAGGCAAAGAAATGAAATCATTTGAACAATTTTGAATATAAGTGGTGTCGCTGGGGAATACATTTTACAATACTGACCCTAAGTTAGCTCTGTAAGCTTGGGCAATTCACTCTCCTTTTCTAAGCCTCAATCTTCTCATCTGTAAAATGAGTAGGTAGTAGTCAAACCTTGTTCAAGTTCCGATCCTTGTTTCCTTCTCTAACATACTGTGGTCTTATTTCTTGGTGTTAGCATCTCCCTGGGGGCTAGAGGGTGGGGAGTATGGTAGGAATCTGGGGGATTAGGAAATAGAGGCTTGGGAGACAGAGAAACACGACTGAAGTGAAATAACAAGAGAATGTAATTTGGATCTTTGTGCAGTGAGGAAAATTTCTTAAGAAGTCCATTCAGCCAAGTGTACCATGTGACTTGGGCCAGGTACCCTCCTTCTCTGGCACGGTTTCTCTATACAGTGAGGAGGTTGATCTTGATGACATCTCAGAAACCTCTCTTAAGTGTCTCTGATGTCCCTTCCTTTCTTACACTGCGGAGACGTTCCAGCCATGTTCTCCCCAAAGCACCTGAGACAAGCTTGGATGCCTGCATTTTAGCTGCCAGACCCTAATTGCCATTCATCAGCATGCCTCTGAGAGCAAAAAGCAAGAATAATCATAGGTGAAAAGGTTCCAGTGGTAGAGGCTCGTGATAGGGTCTGATGGAGATTAGAGTCCTTAATCAAGGCTACGTGAAGACTAGTTGGTATTGAGTCAGCTCATGTGGGCAGCTGGTGTGGGATGGTCCCAGGCTGCAGATGCCACCAGCCAGGCCACACCGGGACCCCTGCTTCAGGGTCTCAGCCAAAGTAATCCCTCTCCCCTGGCTGTACTCCCCATATCTCTAGCCTCCTTCATCCCTGAGTGTACCACACACACAAATATCTATGAATTAGTGTCTGGAAGAAAAACATATGGGAAAGAGGACTCCTTAAAAATTGTGGCTGACTGAGGATGGAGGGGGGTGAAGACATCTTACAAACAGCCTACCAGGGATACACACACGAACATCAACAACCGGGAAGGATCTGGCTCTAGGTGAGCAACTTGGACACATCTAACATGGGCACACAAAGCTGAGACCGCTGGGGCAGTGGTTTGCACTCTTCCTGCTACTCCTGCTCTTTATCCCAGAGCCTACATTATCACAGCTTCTCAGACAAAACTGGAAGGGGCTTGAGGAGCCAAGGGACACAGCCTGGTGAAAAGAAAAGGGAACCAAATCAATTTGAGGTTGAATCCTCAATCTATGAATTACTGACCATGCTGCTTGTATAAATCGCTGGACCTCTCTGTGCCTGTTTTCTCATCAGAAAGTAGAAGTCTTAAACCCAGTTTTAAAAACTGTCACAAGGATTGGTGGTAACGTATGGAAAACAATGACCACATTTCCAGCTGTGCAGGCAGCACTCAGTAAATGGTAGTGGTATTATCATTATTATTGCTGCCAGCACTGCTATCATTGCCATTGCTGGTATTGAGGCTGGGCTCCCCTTGGCCCTGTGTCCCCCATGCCTTGGTGCTCTTGCTCCTCTTGCTCCCTTCCTGGCTTCCTGCTATGTTAAATTCCTCTCCTTCTCCTCCCTGTGTGGTTCTTGCCTCACTTTCAGTTCAGACCTTAATTCTTCAGACCAGTTGCCATTCCTCAGTTTCTCTGTGCCTGGCCGAGGAGATACTGGGGTACAGAGATAGATCCATCAGATTCTTTGCCCTCAAGCAGCTGACACCCAACTATCTCAAGACGTGATTCTAGCTAGAAGGAGAGTGTCTTGGATTGAATTATGTCCCCCCAAAAATGTATCAGCTTGGTTAGGCCATGCATGGTTGTCCTCCATTTTGTGATTTTCATAAGTGTTATAAATCATAATCTTTGCCTGCGGTTTAAAGGATTAGGGTGGGATTGTAACACCATCCTTACCCAGCTCACCTCCCTGATCCAATGCAAAAGGAGTTTCCCTGGGGAGTGGCCTACACCATCTTTTATCTCTCAAGAGATAAAAGGAAAGGGAAGCAAGCATAATTGAAGACCTCATACCATCAAGAAAGCAGCACCAGGAGCAGAGCATGTCCTTTGGACCTGGGGTCCCTGAGCCGGAGAAGCTCCTTGACCGTGGGAAGATTGAGGACAAGGACCTTCTCCCAGAGCCGACAGAGAGAGAAAGCCTTTCCCCTGGAGCCGACACCCCGAATTTGAACTTGTAACCTACTAGACTGTGAGAAAATAAATTTCTCTTTGTTAAAGACATCCACTTGTGGTATTTCTGTTATGGCAACACTAGGTAACTATGACAGAAGGTCTATGCAAAGTGCCTCCAGAGTCAGAGGAGGCAGTGTTGAACTCTGCTCCAGGGTCAGGAGATACAACAGGAAAGAGGGAGTGGGACAGATAGGGTTAACTGTGCTGGGGGAATAAACCAAAAACCCAGTGCCTTCGAGTCAATTCCGACTCATAGTGACCCTATAGGTCAGAGTAGAACTGGGGGAATAAAAGAGCTGTTAAAAGATTACCATCTAGAAGTTGGGTAAACAGGAACCATACCCTGTCAACATGAGATAAGGCTGAAACAATCGTGAATTACTCTCTCCTTCTTAGTGTTTTTCTAGTCCCTTCCCCCTTTACAGGCTCCTGCATGCACAGAAGAACAAAGTGTGACTGCTATTTAACCTTCCTCAGCCCTCCGAAGATGGTGATGTAGAGCCAAAGATCAGTGCGCTTGCACTATATCCCATAATAAGCGATGCCAAGGGCTGCCGAGAAGACTCCATCTTGAATATCAGCAGGTCCCATCTTCGATTCCAGATGCATGTGCAGCCTAATTTACATGCACTGCCATTCTGAGAAGCACCCGCCCCTTGAAAGAACCCCACTAAATATTCTTTATTGTCTCCACCGAACCGATATGGGCCCTAGCCTTGCTTCCCTTTTTGAGTCAGTCTTTTGGAGAGGCTAAGATCCCCGCTGACTCCTTTTGCTTGACTCAAGCAAAATAAAGCTCGGAAGATAAAGTTGGTATTTCGGTGTACTCTTACTCAGGGAAAGACAAGGGCCCTTTGTGTCAGACTGGCAATTAGTAACAGGAGGATAAGAATAACGGGAGGAAATACAGAGTGGTTACTGCCAAAAGGTGTTCTATGTTCTTTATATCAATGCATGTGCTTCTCACAAAAACCCCATGAGAAGGCAGGTTCTATCATTCACCCCATCTTACAGACAAGGAGATTAAGGCACAGAGATGTTATGTAATTTGCTTGCTTAAGGCCACAAAGCCAAGAAGGTCAGAGCCCGGATCTGAATCCAGCCAGCCTAGCTGCAGAGGTTGTACTGATACATCGATATGCCATCCCCCGACCCCAGGATGTACTGCCACCCTCTAAAGGAGGGTTAAGATTTTTCCAGACTGAAGGAACAACAGATGCAAAGGCAGGTTACAGTACAAATGGAAATGGTGGGCCCTTTTGTGTTATATGCACCAGAGGCAGAATCAGAGGACTTAAAGGACACTGAGGAATGCAGTCCCAGGGAGCCCCCGTATCTCCTCTACAAAAAAAAAAAAAAACCCACTGCCATTGAGTCGATTCCGACTTACAGCAATTCTGTAGGACAGAGTAGAACTGCCCTGTAGGGTTTCCAGGGCTGTAATCTTTAAGGAAGCAGACTGTCACATCTTTTGCAGTGTGGCTGGAGGGTTCAAACCACTGACATTTTGGTTAGCAGCCAAGTGCTTAACCATTGTGCAACCAGGGCTCCTTTCTAGAAAAATAGTCATTGCAAAATGCTGAATTCAAGTGTCATGGGTGGAGAGAGGTGGTTTAAAGCAGAGAAGATAGATGCTAGAGTCAGAACAAGCACTGAACTCTGCATTTGTCACCTAATGGCTCTGTGACTTTGTAAAATCCGCTGTCTTTGGCCAAGATTCAGCTTCCTCATTTCTAAAAACTAGGTTAATCATACCTGCCCTTCTCATCGAACAACAAGAAGAGTGCCTGGTTCCCAGTATAAAAAGACACAAACGAAAGCAAAAAAAAAGTTGCTGTTGAGTCAGCTCTGACCCATAGCAACCCTACAGGTTAGAGAGGAACTCTCCCATAGGGTTTTCAAGGGATGGCTGATGGATTCGAAATGCCAACCTTTTGGTTAGCAGCCAAACTCTTAGCCACTGTACCACCAGGGCTCCATGTGGGTTGCATAAATATCACCTGCTATGGCTACAACTATAATACTTTGTCTTCTCGAGAGGCCCTTTGAAATCTTCTGTTCAGTTCTTTTACTTCATCAGTTCTTCCTTTTGCTTTAGCTGCTCGATGACCAAGAGCAAGTTTCAGAGTCTCCTCTGACATCCATCTTCGTCTTTTCTTTCTTTCCTGTTTTTTCAGTGACCTCTTGCTTTCTTCACGGATGATGTCCTTGATGTCATTCCACAACTTGTCTGGTCTTCAGTCACCAGTGTTCAATGTGTCAAATCTATTCTTGAGATGGTCTCTAAATTCAGGTGGGATATACTCAAGGTCATATTTTGGCTCTCCTGGACTTGCTCTGATTTTTTTCAGTTTCAGCTTGAACTTGCATATGAGCAATTGATGGTCTGTTCCACAGTTGGCCCCTGGCCTTGTTCTGACTGATGATATTGAGCTTCTCCATCATCTCTTTCCACAGATGCAGTCAATTTGATTTCTGTGTGTTCCATCTGGCGAGGTCCATGTGTATGTGTATAGTCGCCGTTTATGTTGGTGAAAGAAGGTTTTTGCAGTGAAGAAGTCATTGGTCTTGCAAAATCCTATCATTGGATCTCTGGCATTGTTTCTATCACTAAGGCCATATTTTCCAACTACTGATCCTTCTTCTTTGTTTCCAACTTTTGCATTCCGATTGCCAGTAATTATCAGTGCATCTTGACTGCATGTTCGATCAATTTCAGACTGCGGCAGCTGATAAAAATCTTCTATTTCTTCACCTTTGGCCCTAGTGGTTGGTGCGTAAATTTGAATAATAGTCGTATTAACTGGTCTTCCTTGTAGGCATATGGATATTATCCTATCACTGACAGCGTTGTACTTCAGGATAGATCTTGAAATGTTCTTTTTGATGATGAATGCAACACCATTCCTCTTCGAGTTGTCATTTCCAGCATAGTAGGCTATGCTTGTCTGATTCAAAATGGCCAATACCAGTCCATTTCAGCTCACTAATGCCTAGGATATCAATGTTTATGCATTAAACGTCATTTTTGAAGATTTCCAATTTTCCTAAATTCATACTTCGTACATTCCAGGTTCTGATTATTAATGGATGTTTGCAGCTGTTTCTTCTCATTTTGAGTCGATCCATAACAGGAAATGAAGGTCCCGAAAGCTTTACTCCATCCACGTCATTAAGGTCGACTCTACTTTGAGGAGGCAGCTCTTCCCCAGTCATCTTTTGAGTGCCTTCCAACCTGGGGTGCTCATCTTCCAGCACTATATCAGACAATGTTCTGCTGCTATTCATAAGGTTTTCACTGGCTAATGCTTTTCAGAAGTAGACTGCCGGGTCCTTCTTCCTAGTCTGTCTTAGTCTGGAAGCTCAGCTGAAACCTGTCCTCCATTGGTGACCCTGCTGGTATCTGAATACCAGTGGCATAGCTTCCAGCATCACAGCAACACACAAACACCCACAGTACAACAATGTGCAAAGAGCTGGAGATGGAAAACCAAAAGGGAAGAACAAGCTCAGTGTTTCTGAAGCTGAAAGAACTGAAGAAAAAATTCAAGCCTTGAGTTGCAATAGTGAAGGATTCCATGGGGAAAATATTAAATGATGCAGGAAGCATCAAAAGAAGATGGAAGGAATACACAGAGTCATTATACCAAAAAGAATTAGTCGATATTCAACCATTTCAAGAGGTGGCATATGATCAGGAACTAATGGTACTGAAGGAAGAAGTCCAAGCTGCTCTGAAGGCACTGGCGAAAAACTAGGCTCCAGGAATTGACGGAATATCAATTGAGATGTTTCAACAAACAGATGCAGCGCTGGAGGTGCTCACTCATCTATTCGAAGAAATATGGAAGACAGCTTCCTGGCCAAATGACTGGAAGAGAGCCATATTTATGCCTATTCCCAGGAAAGGTGATCCAACCGAATGTGGAAATTGTAGAACAATATCATTAATATCACATGCAAGCAAAATTTTGCTGAAGATCATTCAAAAATGGCTGCAGCAGTATGTCGACAGGGAACTGCCAGAAATTCAGGCCGGTTTCAGAAGAGGACATGGAACCATGGATATGATTGCTGATGTCAGATGGATCCTGGCTGAAAGCAGAGAATACCAGAAGGATGTTTACCTGTGTTTTATTGACTATGCAAAGGCATTCGACGGTGTGGATCATAACAAACTATGGATAACACTGCGAAGAATGGGAATTTCAGAACATTTAACTGTGCTCATAAGGAACCTTTACATAGATCAAGAGGCAGTTGTTTGGACAGAACAAGGAGATGTTGATTGGTTTAAAGTCAGGAAAGGTGTGCGTCAGGGTTGTATTCTTTCACCATACCTATTTAATCTGTATGCTGAACAAATAATCCAAGAAGCTGGACTATATGAAGAAGAACGGGGAATCAGGATTGGAGGAAGACTCATTAACAACCTGCGTTCTACAGATGACACAACCTTGCTTGCTGAAAGTGAAGAGGACTTGAAGCACTTACTAATGAAGATCAAAGACGGCAGCCTTCAGTACGGATTACACCTCAACATAAAGAAAACAAAAATCCTCACAACTGGACCAATGAGCAACATCGTGATAAATGGAGAAAAGATTGAAGTTGTCAAGGATTTCATTTTTCTTGGATCCACAATCAACAGCCATGGAAGCAGCAGTCAAGAAATCAAAAGACGCATTGCATTGGGTAAATCTGCTGCAAAGGACCTCTTCAAAGTGTTGAGCAGCAAAGATGTCACCCTGAAGACTAAGGTGCACCTGACCCAAGCCATGGTATTTTCAATCACATCATATGCATGTGAGAGCTGGACAATGAATAAGGAAGACTGAAGAAGAGTTGACGCCTTTGAATTGTGTTGGTGAAGAATATTGAATATACCATAGACTGCCAAAAGAACAAACAAATCTGTCTTGGAGGAAGTGCGGCCAGAATGCTCCTTAGAGGCAAGGATGGCGAGACTGCGTCTTACATACCTTGGACATGTTGTCAGGAGGGATCAGTCCCTGGAGAAGGACATCATGCTTGGCAGAGTACAGGGTCAGTGGAAAAGAGGAAGACCCTCAACGAGGTGGATTGACACAGTGGCTGCAACAATGAGCTCAAGCATAACAACGATTGTAAGGATGGTGCAGGACTGGGCAGTGTTTTGTTCTGTTGTGCATAGGGTCGCTATGAGTCAGAACCAACTCGATGGCACCTAACAACAACATGGCTACAACTGTTATTAGAGAGTAGTGTTCTCAACGTTCTTTCCTGACCATGGCTTTGACTCTAGACACTTTGGTTACAACATGGAAAAGGAAAGACTAAGGGATGCTTAGAGTTTGTTAAGCACGATGTGTTTGATTTACCATTTCTCATTTAATCTGGCAAACCACTCTGGGAAGCAGGTACTAGTGCCATCCTGGTTTTGCAGGTGAAGTTCCCAGGAGTTGAATGAGTAGCCCTAGTTCATACGGCAAGAAAGTGACAGGGTAGGACGTGAATCCAGGTCTGCCTGACACTGAAGTTGGAAGTCCCACCCAGGCTCCCACACTATGTAGCATGAAAAAGTTCAGCGTAGCTCTGTGACTCCCTCAAAATGATTCACCTTCATGACCCTACCTAACCATCTGCCAGACCTCTGATGGCACTTAAAGGGATGTAAAATAAGATACTGTGATGTGGCTCTCAATACCATGGGACCTTGCAGCTCTGTTTTCCCTTGAGTTGCTGGGTAGCTTTACTCAAGCCATTTCATCTCTCCGAGCCTCATGCTTCTAACCCAGAGAACAGGCAACACAAGGCCTGTCCTGCTCTCTTTGACAAGGATGCTCTCAGGATAAAATATATACTTAAACCGTTCAGAACCCATGATGCCTACTAATGCAGCTGTTTCCTGCTTGAACAAAATCTGAAACAGCACATTGAAATGTACAAATAAATTAAGCAGGGGGTAATTATTCATTTTGCAAAAGAGTTCTTCACAGAAGAGACTCACTGAAGTTTTTTTTTTTTTCCAAGCTCCATCTATCTTTGTGCGTTTAGAATCAAATGTTCTTCACAGAAGAGACTCACTGAAGTTTTCTTTTCCAAGCTTCATCTACCTTTGTGTGTTTAGAATCAAATTTTCTTTATAAAATTAAAGCAAAAAAATCAATGATTTTGCAGACGCGCGTTCTGTGTCCAGCAGGCCACACTTGTCTGCCTATCCTGCCATGTCATCGATAGCACAAAGCAAGGGGGTTCAGAGACCCATGGGGACGGGGGCAGAAAAGGGAAGGGTCTTTGCCTGGATCTAGTCATGTTTCGGAGTAAACGAGGAAAACCTGTGGGTAAGATGTGAGTGTCCACACTCTGTTTTCAAGGGGTCCCTTCCTCCCAGTGACCTCTATTATAGGCAGATGGTCAGTGTCACGCCAGCTTCCCTGAGAAACTAGAGAACTGTCATTTCCAGGTCCTTCCATCTGGAATATTATACCATTTTACAAAATGTGTTAAGCTCAGCTGAACCCAACTAATTTTCACTTTGCTAATCACATTCCTAATTGTGTTCATATTCATTTTTCTTGCTTTCCCCTCTTCTCCTTTCCCCTCTTCTGTTTTATGGTCCCCATCCCCTCCCCGCAGCCCACATCTCTATTTATCCATATCTGTGTTTGTGTAGTTGTCTCAGTTTCTCTTCAGTCTCTCTTTCTCTGTCTTCCTTTCTGTATGTTTCTCTATATTCCTCACTGTCTGTCTGTCTCTCTCTGTCTTCCTTTCTCTTGTAGCACTCTGCAGTGGAAAGAGCTTGAGTTTAGAGTAAGAAAGTTCTGAGTTAAATTCCCAAATCCACCTTGATTTCCTTATCCACAAATAGGAAACAAAAAGTAGTCTGTTTGCTTCAAAGGGTTGGTATGAAAATTAAATAAGATACAGTATGTAAAGGTACCTGTTGTGTTGTTGGGTGCCACTGAATTGATATTTGACTCATGGTGACCTCATGTGACAGAGTAGAACTGCCCCACAGGCATTTTTATAGGAAAAGACCACTTGGTTTTTCTCCTGAAGAGTCACTGGATGGGTTCAAACTGTCAATCTTTCATTAACAGCCTAGTGCTTAAGGGTTGGCCCCCAGGGCTCCACAGAACACAGGAGAAGTTCACTTTCTTTTAATTCCAATCCCCTTTCCTTTCTTCCTCTTGTTCTTGATTTCTCCCATTTTCCTTCTTCCCCTTCCTTTTCCTTCACTGCCCCTCCCTTCCTTTTCATCCTGTCCAGGCTCTTTGCTCCCTCTCATGCATAGACACACCACAGCCTCCTGCCCCAGTCAGCCCCTACTTCTGGCAATGATTTAATTGTAGAACAGCCCAGGTTCCTATTACTAAGACTCACATTCTTTTTCAAAACATTTTACAGTACATTTACTAGTATATGATGGAAAATGAAGCAATGCATGTTGAAGTGGCCCACACCAGGTTTCCCTAGGGAGTCAGAGTCCACTGATACGTCCATCCTCTGGACCATCTGAGAAGTTGTAACTGGCTGTTCACACCTGACCAGGCCTGGATTGTTCTGGGCATTTTGGATTCCTGAATCTTCTGTCCTCTGGAAGAGTCTCAAAGTGATAAGCATACAATGCATACACCCCTGCCCCCATACACACGCCCCGTTGCCTATTAGAAATCCATCTGTCATTGTGTATTGTCAACTCTGTAGGACAGAGTAAGACTGCTATGTGGGGTTTCCTAGGCTGTAAATCTTATTTATTATTTTTTTTTAAAGACTGGTAGCTTATTTTATTTATTTATCAAAAACCAATCTGCTTCTAAAGTTCATACTTCATTGTACTTTAGATGAAGGTTTACAGGGCAAATTAGTTTCTCATTAAGCAATTAAACACATATTGCTTTGTGACACTGGTTGCCCAACCCCACGCCATGTCCACACCCTCCCCTTCTCGACCCTACGTTCCCCATTACCAGCTTTCCTGTCTCTTCCTGCCTTCTCGTCCTTGCCCCTGGGCTGGTGTGCCCATTTAGTCTTGTTTTGTTTTATGAGCCTGTCTAATCTTTGATTGAAGGGTGAACCTCAGGAGTAACTTCAGTACTGAGTTAAAAGGATGTCTGGGAGCTATACTCTCGGGGTTTTTCCAATCTGCCAGACCAGTAAGTCTAGTCTTTTTTGTGAGTTAAAATTTTCTTCTATATTTTCCTGCAGATCTGTCTGGGACCTTCTATTGTGATCCGTGTCAGAGCAGTTGATGGTGGTAGCTGGATACCAGCTAGTTATGCTGACTCAGTCTGGTGGAGGCTGTGGTAGTTGTGGTCCATTAGTCCTTTGTATTAATCTTACCTGTGTGTCTTTGGTTTTCTTCATTCTCCCTTGCTCCAGATGGGGTGTGACTAGTAGAGTATCTTAGACGGCTGCTCATAAGCTTTTAAGACCCCAGATTCTACTCACCAAAGTAGGATGTAGAACATTTTCTTTATAAATTATGTTATGCCATAATTGAGCTAGATGTCCACCGAGACCCTAGGCTGTAAATCTTTACAGGAGCAGATTGCCAGGTCTTGTCTCCTGCTGAGCAGATGGTGGGCTCAAACTACAGACCTTTCAGTGAGCAGCTGAGTGCTTAACCACTGCACAACCAGGGCTCCTTTAGAAATACATCTAGTAAAGTTTTAATTAAGAGATTAATCAAACTGCAATCAAAAGGCTGGAACACACACACTCCTCCTCTTCAGAGGTCTTTAATCTTTGAAAGGAAAATTTCCTTCAGTTAAGTGGGAGAAGAGAGGATTGGGTGGTGCAAAGGGTCAGATGGTATCAAATAGCCAGAAAAGGCTAGTTAGTCCTCCTGCGAAGTGCTGCACTTTATTATTTTTTTTAAATAATTTTTATTGAGCTTTAAGTGAACGTTTACAAATCAAGTCAGTCTGTCACATATAAGCTTATATACACCTTACTCCATACTCCCACTTACTCTCCCCCTAATGAGCCAGCCCTTCCAGTCTCTCCTTTCATGACAATTTTGCCAGTTTCTAACCCTCTCTACCCTCCTATCTCCCCTCCAGACAGGAGATGCCAACACAGTCTCAAGTGTCCACCTGATACAAGTAGCTCACTCTTCATCAGCATCTCTCTCCTACCCATTGTCCAGTCCCTTCTGATGAGTTGTCTTCGGGAATTGTTCCTGTCCTGGGTCAAGAGAAGGTTTGGGGACCATGACCGCCAGGATTCTTCTAGTCTCAGTCAGACCATTAAGTCTGGTCTTTTTATGAGAATTTGGGGTCTGCATCCCACTGATCTCCTGCTCCCTCAGGGGTTCTCTGTTGTGCACCCTGTCAGGGCAGTCATCGGTTGTGGCCGGGCACCATCTAGTTCTTCTGGTCTCAGGATGATGTAAGTCTCTGGTTCATGTGGCCCTTTCTGTTTCTTGGGCTCATAGTTATCACATGACCTTGGTGTTCTTCATTCTCCTTTGATCCAGGTGGGTTTAGACCAATTGATGCATCTTAGATGGCCGCTTGTTAGCATTTAAGACCCCAGACGCCACATTTCAAAGTGCGATGCAGAATGTTTTCATAATAGAATTATTTTGCCAATTGACTTAGAAGTTCCTTTAAGCCATAGTCCCCAAACCCCCGCCCTTGGTCCACTGACCTTTGAAGCATTCAGTTTATCCCAGAAACTTCTTTGCTTTTGGTCCAGTCCAGTTGAGCTGACCTTCCGTGTATTGAGTATTGTTCTTCCCTTCACCTAAAGTAGTTCTTATCTACTAACTAATCAGTAAATAACCCTCTCCCACCTTCCCTCCCTCCCCCCCTCGTAACCACAAAAGTATGTCTTCTTCTCAGTTTATACTATTTCTCGAGATCTTATAACAGTGTTCTTATACAATATTTGTCCTTTTGCCTCTAATTTCACTCAGCATAATGTGTTCCAGGTTCCTCCATGTTATGAAATGTTTCACAGATTCGTCACTGTTCTTTATCGGCAAAGTGCTGCACTTTAAATGGTTTTGTAAGGCTCCTTCTGCACATAAATCTGCCATTGCACCTTCCCTTTCATCATGATTTAGTCTTTTGTGGGTTAAGCATTGCTAACACTCAGAGGTTCTTTTTGCCCCTGATTTAATAATTCCCCATTGCTGAACACTTGCAAGCACCATTAATACAGCAGGTCCTTTGTCCTGACTATAATCTTCACAATAACCTAGTGAAGGTGAATACTTTTTCCTTTTATTAAAGAGAGCAGGAAATTGAGACTTAGGGGAAATAAGTGATTTGTTCAAAATCCTATCAATAGTAAGGGACAGAGCCCAGATTTTAACGCAGGTCTGTCTGAGTTCAATGGCTACGCTCTTTCCATTTTGCTGACTGCCTCTCCAAAAACAAAACGGAGCCCAACGTCAACACAACTTGATGATGAGCTCCCTGGGGGTGGTGTCAGTGCCTCTGCTGCTTCTGTCCCTGGTGACTCACTCAGTCTTGGGGCTCAGTCAATGTTCGTGAAAGAAAGATATTAATGAAGGCTTATGGGGGAACTGGCCAGGCCCCTGGTGCACTATACAGAAACCCTTACTTGCATGAATGAGTATACCTGGTCCAAGCCTCCAAAACAAGCCTGCCAAAGCACTGCCAGAGCCAACATCTGCTTCACACTTTGTAAAAGATTCCTGAAGGCAATAACTCGGGCTGCAGCTGGGGGCCGGGGGGCGGAGGGGAGCTACATACAAAGGATACAATAGTTTGCCTGCTTAAGATGTTCTCAAGAGGTAGTACAATCAAGCACTGGCATGGAGAATCTGGAGACCTCTGCTGGGTCACTAACCCTCCCTGAACCTCAGCCTCATCAGGTGTAGAATGAAGGGGTTGGACTAGATGATCTGTATAGTTCCTTCCAGTTCTGGAACTCTTTGTTCTATGACGCTCTAACTTGCCACAGCTAGGAGAGTCTTTGAAGGCACCAAAGGCTGGAGAGGCAGCTGTCATGAATTAATATTTTTTCCCTCCCCAAAGAGTCTAGAAACTTGGAGTAAGCTAGAGACTCACACAGAATTTTTCAATTGGCAATGGTGCCTGGACTAGGGTGAGGTGGGTGAGGTGCTTACAGTGCAAAACTGAAGACGGCACTCAGGGTCATGCAAGTGTAGGATTGGCACCTGAGAGGAGTGTCCTCTTCAAGTGTCCTCACTAGGTTCAGTCTAGTCCCAACCCTGCATAGCACAATACAGAATCATGAAGTAGAAGTTCAGTAAGGCTCTATTCAGCTCCCTCACTGGTGACACATTTTTTTTTTTTTTCCACTCTCTCTCTTCACCTCTCAACCTAGGTCATTGGTATCTTCTTGCCCTGGGTCCTACCCTTAGAGACAGTGTGAAAATGGTCTAGCTCACACACGTGTAGGGAATATAGCAAACAGTGTCATCATTTCTGATGTCAAAGTCTGAAATCAACTGACTACACAGGAAGCTCCAAGGGGCAAAGGGTGCAGCATTTTTTGCTCACTAGCCCCAACGCTGAGCACTTATGAAGGTGAATACTTTTTCCTCTTATTAAAAAGCGCAGAAAATTGAGACTTGGGGGAAATTGAGTGATTTGCTCAAAATCCTACCAATAGTAAGGGACAGAGCCAAGATTTTAACCCAGGTCTATCTTCAATGGTTACAATAAATACTGGGAAACAATGAAACGTAGTATCTGGATTCCGACCACTTCTCTTCACCCCTACTACTACCACCCTGGCCCAAGGCACCAACATATCTGGCCTGGATTATTGCATCTATCTTCTAACAAGCTTCCTTGCTACCAAACTTGCTTCTGTCCCTACAAAGTGTTCTTAGTAGAGCAACCAGAGTGAGCAGGTTAAAATATACATGAGATGGAATCACCCCTCTGCTCAGAATCTTCCAGTGCCTCCTCATTGTGTTCAGGTGGGGCTCTGCAAAGTCCCACGGGCTCTTGTTCTCTGACTTCTTTCTGACCCCATCTTCTATTATCCTCCTATCACCCAGTGCGGCTCAGCCACATTCCCTCCATGTTCTTCCTCAAATATGTGTGGCACAGCCCCCTCACAGCATTTGTACTGGCTGCCCCCTTTTCCCCTAGATAGCCACAAAACATGCTTCTGCTCCCTTACCTTTTCAATGTCTTCCCTGGCCAGCAGGCTTAAATTTGCAACACCCTCTCCTCAGCAAACTCTTCTTACAACATTTTTTCATAGCACTTGTCATTTTCTAACATGCAATAGTTTATTTATTTATTCTACCTTATATTTTAAGTATTAATCCCCCTCTGCCCCACTAGCATGTGAGTTCCATGATGACAGAGATTTTTGTCTGTTCTGTTCATCATGTCAGTGTCTGACATACTGCTTAAATTGGGTGCTTGATCACCACTCCTTGAATGTTCAATGAACAAATACATACGGGAGTGAAACACCAAAGCCAGTCAATCAATTTGCATGTAAAAGTATTAAATCAATCCATTAGACCAGGGGTCAACAAATTTTTTCTGTTAAGAGCCTGATAGTAATTATTTTAGGTTTTGTAGACCATAGGGTCTTTATCATGTCTACTCAACTCTGCCATTGTATTATGAGAACAGATAGAGACAATACGTAAACTAATGAGCCCAGCTGTATTCCAATGCCAACTTCATTCACAAAAAGTAGTACTTGGCCTGTGGGCCATAGTTTGTTGACCCCTGCATTAGACTGTTAACTCCACTGGGCCAGGCACTGGGCTGGTTCTGCTTCCTTTGGAATCCACAGTTTATAGCACAGTACGTAGCATATTGTTATTAGTCAATAAATATTTCCAATGAGTGAAATTTAGTTCTTTGTTGTCTATCACAGCACTGTCTTACAGAACTTTCTGAGATGACAGAAATGTGCTATATCCCTGCTGTCCAATATGGCAGTCACCAGCCACATGTGGCTATTGAACAGTTGAATGTGGTGAATTTGACCGAGGAACTGAATTTTTTATTTTATTTCACTTTAATTAATTTACATTTAAATTTAAGTATATACATACGGCTAGTAGCTGTATTGCAATCATTCTTTTGCTTCATGATCCAACTCTAGTCCCTCTCCATCCAGCAAGTCTTCCCTGGCTGCTAAGTCTCCTAGTAACTATTTTTTTCTTTGTGATTCTACCATATTTATTCCATTAAATCCGTGTTTTGGATCACAGTTGTAATAGTAGCCAAAGTTTATTGAATTCTATGTGCCAGGCATTGTTCTAAGTGCTTAGTATGCTTTATCTAGTTCAATCCTCATAACAATCATCTGAAGATTTTTATACTATTGTTAACTCTGCTTTAAAGTTAAGAAAAATGGAGGTATAGAGAGTAAGCAAAGTGACCAAGGTCATGTAGATCCTTAGTCATTTTAATCCCACTCGTTTTGAATCTAGAGCCCAAGCTCCTGACCACCACAAAATGTTGCCTCTTATTAAGTATAGAAACTTGTATCAGTCCCATATTTCCTGTGTGTATATGTTGTCTATCCTTCTGGAGAGAAAGAAGCATTTCTCATCCTCTTTGCACATTCTACAAAGTCAGAGTTGAACATAGTATTGGCTTTCAATCCAAATTTGTAGTATATGGATTTTTAAAGTAAAAAAATATATATATGTTTAGAAGTTTTCTCAAATGTTTTGGATTTTTTTTTCCTCTGGAAAATAATAAAACATACATCTATTGCATTGGGCAAATTGCTGCAAAAAACCTCTTTAAGTGTTAAAAAGCAAAGATGTCACTTTAAGGACTAAGGTGTGCCTGACCCAAGCCATGGTATTTTCAATCACTTCATATGCATGTGAAAGCTGGACAATGAATAAGGAAGACCTGAGCAGAAGTGATGCCTTTGAATTATGGGTTGGTGAAGAGTATTGAATATACATACCATGGACTGCCAAAAGAACAAACAAATATGTCTTGGAAGAAGTACAGCCAGAATGTTCCTTAGAAGCAAGGATGGTGAGACTTTGTCTCATGTACTTTGGACATATTATCCGGAAGGACCAGTCCCTGGAGAAGGACATCATGCTTGGTAAAGTAGAGCGTCGGTGAAAAAAGAGGAAGACCTTCAACGAGATGGATTGACACAGTGGCTGCAACGATGGGCTCACACATAACAATGATCTCTGGGATGGTGCAGGACCTAGCATTGTTTCATTCTGTTGTACACAGGGTTGCTACGAGTCTAAACTGACTCGACAGCACCTGACAACAACAGCAACATATATAACAAACATATTCGTTGAATATAATTAAATATATTATCTAATTTAAATGCCAGTAGATTATATTTGTGATGATAAAATCTGGTCTTAAAAGCTGAAGTGCTCCTCCTTTTTGGTAGCTGTACCCCAGAGATGATCACCAGAGATGTCTCAGGTTACCTTCTTATATGAAAATTTGCAATATGAGATTTTAATTCTCCCACAACAACTTTCAAGTGGAGAAGCAAAGGTCACCTTCTACTTTTAGGGGGACTAGCAAGTTCCCAATAAGGCAGTTTTCAGGGTCTCTTCTGCAGCCCATTCTAAATGTCTTGTCCTTCCCAGTTTTTCTGCTGCAAGCTCCCTGAAATTTTTATGACCTCATCTTTGACACAGATTGTCATTTTTTAAAGGACCTCAACCCTCTTCCACAACATAACATTTTACAACACATTTAAACCAAATATAGCAAGACTCCCAAACAGAGATATAAAATGGTTTGTCTACAACTCATAAATGCTGTCACAGTTCCACCTCTCAGTTCTGTATTTTTCCCTTGTCCACAAAACAATTGGGTCCTTTTATTTTTTCAAGTCAACTTACTCTGTGAATTTCGAAGGATTCATACCTACTTCTGAGAATTCTTTGCAAATACCTATCAGATGAAGACTGCCTCTCTCTTTTCAATGCTAAGCAAAATCTTACATGCACTGACTCATCAAAACAATGGATTGTCTTTTTAGTCTGGGTCCAAATCCCAGCTGTGATATTTAGTAAATATATGACTTTGGGAATGCCAGTCAACTACTGTAAGGCACAGCTTCTTCTATGGAAAATGAAGGCAATAATAACTACCTAAAAGTGTTGTTACAATGATCAAGATGGTTATATAAAGCTGCAGCATGGTGCTTGGTGCTTTGTTAAGTGAATAACAAATTGTAGATGCTATTATCATTCCAGTATTCAAGTAGCTCCTGATAGTTCACCAAAAGTCTTTTAACTGGAAACTGTATCTGGCTGTTGTCTAATCACTCCTATCTGCTATTCTTAGATAATGAAGCATCAAATGGATCAATCTGATGAGATAAAGGGGCTCTTATGATTAGCCGAGTCATTTCACAGAATTTAAGCAGAAAAATCCAGGTTTGCTGTTTTTGTCTTGCATGTCTGAATAATAAGACATGACACTCTTTAACTGACACTTCATTAAGGTGAGTTTTGTTTAATTCAGGTTCTGGTCAAGTTCAGAACCAGGGAATGATAAGGTAGAGAATACTGTAGATTCTGAGGATCAGCCTGATTCCATGGAGGACCTGATTTTCCTAGCTGAGGCCCAAGCGTAGCTGGACATGGGCTAATCCTGAATAGATCTTACTTTATTTGATTTCAAGAAAGACAAGTGGTATTCCCACTCAAGGGAAAAGGTAATTTTCAGAAGATAATTAGCTGTACCAGATAAGACTTCAGTGCACACACACTTGAGACAGTGTCATTGTTCAGCACCCTGAGAACTATCCATGGTCCTGACACTAAACCTCTACATTCTACCCATTTACCAAGCTTTGACCATTCACAACCTGAAACTTTTTTTTCCTCCTCTCCATCCCTTCTTCCTTCTCTTCCTTTTCTCCTTCCTCTCATCCTTCCTTCCTTCCTAGAAAATATATATTTATACAGAATATATTTCACTCCCTGAGATAAAGCAATAAATGAAACAATAAAAGTTCCAGTCTTTATGAATCTCATCTACAAATATATCCTCTCTGATCTGCCAGCAGGTTGGCTATCTACAGATAGATCCTAACTCATTTAACTGTATATGTCACTTGCACCCTATCTCATTTCAATCCTACATCCCCTAAAAACCTCCCAGGTCACAATCTCCTTCAAGGCAGGGATGTTCTCCATCCTGCCCACTCTTGGACTTTCAAGCTCCATAAAGTCCTTGTATCCTTTTACATTTTAATGGCACAGGGCTCAGAAAATAATAGAAACAATCTATAAACATGGGAAATATTCAATATACTATAAGACAGCTATATGACATAACTGTACACACTGTGTCTTATTTATATCCTATTACAAATAAAAAGTGGCTGCTGAAGACATGAAAATAAACTGAATATGATGGCGAACATGACTGAAGTTCATATCCACTGTGAAAGGAAAATTCAATCTACTTTAAATGTCATTTACAAATTGTTTCAATCATACTTACGCTCTAAGTTATTAGCGCTTAAAAGGTCATAGAAGCATAGATTTTGAACGAGGAAATATCTTAGAAATTCTTTAAGGTTATAATTTGTATCTTGCTACTAATTCACTGACATTCACCAACTTGTTTAGCCTTGGTGGTCCTCAGTCTCCTCATCTGGATTAGACTAGTTGATCTTTAGGGATCCCTCTTGCTCTAAAATTATGTTTTCATTCCTGGCCTTGTTAAAGAGGACGACTGTGAAGTTCATGGAATGTGACATATCAAGGTCAAGTGGCAAATATGTGGCAAAACTGGAACTAGGATCGAAAATATGTGACTCTTTCCATTGCACAAGTTTAGAAAGCCATGCAACAACTAAGTGAAATACCAGCAAACACGAATATCCAGTATATTTTAAGTTTCTCCACCAGGTGGGCAGCTCCTGGAGGGCAGAAACTGTATCTTATTTTCTTCTCACACAATCTAATGCAGTTGAACATTGCTGAATTAAATGTGTCTCATGAAAAATTTATTGAATTAATAAGTGAAGACATAAATGACTGAATAACTGGTTACAAAAATAAGAGTAGACATTATGTATTGACTGTCCATTTTTTTTTATGAGAAATGCATTTTAAATTTCATTTTTCATTTCATCCTCACAACTCTGCAATTTGCTACCCTCATGTTTGTGTTTATGAAAAAAAGTGAGGCTTCACATGTTAACCTGTTCAAGCCTCAGAAACATGAAATGTAGAAGCAAAGATCTGAACTTAGTTCTGTTTAACTCTTAAGGATATTCTATTTCACTGTGGCTCACTAAACATTTGAATGAATAAATACATGGAAGAATAAATTAGTGACTAACTGAATTAATTTTCTGTTGTCACTTGCCCCGTGTACATTGGGCCATATTGTTAAAGGTTTTCTGTATAGAACTTACCATGATATCACACATGTGTAGAACTTTAGTAAAGCTGTTTCACCATGAGACATTGCCCATAATAGTATTCTTGAGAGTCAAGGCCTAATCACTTGAATTGTTTGGTGCTGCGTTTTAAGAGGCTATAGCAAGTAGTCCTTGAGTGTTCACTTTCTGGCCTTGAAGAGATGAAGTAATGGTAGTCTATTCCGGAAAGGAGTATAATGCCACCTTCTGGTGGCATTTTCAGGCCTTTACCAAGTTCTTCTTCACCTTAATCTTGATTGGTTTGTTTTCATACCATCCAGTAGTGTGCTGGTAAATGGCTGGCTTTATGAAGAAAATAAACCCTGATTTGTACCATTTATCAATTTTATTGGTGTAAATATCCTTGCCATAGCCAACTTTCAAGCTATCAATGTGACATCACTGAACACAAAGTTGGGAAGACTCTCTTGAGTCCATGGATTCTATTCCGTAGCCAACCCTGTGGTTGGTACTAACTGTTGAAACCCCTAGTAAAAAACACCTAAGCTGGGCTGTGGCTTAACACCAGGAAATCTTGGCCAAATTCACCCATGCCTCAAGGCACTTATATATGCTTCAGCAAGCAGCAGAAACTCCCCCACTTTATTCCTCCTTCTCTGTCACTTGGGAGGAATGATCCTTCTTATTGACACATTCCAAGAAAGCTATAAGGCATGATGACTAATGATTTTACAACGTGACTCTGTCCAGTTGTACAGATCTCAACCCACAGGAGGAAGGGCTTCTTTAAGGAAAACTAAGTCATTTTTGACAGATCCAAGACCTATAAAGTATACAGGATTTAAAGGTACAGTTTTTCCATGACTTCTCCCAAATTCCAATTCCTGATAGAAGGCATGGGAAGAAGTTAGATGCTCCCAGCAATAGCTGGACAGATGTGGATGGCAGTCTCCCTGTTTCAGTGGCTAATATAGTCTCCTTAAATCCTTTGGTGGTTCTCAGAGTCCTGAGATCCTTATAATTCTATGAACTGTCTCCATCTTACATTTACAACTTTGGCTCTTTCAACTTCCCCAGCTCCCTGCCCATCTCATGTTCAGTACCTGCTCCAGATGCCAACTCAACCATGCTACTCTCTGGACTCTGGAATCATTCCCAATTGTCTCCCTCTTTTTTTTTTTTTTTTTTAATCATGCAGATCCCTCTGCTTGAAGCACTCTCACTACTCATATGCCTTATCAATTCGACAAGACTCAGTTAAACAGTCATCTCTTCCATGACGTGATGTATCTCCTGATATCCACTTCTAGAATGTCTCCTCTTCTGCAGGCATGAGATGCTTTGTTAATGCCTCATTCTTGATTCATCCCATATTGTGTACTTTTTAATAACTATATATGTGAAAATTCTTTTTACTTGTGAGTATGTGAAGTCCATGAAGGCAGGAACATTGTCCAATTTGCCTGTGATTTTCCATAGCACTTAGCACACAGACTTATGGGTTGTAGAATTTGGAAAATCTTGACTGAATCGATTCTAACAAATTGAAGTAACTTCTACAAAGTGAGTCTTAGTCAAGTCACATGAAAATATATACAGGTATCTCATATTCCCACTTATACTTCTTAACTATTGACAAGTTTCATCTCTTTATGCCTTGAGTGACTTATGTGACTAGGGTGCTTTGCTGGGCATTGGGGTGTGAAGGATTCAAAGATGAATAAACACACAGTCCCTGGCTTTAAGGAGCTCACGCTTTAGCAGGAGAGGTGAATTTCCAAACAATAATCCTAGTTTAATCAGGTTTTTGGTCATCAAAGAACCCTGAAGAGGCTGCAGAAGAACTCATCCATTCTACCTACAAGGAATGGGAGGCAATTACGCCTAAGTTAGCAGAATTTTGGAAGGAAGATGATTAAAATATAAAAGGCATTTCAGGTAAAGGGAGGAGCCTGAACTCCGAGTCAGAAGGCTAGATGTTGCATGGGGTGTTTGGAGGAAATTAGTGGTGAATGCAAAGAGGGATACTATTAGAGATGTGCCTGAATGGAAGAGTGAAATCAGATCATTCTAGAGGTTATCTGGCTGGCTACTAGACAGTTCTTGATAGCCAAAGTTCTCTAGATCAGGATTATATTTAATCTGAGTACATGTGTAAGTGGATACAGAAGAAGAAACTAGAACTGGGCATAAAATTAATTCAAAGAGCATGGAAAAGGAGATTTCCTTCTTTCCTTCCCTCCCTCCCTCCCTCCCTCCCTCCCTCCCTCCTTCCTTCCTTCTTTTTTCCTCCATCTATCCTTCCCTCCTTTCTGCCCTCCCTCCCTCTCTTTCTTCCTTCCTTCTTCTTTGTGCTTTAATTATGTCAGGTGGTATGCTAAGGTTTAGAGATACAAAGTTGAACAAAGACACACACTGTGTACTCCCAACCATCCCCCAAAAACCTTGCGGTCTGGTGACAGATCCATACAAGTAAAGAACGACACACACTGCAGAGAGATAAAAACTATGACAGATGGAAACACAGAGGGCTATGAGAACTCAGAAGATGATCCCTTAATCCAGCCAGAACTGGATTGGGGGATCAGAGAATGCCTCTAGGAGGAAATATCTTTGGGTTGAATGATAAAAAATAAAAAGGAACCCCTGCCTCCCAGGAAAGTGGGAGAAATGCTTTTCAGGTGCAAGAGATAGCCTGTGAAAAGGGATGGTGGCATGGGAGGACACAGGGCCTTCAGGGAACTGCAGATGGCTGGTGTGGCTAGAGCCAAGGGGTTGTGGCAAATAGCAACAGAAGATGAGGTGATAGAAGTGAGCCTGGTATTCTCAGGATAATAAAATTTATGAATTTGGTAGCTGGGCCTTTCATTGTGAGCAGAGATTTGAGAGAAATGGGGCATTGGTGATTTAGTGATAGAATTCTTGCCTTCCATACAGGAGACTCAGGTTCAGTTCCCAGTCAATGCACCTCGTGTGAAGTTACCACCTGTCTGTCAGTGGAGACTTCCATGTTACTATGATGCAGAACAGATTTCAGCAGAGCTTCCAGATTAAGACATTCTAGAAAGGCCTGGGGACCTACGTTTAAAAATCAGACAATAAGAAAACCCTATGAATCCCAACGATCTGATCTACAACCAATCATGGGAATGGCACAGGACTAGGCAGCATTTTGTTCCTTTGTGCATGGCATCACTAGGAGTTGGGGGCCAACTTGGTATCAGCTAACAACGCTGACATTTGGTAGGAAGAGTGTTTACAGCCTTGCTGCGGTCAAGGGTAGTAGTACTTAGGCCAGAAGTATTGGCAATGACTGACAGTATTGCCAATGCAGAATGTCAGCCCCCCCCTCCCCACCCCCACCCAGGCCTACTGAAGCTTGAGAAGCACTGGTTTAGAGTATGAGCTCCAGGATTTAAATACTGGTTCTGCCATCTTCTGACTGTGTGACCTTGGACCTGTCACTGTTCTTCTCTAGGCATCAATATCAGCAGCATAAAATTAAGGAGGCAGAGCCAGTGGAGTCTAGTGACATTTCCAACTCTAAAATGTGTGTGTGTGTGTGTGTGTGTGTGCTTAATTCTAGAGCATATTGGTGGAATCGCTGATTATCTTCAAAACTGGCAAACACATGCCTGCTCTCAGGATGACCCACTGCTTGGAATTATGCCCTCAAGCCTGAAGCTGAAGGAGAGATCATCACAAGCCATGAACTCACACCCAAAAGCACGTCAGCTGGGAAACTAGAAGGTCAAACCTAAAAGTTTTGATTAGAAGAAAGAAGCCTCAGTTGTCTGGTCATATAACGCACCAGAGCTGAGATGCGTTTTCCAAATAGCTCCCCCTATGTTATTGTTGTTGAGTGCTGTCGAGCTGATTCTGACTCATAGCGACCCTACAACGCAGATCTATAGAACTGACCCATAGGGCTTCCAAGGAGGGGCTGGTGGATTCGAACTGCTAACCTTTTGCTTAGCAGAAGCAGCTCTTAACCACTGTGCTACCAGGGATCCCCATATAGGCCTATAGAAAGGATGCAATAATGAGTCATAGTAGGCTCCTGACTAGAGGACTATAGGGACTGGAAAGCCAAACCCTGACCCTGCTTTGCAGAGACAAAAGAATTAGTCTGGCGAAGGCTTCTCCTTATTCCTTGACCTCCTTGACCTGGGCCACTGGGACCCATTACTTCTACACAGGGATGTTACCGCGCATCATTGCAATGAGTCTTTCAGGCAAGCTGATCAGACTCTTGTTGGAAAGAGGAATGAAGTTTCAGAGAAAAGTAATAGATACAAATTGCAAATTTTCTGGAAGTATGGGGCTGTGGGAAGGGCAGAGAATGGCAGTATAAGGAGACATGGGGTTCTAATCCCAGCTCCATTTCTAATTTGCTTTGTGACTTTGGCAAGTCCCTTCCGTTCTCTGACTCCTATTTCTGTATTTGTGGGCAATAATAGCCACCATTTATTAAGCAACAACTATGAGTAGGATATCCATTTACTGAACATTTACTATAAATAACAGAGTCTCATGGCTTTAAATACCATCTACATGCTGTTGACAGATTTTTATCTCCAGCTAATCTCTCTTTTTTGAATTTGACTTATGGATTTAAATGTCCATTCTTCATCTCTTCTTTGTGTTTAGTAATCATCTCAAAATTATCATATCTAAAATAGTACTCTTGACCCCATCGCGCCAACCCTGACCCTCCTACAGCATCCCCTGCTTTTGTCCATTTGTCCTGTTGTTCAAACCAAACAACTTGGAATCATTCTTGATTTTCTGTTTCTCACATCCCACACCCAGTAACAAATCCTGTGAAATCTACACTCAAAATATATCTAGAATCTGATCATTTATCACCATCTTCTCCTCTTACCACTGTGGTCCATGCTACCATCAGCTCTTGCCTAGATTAAAGTAATAATGTCCTTGAAATCCCCCTAAGTTGAATGACCACATATGGCAGCCAGAGTGGTCCTTTTAAAACATGGGACAGATGTTTTGGTTAGGATCTTCCAATGGCCTCCTCTCTCACTCAGAGTAAACTTTACAATCTTTATCATCCTGTAGTTGACCCTGGTAACCCTGGTGGTATAGTGGTTAAGTGTTACAGCTGCTAACTAAAAGGTCAGCAGTTTGAATCTACCAGGCACTCCTTGAAATCTCTATGGAGCAGTTGTACTCTGTCCTATAGGGTCGCTATGAGTCAGGATCAACTCGATGGCAATGGGTTTGATGGATTATAGTTGACCCTTGGTGCAGTCACTTCCCCATCCACCAGCTCTTTGATTTCACTTCTTAATCCTAGCCTCTGTGCTCTCCAGCCATGCTCGTCCCCTGTTGATGCTGAACAAATGGTATGTTCATATGCTCCTGTTGCAGAGCTCTGGCTCTTGCTATTCCCTCTGCCTAGAACACTCTTCCTCCGTCACTTCCTTCAGGTGCCTGCTCAAATGCCATATTCTCAGAGAGAACATCCCTGACCACCCTCTGTATAATAGCAGCCTCACCCTCAATCCCCCAGCACTATTTATTCTTTGTGCTTTGCTTTATTCCTCTCCTTTTGGCATTTATCATTGTGTGACAGAATATATATATATTTACCTGTTGGTCTGTGGTAGCACTGTATAAAATTTACTGCATCGATAGGAATTCTTGATAACTGTGTTGTCCTAAGAGGTAGTCACTAATCGCATGTGGCTATGGAGCACTTAATATGAGGCTAGTGTGACTGGGAAACTGAATTTTTTCTTGTATTCAATTTTATTAATTTTTATTTTAAATAGTCACATACATCTAGTGGCTATAGTATTGGATGGTGTAGGTTTATTTATGTGTCTCCCCACTAGAATGCAAACTTAATTAGGGCAGGACTATTTTTTTTTTTATTGTACTTTAGATGAATGTTTACAGAACAAACTCTTTTCTCATTAAACAGTTAATATACATATTGTTTTATGACATTGGTTAACAACCTCACAATATGTCAACACTCTCCCTTCTCAAACTTGGCTTCCCTATTACCAGCTTTCCTGTCCTCTTCTGCCTTCTAGTCCTTGCCCCTGGGCTGGTGTGCCCCTTTAGTTTTGTTTTGTTTTATGGGCCTGTTCAATCTTTGGCTGAAGGGTGGACCTCAGGAGTGACTTCATTCCTGAGCTGAAAGGGTGTCTGGGGACCATACTTTCAGGGTTTCTGCAGTCTCTGTCAGGCCAGGAAGTTTGGTCTTTCTTTTTGAGTTAGAATTTTGTTCTATATTTTTCTCCAGCTCTGTCCAGGATGCTCTATTGGGATCCCTATCAAAGCAGTCAGTGGTTGTAGCTGGGCACTATCTAGTTGTGCTGGACTCAGTCTGGTGGAGATCATGGTAGATATGGTCCATTGGTCCTTTGGACCAATGTTTCTCTTGTATCTTTATTTTTCTTTATTCTTCCTTGCTCCTGAAGGGGTGAGACCAGTGGAGTATCCTAGATGGCTGCTCACAGGCTTTCAAGATCCCAGACGCTACTAGTTAAAGTAGAATGTAGAACATTTTCTTTATAAACTATGTTATACCAATTGAGCTAGATGTTCTCTGAGACCATGGTTCCCACAGTAGGGCAGGACGTTTGCCTAATTTATTCACTGGTGTGTTCCCAATGCCTAGAAAATTGTCTGGCACTGTATGGATATCTGCTGAATGATTAAATACATTCATATACTAAAATCTTTTTATGCATCATCTCATTTAATCCTAACAAGCCGGGGGGCTAAGTGCTATTTTCATTGTCAGTTTGCATATGAGAAACTGGTGTTCGGAGAGAAAAAGTGTTTTGCTAAAGAACACTCAACTAGTAAGAGGCAGAGACAGGATCTGAACTCACACATATTAGACACTTTACTTTGTGGAGTTGGACTAGGTACTCTCTGTGATCCCTTCTGACCTGAGAATCTGTGGTTCCTCTTGAAGGCCCTGAAGGTCCCTTTTAAGGCACTTGCAGCATATTGGATTGAGGGACCTTTACATAAATACCTAATTTCTAGTCTGCTCCCTAGCTAGCCTGGGTGAGGAGTCTTGTTGATCAGACAATTACTCAGAATCTATGACCTTAGGCACCCTTCAGCCTATACCTTCCTCCCTTTCTCCCCAGCCGGCCCCCATAGCTCACCAGTCTCTGGGTCGCAGAGCTGCTCACAGGCATCTGTTGTCCTCTGTCCACAGAGGTCCCTCACCCACGGCGAGGTGGCGTTGATCTGGTAATACAGGGACAGCTTGGCAGGATTTAACCAGTCGGAGATGTCCAGGTAGCTCCCTTCACTCACCACGAAGCTGCTCCCTGTGGGTGAACAGAGAGAGACAGCTACTTTCTCCCTGATTTTAGGGTGCAGGTGTGTCTGGCTGCCAGCACTGCAGGCCAGGAACGCAGACAGGTCATATAACCGCCCCTCTCCCCATCATCTGTTCTCACTTGTCTACAAACATACACAGAGTGTTCACCATATGCCAGTTATGGTGTCAAGAAACAAAAGAGAGACAAATCAGACACGAGACAGTCCAGCCTAGAGGTTAAGAGTGAGGACCTTAGGACTGAGGTGACATGGCTTCACATTTTCCTTCCACCCTTACTAGCCATGTGACTTTAGGTACGTCTCTCAGCACCTCTGGCCTTGGTGACATCATCTGTAAATGGGAAACCACAAACCTACCTCAGAGGTTTGTTGAGAGAATGAAAAAATTAATGTAGGCAAAGTGCTTAGCTAATGCCTGACTTATTTTTAATAAAATATGATTAAATATTACATTTTAAAAGAAAAAAAAAGCTAATAACCCTGTTACCCAGGTACTCCCTCTAGGACAAGAGACACTAACGCTCATAGGGCCAGGTGGGTGATGGCAATGGGAAAGACTGGCTGAGTGTAAGGAAGATATCACCCAACTCTCCTGGCCTAGCTTTTGTTTTTTCATTTTAATTTTTGATTTTAAAAGAGTGATGTGCTCAATGAAATCTCCAACTGTCCTAAGGGAAAAAGCAGCAGTATGCAATGAAAACAATGCCTCAGTATTGGGAAACAAGAGGGCAAGTTGGAGCTTGGGATGAACTGGACACTGCAGCCTCCATCAGAATGGGACAGCTGTGATGGCTCCAGCCTGTTCTGGCCACAGGGGACCAGTGGCGCCAGATCTTCAGATGTTCTTTGAAAGAGGCTGAAAATTTGGATTTTCATTATAATCAACCAGTTTTTAAATGATGATTTAAATTTGTTCTTAAAACATTGCTTAGGCCAAAGAAAAGACCCTAGATTGCAATCTTTGTTCTAATATGCTCCTCATTAATCTATATCTAACTATCTGTATGTATATATACCTGTATAAAGTTTAAATACATTATATACATGTATACATAATTTATATACACACACATACATATACACTTTTCACACTTTTTTTTCCACAAGGGGTAGAAGTCCATTCAAAGTGGTCATATGCTGTATGTAAATGGTGAAGTATATGCATGTAGCAATAAAGCCGATGTAGAAAAAGAGCTCAAACAGGACCAGGCTTCACAAGCTCATAATTGAAGAGTGATTGTAGACTCATGGCTGATCTAGGGTCTTCGGCAGTAACCCTATAGGACAGAGCAGAACAGCCCCACAGAGTTTCCAAGGAGCACCTGGTGGATCCAACTGCAGACTTTTTGGTTAGCAGCTGTACTCTTAACCACTAAGCCACCAGGGTTTCCTAAGGAGAAGTAAACCTTTTTAAACTCATTGACCTTGACCTATTGATGTTGTTAGGTACCCTCCAGTCAATTCTGACTCATGGCAACCCTATAAGTTACAGAGCAGAACTGTTGCATGTGGTTTTCTGTAGGAGATTTTAAATTGTTTTTCACAATGAATGTGACTCGCCTTCTTTCTCTAAGTCTGCCTCTCTCTACTTCACTATCAACCAGCAAAAACTGCATGCAGTTCCCCAAAGAGGGGTTCAATGAGCTCAGATAACAAGCAGAATATTAGTTTGACAGAGCCCCCTCTGTCAGGTCACATCAGACCTTCTAGCTGACCTATGGTTGGGTTCCTCTGGGCGCTGGTAACCAGCGGTGGTCCAATAGGCAATGGCCAGGAAGGCAGGGTCACATCAGGTCTTGCCTGGCTGCCAGGGGATAAGGCTATGGGTAAAGAAGTTTCCTTCAGAAACTAAGGGCTTAGCATACAATGATAATCTTCTCCAACCACACAAGTACTATGGTTTATATCAACGCTATGGAATGAGTTCCTAAGTAAACACAGTGCAAGATTTGGTGAGGATGAAAGAGTCCACGTGGAGCAGAAGGAGTAGATAGTATCAGGCTCTGAGATAAGGAAATGGCCACATTTGAAGCTGGCCCTAAAGTCCTTGGCAGCTAAAGGATAAAAGGAGTCTGTGAGATTCCATATTTCAAATTTCTGGCAAGAGAAGATATGCAAACCTATCTGCAAAGCCATATTTCCCCCCCTGGAACTAAGCCCAAGCAGAAACATGTCACATGGGTCCTTGTGCAAGACACTGAACATCAGTATCAACTACATATTTTTCTTTTTAAAAGCGCAGTCATGCTGTTTAAATGGATAATTCTTATATTTATTCTCACTAAAGACTGAGGGATGGATATTGAATTGTGTCCCAGGGCTGAGCTTGGCTAATCTCACTACTTCAGGAAAGCTACACCGTGCAGTGATAAAAAGAATAGAGTCAGCAAGACGGGGATTCAAATGCTCACTCTGCTCCTTACTAGATCTGTAAACTTGGGCAAGAAAACAATCCTGCCCTTCATAAGGTTAATATAAAGATTGGATGAGACAGTGTATCTATCTTAGGTCAGATTCCTCAGAAAACGGAGTCAAAGGCAGAGGCTGAATGCAGGAGGTTTTGGGGGCATGTCTTAGTTTCTTAGTGCTGCTGTAACAGGAATACCACAAGTGGGTGGCTTTAAAGAAGGTAAATTTATTTTCTCACAGTTTAGGAGGGGGAAAGTTCAAATTCAGAGTACAGATCTAAGGGGAGGTCCTTCCTTGCCTTATTTCAGCTTCTAGTGTTGGCAGTCCTTGGAGCTCCTGGGCTTACAGATGCATCTGCCTCCATCATCATTAGGTAGCTTCTGACCTCCCTTGGGCTTGCTTGTCCCTGTGTCTATCCTGCTCCTTATAACTCTGGATTGATTAGGTTTAGGATACACCCTACACCAATATGACCTTACTAACATAACAAATAAAACCTTATTCCCAAATGTGATTACAACCACAGGTATAGGGTTAGGATTTCAATATGCACACACACACACACACATTTATATGTTGAGGGGCACAATTCAATTCATAACAGGAGACTATTTTTGCAAATAACACTTTACAGGGATGAACAAACTGGTATTGGGTAGTGGGTATTTGGTATCGGTTGAAATGCCCTTTCAGTGGAGGGTACTGTCCCAAAAAGGACTCAGTTGACAATGGTAAACCAAGAGCATTCTTGACAGCTGAGGGAATAAGTTACATCCTGACAGTGACCCCGGGTGCAGCATTACAACAGACACTACAGTATGTGAAGTGCCTGGTACTCTCTTCTTTTTACTTTGATTTTACTTTATCATTTGGATTTCTTATGGACTTGGAGGTTCGAAATGCAACAACAGTTAACAGATATCTCTCAAATATGAGCCTTTTTGGCAGGGTCTAGCTCGAGAACAGGTTATCCTTAACTTCTCTAAAAAGATGGTATACAGAGCTATACCGTTGGTGCAATGGCAGCAGGGAAAAACTGTCCTTTGTGTGCCCTCTCTGTGCTGGCCCCTGGGATAAACGTGTTATACATTCTACTTAGTTAATCCTTAAACAGCCTTGTAGGTTAGGTATTTTCTCCATTCTATGGAAGGGAAAATATGAAGCTCAGAGAGAAATTGATCAGAAAAATTTGCACAGCTAGTAAGTCACAAAATTAGAAATCGAACCTAGATTTTTCAGCATCCAAAGCTGGCCCACCCATCCTTCCGGCTGTCCTAAGAATCAGGGGCTCTGGATATCAGACAAAGTTGCCTTCTGTGATTCTTTCACTCTGCCTCTGGAATTCTGTGCATTCATCTCTATCAGGTAGGGCATAATGTTGAAGGGTTTCCCTTCTTCTAATAGACTGTGATTCCCTAGAGGGAAGAGGTTATGACTCATTGTCATTGTTATCATTAGGTGCTGTCTAGTCTATTTTGACTCATAGTGATACCATGTGACAGAGTAGAACTGCCCCATAAGGTTTTCTTGGTTGTAAACTTTCTGGAGGCAGATCACCAGGTCTTTCTCCTGAGAAGGCCCTGGGTGGATTCAAACTGTCAACCTTCCAGTTAGTAGCCAAGCACCTAACCATTGTGCTACCAGGGCTCCTTCATGACTCACTAGTCCCCATCAATTCAGCCCCCAGTAAAATGTCTAGCACATTCTATGAGTTTAGTGAATGTCTGTCAAGTGAATTCATGAAATCAAATATCCATGTCCGACTACAGGGAAGTTCAACTCACTTCATCAGGGCATTGTGAAGGAGGAATGCCTCTGTCCTGATCCCACAGTTTATTTATTTATTTATTTATTTTATCCCGTGAGATCCAGAATCTAAGATTAGCGATTCAGAGTCTCCCCAGTTCCAAAACAAAACTTCAGCTTCATTGACACGGCTCCTGTTCACTTCATAGGCTTGTGATGTGAAACACAGGTAGAGGAATTCAGTGCGACAAGGCACGAGAGAATCAGATAGTGAGAGGACATAACTTTGTGCGAAAGTTAATTACTACGACTTAATCCAACCATGTGTTCATTTAACCAACACTTATTACCCCCCTCTCAGTGTAAGAGAAATAGACATAGAGATAAGTAAGAAATGGGCCCAATGCCTAGAGAGTATCATGGACTAAACAAGGGAGATGAAATATGTATACACATAGCTATAATTTAACATAGAGTGAGGTAAAGGTCCCTAGGTGGTACTAATGGTTTGCACTTTCCAATTAACTGAAAGATTGGCAGGTCAAACCCACCCAAGCAATGTGGAGGAAGAAAGGCCTGGAGATCTGCTTCCATGAAGATTACAGTCAAGAAAACCCTATGGAGCAGTTCTACACTGTCACACATGGGTCATCATGAGTCAGAATCAACTCAACAACGACAGAGTACAAAGAACTGCCTGAAAACAACATAGGTCACTTTTGGAGATAAAGGCAAGCAAAAAAGGGGGTCAGAGAGGAATCGTGGAAGAGATGGCCTTTAAGCTAGACCCTTAAGGATGAAAAGAAGAATGACAAATGAGGTGAAAAACACAATACAGTGAACTGTGTCCTCTAGAACATACCCGTGTGGCCATTGCCCCTTAAGGACTGGCTACTGACCCAATGGATCCTCCTCTTATTCTCCCTACTACTTACTGGGTATTTCCTGCAACTAGCACCTATATATATCGTGTCAGAGATTCATTCACTCATCCCATTTATATATTTGTTCACTTAACAAAGTATCTACTACATGCCAGGCTCTGTCCCAGGCTTTGAATGAGTAAAATATAGTTTCTGTCTGCTGAGAGTTTACAATCCAGGAATGGAGATCAGGGATGGCAACTCTAAGGCAAAGTGTGTTTTCCTTCTTCTTTCTTATTCCCCAGATGAGACCATACCTCATTTAACTCTGAAACCACCATAGTGCTTAGGATGTACTGGAGGTTTAAAAGATGCTGGGGCTCTTGGGTCACGGGTATGTGTGTGTGCGTGCATGTGTGTGTGTGTTGTGTGTGTGTGAGAGAGAAAGGGATGTCAAAGACTAGCAAGCATCATTCTCTGAGTAAATTCTAGCATCACTTTGGGAATAAAGACCACATGGAAAAGGAATAAAAATGCATTCCTTCTTGAGTATCACATTTCTCTTTCTTTCCTCTGGAACCCCTGTTTTATTTTCTTGACTTTAAATCAAAAGTACTTTCCCTTTTTTGGGTTCTCTGAGATTCTGTTCTGTGCTCAAATAGATCTTCCCAGAGGGCAATGACTGAAATGAATCTCTGCCAAAATCTCAAATTCAAAATGTCATGTTCCCTTATTTTTAAAATATATACATATATATATATTTTTTCTCCTACTGGCTTGTGGAAATATACATCATCTAATTAGCCAAATGGATTTTCAGTTCAGCCCAATCATTTCCTTATCTAGCATCTGAAGCCCGCTGTTGCTCAGGGGACTGCACAGGCATGGAGGTCCTCATTAACTCTGATCTTCAATTACATTGATTATAAGCCTGCTTCTGTAATTGTGCAGCATAGATCAGGGGTGAGCTGGGGCGCTCAGGCCACTCTGTAGTGTTCTCTGAAGTCATAGCCACAAATGCCCCCAAAGAAACAGGAAGTTACAGATGAGAACTAAAAATACCACAGAAGGAGGTATCACCAGACAAAATTGCCTGGAGAGCCAGACAGCTGTAAATTCCTTTCATTACACCTGGAGTCCTGAGACAGACCTCTGAGAACTAGGGAGAGGTGATTTCAAAAGAAGGCTCTGGTCACAGTGGTGAATGAGGAGCTAAGGAATGAAAGATCGCAGGGCTGAATAATGGTCTTCAAAAATGAAGTGCAGGGACTTCTAGGAGCTTAAACAATTCAGTTCTTTCTTTTCTTCTCTTCCTTTGGATAAAAAAATAATTAAAGGTTCCCTTCCTTCTGTTACATCATGTAACACTCCCCCACCCGCCATCCCATCTGTCAGGGTCTTGGACCTGGGAGAAATGCCTTTCCCAGGCATAGGATAAAAAATGAACTCTGTGATGAAGCAGAGATGAGAACCCTACTTATCCTAAGCTCAACAGACCTGTGAAGAACGCACTCATCCCTACCCCTTTTCTCAGTCCACAAGCGACAAGTCAGGCTTGAATACATTTCACCCACCTACTCTCAACAAGGAGCTATTTAAGAAGTGAGAGACCAAGCTCTGCAGAAATGAGGACTGGTTGTTTTTAACAGTATGAAGGTTTGTGAGAGTGAGCAGAGGGGGCCCGATAGCTGGGAGGTCTCAGCTGTGAGAGCAACAGTTCCCAGGGTCACCATAGCCAGGGGTGGCAGTGTCTCTTACAAGCTTCTATGAGAGAGGGATCAGCCACCATCTCTATGCCTTCACCTCTTGGTCTTGGCTTTCCAACTCTCTTCCTTTCTACCATTCTCTACCTCCGTTTCCTTAGATTAACTTTAAACTCCTATTCCAGCTGATTGTCTCTACTTATGTCTTATTTGACAACAACTCTACCAATTGCTGAAATGCAATCCTAGCTATGGATGTCTTGCGGGTTCATGGAACCCAGGATAAAAACCCTGGCCTATTTGCATCCATCCCTCAGATGCCCAATCTGCTGCCTGGCCTGGCTCTGAACACTTCCAGCATCACTGGATGGACAGAGGGAGCGGCAGAGGGATTATAACGCATATGCAATTCTGCTAAAGTCTGTGAATATGATGCAAACGTCAAGGGGAAGATGGAAATGAAGGAAACACTAAGAAACTCCGATATGAATTCACCTAAACGGGCTATTTTAAGGAGGGTCGACCTCTTTCCTTTTGCTCATTCTACATGAAATTGAAATCTGCTGTGGCAATCACGCCATAGATCACAACTGAATGCTATATTAGTTTCCTAGGCTGCCGTAACAAAGTACCACCAACTAGGTGGCTTAAAACAACAGAAATTCATTTTCCCAGTTTTTGAGGCTAGAAGTCTGAATTTAAGGTATTGGTAGGGCCATACTCCCTCTGAAATCTCCAGAGAATTCTTCCTTGCCTCTTCCAGCTTCCGGTGGCCTCAGGCATTCCTTGGCTTATGGCGGAGTAACTCCAGCCTCTGCCTTCATCTTCCTAGGGCTGTCTTCCTTCTGTATCTATCTTTCTCTTCTTATAAAGGCACCAGTTCTACTGGATTCAGGACCCGCTCTATTCCAGTATGACCTCATCTTAAATACATCTGCACCAACCCCACCTGTTTAGTGATGGGAAAGGCAAGGCCGGATGTGGTGAAGTGTGTACAACTGGACCAAGGTAAATGATGACACTAAGAAGTACACAAGAATGAGGGACATTATTGGTAAATGACAAACCTGTTTTCAAATGAGGCCACATTCTGAAGTTCTGGGAAGGACATTAATTCTGGGGGGCACTACCCAATCCAGTAAGCTAGCTAAGGAAGCTATATATTTAATTTTAAAGAATATTAGAAAATATTGAGTCTCTCCATTCTAGTGTTTCTCAACTTTTTTTCATTATCACCCTCTGAAGAGCTTATGCCCTTAATTACCCCTTTCATGAAATTTGAATATCACAGATATACTATATGTGCCATTTATATACTGTTTTTTGTACTGTGCTTTATACATACAAATAATATGATTTTTTTTGTGCCCCCGAGAATCAGTTTTTGTCCTTTCTTGAGTGATACCATCTCTGTGATCTAGTCAAATGCCTTCTGTTAGAAACAAGAAAACTAATTGTTAAAGAAAGAGAGTGAAGTGCTGACAATCCTTTTACTGAAATATCTACCACTAGAACCTAGACTTTAGATTCCAAGCCTCTCAGCACTGTGAGGGAAGTAAGGATTAGGAAGGTGGGCTGGCTTTCTCAAGGCCACACAGCTGAAAAGTGTCAGAGCCAGACCAGAGTCCATATGCTACAACTTGTAAGGCAGGGCTCATTTCAGTATTTCACAATGAAAAGGAGATCCATGGAGGTAAGTGAGTTGTCATGAGGCTAGACTTCCCTCACTGGGAGAGGGACACATTGATAAACCATGTCGTGGAAGAAACCATGTGGAACTCATGGTTAGATGTCCCAGATAGAAAAATAGGGAGATGAAAAGGCCATTGGTATTTTGAGTATTTCATGCTAGAAAAGAAGTTATTTCCAAATAAAGTTATATCAAAGCTATCTCCCTCCAAATGGAGGGTCCCCTGAAGTGCCAGATGCACATTTGCTCCAGGTAATTGTTGCGTTTCTACCATTTTCTATCTTTCCTGCCTCAAACTGTGACCAGAGTCTGGCTAGAACAGATTGCCACAGAATTCCACATGACTTAATATATCTGTAGTCCACTGTCAAAGTTAAGTAGGGGTGTCTGAGTCTGGACGAACCAGAATTGAAGCTTCGACAATTCAAAAAATTTATTTTTACTACAGAGATATAACAATCTGGCACTGAGCTAGGTAACGGGAAAAGAACAAAGTCACGAAATACTTCTCATTTTTCTTCTACTTGTTAAATTCTTTAAAGTAGAAATTTGGTTAAAGATTGAAAGCAGCTATTTATTTTTTTTTTAATTTTTAAAATAATTTTTATTGTGCTTTAAGTGAAAGTTTACAAGTCAGTCTCTGACATATAAACTTATATACACCTTACTACATACTCCCATTTACTCTCCCTCTAATGAGTCAGCCCGCTCCCTCCTTCCAGTCTCTCCTTTCCTGACCATTTTGCCAGTTTCTAACCCTCTACCCTCCCATCTCCCCTCCAACAGGAGATGCCAACACAGTCTCAAGTGTCCACCTGATGCAAGTAGCTCACTCCTCATCAGCACCTCTCTCCAACCCATTGTCCAGTCCAATCCATGTCTGACGAGTTGGCTTCGGGAATGGTTCCTGTCCTGGGCCAACAGAAGGTTTGGGGACCATGACCACCGGGGTCCTTCTAGTCTCAGTCAGACCATTAAGTCTGGTCTTTTTATGAGAATTTGTGGTCTGCATCCCACTGTTCTCCTGCTCCCTCAGGGGTTCTCTGTTGTGTTCCCTGTCAGGGCAGTCATCCGTTGTGGCCAGGCACCACCTAGTTCTTCTGGTCTCAGGATGATGTAGTCTCTAGCTCATGTAGCCTTTTCTGTCTCTTGGGCTCATAATTACCTAGTGAGCTTGGTGTTCTTCATTCTCCTTTTATCCGGGTGGGTTGAGACTCATTGATGCATCTTAGATGGCCGCTTGCTAGCTTTTAAGACCCCAGATGCCACTCTTCAAAGTGGGATGCAGAATGTTTTCTTAATAGATTTTATTTTGCCAATTGATTTAGATGTCCCCTAAAGCCATAGTCTCCAAACCTCTGCACCTGCTTTGCCAACCTTCGAAGCATTCAGTTTATTCAGGAAACTGATTTTGGTTTAGTCCAGTTGTGCTGACCTCCCCTGTATTGAGTATTGTCCTTCCCTTTACATAAAGTAGTTCTTATCTACTATCTAATCAGTAAATAACCCTCTCCCACCCTCCCTCCCACCTCCCTCTCGTAACCACAGAAGAATGTGTTCTTCTCAGTTTAAACTATTTCTCAAGTTCTTATAATAGTGGTCTTATACAATATTTGTCCTTTTTGCAACTGACTAATTTCACTCAGCATAATGCCTTCCAGGTTCCTCCATGTTATGCAATGTTTCGCAGATTCCTCACTGTTCTTTATCGATGTGTAGTATTCCATTCTGTGAATATACCATAATTTATTTATCCATTCATCTGTTGAGGGACACCTTGGTTGCTTCCATCTTTTTGCTATTGTAAACAGTGCTGCAATAAACATGGGTGTGCATATATCTGTTCATGTAAAGGCTCTTATTTCTCTAGGGTATATTCCGAGGAGTGGGATTGCTGGTCGTATGGTAGCTCTATTTCTAGTTTTTAAGGAAACGCCAAATTGATTTCCAAAGTGGTTATATCATTTTACATTCCCACCATCAGTGTATAAGTGTTTCAATCTCTCCATAGCCTCTCCAACATTTATTATTTTGTGTTTTTTGGATTAATGCCAGCCTTGTTGGAATGAGATGGAATCTCATTGTAGTTTTAATTTCCATTTCTCTAATGGCTAATGATCAAGAGCATTTCTTCATGTATCTGTTAGCCACCTGAATGTCTTCTTTAGTGAAGTGTCTGTTCATATCCTTTGCCCAATTTTTAACTGGGTCGTTTGTCTTTTTGTGGTTGAGTTTCAGCAGAATCATGTAGATTTTGGAGATCAGGCACTGGTTGGAGATATCGTAGCTGAAAATTTTTTCCCAGTCTGTAGGTGGTCTTTTTACGCTTTTGGTGAAGTCTTTAGATGAGCATAGGTGTTTGATTTTTAGGAACTCCCAGTTTTCTGGTTTCTCTTCAGCATTTTTAGTAATGTTTCGTATTCTGTTTATGCCTAACATTAGTGCTCCTAACGTCGTCCCTATTTTTTCTTCCATGGTCTTTATTGTTTTAGACTTTAGGTCTTTGATCCATTTGGAGTTAGTTTTTGTGCGTGGTGTGAGGTATGGGTCCTGTTTCATTTTTTTGCAGACAGATATCCAGTTATGCCAGCACAATTTGTTAAAAAGACTATCTTTTCTCCAATTAACTGACACTGGGCCTTTGTCAAATATCAGCTGCACATATGTGGATGGATTTATATCTGGGTTCTCAATTCTGTTCCATTGGTCTGTGTGTCTGTTGTTGTACCAGTACCAGGCTGTTTTGACTGCTGTGGCTGTATAATATGTTCTAAAATCAGGTAGAGTGAGGCCTCCCCCTTTGTTCTTCTCTTTCAGTAATGCTTTACTTATCTGGGGCTTCTTTCCCTTCCATATGAATTTGGTGATTTGTTTCTCCATCACACTAAAAAATGTCGTTGGAATTCAGATCGGAAGTGCATTATATATATAGATGGCTTTTGGTAGAATAAACATTTTTACAATGTTAAGTCTTCCTATTGGTGAACAAGGTATGTTTTTCCACTTATGTAGGTCCCTATTAGTTTCTTGCAGTAGTACCTTGTAGTTTTCTTTGTATAGGTGTTTTACATCTTTGGTAAGATTTATTCCTAAGTATTTTAACTTCTTAGGGGCTACCATGAATGGTATTGATTTGGTGATTTCCCCTTCGATGTTCTTTTTGTTGATGTAGAGGAATTCAACTGATTTGTGTATGTTTACCCTGTATCCCGATACTCTGCTGAACTCTTCTACTAGTTTCAGTAGTTTTCTTGAAGATTCCTTAGGGTTTTCTGTGTATAAGATCATGTGGTTTGCAAATAGGGATAATTTTACTTCCTCCTTGCCAATCCGGATGCCCTTTATTTCTTTGTCTAGCCTAATTGCTCTGGCTAGGACTTCCATCACAATGTTGAATAAGAGCAGTGATAAAGGGCATCCTTGTGTGGTTCCCATTCTCAAGGGAAATGTTTTCAGGCTCTCTCCATTTAGGATGATGTTGGCTGTTGGCTTTGTATAAAAAAAAAAAAAAAAATTTTTTTTTTTTTGTATAAATGCCCTTTATTATGTTGAGGAATTTTCCTTCTATTCCTATTTTGCTGAGAGTTTTTATCATGAATGGGTGTTGGACTTTGTCAAATGCCTTTTCTGCATCAATTGATAAGATCATGTGGTTTTTGTCTTTTGTTTCATTTATATGGTGGATTACATTAATGGTTTTTCTAATATTGAACCAACCTTGCATACCTGGCATAAATCCCACTTGGTCATGGTGGACTATTTTTTTTGATATGTTGTTGAATTCTATTGGCTAGAATTTTGTTGAGGATTTTTGCATCTATGTTCATAAGGGATATAGGTCTGTAATTTTATTTTTTTTTTGTGCTGCCTTTACCTGGTTTTGGTATCAGGGATATGCTGGCTTCATAGAATGAGTTAGGTAGTATTCCTTCCTATTCTATGCTTTGAAATATCTTTAGTAGTAGTGGTGTTAACTCTTCTCTGAAAGCTTGGTAGAACTCTGCGGTGAAGCCATCCAGACCAGGGCTTTTTTTTGGGGGGGGGGGAGTTTTTTGATTACCTCTTCAATCTCTTTTTGTTTGGTATGGGTCTATTTAGTTGTTCTACTTCTGATTGTGTTAGTTTAGGTAGGTAGTATGTTTCTAGGAATTCATCCTTTTCTTCTAGGTTTTCAAATTTGTTAGAGTACAGTTTTTTGTAGTAATCTGATATGATTCTTTTAATTTCAGTTGGGTCTGTTGTGATATGGCCCATCTCATTTCTTATTCGGGTTATTTGTTTCCTTTTCTGTATTTCTCTAGTCAGTCTGGCCAATGGTTTATCAATTTTGTTAATTTTTTCAAAGAACCAGCCTTTGGCTTTGTTAATTCTTTCAATTGTTTTTCTGTTCTCTAATTCATTTCATTCTGCTCTAATTTTTATTATTTGTTTTCTGCTGGTGCCCGACGGATTCTTTTGTTGCTCACTTGCTTTTCGTTCAAGTTGTAGGGACAGTTTTCTGATTTTGGCTCTTTTTTCTTTACGTAAGTGTGCATTTATTGATATAAATTGACGTCTGAGTACTGCTTTCAGTGTGTCCTAAAGGTTTTGATGGGAAGTGTTTTCAGTCTTGTTGCATTCTATGAATTTCTTTATTCCCTCCTTAATATTGTCTATAACCCAGTCTTTTCTGAGCAGGGTATTATTCAGTTTCCAAGGGTTTGATTTCTTTTCCCTGATTTTTCTGTTATTGATCTCTACTTTTATGGCCTTATGGTCTGAGAAGATGCTTTGTAATATTTCGATGTTTTGGATTCTGCAAAGGTTTGTTTTATGACCTAATATGTGATCTATTCTAGAGACTGTTCCATGTGCACTAGAAAAAAAAAGTATACTTTGCAGGTGTTGGATGGAGTGTTCTGTATAAGTCTATGAGGTCAAGTTGGTTGACTGTAGCAATTAGATCTTCCGTGTCTCTATTGAGCTTCTTACTGGAAGTTCTATCCTTCACCAAAAGTGGTGTGTTGAAGTATCCTACTATAATTGTGGAGGTGTCTATCTCACTTCTCAATTCTGTTAATGTTTGTTTTATGTATCTTGTAGCCTTGTCACTGGGTCCATAAATATTTAATATGGTTATATCTTCCTGGTAAATTGTCTCTTTAATCATTATATAGTGTCCTTCTTTATCCTTTGTGGTGGATTTAACTTCAAAGTCTATTTTGTCAGGAATTAATATTGCCACTCCTGCTCTTTTTTGATTATTGTTTGCTTGATATATATTTTTTCCATCCTTCGAGTTTTAGGTTATTTGTGTCTCTAAGTCTAAGGTGTGTCTCTTTTAGGCACCATATAGACAGATCGTGTGTTTTTTTTTTTTTTTTTTTATGCAGTCTGCAACTGTCTCTTTATTGGTGCATTTAGTCCATTTACATTCAGCATAATTATAGATAAGTACGAGTTTAGTGCTGTCATTTTGACGCCTTTTTTTGTGTGTTGTTGACAGTTTCATTTCTCCACTTACTTTTTTGTGCTGAGAAGTTTTTCTTTGTAAATTATGTGCTCCTCATTTTCATAGTAGTCGAATTTATTTTTGCTGAGTCGTTATGTTTATCTTGGTTTTTATTTTGAAGTATGGAATTGTTAGACCTCTTTGTGGTTACCTTAGTATTTACCCCTATTTTTCTAAGTAGAAACCTAACTTATATCATCGTATATAGCCTTGTTTTCCTCTCCATATGGAAGATCTATGCCTCATGTATTTAGTCCCTCTTTTTTGATTATTGTAATCTTTTACATAATGACATCAATGACTCCCTGTTTTGAGCATTTTTTTCTTTTTTAAATTAATCTTATTTTGTTTTTGTGATTTCCCTATTTGAGTTGAAATCAGGATGTTTTGTTCTGTGACCTTGTGTTGTGTTGGTATCTGATATTATTGGTTTTCTGACCAAAGAATTTCCTTTAGTAATTCTCGTAGCTGAAAGCAGCTATTTATTTCTAACTGAAGAGTTTATACTTTTTTTCTTCATTACTTCACTGGGAATTCATGCATCAGACCCAATCTCAATGTTGGATTTCTTTTTGATCTAAGATCAGTGCTTCTTGAATAAACATGGTGGACAGTTGCTCCCAAAACTCAAAGGTCTTTTAGCTCTGACTTCATAATATTGAAATATCTCCCTTTCTGTCAAGAGACATCAGGGTTGATGTCACCCAGTGTGGTAACTTATGGTGCCACCCCTCCATAGACGTCCTTCTGTGCCAAACCATATAGAATCCTTGGTAATATTTATTATCAATTTTAGTCATAGAATAATATGTGATATTATTGTAAATTGCTTAAACATAATATTTCTCAGATTATATGACTACTACCAGCAAAACGATTTTGTAAAATCTTTTTACATTGAATTACAACATTATTAGTTACACATTATTAGTAATTGAGTGGAAGCCTTTTTTGATTTTTCTCCTTCTTTTCCTTTAATTACTATATCATTCTCAAAAAAGTTATTGACATAGGCTCACAAATACTAATTACCAGAATATTGTAGCTAAAACACTAGAAAACTTGACAAAATCAACAACTAGAAAAACACCAGCAGAAACGAAAATAACAGCGAATGCTTGTAGCATGTAGCCATTTTAATGGGAAATGATGACAACTCTGACTGGAGTGATGAGAAGGTTCCAAAAGCAAATTAGCATAGAGTTTTAGCCTCGTAGGTAAACTGGAATTATGAAAAATGGTTTTGTTGTTATAACTGACTGGAGTTTTTTTTTTTTTTATAAAAAAATACATTTCTGCTGAAACTCTACACAAAAATTGTATAGACAGTCATTTTGCTGTCACCCGCTCTGACACTGTCATTCACTGTTGTCCACACAGCAGCAACCATCACTTCTCTGTCAGCCGCTGAAGTAAGACATGAGCTTAGATGTGAGGAAAAGGGCCGAACTCTAGAGTCATAAAGGTTTGAATTAAATCCTAGCACAGCCACAGAGTAGCCAGCTGTTGACCCTGGAACAAATCACTTAATCTCAGTAAGCCTCCTCCATTCACTCCCTTATCTGTACAATGGGAATAATGCTTAATTCATATGGATTCTGTGATTTTTAAATAAAAAAAAATAAAAATAAAATGCATTTAAATTGCCTAAGGTTGGGACAGTGCCCGGCCAGGACTTCAGTGTTGAACTGTTTATTCCAGGGGGCACAATTTACACAGCAAATGATGTATAATTGTATGTATACCTACATATACAATATATATTATTGTGTATTTTATATAACGTTTCTTCTCATTTTGAGTCATGCCACATCAGCAAATGAAGGTGCTGAAAGGTCTACTCCATCTATGTCATTAAGATCTGCTCACTTTGAGAAGGCAGCTCTTCCCCAGTCATATTTTGAGTGCCTTCCAATCCAAGGGGCTCCTCTTCCGGCACTATACCAGACAATGCTCTGCTTCTATTCTTGTCTCAATTTTTTCAGAAGTAGAATGCCAGGTTCTTCTTCCTAGTCTGTCTTAGTCTGGAAACTCTGCTGAAACCTGTCCACCATGGGTGACCCTGCTGGTATTTGAAATACTGATGACATAGCTTTCAGCATCACAGCAACATGCAAGCCACCACAGTAGGATGAACTGACAGATGTGCACTGGGCAAATCTGCTGCTGCAGAAGCCCTCTTTAAAGTGTTGAAAAGCAAAGATGTCACTTTGAGGACTAAGGTTCACCCATGGTATTTTCAATTGCCTCAAATGCACGCGAAAGCTGAACAATGAATAAGGAAGACCAAAGAAGAACTGATGCCTTTGAATTACGGTGTTGGTGAAGAATATTGAATATACCATGGACTGCCAAAAGAACAGACAAATCCGTCACGGAAGAAAAAAAAAAACAGCCAGAATGCTCCTTAGAAGCAAGGATGGTGAAACTTCGTCTCACATACTTCGGACATGTTATCGGGGGCAAAAGTCTCTGGAGAAGGACATCATGCTTGATAAAGTGGAGAGTCTATGAAAAAGAGGAAGACCCCCAATGACATGGATTGACACAGAGGCTGCAACAATGGACTCAAGCATAACAATTGTAAGGCTGGCACAGGACTGGGAATTGTTTCATTCTGTTGTACATAGGGTTGCTATGTGTTAGAACTGAATCGATTGCACCTAAAAACATTTTATATATGTAATAGGGTCGCTATGAGTCAGAATCAACTCGATGGCAGTGGGTATGTAATTGTATAATTTCAGTGCAGTCATTAAGAGCTTGACTGTTAACCGAAAGGTCGGGGGTTTGAACCCACCAGTGGCTCCATGGGAGAAAGATGTGGCAGTCTACTTCTGTAAAGCTTACAGCCTTGGAAACACCATGGGGGCAGTTCTACTCTATCCTACAGGATTGTTATGAGTCGGAATCGTCTTGACGGCAATGGATTTGTTTGATGTGTGCCATCCAGTCAATTCCAGCTTATAGCCACATCTTTCTCCCACAAGCAGCTGGTGTATTTGAACCACCAACCTTTTGGTTAGTAGCTGAGCACTTAACCACTGCATCATGAGGGCTCCCTATACTTGTACATAATAGTGCATAATTCTATGAATAGCTGTATCCCATGTGGATGGTGCCTCCTGGAGTTGTGCTGCATGGCACAGACAGCAAAATCTGTTCCATCAACATGACTGTTGAGATCTCTGATTTTTGGAAGCTTTGCCCCATGTAGTCCTTTGTAGCATCATAAAACAATTAGATTTAAGCTGCACATTAATTTGAATTATTGTCTGGTTTCCAGAAAATATCTCCTGGAAATGTCATGAGGATGTATTACATGTCTTTGGAGATATTAAGTATTGAATTACAGTATTATGTCACCCCCCTCCTGCCACCTCCATCTCTCCCTTTCTCTTTCTCTCTTAACATGGGCTGATTTATGTTTCAGCCACCACCATGAGAAGCTTAGTACTTACAGAAATAGCCAGAGATGAATGTTGACAGAAGCCCCCCCCCCCAAAAAAAAATCCTAGTTATGTGGATAGGTCTTCCCTGAAGCTAGAAGAACTGGAGGCATCATGGTATTATAAATACAAGTCCTGGGCTCAGAGACAGACAGAGCTGAGTTCTTGTTCTGAATCTCCAACTTTCTAACTGTGCAGTCTAGGCACGTCACTTTAATCCCTTTCAGCCTCAGTTGTCTTATCTCTAAAATGGGAATAAAAATAGTGACTACCCTCCAGGGTTATTTCTAGGATCAATTAGATGAGTAGTAGCAATGGTAGTGAAAACCTCCTAGGGTCACTTAAATAATATGTGATAAGAGCACCTTTTGAACCCAGGTCTGCCAACTCTAAGGTCTGGGCTCTTCCCACTGAAGCCATTTCTAGACAAAAGAGAGAAAAAAAAAAATAGAGTGTGTGCACACTCACACACACAGAGAGCTAGAGACCACAGAAACAGCCAGGTGCCCAGGCCTAATTCGATTGGTTGGCATTGAACCCAAAGTGTAGTAATGAAGCAGATTCGAAGAGAAGTTGCTAACGTGGTTATTCTTAGTGCTCACAGTTGTGAGCCGTCCTTGCCAAACAGCCCCTGAAATTTGTGCAGATTCCCCGGGAAAGGCATAAAGAGGCACATCTCATAGAAAAGAACAGCCCAAAGAGGGGGGGGACAGGGCAGGGAAGGTAGTCAGCCTGGTGCGTCTACAAGGGTCACAAGGTCCATTCACTTGTTTATTGATTCACTTAGCCAGTAACGTCTTGGCCACATGTTTTGCATTTCATTCCAAATTTATAGAACCTAATATGTGCCAGGCATTCTGCGAGGTCATTTGCAATGTTTCCTCAGTCCTACCATATGACTTGAAGTAGGATCTCTTCTTCCTGACTACACAACTCACCCAGGGAAACTGTGAAAACTGGAGGAGATGATGCTGCGATAAGATGGGAGTCGGCCCAGGGGAAGTAAGCATAACCTGGGTAGGTGTGACCAAAGGGTCTCTTTAATGAAACTGATGTCTCACTGTGTCCCAGGGGCTCAAATGGGATATACCCTGGATGAGATCCCTGTTTTTGATACATGACACATGCAGGGTAAATCTTTCCTTTCCATTTCCTGAGGATGTTGGTGGGGTATAGCCTCAGGGAGCCTGGCTCTAGAGCTACACAGAACTGGTTAGAATACTAGCCTTGTCATTTATCAGCTGATGGGCTTTATGACGATTACTTGACTCTCTGAACCTTGAGCTCCTCTTCTATAAAATGGGGAAGGTAATACCTATCACACACTCCTATGTGTAAAAGCACAATAAGATGTCATGGTTCACGAGGAAAGAAAGTCGCCAAGAGTATACTGAATCTTATCTCAAGTTTGAAAAAACAAAGAGCAATACAGGCTACGTGTGTGTAGCAAAAATTCTGGAAGGATATGCTTCAAGGTATCAAAGAGTCATTAACCCAGTAAACAAGGACAAGAAATATGAAAGAGGGCACATTTAATATTTCCTTCATTTACTCCTGTAATTATTTCTGTAATAAGAACAGTGGTGATGATACTACTACTACTACTACTGGTACTATCACCACCACCACTACCCCTACCACCACTACTACAACTACCACCACCACTACTAACACTACCACCACCACTACTACCACCACCACTACCACAATTACAACTACTACCACCACCACTACCCCTACCACCACTACTACAACTACTACCACCACCACTACCCCTACCACCACTACTACAACTACTACCACCACCACTACTACCACCACCACTACCACAATTACAACTACTACCACCACCACTACCCCTACCACCACTACTACAACTACTACCACCACCACTACCCCTACCACCACTACTACAACTACTACCACCACCACTACCCCTACCACCACTACTATAACTACTATCACCACCACCACTACCACTACCACCACCACTATCACCACCACTACCACAATTACAACTACTACCACCACCACTACCCCTACCACCACTACTACAACTACTACCACCACCACTACCCCTACCACCACTACTATCACCACCACTACCACAATTACAACTACTACCACCATCACTACCCCTACCACCACTACTACAACTACTACCACCACCACTACCCCTACCACCACTACTACAACTACTACCACCACCACCACCACCACTACCACTACCACCACCATTATCACCACTACCACTACTAGCACTACTACTACTACACCAGTCTCAGAAGGTTTGGGGAACGATAAATCATAGAATAGATATAAATTTTTAGTATTATATTATACACATAGTAGTGGCCCTGAAAGTGTTCACTATTCCTTTCTTTGTCCCTGGCAACAGAGGAGTATGATCTTTCCTCCCTTGGAATGTAGAAGAAATACAACCAGAATGTTCCTTAGAAGCAAGAACAGTAAAACTTGCTTACTTTGGACATATCATCAGAAAAGACCAATCTCTAGAAAAGAACATCATGTTTGGAAAGGTAGAGGGCCAAAAAAAATGAGGGAAACATTCAATGAGATGGATTGATACAACAGCCGCAACAATGGGCTCAAACATACAACGATCGTGGAGATGGTACAGGGCCTGGCAACATTCTGTTACACATGAAGTCGCCATGAGACTGAGCCAACTCAGCAGAAACGAACAACATAACAACCTTTGGAATGGGGTGAGGCATGGGGAGAAGGGAAACAGCAATTAACTAAATGGTGCCGTTTCTTTCCTCTCATGTGTGTCCTTCGTAGTCCTACCTCCTTGCCTTTGCTCAGGTCATTCCCATTTCCTGGCATGGCCTACCTCCCAGGCCTGGACAAAGGTAAACTCTTCCTTCTCTGGTCCTCTTCCCTAGAAGTGGCCTGTCCTCCTCTGCCCCTGGCAGAGGTGGTATTCACCTCTCACCTCTCCTTGTATAACAGTGTCACTACTGATGCACTAGAATACTTTCTGGATACACTTTCGAAGTATCCACTGTGGGGCAAGACTTGGGGCTATGCAGATAAGCATACACAGATGTCTTACCTACCTCAGAAGGAGTGAGCTTTCTGAGGTAGAATTCATATCTAACTTATCTTTGAATTGTCATCTCTAAATACAGTGCTGGGCACTTAGCAGTCAATTAGAAAATATTTTTTAATGAAGGGATGGAAAGAGAGAAAAGTGGTTCTTTCTACTGGTTATTTGGAGAATAAAAATATTCCTTGTTTTCAAAAGAAATAAAAGAAGCCAACAGTTCTCTCCACACACTCTCCAATGGTGCCTCGTATTATAGCTTGAGGTTCACTAATGAGCGTTGATCATAGGCAATTTTTGCTTAGCATAAGAGACTTCAGTCTTACATGCAATATCTCATTTGATCCTCACAGCAAGAGATAGTAGAGGCTCTAGGATCAGACAGATATATTTAGCAATTGTGTAGCTTTGAGAAAGCTTAATATCCTCTTTGGGACTCAGTTCCCTCATTTGTAAAAAAAAAAAAAAGAGAGAGAGGAATATAACAGTTACTATCTCATGGGATTATTGTCAGAATGAAGTAAGTTAATGAACATATTTTTTAGAGTGGTTGGCATTCAATTCAATTACACTCTGTGTATATACACATATGTTCTAGGGAGTTTTCATCATTCTCATGTCACAAATGAAGACGTTGAAGGCTACAAAGGAGAGGTTTCTTGCCCAAGGTTACACACAATTATTTAATTGCATACTTGGGACTGCAATCCAGATGTTTAGGCTTCAGGTATTGAGCTTCATCTACTGTCAAGTTCCTTCTCAACATGCTGGTTATTGTGTTTAACTTCTCAATGTATTTATTCATACAGTCAAATGCTGATTGAGAGCTACATGTATGCCAAGTATTGGCTATTCAGCAGGGAACAAAGAAGACATAGCCCTTGCCCACAGAGAAAATTCAAAGTTGAGCAGGAGATGAGAATTTAAAAACTAAATGTACAGACGCTTTTATGATTACAAATAAGAATGAGTACAGTGGAGAAAGGAACAGGATTCTGTGAGAACCCAACAGGTTGTGTGTGTGTGTGGTGGGAGGAGGTTATTTTGTACTAGATTCTCTGGAAAGGCCTCACTGAGATAGTGACATTTAGGCTGAGACCTAAAGGCTGAAAAAGAAAGTGAAAAGTGTGTGTGTATGTGTGTGTGTGTGTTGGCATGTGGAAGGGAAGGGGGTAGTTCAGTGAATGGAATACTCCTTGCAAAGGGAACAAGATCTGTGAAGTCTCTGAGATGGGGAACAGGTTGGGTTTTGTTTTCAGTTGGAACTCACAGTATAACCAATGATGCTAGCTACACTAGAGGATACACAGGGAATCTGGCATAGAGTTATGTATTTGCTTTCAAACTTAATTGTCCTTTCTGGGATGCTAAGTATCTGAAAGAGCACCGTTAAATAGCCTAACTATGAATTTGTGACTCAAAACCAAACCCCATGCTGCAATCTCACAGTTTACACAACAGGGATGGGCATTAGCAGAAGCCGGCCAAAAGAGCAAACTAAGCTGACATAATTTCACTTTTAGAAAGAGCTAGGCAACTTCCTATCTTCTTTGTTGTTGTTAAATTCATTTAGATGATGAGGTCCTCTGTTTTTTATGTAAAGAGAATCTAGTGGAGTGTTTCAGAGCAGGAATACAGAGTCAGGTGGCCAGTATTCATGTTGTGGCCCTGCCACTAGCTAACCACTTGAATAACCCAGTTAAATGGGCCTCAGGTCCTCAACTATAAAAATGTGGATAACAATCTCCTAGGAATGTGGGAGGTAATATATGTAAATTAAATTTCTGTCATTTCAAACTACTCACTTTTAATGTAAATGCAATAATACACGTAAAGGGCTTACAACAGTACCTGGCACATCATAAATGCTTAATATATGTTAGCTCTTCTTACACTATTTCTACCTCCATCTATTTGATCATCCTATTGTGAAATACATGAAAATGTGACCTTCTTCAAATACAGTTTGGCAAAAACAAACACAATAACCAAGACTTATTGTTTAAGCAACACACTAGCTTTGGAAATAGCAGTGTAAACAAAAGCCCACTCTGTGACTTGTTTTTATCTTCTTAATTGCCTGTTCCTGCTCTGGACCTCAGCCAGGAGTCAGTCTTTAGCCATGGCGTGGACATGTACACAGCCGATTCTGTGTGTGCATAAACAAGAGCACACGGCTCCTGTCACCTCCAAAGACTGCGAAGAAATGACATTAAAAGTGAGTGATTGGAAACAACTGAAATTTAATTAAAAACAAAATTAAAAGTTGTTCCAAGCCTGGCTCTTCAGCCAGCAAGACTCAGAGGAAATTAGTAAGTGCTGCTAATAGCTGGATCCCGTTCACAAGCCTCTATGAGGAGACAGTCGGAGGAAGGAAGATGCATACTCTTTAGATGAAACAATTAAAGATCACTTCTGAGAAATAATTGCAAACAGCATCCTGGGGCAAAAAAGGGACATTACTTGCTGGTGTGCTTCTTTTTGATTTTCTCATTTCCATTATAGAAAAGTGCTCTGAGATTCCCCAAGTAGAATCTTCAGGAAACACAGAGGGGCACTGACTTTCAAAATGGGATTTCAATGAGTGGGGGTGGGAATGAGTTAATTATAAACCATGAGATGGGGGCACATTCCTTAAAAAAACTATCTCCCACCGCCTGATATTCCACCTTACCAATTCATTTATCCTGGGAAACTTTAATGCTCAAGTTCTTAGTAAAATTCTGTTCCCCCTCAAAGAATGGGCTCAGTGAAGTCAACTGTGAGCTAGGGGTTAGGGACTGGGCATCAGGATAATTAAATGAGGCGGTTGCTGGAATGCCACGTGGATGGCACTGGGTGGCAGGCCTGTGTCGAGACAGTGAGCAGGGTCAGGGCCAACAAGTCAGTCTGTCCTCAGGTTCGCAGGTAGCATGGAGACAGGCACAGGAGAAGAAGCAAGAGCAAGGTCATGAACCGAGAAGATGAAGGAAATGACCTGAGGGCAATAAATGGAAAGGAGTACGACTTTCATGTGACCAGAGCTGGGATGCTAACATTTTGTTTGAGTGCCAACCGGCCAGGAGTGGGCCGATCAGCATGATAAACACACAGGGTTGGGGCAGACTGCAAATGTGGCTTATGTTTGCTTGGCTTACCTCACCAGAGCTCAGCCTCACTGAGCCTGTTTTCCTACCCATGTGAAGGCAACCAGATCCTGTGGAGTCAGCTCTGACTCAGAGAGACACCATGTATGTCAGAGTATATTTGTTTTCCGTAAGGTTTCAAGGACTGATTTTTCAGTACTAGGTCACTAGGCTTTTCTTCCAAGGTGCCTCTGGGTAGACTTGAACCTACAGCCTGTTGATTAGTAGTCAAATGTGTTAACCGTTTGCACCACCCAGGGATACCACAGAGGCAACAAGAGTGCCTATTCTATGGTAGATCTAGCCTCTGCTTATCTTTCCAATGTACCTCATCCACTCCACCCTAACTGCACTGACCTTGTTCCAGTTCCTCAGGCACCTCAAGTCACCCCAGGGGCTTTGAATTTGCTGGTCCCTCTGCCTGGAACACATTTTCCTCTCTTGGACTGTTCACCTCTCAGTTTAAATGCCATCTTCTCACAGAGGTCTTCCCTGACCACATGGCCTGGGCATACCATCCTAGCTCCCATCTTGTTCTCATTATTTTAACCCCTCTGCTTCCTTCACAGCAGCTCTCACATGTTGCCACTACTTATTTAATCATTTTGGTAATTTGCTTTGGTGTCTTTCTCCCTGCTGAGAATGAATGCACCTTGAGGGCAGGACCATGTCTGTCTTTTTCAGCACAACATCTCTACTGCTCCAGGACATGTAATAAACATGCAAAAAATATCTATTTGATGGGTGAATGAGCACTGTAAAGATTAAATAAGATCTTATAAATAAAACACCTAGTATACTGCCTGGCACATCGGGGGCAAGTGATGACTTTTAGCTATTGTATAATGATCTAGTATGTTAATTTAGATTCTAATTGTGAACTTGTTTACAATGGGCAGAAGGAAGGGGACTAAAAAAGGAACTGGAAGACTCCAAATGCCAACCTGCTGTCCTCACATTGCATTTAGAACACCCAACGTGTCACAAGGATGTGCCTGTCATATATATGGGTCTTACTGGGGTGTGAGGATGAGGAGGGGGTGGAATTGATTGCTGCAGAGTGTTGATGCAGCAGGTTGCTCAGGGAGAGGGGGAGAGGCTGAGACCAGTTCCCTTTTGCACAAACTTATCTTACCTCATATACAAAAGAGTTCTTTGAGGAGGATGATGAATCTATTCAAGCTCAACCTATCCTTTAATGCTCAACTCAACTTGTTCCCTCTCCAAGGATCCTTTGTGATCTATCTCCCTCAGTGAGAATTATCTTCTTTGTCTTCCATCCTCCCCCTGAGGTAGCTTTGGAAATGATGTCCCTTATGTCTGCTGGGCTCAAGGTTGATTTTAAAGAGTCCATCTCATTGTAGATCATGGGGCCTAATTTTGGACTTCGAAATAAAATTGAAAAGGGGATCAATCACAATAGTAACATTAAACCTTTCAGATTTTTTTTTTTAACATGTTTTTTGTCTTGAATTAGGAATGGATCTAAATGTATTGAGCTACCATTCTATGTCAGGTATTAGGACAGATGTCGAGGCTATAAAGGTGGAAGATAGAGTCCCTGCCTGATAGTAGTGCGTGGCTCAGTTCGGTGATGACTAGATGAACAGTTATAACACAGTCATCAGGGTTGTCATGGAGATAAAATAGGAAGCTGTGGGAGTACAGAACAAGGGCACCTGTCTCACCTGAAAAGTCAAAGAAGGCTTCCTAAAAGTGGTTGCACTGGAGCTGGGTGCTGAAGCCCTAGAAGGCAGCAGCTAGGCGGAATGGAGGACTGTGGGGATTTAGGCAAAGGCAAAGGAATCTTTATAAAAGAACAAAAGACAGCCTGAGCCTTCAGGAAATGTCCATTTTGTTTGACCAGAATATGAGGTACTGAGAAGGAAAATGAGGAAAGATAAGGCTGAAAATATTTTCTGGCTCTAACATTCTACAATTTAGAGAATTGTCATGCTGGCCATTTTGCAACATGCCCGCAGTGTGCCCTCACCCCTATAGCCATGTCCTCCCTCTTTAGGTGGTAGAAGCTGCTATTTTTAATTGATCCTGTATTTCAAATGTGAGCCAGCTCTGATCACCAGGCCCCTAGCCTCCCTTCCGGCCTCTGCTTCCGCAGCAGGTCCTGTGCCCAGCATGTTTATGCTGCATTTGAGTCTGTGCAGGAAAGGGCCGCACTGGAAGCGGTCACACCCCAAGGCAGGGACGGGTTATACAAAATCAAGGTACACACAGGCTTACTTCTGCTTACTTACTAGTCTGTAGTGCACAATTTCACAAGTAAGCCCCTGAGTACCTTGCTTACTGGGTAATAGAACCCTGCCCCCAGGTCCCATCAGCACTGGTGTGGTGGCCAGAAGCAATCATTTTCTTCCTCCTTCATCCTGCCCAAATACTGCACTGAAACATCACCTGAATTATTATTCGAACAATTCCAATCTTCAGGAGAGCAGCCTTTGGAGATCTGGCGAATTAATTTTGCTCACAGAGCACAGTGACATCTCTTACTAACAATTTTCATCCAGGTAGGACTTGTAAAGGTCCCAATACTGTGTGTTCTTCAAAGTTGCTTGCATTTTTTTCTTTCCTACAAATATAGCCAAGAGGTGGGCATCTGATTTTTGATCTCACATAGAGAGGCTATGGCATGAGCAGAATAGTAATAATTACTCACACTCAAGCGTGTTTAGCACAGGCCAGGTCCTTGCATTGAATCACCTTTTAATTCTCACAATAACAGTCTAAATCTAGGTGTTATTAACATCCCCACTTGTAAGAAGATCAAGTTCAGCCATGGAGAAGGTGGAGCTAGGATTTGGACTCATGTACCCTGGCACTGGTGTTCATGTCCTTAATCACCACTCTCTACTGCCTTGCAGGAACAGAATGTTTACTTGTGTTTTCCTGTTTCAACATCTGGGGTCAGTAGCCTCTCAGGATCCCAGGAGGTGACTGCCAAGTCATCTTTGACTTCTGCCCCTCCTTGACTCTGACTTGCAATTTAAACAAAACAAAACATCGCTGTCAAGTCAATTCCTACTCAGCAACCCTACTGGACAGAAGAGAACTGCCCCATAGAGTTTCTGAGGAGTGCCTGGTGGATTTGAGCTGCTGACCTTTAGTTAGCAATCGTAGCACTTAACCACAGCACCATCAGGGTTTCCGACTTGCAATTAGTTGTTGAATTTCTAGCTCTACAGAAACACCCTTATCTTCATTCTCACTTCTGTAGCCCTTGTTCAGACATTATGATGTGGACTAAATAAAGCAGTCCCCTAAAGGAAACGCTGGTGGCGTAGTGGTTAAGAGCTACAGGTGCTAACCAAAAGGTTGGCAGTTCAAATCCACCAGGCACTCCTTGGAAACTCCATGGGACAGTTCTACTCTGTCCTATAGGGTCACTATGAGTCAGAATCGACTTGACAGCAACAGGTTAAAGGGTTCCTTGCCTCCAGCCTTGATCCCTGAAGCTCACTTCCTGTGGCTAGGCAGCAAGTCTTTTTTGAGATAGCATTGTTGTTTGCTGCCCCAGAGTTTCCCCAGACTCATGAGGACCCCGTGCAAAATGGGATGGGGATGTTGTGATCTGTAGGGTTTTCATTGGCTGATTTTTGTAAGCAGGTCATCAAGCTTTTCTTCCTAGTCTGTCTTCATCTGGAAGCTCTACTGAAACCTGATTGTCATGGATTGAATTCTGTCCGCCCCCCAAATGTGTGTATCAATTTGGCGGGGCCATGATTTCCAGTATTGTGTGGTTGTCCTCCATGTTGTGACTGTAATTTTATGTTAAAGGGGATTAGGGTAGGATTGTAACACCCTCCCCAGGTCACATTCCTGATCCAATGTAAAGGGAGTTTCCTTGGGGTGTGGCCTGCACCACCTTTTATCTCTCAAGAGATAAAAAGGAAAGGGAAGCAAGCAGGGAGTTGGGAACCTCATACCACCAAGAAAGTAGCGCCAGGAGCAGAGCTTGTCCTTTGGACCCAGGTCCCTGCACAGAGAAGCTCCTAGTCTGGAGGAAGATCGATGGAAGGCTGATAGAGAGAGAAAGCCTTCTCCTGGAGCCCATACCCCGAAACTGGACTTTTAGCCTGCTTTACTGTGAAGAAATAAGATTTTTCTTTGTTAAAGCCATCCACTTGTGGTATTTCTGTTATAGCAACACTAGATAACTAAGACACTGATTCAGCATCATGGCAACGTAAAAGTCTCCACTGACAGATGGTTGATGGTTGTGCAAGAGGTGAACTGGCTGGCAATCGAACCTAGGTCTCCCGCATAGAAGGGGAGAATTCTACCAAGAACCGTCAATTCCCTAGGAAGCAGTATTAGCAGGGGCTATTGTTTACTATTTACTATATTCTAAGAATTTGGAAAGTATTTTAAATACAGCCACTTACCCTTTGAGGTGGCTTTCTGTGATTCTCCATGTTTCACAGATGAGGAAAACTGAATCTTAGGAAAATTATATAACCAGCTAGGGAATACCACAGCCAGGTTTTAAACCCGGAGAGTGTGATTCGGCAACCCAGACTGAACCAAATTAGACATTGAATAAACGGTTACAAATGTACTGAGTGCAAAAACGAAAACTTCTGCACTATTTAATAGGGGAACCTAACAGACTAGTGGAGTGACGCTGATGCCAATAAAGACTGATGTTACTGTATAGTTCCTGTTTGTCAAGCATTCTACTAAACACTTTATAGACATTACCTCACTTAGTTCTCAAAACCATAAGAGGGAGGTATTATTAACATCCTCATTCTACAGATGAAGAAAAAAAGTCCAGAAGGGCTAATAACATTCCTAATGTCAAACAGCTAGTAATTCATTCAGCCAGGATTTGAAACCAAGTATGTCTGACTCTGTAGCCTAAACTCTTAATCACATCTTGCATTGCTTTTTGTAAAGCAGCTGTCACCCTTACACTCCCTTGTTTAAAAATTTTCAGTGGTTCTATGGCCCCTGCTTCTTCCGTTATGATAGCTCTTTGTACTGGGTACTGCTCTTCTCATCTTATCCTCCCATTGGTCCAGCCCATGCCGCTGGAGCCTTGGCCACTCTAGATACTATCTGTTCGTGCCACGCCTTTGCCCATGCTGTTTCCTTTGCCTTGAAAACTGTCCTTCTCGTTCTCACTCTCTCCCTCCATCTTCAGCATAAGAGCTCATTCTCAGTCTCAACCTGTTCATCCATTTTCTTCGAATAGAAGAAGACATGGCCCAAATTCCTCTTGTTCCCTGAAGCTTTACCCAGATCTTCCCAGGTGAAAATACTTTAGGTTTCCCTGGCAACCTTGCTGACTCTTGCCTCTATGTCTCTCATGGTCCAGATTATGGACTATTGTAGTTGTTTTGCTTTAAAGCCATCCTATTTTTTTTTTTTTTATATCGACGGAGGTGGGTTTGGTCTTTTTTTTTTTTTTAATATCTTAAATAACACTCACGATGCCTTTGGGAGCAAGATTAGCATTTGCTGAATACCTATTTTATGCTGTTGTCATACCACTGTATTTCATCCTCGTCACAACCTCATGAAGCAGGAACTATTAGCTCTACTTTTATGGGAAATTAATGGTTCAGATGGGGAAATTGATGGCTCAGAGAGGTGAGGTGACTCATATGAGATCCATGGTTAGTAAGTAGAACATCATGGATTTAAGACTGAGATTTCCTGATTCTAAAACCTGTGTCCTTTTCCCTACCTCACTCTCTAATGCTGACTCTGTCTGAGTTCATCCCAGAGTGTGAGTCCTGGCTTGGAGTAGGCACTAGGCAAATGTCAGCCGAGAGTCGGAATGAGCAGATTCACTGAGAAAGCCCAAATGGGTCCAGAGCTAAAGTAGAGGAGGGAATAAACAGAGGCTCGGTATAAAAAAAAAAAAAAATTTTTTTTTAGGGGTGGTCTAGGCCCAGGGTATGACTCCAGCTGAGGGTGAGATGCCTAGGCCTTTAGCAGAGGCTCAGAAAGTTGCCAGCAGCTGCCAGAAAACACAAGGCTAAGCAGCTGCAGATATATTTGGCTTGGATGACCAAGAGGGGTGGGCTGGGAAGAAGATCCAAACAGCGAGGCTCTGCTGAGCATTCGCATTGGTGGAGGGGGCAGGTTTTAATTATTCCTCCCATCTCATCATGTCCCCACTGAATACTCTTGTTGGCATCTGAGATGTTCAGGGTCCCTTGGCAGCTGAGGCTCAGAGGTGGAAGGCATCTTGACACTAAGGCCTGGGCTCCCAACCACTTCCTTTTGCACTCAGGCAGCCTTGGGAGCCTACATTCCCTGCAGGAGTTGGCTATGATCCTTCTAAGCTTTCTTCAAATGGCAACTTGTGGGCTGTGAAAGGTTTGTTTAGCTGTCTCTGCTCCTGACATCCTTGCTCAGGGGGCTGCCGGGCTGCAGGCTGAACCAAACCAGGGTCTAGAGAAGGAGGACTGGGGACTCTAATAAAATGGTTGCATAAAGATTTGGGAGGTCACGTACCTCATGAGATAAGTAAAGGGAGAAGATGCAAGATTTGCACACCAGCATTTCTCATTCTCTTTTGGAATGTTTAAGGCAGGGAGGCATTTTAAATACCATCTTGTTCCCCTCCCACATTTTACAGTGGAGAAGCAGAGATTTGTCCACAATCATGGTGAATCTGTGGCAGAGCTGGAACTTAACCTTAGTCATCTACTCTTGCACCACATCCTATAGCTGCAACTTTGAAAATATTCTGCTAAGCCACTTCCTGCCTGAGTGACATGGAGGTGGTCATATAACTTCTGTAGGTATTAATTTTTTTTAAGTGTAAAAAGGGGATGATAATTAGATCTACTTCATGAGGTAATTAGCATGGAGCCTGGCACTTAGCAAGTGTTCTTTAAATGTTACCAATTATAGTTGTTATTATTATCACAACCATTGGGAGGCTTAAACAGAAGGGTCTATGTAAACGCAATGAAAAGTGCCCCTGCTTCTCTCTGGGATGTCTGCCATTATCCATTACCCAGCCCCAGGTAAGTATCAACAGTCAGGGAGCACCTCATCGAGACATTTCCTTAGCACCACTCTCCATCTCCAGCTTGGGGTACTTGACTGCCTCTCATCTATGGTCCCAAGCACCCAGTATAATCCCCATTATGACTCCTAATCACACTGCATTTCATCTCCTATTTGTTTACTGTCTCCCACCACCACTAAACTATTATTATTATTTTTTTTAATTATATTGTGCTTTAGGTGAATTTTATAGTGCAAATTACTTTCTCATTCAAAAATTTATACACAAATTGTTTTGTGACATTGGTTGCAATCCCTGCAATGTGTCAGCACTCTCCCTCTTTCCCTTTACACTCTGGGTTCTCTGTATCTGTTTGTCCAATTTTTCTGTCCCTTCCTGTCTTCTCATCTTTGCTTTAGGGTAGGTGTTGCCCATTTGGTCTCCTATACTCGATTGAACTAAGAGGCACATTCCTCATGAGTATTATTGTTTGTTTTATGGGCATGCCAGATCTTTGGTTGAAAGGTGGACTTCGGGAGTGTCTTCAGTTCTGAGTTAGCAGGGTATTTGCGGGCCACGGTCTCAGGGGTTACTCCAGTCTCTGTTAGACCAGTAAGTCTGATCTTTTTCAGGGGAATTTGAACTTTGTTTTACATTTGTTTCCTGCTCTGTCTGGGACCCTATATTGTGATCCCTGTTAGAGCAGTCAGTGGATATAGCTGGCCACCATCCAGCTCTTCTGGACTCAGGCTGGTGGAGGCTGTGGTTCATGTGTTCCATTCGTCCTTTGGACTAATATTTTTCTTGTGTCTTTGGTTTTCTTCATTCTCCTTTGCTCTGAATGTGCTGGGACCAATAGATGTATCTTTGATGGCTTCTAGCAGGCTCTTCTGACCCCAAATACTACTCATCAAAGTAGGGTATAGAACATTTTCTTTATAAATTATGTTATATGAATTGACCTAGATGTCCACCAAGACCATGGTCTAAAACTGGGGACTTTTTTGAGGCCAGCCGTTGTGTTGTATCCATCTCTGGATCTCTAACATCTCAGCATTCCATAGAGAACGTAATATGAAAATATTTGTTGATCACAGGAAGGGAGAGAAGCAGGGAAGGAAGAGAAACACTGTGTAAGAATAAGGGGGTGGTGTTATAAGAGGTGTATAAGAACAAGGAAGAATGAGTCCCTGGAGAAGGACATCATGCTTGGTGCGGTAGAGGGTCAGCAAAAAAAGAGGAAGCCCCTCAATGAAACGGATTGACGCAGTGGCTGCAACAATGGGACTGAACATAACAATGACTGTGAAGATGGCACAAGACCAGGCAGTGTCTCATTCTGTTGTACACGGGGTCGCTATGGGTCGGAACCAACTCAATGGCACCTAACAACAACATAAGAACAAGCAGATAGTACAAATGGTTAGCACACTTAGCTGGTAATTGAAAGGTTGGAGGTTTGAGTCCACCCAGGGGTGTCTCAGAGGAAAGGCCTGATAATCTACTTCTGAGAAATCAGCCATTGAAAACCCTGTGGAGCACAGTTCTACTCTGACGCACATGAGGTCTCTTGAACTGGAATCAACTTGACAGCAATTGAGTTGTTGGCTTAGGTTATTATTAATGACTTAACTATTTAGCCAAGCCAGTCTCCCTAAAATTGAACCTCCTATTTACCTGGTCTTACTAAGACCCCACTCCAACTCTTCTCTTGTCACTAAAAATTAACAAGGTTATGAACAAATAGCAAGGGAAAAGCACAATGTCCTCAAAATCAGGACTACTCTCGCAGATAGCAAAGTGCTTTCATACTCATCAGCCCACTAACACTCTTTTGAAGCAGAGAGTATTAACACTGATTTTGAATGAAAAAGCCAGGGCACGGGGTCTTATATTCAAGATCCCAAAGCTAGAAAGCAGAAGAGCTGGGACTAGAAGCCACATCTCCTGGATCTTAGATCAATGCACATACCTCTCTTTCATGCTTTCCTCTCTCTCTCTCCCACGTACTGCCCCACGGCACAAAGCTACACCACTTTGCAAACACCAAGCCAATAATGATGGGCCATCTGAATGCTATAGAGTTGAGCTCCATCTTATCAGAACCTATCCAACATTCTCACTTCCCAGTCTAAACGTCAATATGGCCTTCTGCTCAAAACAGCAGAATGGAATTATTAATGAGAAGAAATTAGGTTTCCCTACTCTTTGCAATAATCCTCTGCCCCTAATTTCCAGGAACATATTTTTGGACTTTTTTTTTTTTTTTTTTGGACTTAATCTGCCATCAAAACACAAAAAATTAGACTCTAATTTTGGATGTCAAACTCAGTTATCTCTTCGGGTAGGGAGGGAAATTAGTAATAATTCATTTTGGTCTGAAGCCAAGCTAACAACTCAGTCCAGGGTGTCATTAAAAATCCCAACCCAACTGGCTGTTGTGATATATTTAAAACTTGAACATGTTCAGCTGTTTGAAATGGTTTTCCTGGGTTCGTTCTCCCTCAAATTGCTTGTCACTCTTAACCTGGGGATGCGTTACTATTTAAAGTAGAAATGACTTGAAGCATTTTTCCTTCCATGATTTTGAGAAGAAAAACAGACTCTACTTTTGGAGGTAACCACAGCTCCCAGCACCAGCTCCAGGCCACTGCTGAGCCAGTTGTCCACTAAGCACAAGAAGAGGAAGAAGGGGAAAAAGTTTTCACAGTTTATAATTATATTACCGGTTTCATTACAGATCTCATTTTAATTCTGACTGAAGCCTTACCTCGCTTTCTCCCTGTACTCTCTCATATATAGTTATTAAATCTGGGTTGGAGTTCAACCTATTCTTCCTGATTTCAGCATATTAATATGGCTTATTAGTATTTCATTGCTACCTCCCCCTGGGTGTCCTGAATCTCAGCTCAATTTATATTTTCCTCTATTCCTGAGCTCTGGAATAAAGCTTGTTTCATTTTAATGTTGGAGGGAAGAAGGTGAATTTGATTGCAGTTTGTCATCTTTAGGGATAGGAGCAAAGGCCTTGGGAAGTAAAGTCAATCACAGAAGAGAAGGCAGCCTCAGACTTCTTGCACGGTCATTCCCAGGATATATCTTCTTGGGGCATCTGGGTCCACCTGCCTGCCCTCCCTCCTTTCTTCTTTTAAAGCCACTATTTATTACATGCCTACTATGACCCTAAACCTCTGTTAAGTATCACAGTAGGTTAGGCATGAATAAACTATGGCCCTTTTCCTTCAGGAAATTTAACTCTAATCAGTGAAATCACTTCTTTTTTTCATTCAATGAATGCTTTTGAGGGGCACCAACTGTTTTAGGCACTGTCCTAGGTGCTGAAAATAAGGCATGAAAAAAACATGATCTCTATCTTTATGGAGCATAAAACCTAGTGGGAAAGGACAATATTAACTAGATAAATATATATTTACAAATTGAGTTAAGTGGATGAAGGAAAAGAACATAAATCAAGGATAATTATTAGGAAGGGAACCTAATAGAGGTTGGGATGTAGAAACAGGAGCTCAGTCACTGTGGAGTAAGTGAGATTTATCCAGGAGAAAGGGCAGTGGTAGGCAAAGAAAAATTCACACAAACGGAACAGTATGTGCAAAGGCCCTGAGGCAGGAACCAAAAGAGGACATTCAAAGAACCAATGTGGAAAGACAGTGGTGTGAGAGGAGGCTGGAGTGACAGGAGTCATTTAGTGGTTTTATGGGACTATGCAACATGTTGGCATTTTCATTTTAAATGATCAGTGTTTGCAGTGTTGAGACAATATTGGGGAGGAGCTAGAATTAATGTAGGGATGTCAGTTCCTAGGATGATGGCAGTTGTCCTAATAACACATCTGTAGCAATAGCAATGATGAAAAGTAGAATGTGGAGTCATTAGAAAAGTACAAATACAGTTCTACAGAACTTTTGGGGAAGGAGAAATTATTTCTGATTGGGGAAATAATCAAAAAAAGGTTTTCTGGATGAAGGACAAAATTGAGGTAGGCTTTAGAAGATGGGTAAGGTTACAAAATATGGAAATAAGGAAAGTTACTCTTGGTGGAGAGCAATGCATAAGCAAATATATAGGGTGGGGCAGATACAAGGCAAGGTAGCCCATTTGTCTAAATAGTATCAGGGGTGTTCAAAGGAGTTTAGGAAGAAAAAGGCAGAGATCATATTGTAGAGCACTTGCACACCTGAACTTGTTCCATGGTGTTCAAAGATCTGCAATTAAACTAAACACTGTAAAACAAAGCCTGAGATGATTTCAGAGAGCAGGATGTCCGAGGAACTACTCTTTTAGCACAAATTTTTTGGCAGTCTGTAGCTGGGCACCCACTTTCAGTGTGGTATAATTTTCCCTTCTAAGAGTTGAAAACACTCCTCCCATGAATTCAAATCACTGTAAACTAACTCTATAGCCAGTTATGAACCTCTTTTTTCATTGGAAGCATGAAACCCCAAATTAGTTCACTCTGCTGGGCTGAAAGGCAAGAAGTGGGGGGTGGAAGCAAATAAATGCAGACCAAGACTTGTTATACACAATTCTGTGTTCAAAACCAACTACACTGTAGCATATTAATGATTCCAGCCATCTAATATGTGGACTGAAGGGTGGGCACTTCCACTTGATGATTTCATAGGCTCAGAAGGAACCCTCTGGCTCCAAATATCTCAGTTATTAGGAACATAAAAAATATACAGTTTTATGTGTGTGTGTATCCCTGTGTGTGTGCGTGTGTGTGTGTGTATTTAGCCAAATAAAGTGATCAAGAGTTATCCCTGATCCTCACCCATTTCTGAGTCTCACTTCATTTCAGAGTCTAGGCAAAGAATAGGTGAAGTTCAGGATGAGGTAGTAAAGAATATTATTATTAATAATAATAAAAACACATTCTGAAAAAAAAAAAAGAAAAACCTATATTCTGATAAAATAATTCTGAATCAGAATATCCTATACCCAAGCCAAACCCATCCCTTCACTTCTCTTCTGTGGCCTTATGGAAATGTGGCCATCTATTCTCATGAAATTCCCTGGGATGCGGAACTCATTATCTTGCAATGACCCCTTTCCAATATTAAAAAAAAAAAAATACTATCACAACTACTAACATTTATACAATTTATTGAGCCATTACTAGGTCCCAGGTACTGAGCTAAAAGTGTTACAAGCATTATTTCATGTATTCTTCATAATAACTCTATGAGATAAGTACTGCTTATCCCCACTTAACAGATAATGAAACTGAAGCTTGAAAAGTTGAATTGACTAGCACAAAGTCACACAGTCAATAGTGGAGGAAAATATTTCCAGAATAAAGTTGCATTTTCTCCCATCCTGGCTACCATCACCGCCCATATTGCTCTAGGTTTGCTTCCCAGGGCCTCCCAGAACAAGTCTGTTCCCAAAACAAGTAAGAATTATCATGGTCTATCTCTTCTCTGGAAGCTTGGGGCATAGAAATACTTTGAACTGAGTGGGGGAAGGTTCAGTTAGACTTTGGCTTTCATCCTTTGGTTCACTGCTCTCTCAATGTGTTAATCTGGCCAAACCACTTAACATCTCTGAGTGCTACTTTTCATGTCTACAAAATAAGGATGCTAAGAGGTGCCTCACAAGTTTGCTATGACAATTAAATAAGGAAACTCATGTTAGTGTGTTGAACACTGCCAGATACGTAACTGGCACACTCAATAATATTAGTTTTATGTCTTGTTTAGGTTCCTTCAACTTTTCTATAGAATGATTCTTTTTCAACCTTTCATTAAGAGGTAATTAGATATCTATAGTATGTTTGCAGTCTGTTAACACCAAGTTGTCTCCTTTGGACATGTTCCAATGTATCATTCATAGAACAGAGAACTCTAGGTGTAGTGTCAACTGCTTAACCTCTGTGATCAGGGCTGGTATGTTATAAAACTTAAGGGTGGGACCATTCACACCGTGTTAAATACTATAGGAAACGCCTGAAGTTGTACCATGAAGCCGCTCCATTAATATAATTTTGATAAAGTCAAAGATGGAGGAGCCCACAGTCCTTATCAGTGCTCCAAGGGTCTTCAAGGAGTTATCCTAGCTGTTAGATGGAAGAAACTTAACACACAAAATACAGGCACAGTTCTCAATCTTTTTTTTATGGAATCACCTGGAATTTTTGTTAAGAATATTAATACCTGGACTCCACCCACAGAGAGTCTGATTCATTAGTTCTGGGGATCATCGGCCCAGATGGTCTAAATGCAGGTATCAATAGGCCACATCTGGAGAAACGATGCTAAGTCCAGTAAGCCTGGCGTCAAACCAAGTCCGTCTATTCACTGTGTCACAGCTAGTTGTTCACTTCTCAGCAGGGCAAATAACCACTGTTGGCCTTGAGGAGGTCTGGACTAAGAAAGGAGGAGATTTGCCAAGGGCTCCGATGGGAGGCTGCAGTCAATATGTATTGCTCTTGCCAGCTGGGCTCTGGACAAGTGCTGTGTAGTGCTGACCTTTTCCTCATAATGGGTGGCAAGCATCAAGTATAATATGCAATAACACAAGGGCAGATTTCATTTTCTTCCCAAAGACGGGGCCTATTACTCAGCTCCCGCCAATGTTTCAACACCACAGACAACTCAGTGTTCAAGGCTGGCTGGTAGCTCCACCTGCTAAGAAAGGGTGGATGGTTCCACAGTTGAGGGAGGAAGTTCATGCAGGAAGGTGAAAAAGGATGAGAACTGCCATGGTCATGAGCCTTGGGTGATGTGGTCTTAAATGGAGCCCTTCCCATTTGAGGGAGGTTGCTTTCATCCTGAAAGATTTCACTCATTAAGATGTGAGTGTGTTTTTAGTGTATTTGTTTTTATCTTTGCCAGTGGCATTAGATGGGGGCCTATATTATGATGTGGGTGTATAGATGCATGTAAAAAAATTGTTGAATCATATACTTACAATCTATATTCTTTACTGTATTTATGTTATATCTCAATACATTTAAAAACATCAAGGCCAAATGATGTCAAGCGTTCAGGGAAATAGGCACATAATAGGAAATGGGCACTTTGTCTCTTGCCCTCCCCTCCATGTTACTCTTCCCCCCATACACACATACCTCCAAGAATCAGCTAGAAATCCCACTAGTCTAATCCATAAAAATTGGCCCTTGCTGGAGGCTTCTCTACCTTCACAGAAGACAAGGTTCAATTCCTCTCTAAGTCCTGCTTTCCTTATCTGTCAAATGGGTTAATAAAGACCACCTTGGAGAGCGAGTGTGGGAATGGAATGAGCAATGCATACAGAATATCTTACCCACAGGATGCACTGACATCATGCTGGGGAAGGTTCTCAGAAATCTTGTTCATCCCCAGGCAATCAAAGCCTTCAAGTGTTAACATTTTCAAGTGTTAAAGTCAGTTGCATTTGGGGAGAGGAGCCATATAGTAGACTCTCTGTTCCATTTCTGTAACTGAGAATAGCTACTTTCATCTATTCAGTTTCCTATATACCTCCTTATCCTGCCATGTCCCAGCTTCTGAAGTCTCTTCCTCTATGGATTGTTGTAAGGATAACAGTAATTGTAGCTACCATCTATCAGGCAACTACAATGTTTCAAACATTCTACTAGGCATTTTACATACATTATATCATTTAATTTTATTTTCAGATGAAGAAAATGAGACTTGGGGAGCCAAGTTGCCTCTTCTGGGTTTCACAGCAAACTAAGCAATGGAACTGAGATTTGACGCCAAACCTCATTTCAAAGGATGCATTCTTGATCAAGGCATTATAGCATCCAGGGGCAGAAGATTCCATTATGACTTGATGGAGACCACACTTTGGGCTGGGTTCCCCCAGTGCTGCCTGCTGCTTGCTCCATCACATGCCCAGCACCTGCACACCCCATGGTTTTATTCCCAATCTCCTTTGGTCTCTATGCAGTCTGTGGCCTAGTTTTGCTTGACTCACTCTCCCTTTATGCTTAGAGATTTAATAGACAAATCACATACAAACATTTACAATTTTACTTTAGTTTAAGCTCCATCCATTCCTTGAACACATATTTTTTGAACTCCACCACGGATCGAGCACTGTGGTAGTCCCCAGGGATATAATATTCCCACCCTCCCACCCCCCCTCCCCGTGACTACTGCCTTCCCAGAGATTCTAGACTAGTAGGAGAAACAGACTAGTTCTCAGGCAGTTATAAAGTTCTAAGTCCATGACAAACCTCAGAATAGGGACCAGAGAGAAAAGACATCTTGTAATTCACCATATTTTTTTTTAATCCTTCCAATATATCAACTCATTTTGTGGCTTTCCTGGGTAATCATCCTTAATTTTGCTATTTCCCAGCAACATGTCATTTGAAAACCAGATAAACATAGAATAGAAGTAGAAGTTGTACTCTTCATAATAACCCTACAAGTCAGGCACTGTTGTTGTACCCATTTTATAGGTGCAGAGACTGAGGTTCAGAAAAGGTAAGTCATTTGTCTGATCACCAGAGTGGCAGACAAGAGAACAAGTATTTGAATTCATGTCTGTATTATTTTAAACCCTGTGTTCTTTAGTCATTAAGTTATTTTACTATGACCTTGAGCAAGTTACTTAGCCTTAACCCTAACCCTAACCTTAACACATTTAATAATAGTAATGCCAAGTGAGAACAAGATTCTGGAGAAACAGGCACCATGATATCTGGCTAGAGTATGTAAACTGGAACAACTTTTCTGAAGGGCACTTTAGCAATAGATATCAAGCACCTTACTCAGTCTCTGGGACCATGCTTTGTGAATGGCTATAGTGACTTTAGTGTCTCACTAATTCAAATTAATTGAGTGAGGAGTAGAATGTAAGATACTTATAAAATAGATTTACAGGAAATGAGATATGAGTACTCTCCAGGTAATTCCAAGAAAGTTCCGATCATATTCCTTGTCATATGTTTTTAATTAGTAAATATTCTTTTGGGATATTTTGGAAAAATATCCATAGAAATGATAAAACTTAGTAGCTTCTCTGAAGTAGTTCAATCTTTACTTCCCTAATCGCATTTGAATTCTTTATTTAACACTATTCTTTTGGAGCCCTGTTGGCACACTGGTTAAGAGCACAGGCTGATAACCAAAAGGTCGGCAGTTCAAATCCACCAGCCTCATCTTGGAAACCCTACGGGGCAGTTCTACTCCATCCTATAGGGTCGCTATGAGTCGGAATGGACTCAACAGTGATGGGTTTGGTTTTTTGGGTGATTTTTGCCCAGAGAGTAAAAGCAATCTTTTGTTTAATTGAAATAATCTAGGACTCTAAGTGATAAAGGCCAGTTCCAAGGAGAATTTGGACTTTTTTTTTCCTTCAATGAAATTCTGAGGTTGGTCATGCATGGAGGACATCTGACCAGCTGGGGGAACAAGACACCAAGTAGGTGTGGCGCATTTCTGATGCTCGGCTCTTACCGTCTGCGATGAAGTGCTCAGGCACATGCAGGGTGACCTTCACAGTGAGTGGACAGGACATCTGGCTGCCACACACCATGGCCAGGATACAGGAGCTCACAGCGATCAGTGTCAGGGCCGTCTTGTTCACTGGGCCTTTCAGCAAACCTAACAACACAAGGACACACAAAGATACATAATTCCATGAGGCCAGGAAATGGACATGCAATGTAGATTGGGAATCCTGTTATTTTCCAAATGGGAAGCTGGAAAGACAGACCATGTTTTTCAACCTCTGTTCTTGCAGTGCTGACTCAGTTGTCCCTTGTTGGGTCCTAGTCTAACTCTCTGCACAATGGGCTTGTTATTCCATTTGGTAAAGATAAAGGAAACAAGCTCCCTAAAATTGTGGCAATTCTCACACCTCCCCTCACAATTATGTAAACTGTCTTGGATAATTATTAATGATATTAAACTCTCCAATCTCTTTAGAAGCAAGTGAGAAGATACTCTGTTGCTGAATTTAGTAGGTATAGTAGAATGAGCAAGTTGCCCTGATGGCACAGTGGTTAAGCGTTCAACTGCTAACTGAAAGGTCAGAGGTTCAGACCCACCCGCCAATCCACTAGACAAAGATGTAGCAGTCTGCTTCAGGAAAGATCACAGATTGGAAACTCTGTGGGGCAGTTCTACACTGTCCGATGGGGTCACTATGAATCTAAATTGACCCGACAGCAAAGGTCAATGGACAGTAGAATGAGCACGGGATTTAGAGTTAAACAACCCTGGGTTCAAATGAAGACATTAGCCCTACTGGCTATGTGATCTGCTTCATTCTCTGTTTTCTTATCTGTATCATGGAAAAAAAAAAAAGTTGCTGTTGAGTCAATTTCGACTCATGCCAACCACATGTGTGTCACAGTAGAACTGTACTCCATAGAGTTTTCAGTGGCTAATTTTTTGCAAGTAGATCACCAGGCCTTTCTTTGGAGGTACCTCTGGGTAGACTCAAACCTCCAACCCTTTGGTTAGCAACCAAGCATGTTAACCATTTGCGCCAAACATCTCATAGGGCTACTGTAATGATTATGTGGCATGATGTATATATATAGTGCCTGCCCTCCAGAGGTGGTTCAAGGGTAGAGATCAGTTCAAATCAATTTCACAAGCATGTATTGAGCACCTACTATGTGAGATGCATAAAGAGTTGAATAAGAATAGTCCCTGTTGTTCAGGATTAAAGATAGGAGGCAAACGCAGGCTCAGCCCCAACTAGTCAGAATCCAAGGCAAGTTTTGCTAAGAGCTAGGAGAGAGGGCAGAGGATGGGGAGACGAGTTTTGTCTAGGAAAATTAAAGACAATTTCACAGATGCAATAGAATGAGTAAATTGGATTCGCATGGCCAGAAAAGCACTGGGCCAGCAAAGAACTTCTATGGAATCAGTCCTGAGTCCCCTCATCTCTGATTCTTTCAGCTTTGCTATTCACATCCACTTTCAAGGGTCTGATTATCATCTTTAAAGCAATACCTCTCGAAATTTCCATTACCTGCCCACGTTCCTCTTTGAGCAATAAATCAGTTTATCCCCAACCTCCCTAGGCATCTTTCCATAGATGTCTACCTGGTATGTCAAATGCAGCAAGTTCAAAACTGAGTATACTATCTTGCCCCTAAACCCTTTTCCTCTTTCCGGGCTTCCCAACTTATTGAAAGCTCCACCATTTAGACAAGCCAGAAACTGACACATCACCTTTCAATCATCTGTCTTCCTCATTTACAGCCTCCAAATAGCCATGTCATCCCGTGTATTCCATGTCCTGAGCATTTCCACCTCATTCCCCTCATCTCCCCTATCATCTGTTTCCTTGTGGGATGAGGGGGGTATAGGCACATCTGATCACTTCACCCCCTGCTGTAACCACTTCAGCTGTTTTGCAACATCTGGCCACAGGATGCAATCCATGCTCTCCAGCCTGGTGTCTGAGGCTTTTCATCATGGGTTCCTAAACTCCTATCTCCTGATGCATTCTCCTCCCTGGCCCAGGTGCAGGCAGGACTGCATTACTGCAGTGCTCCTTCAATCGACACTCATCAGCATGTTAATATTAGTGTAGGTTTTGCTTCTTTTGCACAGAACGCTACTTGTTTCCTTGTCCATTCATCACGCTTCGAAATTCACCATAGATGTACCTTCCTCACTTCCTAGGTGGACAAACTGCCTACATTAATTATGCTTCCCAAAGTTCCTTATTGAAACCCTAGAGTTCAGTAACTAGACGGCAAACTCCATGATGGTAGGCACTATCTCTTTTGCTCACCATTGGATCCCAGTGCCTAGTACAGTCTCTAGCACCAGGATCTCAATAAGTGCATTATAGCATTCAGGGATGACAGAAAAAAACATTAACGATCAGAGCTGCATAGGTGCTGACCAATCAGAAAGCACGCCAACCATAAACAATGCCATATTGGTGGGTCCCAACAGAACAAAAATCATATGACAGCCCAGTTTGGAATTGCTTGCAAAGATATCTGTTTTTCTTAATAAACTGTAAGCTGCTTGAGAGAAAGAATCCCATCTTCACCAGCATTGTGTCACCTACACCAAGCTCATTGCCTGGCACCTAGAAGTTACTTAATATAAGAATAGGGTCCTTGTCTATATTTTTCATCCTTTGTCTCCCAGCCCATGGTGTATGGTGGGGACTATTCATATATTTGTTGTTGTTAAGTGTTTGTTAAATGTAAGAGGAGATCAAATAAAAACACAGTTCTGGTGTCAGGAGATGTGAAATCGCTAAAACCTAAAAGCATCACAGAAAAAAAAGAAACAGGTTTTATCTCTTCTCCAAGTGCTACAAAAAGCTGTTTCAAACTCTAATAATACAAACATTTTAGTAATTAAATAGCATAAGCAAGCTAACACAATGTTCTCTATTAGCAAGAGTATGGGCTCTGGGTTGGTGCCTCACACAAGCCATGGTACTCCAAGCTTAGAGAGTTAATGATACCATGCAATAGCAGTTGGCAGCAGTACAGAGTTTATACTCCATACAGTCTGTTGTGGAGGAAGAGTCTGTGAGGATGAGTCCAACATGAAACACTTTTTGGGAAAGTGAACCAGGCCCAGAGGGTGAGATGGGAAAAGTAGTTAGGGGCTTCTGGGGTTGGGGAGGAGGATGCCCTGGACGGTGAGTCATGGATGACATTGTCCTGTGGATCCCTGAGGAGGCATCTCTCATACCTGGTCCATACAGCAGCAGAAATGGATGTGACCAAGACATTCCTTTCATAATCAGCTGGCTACCAGAAATACTACCGAGGCTCCACAAGGGCTGACTTCCTGTCTGGGAGAAGACGGCTGAGGGGCAGGAGTGGGGGTGCACATACTATCCTCCTAGGGCCATGCTGGGCTCATGGCATCCCCTGTGTCACTGAACCTTCATAGAAATTCGGGGTCCTTAAGAGTCAACGTGGGAAGTGAAGTCACTTTAGCTGTTGGCCCTTAGTTTTCTCACCAGGAAAATAGAATTTAAAATGACTTATCCTTCAAGAATGTCCTAACATCTAACGAGGCAGTAATGCCAAATGCCCAGCACAATTTCTGACACATAGTAGGCCCTTGGTTAAGCACCTGACTGCTAACTGAAAGGTTGGCTGTTTGAACTCACCTGGAGGCTCCGTGGGAGAGAGACCAGAATATATTAGGAATTGAATGATTCTTTGCAGAGACTGAGACAGGAGGAATAAAGGGAGGGACTTAGGAAGAGGGAGAGTTGGTGGGAGAATGTGAATGAGCAGTGTCCTGGGGCAACCATTTACTCAGAGAGTGCCTGGATCCCTTCGTTGTCTCTGAAGTCCAGGAAGAAGAAAGCATGCAGGTCAAGCCTGCACTGAGGCCAGATGCCCATGGAGCAGCCATTGGGGCTTGGGAAGTTGCCATGGCAACTGAACCTAGTAAAACTGCATAGTAGGCCTCAGACAAAGGTGACTTCTTAAGCATTCCTGCCCCAGGGCACTGAGCACCAGCATGCCACTAGTTCTGAGTCTAGACAGTAGCAAGGTAGGCAATATCCATCCCATAATGCCCACCCCCTCCCCAACCAGGCTCTGTACTTTATTGGTGGAAACAGAGATGGGAAAGGGAATCTCCATTTGCTGAGTGCTTACAATGATTCAGGCACTGTGCCTAGCACTTACACCCATCCATTCAACCAGCCATTCATATGTTCAACCACTTTTTTTTACTGAGCATCAACTTCTTCCAGGCATTGTTCTAGGCATGGAGGATATGCTAGTGAACAAAATAGCCAATGTCTTTGCTCCTGACATTTCCATTACAGTGGGGGAGAATGACCTCATTTTATCCTCACAGCAAACTGTTGTTACTGTCACTAATTTATAGGTGAGTAGGGTACAGAGAGATTAAGTGACTGGTCTAAGGCCACCCAACTTGTACGTGGCAGAGGTGGGATTAGAATCAGTTCTCTTTCGCCAATATCACACTCTTTCCCACTTTACCAGGGAAGAAGGATTCCAGCATGGTGGTATATACTTGCAGAAAGAGCGTGGCCTTTAGAGCCAGACAAATTTTGGCTTAACCACAAAATCTCTGTGACACCTGCAAGCTGATTTAATCTTCAGAGAATACTACATCTTCTTCTGAAAGGAGTGATCTCCCTTCACAGCTGACATGAAGACAAAATAAGATAATGGATTTAATTGGTGAGAAAGAAGTGCTCATTAAATAATTGTTCCAGATAACACCTTGAGCATTCTCAGATGGCAAAGGCCATGGTTCTCCCTGGTTCACATCCAGGTTTATAGTTCCCTCCCCAACACTTGCAGTGAAATGAATTGTGCTGCAGGAATAGAATTCTACCAGGGCATACAGATTGTTGGGACTGGACAAAGTTAATAATCTGATTTCCCTTTCACTTCCCCTCCCTCTTATCCCTCAACAACTCTCATGGCAGTAGGGAACGGCATAAAATGCATTGCGTGAGAAATTCGACCGGAAACAACTTGGCATTGTTGGTCCACACGCTGCCTATAATTTGAGGCTTGATTGATTCTCGGTTTGGAAATGCCAGGTTGAGAGAAGAAAATCAAATTTAACTTAAATTTGGAATTGAATCAATCACATTTTACAATGAAGAAAACAGATCTAACCCTATCAGACTGTTGTGCGTGGAAAACTTAAGAGCTGCTGTGCTCCCATTGATTCCTTCCTCCTGATAGCCGTGAGGGAGGAGACTAAGTCTTGAGCTGAGAAAGAACTTCTTTCTTTGGAGTGAAGGAGAGGGATTCTAGAAACCCATGAGGCAGACAGGCCATTTAGAATAAATAGAGGAGGCAGAGCTTTGACTCTAGACACGAAGGTTTAAATCCAGACTCTTCCATTCAGTAGCCATCTAACCTTTGGCAAGGTACTTAAACTCTCAGAGCCTCAGTTTTCTAATCTATAAATGGCAATGATAATCCCTAACCAGTAGAGGATTAAATGGGGAGGTCATAATTACAGCACTAAGCATAGTTCCTGACCCATAGCTAGGGCTCAGTAAACTCTAGGTTTCTTTCCTTTCATCTTGCTTTCTCAAAACTCTACTGCCCAATACTTGGCACCCAATACTTGGCACCATCAGAACATGTGACGCCTTCCCCTGTGCTGGGATTCTGGTTTTTACACTTCGTTGCTGGCCACCACGAACAAGTCACCTTATTCCTCTGAGCTTCAATGTCCTTTCTGGAAATTAATTAATTCAGTAAGTAGACACAGGATCTACTATGAGCCTGACCTTGTATTTTGTGGCCTGTTATATCCCCAGCATCTATAAGCATGCCTGAATAGAGTATTCAATAAACATCTGTTGAATGAATGAATACTAAAATTTTGTTCTCTTTTCTACCAAGAGGTGTCAGTATTAGAATATTGCTATTGGTTCTTTTCTAGCCACATGTATCCACTCCCTTCCTCTGACAAGGATTAGTCCCTGCCCTGACAGAAATCACACAAAAAGCTCTTGTTGAGGCCTCCAATCTGCCTGCATATCAGGGTGACCACCGCAGATTGCTGGGGTGCCTCATTAACCTCCCTGACCACCACCTGGGACTCCTGCAGCATCTGAGCTCCAGTACCTCTGTGCTTCTCTGTTGTATTTCTGGAAACTAAAATTGGGACACGTTGTCTGACAAGTACAAGTGTCACGCTGGAGGCAGGAGAAAAGAATATTTGAAATTAGGGCTTTCTCGGAAACCTTAGGTATGTGGTCCCATATCCTCAGCCTCCCTCTTATACCTGGATTCTCCACTCACTACGTTAATGCAATGTCTCCATATGCAGCTTCCTTCCTGCTTCTTACCGCCGGGGTCCATGTCTCTTACCATCCCCTCTCTCTGTCTTTGTCATGGACCAGTGTCTTGTGCTCTTTGATTTTGGCACTCTAAAACCCATGGCATCCTTAAATCACATTTATGTTTTCTCAATCACCCATCTATTGTAAGATTTTTTTATAAGGTCTGTGCAAGCGTACATTAAGCCCTTGATTTTGTACTTCTGGAGACAGCGAACCCAACCCCTACCAAGTAGCAATTCTGTTCTGACAGCTTAATGTACTAAACTATCCTAGAATCACATTCTATAAACCAATAGCACACTGCTGTCCACATCACACAGGCCACACCTAATGCCTCCTCCCCAGAGGAGCTATTTAGTCAAACATGTCAATTACATTGCCTGGAGCCTTCTTTCCTCCAAACCAAATATTACTAGTTTTAATTTATTTCTCTGAGGTCATATATTGAGTCTTTTCATTATAATTTATATAGATTTCCTTTTCTTAAAATGGTTTTCCTAATGAAAAATGTCACAACTGGCATCACCATCATCATCATCACCACCACCACTAATGTTTATAATTTATTATGTTCCATACAATATAACTAAAAGCTTTTCATGTAGTCTCTCATTTAATCTTCACAGAAAAATAATGCACTCATTTCTATTATTACATTTTACACATAAGGAAGCTCAGGCTACCGCTTGTCAAAGTCTATGTAGCTCAAAAGTAATAGGGCTGAAATGGAAAATGGTCTGTCTAAAGAGACTTCAGAGTTCAAGCTTTAAACCACAACCCTCCACAACTGCTCAATCAACATGCTAGACATAGCCTGAGTAGGGTAGGGAGAACACTAACTGCCTAGCTGCTTAAAGACCCCAGCTTGCCCTGACACTGTGGATGATCATGACTGTGCCACAGTTGCTGGTCTACATCACCCCACCTCATGCTGACCACAGGTCTTCAGAGAACTCTCCTCATCATCAGAATGAACTTGTCAAGGAGAACTGAAGGTGAGAGGGGCTAGCTAGATGGCTGTTGCTCCTCCTCCCTCAGCCCCAGGTCCTTGACTGCTTTTCAAACAGAAAGTACTGTGTAGCCTCAACGACTCACAGTGTCACCTGAGGTCAAATCATTTTCTGTGAGGTCAACTTGGGGACACCTTTGACTTGCTTTGCTCCATGAATAAGGAGAGTTTCTACAGTACCAGGCTGGGATTGTGGCCCCTGTAAAGCTACTGGCAGCAGACACTGAATGGGGCTATACCAAACCCAAACCAAACCCATTGCCGTTGAGTCCACTCCGATTCGTAGCGACCCTGTAGGACAGATCACAACTGCCCCATAGAGTTTCCAAGGAGCGCTTGGTGGATTTGAACTGCTGACTTTTTGGTTAGCAGCCGTAGCTCTTAACCACTACGCCAGCTAGGGTTTCTGAATATAGGGGCTACAGACTGCTGAAAATCTGGATCTCCTTGTAACAGTTATAGGTAGCAGTGTCTGAAAGGGCAAAGGTAATTTCAAGGTGAAATGGAGATGACGACAGCGGTATTGGTAATGAAGATGGTACAGATAGCAACGTATTTTTTTCAGTTTTCATTAATTTACAAATTATTCTCAAATATCTCATTCCCTTTTCACTAAAACCCTATGAAGTAGGCATTGCTGTTACCCCCATTATAACCAAATCAGACCAGAATGGTTGCTGTCACATTGATTCTGACTCATGGGAATCCCATGTATGTTAGAGTAGAACTGTGTTCCATGGGGATTTCAATGGCTGTGATCTTTCAGAAGTAGATTGTCAGTACTTTCTTCCGAGGCCCCTCTGGATTTGAACCGCCAACCTTTTGGTTGGTAGTCAAATGCTTACCTATTTGCAATGTACAGGGAGGGACTCATTAACCCCAGTATACAAATTAGAATCAGAGACTTAATGGTGAACTCATATTCACACACCACAGGAATAACTATGCCTTAGAGCTACATTCCCTGACTCTTAGCCTAGTGCTCTTCCATGACACCGTGCTGTCAGTGCCTGGCCAAGGGCCCACTAGCTGGAGCGTGAAGGTAGGATTAGAATTCATGACTCCTGCCACTTGACCTGTTGCCCACATGAGTGCATCCAAATGCTTAAAGAACCATACTGCATCTCCTGCAAAACAAGATGCACCTTCTAAGAAAATTTTCCATATTTGAAAAATTCAGGGACCTGGTACATTCTGTATTCCCCTCGTATAGTACCAGACTGTGTATCTGGTATTAAAATCTCTGAAAAAGCCTGCATTAAATTCTGTTTAGAAGAATTTAACCTGATATTCCCCAAAGGTATTGATAAATTGCAGAAATATTATTCCCTGGAACAAAGTAAGGTAAACAATAAAAAACAATAAGCTAGTTTAATAACTTATACAAAGATTGCCATTAGTAATAACAGCAGCTCCCAACAATTAACGGCTGCCTCTACGCCACACACTGTGTTAAAGGCTTTATGTGCGTTATTCTATTTAACCTTTTCTAGAGCTATTTTTTTTTTTTTTTAGAGCTATGCAAGGCCGGGGTTACTACCTCCATTTAAAAAATGGGAAAACGACAAGGCTTAGCCACTGGAAAGTGATAAATGAAAGAGGATAGGATGGTCAGTCTTATCTGACTCCAATATCTGTACCCTTCTGGTTCCCAAGTATTAGATGAAAATGAAGTTTTAAAGTCACAAGAAAATATGTGCAAAGAAGGAAATGAGGCAGGTAAAAGAGGCCAGTTCAGGAGGTTAAAGGTTACTGGACTCATATTTAGCAGGCTGATGGAATACATTAGGAGGAAGGAAAAAAAAGACACCGTACTCAATAGGAGAAATCACAGTGCACAGATGAGAAACAATGGAAAGCATGTGCTTTGGAAAGGCTCAGAAATAAATAACAAAGAGGAAGAAAAGGTGGCAGCTGGGTTTCAGATTCAGAGGCGATTGTCAGCTGCTACTGTCTTACAAAAATGTCTATTTGAAGACACTGGTGCCTGATCCCTGAGTTAGCCCTCTTTGGTTGTAGGCTGTTTAGATGGGTCACCACATTCAGCCCATGCTGGTGATGGAGAGGGGAGTGGTACGGAGGACCTAGGGACCAAATAGTGTGTCCTAAGGGACAGAACAAAAAGAGAAGTCTGAAGCTTCTATAGCCACCAAAGAGGATCAAAGTGAATCATCTCCCCTCTCCATAAAAGACACATTTCTAGCTCCTTCATTCTCAGAGCCTCCCTAAAAAGTAATTGCTCCTTCTCCTAAATGATGTCACTGGGCTTTGGCCCATGGTTTGTGAAAGCATGAGGAAGGAAATAATGCTTGTTGTGCATTTAATACCTGCTAGGCCTAATTTTTTTTTTTTTTTTTTAATGTGGGAAATCCTGGTGGCGTACTGGTTAAGTGCTACGGCTGCTAACCAACGGGTTTGCAGTTCAAATCCACCAGGTGCTCCTTGGAAACTCTACCTGGCGGTTCTACTCTGTCCTACAGGGTCGCTACAAGTAGGAATCGACTTGATGGCACTGGGTTTGGCTTTTTTTTTGGTAAGCCTAATGTGATGCCCTTGACCTGTACAATCTCTTTTATCCCATAAGCCAACCATAAGCAATAGGCAATACTGTCATTTCCCACTGGAGAAAACTGAAGCTCAGAGAATCTAATTAACACGTTCACGTCTCAGAATTAGTAAGGGGCAGAGATGGAATTTTTATTGAGAACCCATTGACCACCAAACTCAAGTTTCCTTCTGTTACTCACATTGCCTTTAAAAAGAAGGGAGTCTTCTCAAATCTCCACAGTGTACTCACGCATCATCAAGGTCCCCTGCAGCTTTAAGAGCTTCAGCCTAAGGAAGCAGACCCTGAGGTCCTCGCTCATTGCCCAAACCTTCATTCTAGCCAAGGAAGGCTCTGGTGCCCTACGGAGGTCAAGAACTCTGGCCTTTCTCAGATGTAGGGGTTTGTCTGCGAAGCAGCTAGAAACTCTATTAGAATAAACATGCCTTTCTCCAGCTCTTTAAATAGATGGGCATTTTGTTCTGGTTTTCCAATTCATTGCCTCCTCTTCAGACTACTAACATTTCATCAAAAGTACTTTTGCATTGTGTTTAAACAGCCATCTGGAGATAAACAGCTTTGCCTTTAGACCTTTGAGGAGGGAATATAGAAAAGGATAAAAGAAGAAAAAAATAACAGAGGAAAAAATGTTCTGTGAAGCGTTTCTGCAAAAACACATTTCCACTGGAGGCCTCTACCTATTCCCTGCTGACATTGTGGGCCTAAACCTTTCCGGAGGCCTGCTGCCTGAAATATGCCACCTCTAAAATAACAACAGCAGTCTTAGCCCAGGGGCCATTCTAGACCAACTTTTAGTCTAGCCCTTTAGCAGTGAGGAAGTGCTTGGGGCTGTATGGAAGAGCTCTGTTCTGGGAGTAGAAAGCTCAAATCTGACTACCGGCCGTGCCATTACTCACTGTGCAACCTCGAGCAAATCCCTTCCCCTTTCTGGATTTCCTTCTCCCTGTCTACAACAGGAAAAAAAACCTATTCATTTAGCAAATACCGAGAGCCCCACTCTCACTGAGCACTATGCTAGAAGCTGGGGATACAGCAGAAGCCTTGATGTCCAGTGGAGTAGCAGGCCTATCCGCAGAGCAGTACAGTGCAGGTGGATCACCCTGCTGGCAGAGGTCAGCACAGAGGAAGGCACCACCAATACAGGTATGGGCGTTTAGAGAAAGTTTCCCAAGAGCTGAGGCTTTTAAAGTATCTGAGAGTTAGCTAGGTAGAAAAACAGGGGACATGTGTCCAGAAGAAGGAAACGGCGAGGGTGTTTAGGATACTACACATAGGCTGGAGTGGCAGGAACGTTGCGTTGGCATAGACCAGTATCGGCAGAGGAAGCCAGAGAGGGAGGCAGGGAACAGCTCACAAAAGAAGCCATGGTCCATCACAAGAAGAGTGGGCTTTATCTTAAATGATGTTTCCAGTCCTTTCAGGCCAGCCCTCTCCCCTCTCCTGGCACTGTGTAAATTTGAAACACATCCTTACTCATTCACTATGTCACCAAAATGTGTTAAGTACCAACTAAGTGCCAGGCATTGTGCTGAGAGCTGGGAATACAGCAAGGGCCTCATAACTCCAAGGGGTAAGCTGTCAGGCAGAGCAGGATCTGACAAGCTTGCAACGAGGCTGGGACCTGCCACATCTACCTCTGGAGGGAAGGGGAAAGAGAGTCACTTGGTTAAGGCAGAAATCTTTTCCTGCTAGGAAAGTCTGTAAGAACAGCAGAGGCTGTTTATACCAGAGAAGGCTAAAGAACATCCTTTATAGAACTGGAGATCGTGAAGGTTGGTGATGAACTGTCCTTCAAGTAAATGGGCATGAACAAATATGTGCTATCTGAAATGAAAGAAAGATCTGGCTTAGAGAAAAGGAAAGATGTCAGGGGGACCATGGTGGGCAGCTTCTAAAATGCCTCCCAATATCACTTCCAAGATCGGGTTATAAAAGACTGTGACTTCCATTTTGCTCACACTCTGGCTCGTCTTTTTTTTTTTTTTTAATGCATGAAAAATATACATATATTTCACAGTGTTTTAAAAGGTGAAACTTTACACCACAATTCCCCTTTCACAATTTTATACAAATTGTTCTATGCCATTGGTTACAATTTTTACAGTGTATCAGCATTCTCATTATTTCCATTCTGTTTGTTCTGTTTCCATAGATCCAGCTTCCCTTCCCCTCCTTGCCTCCTCATCTTTGCTTTTGGGTAAAGTTGACCATTTGGTCTCATATAATTAACTGTTTAAGGGAGCATATTATTCATGGGTGACACCATTCATTTTATAAACCAATCTATTATTTGGCTGAAGGGTGACCTGAAGAAATAGCTTCAATTCCAAGATCAAAGGGTATCCCGGGTGATAGTCTCCGAGTTTCCTCTAGATCAGTCCAGTCCAGTAGGTCTGGATTGTTTAGGAATTTGAGTTTTGTTCTTTCTCCCATTCTATCTAAGGCCTTCTACTGTGTCCCTGGTCAGAATGGTTGGTAATGGCAGTTGGACACCATCTAGATTTTCTGGTCTCAAGTTAGAAGAGGCTGTGGTTCATGTGGGCTGTTAGTGTTGTGGACTAGTTTCTTCTTTGATCCTTTGATTTCCTTCATTCTCTTTTGCTCCATATGAATAGCAATCAATAGCTGTGTCTTAGGTCTTGCTGGCTCTTCTTGATTCTTGCTCTATGATGACAGATGCCATGTTGTGAGCTGCCCTCTAGAGAAACCCATGTGTCAAAGTACTGCGGGCAGTCTCTGGCCAATAGCCAGTACAGCACTGAGGCCCTCAGTCTAACAGCCCTCAGGTAACTAGGTCCTATTAATCCCCACTTGAGTGAACTGGGAAGCTTATTCTTCCCAGTTGAGCCTTCAGATGATTGTAGCCCCAGTTGATACCTTCATAGAAGCTCTGTGAGAAACTCTGAGCTGATGGATCCAGTCACATGGTACCTAGATTCCTGACCCACAGACACTGTGAGATAATGAATAGTTGTTGTTCTAAGTGCTAATTTTGGGGGTAATTTGTTATACAGCAATAGATAACTGATACAGGGATCTTCTTAAATGGATAACTGAAAGAGGCTGGAAAGTATCCCTACGGGGAAACTCAGGCCTTCAAGTTTAAAAAACACTCTTGGTACCAAAATTTATTTAAAAACATTCCCCAAGCACTTGCTGTGTGCCACACCCTGAGCAAGTCATGGGACTCGCAAAGGAGCCAGGCACAGACCCTACTCTTGAGGAATGGACAGTTAGGTGGGGATAAGGTCAGGACCTGGTATCTTTGCATAGAATCAGAACATCTATTGTTGATAGGTGCCATCAAGTCAATTTTTGACTCATAGCAACCTGTGTGACAGAGCAGAACTGCCCCATTGGGTTTTCTAGGCTGTAATCTTTATGGGAGAAGATTGCCAGGTCTTTCTCCCATGGAGCCACTGGCTGCATTTGAGCCACCAATCTTTCAGTTAGCACCCAACGGCTTAACCATTGTGCCAGTAGGGCTCCTTGTAAGTTATTTTCTAAAGGCTTCACAGTCTGGTAAGAGCTGAGCGGAAGAGCCTCTAAAGGTCACGCAATAAAATCAGAGCTGGCTTCCCAGAGGAGGACATACGCAGGCTGCTTTTTTTGATCTCTACCAAGGTATCTCTCTCTATGGAAGATCCTAGGTTCACACATCAATCCTATAAGCAATGTGGGTGAAGTGAAATGCTTGTGAACTCTGCAATCAGACAAACTAAGTTTGAAGCTCAGCTCAATAATTTCTTAACACTGTGAACTTAGGAAGTCAATATAAATAAGAGCTAAGAACATGGCCCTTGGAGGCCCACAGAGCTGGGATCCAGCACCAGCACTGTCCGTTACTAGTTGAGAGATGCTGGTACAAGGGAGTTGATCTTTCTAAGCCTCAGAGTCCCTGTTTTTAAGACAGGAATAACTTTAAAATGCTTTCTTTACAAGATTACATGAGCTAAAGCAAGAAGTTTTTAGCTGAATGCCTGATAATAAGAAAGGCTCCAAAATGCTTAGTTATTGTTGCTACAAAAGTTACTTAACTTCTTCATGCCTCTTTATGGATGTCGACCACATTGCTTGATGTATACTGAGTGCTCGGTGACTATTAGCTGCTATTCCTATTATTATTATTAACCAGCAGAAACCCCAAGCCCAGTGAATTCTCACAGACCCTCCTAGATAAGAGTTGGCCAGCAATGATGCATCCAAGTCACATAGCCTCATCTATTTATAAAAATGCTCCCCTACCTCCACCCCTGGGGCTCCCAGGCTCCTTGTGCTGGGTTGGAGGGGTGCAGATTACTACTGCAGATGAAGCTGTGCTGAGGCATCATTAAGGTTGAGATGGCAAGGATGAGGTAATGGTGGGTTTCCCAAGTAACCGTAATTCAGTTGCTACACACACCTGGAGGTTCCCGGATTGCCATTAAACTTATGGGACGGCAACAGTAACAACATTAAAATGTATTTATTTATAAAATGCCCACACCTGAACAGCCTGAAGAGCTAAAATAGAAACCCTACTAAATTTTGTACAACTCTAGGTACATACGTGAGGATGTGAGTATATGTGTAAGGGTGTAAGATTGAGATCAGGGTGTAGGTATGCTTAGAGGAAAGGTTAAAACAGCCCTGGAATCATAACTGTGAATTTCTTCTCCCATTTCAATTGTTGGTAGGGATCAGCATTAACAATGTTGCTTCCTTCTTGGTTTTCCAGTAGTTAGCAGCTCAAAGAATGAAAAACGTCAGAGCTGAAGTCAGCAGGGTTCAAATTCCCAGATTCATTGATTTCTGGCTACATGACCTTGGGCCGATCATTTCTGTTTTTGTGGTATCAGGTTCCTCAAACCATGAAATGGGCATAATAATAACTTTGGCCTACTCAAAGCCTAGCAGGGGGTCTCCCTTCCTTCATACTTCAAAGTACAAAGGACAAGTATATGAAAATTCATTGTTTTTATAGACTAATCTCCTGATTAAGGAGCCTGGTGGTACAATGATAAGCACTTGGCTGCTAACCAAAAGGCTGGCATGTGAAATCCACAAAGTGGCTCTGTGGGAAAGACCTGGCGATATGCCCCTGTAAAGATTACAGCCTAGAAAACCCTATGGGGCAGTTTTACTCTGTCACATGGGGTTGCTACTACTACTACCACTGCCGTCGAGTCGATTTCGACTCATAGAGACCCTATAAGGACAGAGTAGAACTGCCCCATAGAGTTCCCAAGGAGCACCTGGTGGATTTGAACTGCCAACCTCTTGGTTAACAGCCGTAGCACTTAGCCACTATGCCACCAGGGTTTCCATAGGGTTGCTATGAGTTGAAAATCAACTTGATGGCACCTGAAAACAACAACATCCTCCAACTGACCATTTGCAAAGTTGATCAAGCAAAGTTCTACAACCAGGTGGAGAGGAAAGGAGAACTTGTCTCCCTCATGTTATTCCATGTTCCTCTGGGGCATGGGCCCTGTCCCATTTTCCCTAGCATAGGACCTGACCCCAAGTAACAGCTCAAATAATATTTGGATATTGAAAAAACAAACAAATAAATAAATGCACAGAGCTTTCCATCAATCACTTATTTCAGAGAGATGGGTAAGACTTCATGGGATCTTTCTGAGGTAGAAAAAAAAAATCCCGTTATTACCTCTTTGGTGCTGCGAAGGTGGTCAGCCTAAGTTTTGGCTGATGTATCACTGTGTCTCACACACACACACACAAAAAACCTGTAGATGCCAGAATTAAGCACTTACTCTGTGTTCAACCCTGGCCTAAGAGCATTACAAAGAGATATCTCATCTAACCTTTTCAACCACCCTGTGATATTTTCTGTTACTAAACAGTTTGATTTTACAGAGGAGAAACTTTGCCCATTTAAGTTAGATCACTTATCTAAGATCACAGAGCTAATAAAACTTGAACCCAAGATGACTGGCTGCTGAGTGCTGCCTCTGAAACCCTCTGCCACACTGCCTCTCAGAAACAGACTTCCAACTCCTGACAGATTACCTCCAAACACAGCTTAATTCTTCAAGCAGAAACCGAGTCAGACACTGCTTGGCACAGCGGACCAAAACAGAACCAGAAACTTCCAGTCTGGTAGGAGTGGGAATTTCACAGACATGAATGCATTATTATGCACTCTGATTCATGTTCAGGATGGAGAAGAACAGGGTGTGACTGATGAGGGATCTCTTTCAGGTAGGGGCATTTAAGCCCACTCCTGAGGGACAAGGAGCAGCCAGGAGACGGTGGGAAGCCGGGTCTACCAGGCAGCAGGGATGGAATGTATAAAGGCCCTGGGGGTACACACATCTGAAGAAATTCAGGGAGGCCAGTCAGGCTAGAAGCAGAAAAAAGGTGATAATCAATATGAGATGAGGCTGGAGCGGTGGTAGAGGCATGAAAGGCCTTGAAGGCCAAGTTAAGGAGTTGGGCCTTTATCATGAGAAAAGTGAGGCCACGGAAAGACACCGAGAAAGGAAGAGGCACAATAAGGTTATGTCATGATGTTCACGCTGGCTGTTTGGGCAGAATGATTTCACTGCCAGAGGGACAGTGAGGAACAAAGGTGATGTGACTTGATCACGATAGTGACACTGGAGATGAAGAAAAGTCACCTAATACAAGGTACTGTTAGAGGGCACAGTTGCTGGCTTGTGATGGATCAGATCTTCCACAAAGTATAATGGGTAGGGAGGGGATGAGCAGTATTTTGACATCCGTACTCAAACTCCATTGCCAGGCAGATTTTCTTCAACTGGTCATCTCATTGGTGCCATGAGATACATAATAAATACACAGATTCTTCTAGTAAGAAGGTTTTGTGTCCTTAATCCAGGTCCAAAAGCATGATTTTTCTACCCTCTATACAGTTATGATTATTCTTTAATCATTTAATTATTCTTAAATTAACAAATATTTATTGAGTTCCCCTATGGGCCAAGCCCTATGCTAGGCAGTAGAGACACAGAAGAAAAAAAAAAAAAAAATTTTTTTTTTTTTTTTTTTTTAACAGAAGACAAGATGGTAATTCCTATGAGATGCACCCCTGTTTCTTTTGGTGTGGCTGCAGCAATAATGGGCTGAAGCTGCATCCACTTGGCTCCTAAGAGCCAACTGTTAAATATTTAGGGATGTTGTATGGTGGTTGTTAAACCTGGTGCTTTACATCAGCCTCAGCAGGAGAATTTACACCATAGAATTAGCAAATGCTATGCATCAGCACCCAGTCCCCTGCCAGAAAGCTGGTTTTCCAGCACACCCCTGTGCTGGATCAGGTTGAATCAACGTGGCGGGAGCATCATGGCTTTTCTTCCAAGTTCAGGAAATGTAGAAATACGTGTAGAGACTTAGGTCACAGTTACCAACCACACACCAATTCTTTCTTTAAGAACTCTAAGTTCAGCACTAGACATTTGGAGTCAGGCAGACCTGGGTTTGTATCCTGCTGCCAGTATTCACTGCTGATCCAAATCGGTCAACTTACTTTACCTCTCTGATAAGGATCCTTACATTTAAACTGGAAGTATGCATAAAAAAAAAAAAAAAAAATATTTGTAAATGCTTTGTATAGTGCCTGGCGCTTAGTAAGCACACAATAAGTAATGCCTATTACTATTGTTGTTCTTCCTTTTCCTATGATTTTCTAGTCTATCCTCTCATCCCATTTTATGCTTGTGTATCCTTAGTAGCATCCAACCTTCACTTACTCACTTCCTGGAACAGGCTTCCTACAACTCTCAGTGCAACTCATTCTACCTTTAGTCAGCTCTGGCTATAGGGAAGTTCATTTAAAGCTTTCCAAGAAAACAGTATAATTTCCACCAAGAGCCTTCATTTATTTAATAATATGCTATGTAAATATACTCACATGCATATTACATTACTCAAGCTGCTCAGTGTCACAGACTAGAACAATCAATGATGTAATAATATCATTTATCTCAACTCTACTGATGAAAGGAAAGAACTGGCTCTGGAGGCAGAAGACCTGTGTTCAAATCCTGTTTTGTGGTCTCTCTCTGCCTCAGTGACCTCATTTGTATATGTGTAATCTATAGGTTTTTGCCAAAATTAATTAACATGTACTACATGCTTAAAATAGTACCTAAGTATAAGTAGTATAACAAATATAAACTACTAATGCCTCATAAAACAGGGGAGGTAGTACTGTTTTGGAGTTTCCCTGCCCTGCTTTGTGGTAAATCCTGGGACCTAAAAATAAATAGGTAACAGAACTGTACACACCAGTCACGTACAGCAAAGTACAACAGGGACAGGTGCCATTTGGAAAAGGAGGAAGTTGAGGCTTAGGATGCCAAGCCACTTGCCTAAAAGAAGGAGTTCTGTGTGAAGAACAGAATCATCAGAATCCAAAACGCAGGGCCACTGTAGCGTGCCATTAGAGCGCTCTTTTCCCATCTCCCAGCCTCTAAAAAGAGGAATAATGGCCGTACCTACCTCATAGCTTGTTGTGGGGATTACATGAAATAGCATATGTAATGTATCTACTAGAGGTCATTGGCGGTTCAGTAGTAGAATTACTGCCTCTTGGCGCAGTGGTTAAGAGCCCAGGATGCTAACCAAAATAATGGTAGTTCGAATCCAGCAGCCACTCCGTGGAAACCCTGTGGGGCAGTTCTACTCTGTACTATAGGGTTGCTATGAGTCAGAGTCGACAATGGCAACAATTTTTTTGTTTTGTTTTTTACGAGTAGACCTGAGTTCGATTCCTGGCCAGTGCACTTCATAAGCAGCTACCACCCCAGATTATCAGTGGAGGGCTTGCCTGTTGCTATGATGTCGAACAAGTTTCAGCAAAGTTTCCAGACCAAGACAGACTAGGAAGAAAGGCCTGGTGATCTGCTTCTGAAAATCTGCCAGTGAAAATTCTATGGATCACAACAGTCCAATCTGCAACTAATCACAGAGATGGAGGAGGACCAGTTAGTATTTTGTTCTGCTATACATGGGATCGACTTGATGGCTGCTAACAACAACAATGTATCCAGTACAGGGTCTGTTCAACAAGTTACTGACTTGAGAATAAATCAATGTGACTTCTCTTGCGTCCCCGGAAGATCTGGCTGTGTGGAGGTGTGGGTTTGGAACAGCCCATTCTCAGGCTGCTTACTTTCCTCTCCATTAGCCTTCCCAGAAACCCCAGAGCTTGACAAACCATGGATTCTCCCTTACTCATGTTCAATCCAATTCCAATTCAATTTATTGTGCTTTTTTCTTTATGTAAAGATAGGCCAAAAAAAAAAAAGAACTGTTTTGCTGATCTGTAGTTTAGTTTTATTTTTCTAAAGCATTTGCATAGTCTCCTATGGAAGAGACCGCCTATCTGTTTCTAGGTGCTGTCTTTGCACACAGATAATTTAGACACAGCTTAAGTGTCCAGCTCGAGCCCTTGACATGTGGGAAGGAGTCAAGTAGGTAAATCCTGAAGTTAGTGGGAGGCTGTAAATTGTGTATTACAAATGCACACATTATGTGATTTGTTGTATAAATTATTAATGTTGGTCCGGGCTGTGGCATGTTTACACTCTCTGAAGAGGGAAATAAATACTGTCATCCTTGCGCTTTCAGTGGGAGAGTGAAGTGAGAAAGAAGGCCCCACTTCACAGTCCTCAGTAGACTGTCTTGTTTCTATGTAAGAAGGGAAGGGGAAGGGAAGGAGAGCTGGAAGAAGGGGAGGAAGGAAGAGAGGAGGGAATAAAATATTTGGAAACCTACTATATGCTTCGTAGGATGATAATTTCTTTACTCACATTATGTTGTTTAAATTTCATTACAACACTGTCAGTACTTCTGCTACAGATCAAAAGAAGGGGCTCAGGAGGCTGTTACTACTTGCCCAAAGCCATCTAGCTAGTAAGCGGAGGCACCAGGATTTGAAGCCAGATTTGAGTACAAGCAAAGAGCCCTCTTCTCTGTAACACACTGAACTCTGCACAGCAAGGAACATCACCCCAGTTCCAGCAGGACTGGCTCTAAAGCGAGGGTGATGAATGACCCCGCCTGCCCCCAGTAATATAGCCCTGAATTTATAAGGTGTTAGCCTGCCCTGCTTACCTGCAGGATCCATCACTAATTAGAGCATCTTCTCACCTTGGACAAGAAGGCTGCTGCCTCTAGACAGCCAGTCCTAAACCACTCACCATACTGAAGATGCGAAGGCCAGTTTCCTTCAACACTACCTTAGCTTTATTGAGCAGATATAGTGATGTCGTCTGGCTCAGAATATCCTGTGGAGCTTGTTAAAAATACAATGTCCTGGGCTCTACCTAAAACCTACTGAATCAGAATCTCGGGGAGTGGACCCAGAAGTTTGATTTTTAAATAAGTTCCTTAGGTGATTTTTTTATTATTATTATTGTTAACTATTGTTCCTGCAGATGGAGAATCTGAGAAAGACTATTTAAAAACTAGAGAGAAGCTATACATTCAATGAAATCTATACTCACGCCCCTAGTCATGTCTTTGGGTGCCCATGGGTAGTGATGCCTACAAAGCAATAGTGGTGACGACGTGAGTGTGTGTGTGTGTGTGTGCACTACTCTGGCACACTGTAGAGGAACACAGAAGATGTATCTCTTTAAAATTATTTGTGTATAGTCAAAGCAATGCTATTCATAGTTCTCTCATACCAAAACCCAAACCCGTTGCCATCGACTTGATTCTGACTCATAGCGACCCTACAGGACAGAAAAGAACTGCCCCATAGGGTTTCCTAGGCTGTAATCTTTATGTGAGCAGAAATCCAGGTTTTTTCTCCTGTGGAACTTCTAGTGAGTATGAACCACCGATCTTTGGGTTAGCGGCTGGGTGGTTCTCTGTTTCACCACCAGGGCTCTTATGACCCACTAAAATAGAGGTTAAAGAGAGGGTGCATGCTAGCCTCGGAAGCTAATCGACCCTGTTTCCTTTCCTTACTTTAAGTGCATTCAAGATTAAGTATAATATTTATGGAATAGCCTTGGAACCCAACCATATTAGTTCATGCAGATTTTCATTAGGTACTTACTATGTTACTATGTCAGGTGTAGTTCTAACTCAAATATAACACATGGTAAAGTGTCAACTGGGGCTACTCTTAGAAATAGCCAGTTATAACCTTGACACTCTTCAGGTACATTTCTTCAGGTTAAAGAGCTGTTTGGGGTTCCTCTGGGGACCTAAGCATCCGAGAGTATTATAAAATTTTGCATCCATTAGAAGCTAAATCAACTTTTGCAGGCTATCCTGGGAACGTTCCCAGTTTATGTATTTGTTTCTATGAGGAGTCACACCCTTCATGCCAAAAGATCTTACAAACAACTTAAGTGCCCATCAACAGATGAATAAACAACTGATGGTACATACATACAATGGGATACTACGGATGATCATGAACAATGATGAATCCGTGAAACATCTCACGACATGGATGAATCTGGAGGGCATTATGCTGAGTGAATTAAGTCAATCACAAAAGGACAAATATTGTATGAGACCACTATTATAAAAACCCAAGAAAAGGTTTATACACAGGAAAAAAAAAAATCTTTGATGGTTATAAGGAAGAGGAGAGGTGGGGAGGGGAAATAACTAACTAGGTAATAGATTAGTGTTAACTTTGGTAAAAGGAAAGACAACACACAATACAAGGGAAGTCAATACCACTTGACCAAGGCAAAGCCATAGAAGCTTCCTAGACATGTCCAAATACCTGGTGCGACTGAGTTACCGGGGCTGAGGGCTGGGTATCATGGTCTTTTCGGACATCTAGGTCAATTGGCATAACATAGTTTATAAAGAAAATGTTCTACATCCTACTTTGGTGAATAGAGTTTGGGGTCTTAAATGCTTGTGAGCAGCCATCTAAAATACATCTATTGGGCCCATGATGTTCAGAGCAAAGGAGAATGAAGAAAACCAAAGACACAAGGAAAATATCAGTCCAAAGGACGAATGGACTACATGAACCAGAGCCTCTACCTGCCTGAGCCTAGAAGAACTATATGGTGCCCAGCTACCTGCACTGACCTCTCTGACAGGGATCACAATAGAGGGTTCTGGACAGAGCAGGAGAAAAATGTAGAACAAAATTCAAATTCATACACACACACATACAAAAGACTAGATTTACTGTTCTGACAGAGACTGGAGGAACCCCTGAGACCATGGCCCCCAGACACTCTGCTAACTTAGAACTAGAGCCATTCCTGAAGTCCACCTTTCAGCCAAAGCTTAGACGGGCCTATAAAACAAAATGTGCTTCTTAGTGCAATCAAGTATATGAGACCAAATGGGCAACACTTGCCCAAAGGCAAAGTGGAGAAGGCAGGAAGGGACAGGAAATCTGGATGAATGGACATGGGGAACCCAGAGTATAAAGGGAGAAGAGGAGAGTGCTGATACATTGTAGGGATTGCAACCAATGTCGCAAAATAATATGTGTATAAGTTTTTGAAGGAGGAACTAATTTGCACTGTAAACCTTTCCCTAAAACGCAATAAATTAAAAAAAAGAAAAAAAGATCTTATAAACAAATTGCTAGCAACTTCGTGGGCTCCTAAGTTGAGCTCCTAGGGGCTACAGAGCAAAAGCTTACCAGGGGTGTTGTGAGCCATCAGATCACAAGAGCTGGTAAAAGCAGAGCTCACTGTGAGCTATAAATAGTGTGCCAAGTGACCCTAACAAGCTCTCCTATCCACTGGGGCTGCTCCAACAGCTTTCTCTTTTGGATACATGAAAGCAGCTGAAAGGATTGTTTTCCCGAGAGCTTTTTGGCTGCCCTGAGCGTGTCAAGGGACTTTGCTGTTTCTAATTATCTCCCTTTATGTTCAGGCCAAGACTTGTTAATACAATAAACTGGCGTTTCCAGGACGCGCTCACAACGCAGAAACATCTCAAGGTGTTTTACAAGCAGAAGATCATGTTAAATCAAATCAAATACCAATTAAAGATTAACAGTGGTGTTAGAGAGCTGTTATCACAGTCCAGCAAGGGCCGCTGGGACAGCCAGTGTTTCCTCCTAGCTGCGCAGCTCAGCTTCCATCCAAATTGCTATTTTGGGATGTACTGGACTCAACAGTCTTTGCTTGAGCCTGAGGTCCCAGAATATCAACACTGGAAAGACGTAATAATGGTCACTCCAGATGAGGCCCCATATGTTTCAAATGGGGAAACTTCGGTCTAGAGAGAAGAGGTGACCAAGTATCACCCAGCATCAAGAATCTAAGCTCCTCGAGAGGTTCCAAAGAGCCCCTGGTCATTGGCATAGGGCCCCATCTGGATGCTTTCTAACACCTCTAAACCTTTTCTCTGCTGTCCCTTTGTGGTAGGTTGAATTGTGGGCCCCAAAAGATACATCCAACTGGAACTTCAGAAAGTGACCTTATTTGGAAAAAGGATTTTTGCAGGTGTAATTAAACTACGGATTTTGAGACGAGATTATCTTAGATTTTGTGTGGACGCAAAATCCAGTGACAAGTGTCCTTATAAGAGAAAGGCAGAAAGAGGTTTGAGACAGAGATACACTGAAAGGAAGGCCATGTGAAGACAAAGACAGAGATTGGAGCCATGGGTCTACAAGCCAAGGAACGCCAAGGGTTGCCCGCAACCACCAGAATCTAGGAGAGAGGCATGGAGTGAATTCTTCTTTAGTGTCTCCAGAAGGAATCAACCTGTACTACACCTTAATTTCAGACTACTGGCCTCCAGAACCATGAGAGAATAAATTTCTGTTGTTTTAAGCCACCAGGTATGTGGTAATTTGGTACGACAGCCACAAGAAACTAGTAAACCTCTCCTCCTTAGAATGTTCTTCCTCATCTCTAAAGAGTACCTACTTTTTTTAAGACTTAGTTTTAGCATGACCACCAGCCTCTGTGTATGTCTTCCTGACAGAACCTCCAGGTAGAACTGACTCCTTGTGGTTCCTAAGTGTTTACAACCCATCAAGTTCATCTCAGCATCTGTAACACTTTATTTAAGTTCCTTTCCCCCTTTCTTCATCAGATGAATCAGGGTTCATCTTGAATGAGTACTATGTCTGATTCATTTCTGAACTCCAGAACCAATGGTACTCTTGGCCAAACAAGTGTTTAAGAGATGTCGGTTGAATGAATATGAGCGTAAATGAATGACTTCATCCTTGCTCTATGCCTTCCTTTCCAATTAGAGAACCCCACCCCCAACTTGAAGTCTACTAAAACACAAATTCAGGGGCGTTCAGGCCCAGGAAGGAGACATTATAATGTCAAAGATACAGCACCAGCTTTGGGGTCAAACATACCCAGGTGTATACCCTGATTCTGCCACTTTCTAGCAAGTAGCCTCTCTGAACTTCAGAGTCTTCATTTGTTAAATGTAGGCAAAAGATTAAACAAGTTAATACATGCAATCTGGACAATAGCCCCTTTTGGGAGACGCCATCATTCCCATTTTAAGACCTTGATTAAGACCATCATTCCACAGATTAAGACCTTGAAGCCAAGAAAAGTGAATTGCTCAGAGTTGCACAGACAACAAGTGTTATTGCAAGACTTGAACTCAGGACTATCCAAGCACATGTTCCCAAACATTTCATTATACAGAATCCCAGGGCTCCCTACTGCCCCAACAAGATTCCCTGCAATCACTTTTCTGAGGGATAAAAATTATTTTACTGTTTCCATGAATGAAGCCTCCCCAAAACAGCACGCATTCTTGAATTTATCTGGTTCCGTCTTCCGGCTCCTTGGGAGGCCTCTAAATCGGTATCTAATACAGTTTCCTCAAGTCTCCGCTAGTTTGAGACACTGTGAATTGTAATGCTGGGAGTATGAAAACAAATGCCTTCTGTCCAAATTATCGTCTTTCAGTTATGGATCACTCTCTCCATTTTTTTTTTTCTCTCCATTTGGAAGAGCTTCCCTTGGATACAGACATCTTGCAGTCTGGCGCTAGTTAGAACTGAGAGGAAATAGAGTGGGAGTGGTGAGAGGGAGAGATGGGGGAAGAATAAGACAGGGAGAGAGGAGAGGGGAAGGACAAAGACCACAGGGTCATCAATTTGAATCGACACTTAGAGTTTGTCTAGTTCAAGGCCCCTTGCAGCACAGTTCTAGGAGCCTCGTTCTCATGGACCTATACACATGCATCTGAGGAGTTGAATGGTGGCTCCTGAAATGGTAAAATATGATAACTTTGATATAATCCAACTTTTTTTTTTTTTTTTTTTTAAACAGTGGATGAAATAAGATAACAGGCATTAAATGGCTTCAGGAGCAAGGTAATGGAAGAACCAGGAACTCTGACTTCTAACCCAGTGCTCTGCAGCAAAAAGGGGTTAAACCTGTTGCCACTGAGTTGGTTGTGACTCATGACCCCATTTGTTACAGAGGAGAACTGCTCCACAGGATTTCCTTGGCTGTAATCTTTATGGAATCAGATGGCCAGGCCTTTCTTCCATGAGACTCTGGATGGGTTTGAAGTGCCGAACTTTAGAATATCCAGCGTAAACTATTTGTGCCACCCAGGGATCTACACATGGGGTTAAGTATCCAAATAAAAAAAGGAGGTATGGACAAAGGGAGTTTGGAAGGAAAGGGGAAATAGAGTTGAGATGTGAATGAGGGAAAAGGAGAGAAAGAAGGGATAGCGGGATGGATGGTGACCAAGAAGCCATCTACAAAGGAGAAGAGGACAGATGGAGAACATGAAGACAGGGGCAGAAAGGTGTCTGGAAACATGGAAAGCCAAGGGCAATACAGTGCAGTAAAAAGACAAACAAGGGAAAAGAGAAAAGAGGGAGACTACACTGGAGAAAACAAACAAACTGGATAGCTGTTTTGTCACTCCCTAATTAAAATGCTTTAATGCATCCCCATTGTTTCTATCCATGAAAGCTTGGCCTCCAGGTCTGCTATGACCACGACTCCCAAATCTAGTTCTCTGCCTCTGGGGATGTCTTTGGCCTGGACCGCCCTTTTTTCTCCTTGCCCCTCCTGGATATTGCTGGGCTCATTTCATCTAGTATTTTAAGACCTCATCTCCTTTAGGAAATTGCCCCTCCACACTTCCTAATGCCCACCCTTCATTCCAGCCAGGGTTGGGAGACCCTCCTCTGTGTTTCCAAACACCCCATTAACCCCCACTGTATTATTTATGACAATGAACTGTAAATCTCTGTTTTAATGTCACCCTGTTCCCCTCAACAGACTGTAAGTTTCCCAGGGCCGGGAACTAGATTCGATTCATTTTACATATACCACACCTACCCCCAGGGTGAAGAATAAAATGCACACTCAAGTATGACTGATGAATGAATGAATGAATGGGCAAACCAGCAAATGCCTCCTCCTCTCAGAAAAAAAAGGGGAGTGAAAAATTACCTCTACGACCACTGGGGGGCGCTCCCAGGTAACTCCAGTGACTGGGGAAGCAGAGTGGAATTTTTTTTCTGCTACAAACACCTCAGCAAAACAGAGAAGGCAAGAGTAATAACGAACTGGAGGGATTCTTCTAGACTTTACTAGGTGAGGCTGCAAATGGGACAAAGCCTGCCCTGGTGGATTAAAGATTAAAATGAAAGTCAGAAAAACTGGACTCTAGTGTATGGAACTGGTTAGCTCTGTGGCCTGGGGAAATCACTTATCACCGCAGGGCAAAAGTTCACTCCGTTCCCACAAGCCCAGGCAGATGGCCATTATTTTCGCTGATCCTCACCTGCCAGGAATAGATGGATGAATGAGCAATAAAGTGTTTTGATCTACTGGTGAAAAAAGAACCTTAACAATACAGGGAACGAGGCTATCTAGGATTCTTAGCCTAACCGGAGACATTTACTGAATACCTAAACTAAAAAAACAAACCCAATGCCGTAGAATCAATTCCAAGTCATGATGACCCCATGTGTTACAGGGCAGAACTGCTCCATAGGGTTTCCTTGGCAGTAATCTTTATGGAAGCAGATTGCCAGGCCTTTCTTCTGTGGTGATTCTGGGTGGGTTTGAACTTCCAACCTGCAGGTCAGTAGGCGAGTGCAAACTGTTTGCACCACCCAGGGTCCTTATTGAAAACCTACTAAGTGTCAGACCTGATTCTAGGCACTAGTGATGCAGGTATCACTGCCTCTGGTCTCCAGTTTTCTAGAGGGGGGACAGGGACAGACATGAGTAGCCATGACTTAAAAAAAAAAAAAAAGCAATAAGGATTTGATAATATAAGGGGTATAGGTAATATGCCACTGTGACATTTCTTCTGGAGGGAGCAGAGAGGGCTTCAGAAAGGTGGTAACATTTATTCCAGCCAGGTCTGGAAGGACAGTCGAGTTTTATTAGACAGAGCTAGTTTGAGATGGCATTCTAAGATGAGGAAATAGCACCAGCAAACACTATTCGGTGGAAATGTGCAGGGTGTGTTTTGGAAGTGAGAGCGGACCAGAGAGGCAGGTTTGGTCAATATGAACAGCAAGTAATAGGAGTCAGAGTAGTAGACCTAGCAGTGGTGGGATAGGTGTGGCCAAAGCTGCCCTGATGAAGCAGAATGCCAAGGACTATACTCAGGGTTGGGTCTACAATATCTCATTAAATTCTAAACATATGTATGCGCACACATGTATATATATATATATATATATACGGAGACCCTAGGTGCACAAACAGTTTAGTGCTTGGCTACTAACCAAAAGGTTCACAGTTTGAATCTACGCAGAGGCATCTCAGAAGAAAAGCTTGGTGAACTGCCTCCAAAAGATCACTGCCACTGAAAACCCTATGGAGCGCAGCTCTACTCTGACAAACATAGGGTCACCATAAATTAGAAACAACTCAATGATAGCTGGTTTGGTTTGTGTAAAAACACACACACACACACACACACAGATAGCTGCTGTCAAGTTGACTCCAACTCATGGGGATATTATGTCCAAAAGAACGAACCATTGCCCAATCCTGTGTCATTTTTTATGATTGCTGACATGCTCATCTTTATGGTTATTGTGCCAATCCATCCCATCAAGGGTCTCTCTCAGCCCTGCTGGCCCTCTACTTTACCAAACATAATATCCTTCTCCAGCGATTGACCCCTCCTAATGACATGTCCAAAGCAAGCAAGTAAGACAATGTTCCACGTGATCCATAAAGTATCCACTGGCTGATTTTTTTGGAAGTGGATAGCCAGGTTGTTCTTCCTAGTCTGTCTTAGTCTGGAAGCTCTGCAGAAACCTGTCCACCATGAGTGACCCTGCTGGCGTTTGAAATATCAATGATATAGCGTCCGGCATCTCAGCAACACACAAGCCACCACAGTATGACAAACTGACAGGTGAGTGGTGGATACACACACATATACACAGATAGATAGACAGTTATTACAAAAACACAAAACACAGAGAGACTAAGTAACATGTCCAAGTTTAGTAGGCAGTGCAGCCAGGGTCTGCACTCAGGTCTGTCCATTTCCAAAGACAATGCTTTCAAAAGCTGTGCTACACCTCCTCCATTGTCAGGCTAGGAAGATTAGACTTTATCATGAAGCCAAGAGGGAGCCATCAAAGTTATCTGAGAGAATGACACGGTCTAACAAATGTTTTCAGAAGATGACTCTAGTGCCACTCGTACGCTAACGGCCTTTGGCGATATCTGCTTTACTATTCCTAATGAAACCCCCTTCTGGGGTAAGTAAGGGCGGACATGGTCCATTTGTAGCAGTCCCCAAATCTCCCTGGGGAGCACAGCATGGGCCAGCCTCTCTGACAAAAGCTGCAGCCTATTCAGTCCTCAGGGAGTGATTTATCAGCACAACGTCAGCGCCTCTGCCCAGCAGCCTAAGATCCAAGGCTGGCAGCCCAGACGGGGTTTTTAATTAGCTGAGAGAGGGAAGAGTCAAGCCCTCTTGGATGGAAGAAAGAGAGACAAGAAGGCTCATAAATCCAGAACCAAGAAGTAGGGAGAAGGCGGGAGGGAAGAAAGGAAAGGAGGGACAGATAAACTTTTTTTTTTTTTTGGTTTTTCATTGTCCCCCTTGATTTTTGGTCCAGATACTACAGAGAAGAATGGAATCTGGACCAACCCTTAGAGTGGAACACCTGGGGCTGTACTTTTTTCTGGTGTGATTACGAGACTGAAAGTCAGGGAACCTCAGTGCCAGCTCCATCTTTACCACTTAGTTGCTGTGCAATTTGAGGGAAAAATTTTAACAAGCGCTTGCAGGCTTTGGAGTTAGACACGAGCTTAAATCTTTAGTCCGTGATCCTTACTAAAACTGTGATATGGGCAAGTTGCTCTCCTTCTCTGTGCCTCAGTTTCTTCATCTGTAAAACCAGGAAAATATCTCATATTTTAAGGATTAAATAACATAAGTAAAGTGCTTGGCACATAATAGGTGCTCAGTAAATAACAGCTACTCAGTAAACAGCAGCTACTTTTATTATTATTATTTTTTGCTTCTCCTGGGCCTCAGTTTCTCCCATTTGAAAAGCACAAAGTTGTGCCACATGACCTGTAAGGGCTCTTTTTTAGCACTGATTTTCTACTGGATGTTTTTAGCTGGAAACCAGAAAGCTCAGTAAGAAACAATACTATTTTCATATCAAAACTGGAGGGGGACTCATTTAGTAACAAAGCTGCAAATTTGCTCTTCGCAGAGGCCAAAAAGGCTGGGCTGGGGCTAACTTAGGGCAGAATATTTAGGGATACATATTTCACACCAGCATAAATAAGATTTTTCTGAGTCAGAGACATTGGCTGCCTCAATAGTGAGTGAGCTCCCCATTGCTAGAGGAATAACAGCAAAAGCTGGGCAATAATCTGGGGTGGATGCCCTGAAAGAGATTCAAACATTTATCCGGGGCCAGGATTTTCCCTTTAAGGTCCATATCAATCCTGAGCATACCAGGGCATAATACTTAAGGGTGTTATTCACTTACTATATAGTTTCGCGTTAAACTCTCACAACAACCTAGTGAGATAAGGGGTACTAATACCTCCAATTTACAGATAACAAAAATAAGATGCAAAAGATCTGTCACTTGCCCAAGGCTGCGCCCAGATAGTAAGAGGCAGAGCAAGGACAGGAGCTTTGGTGAGTCTAACTCCAAAGTTCCTCTCTTTTTGCAACCCAGGCAGCCTTCCATCTCTGATTCTACACCTGATGGCAGAGTCTGAGCCCAGCTCTTATTGATTGAAGCTGTCTCTTCCTTTTTCCCCAACCCCTGTCTGTCTCACCCCGCCTGCTCCTCCGCATGTATTTACGCTGGGCTGCCTGGTAACAAACGGCTCGTTACCATGAGGAGGGCAACATTCAGGCGATTAGTGAAATTTGTTACCCGTGCGTTTCCGAACGAAATTAAATTAAAAGTGCTGCTTTGCTGTCAAGATAAGGGCCAAGCTGCTGAGATAATTTTTCACTCTCAAGCACTCAATTACCCAGTGAGGCTGGATCAGATACAATCAAAGAGGAAGAAAAAGAAAGGAAAAAAAAAAAAAAAAATAGAGGCAGGACCTCCAGGAACAGATGTAAGAGTTGTTTTCACTCTCTCTGGCCAGGGATGTTAAAGAGATTGTTGCCATGGTGATGGGGCTGGGCCACATGCAGCAGGTAGGTGGGTGTGGCCTGTAGCTACATCCTGTAATAACCGCACTGAGGCTCCCTCCGTCATCATTGCCTCGCCTTAGGTCAGATGGTGGTGTTTTTCACTTGAATTATTACAACACCCCTGTCCCCCGCTGACTTATCTCCCTTACCCCACACTTGTCCCCATTCCTACCAGCTTCCCCAAAGCTAGAGTCCTCATCTCACCACACAAATCTGAAAACATCACTTCTGTTTTGAAACTAATGATTTCTCACTGTCGTCATAATAAATTCCAAATTATTTACCCAGGGTCATCTCTCTCCTGTGTCCCACAAATTTTATATTACAATGAAATGAACATATCCATCTTTCCTTCCTTTATTTGACAGGAATTTTTTGAGGGTCTACAGTATGCCGTCAGTTTGTCGTACTGTGGGGCCTTGTGTGTTGCTGTGATGCTGGAAGCTATGCCACCGGTATTCAGATACCAGCAGGCTCACCCATGGAGGACAGGTTTCAGCTGAGCTTCCACACTAAGACAGATTAGGAAGAAGGACCCGGCAGTCTACTTCTGAAAAGCATTAGCCAGTGAAAACCTTATGAATAGCAGCAGAACACTGTGCTGGAAGATGAGCGCCCCAGGTTGGAAGGCAATCAAAAGATGATTGCGGAAGAGCTGCCTCCTCAAAGTAGAGTCAACCTTAATGACGGGGATGGAGTAAAGCTTTCCGGACCTTCATTTGCTGATGTGGCACGACTCAAAATGAGAAGAAACAGCTGCAAACATCCATTAATAATCAGAACCTGGAATGCATCAAGTATGAATCTAGGAAAATTGGAAATCGTCAAAAATGAAAAGGAACACATAAACATCGATATCCTAGGCATCAGTGAGCTGAAATGGACTGGTATTGGCCATTTTGAATCAGACAATCATTTAGTCTAGTATGCTGGGAATGACAACTCGAAGAGGAATGGTGTTGCATTCATCGTCAAAAAGAATGTTTCAAGATCTATCCTAAAGTACAACGCTGTCAGTGATAGGATAACATCCATATGACACAAGGAAGACCAGTTAATATGACTATTATTCAAATTTACACACCAACCACCAGGGCCAAAGATGAAGAAATAGAAGATTTTTATCAGCTGCTACAGTCTGAAATTGATCGAACATGCAATCAAGATGCACTGATAATTACTGGTGATTGGAATGCGAAACTTGGAAACAAAGAAGAAGGATCAGTAGTTGGAAAATATGGCCTTGGTGATAGAAACAATGCCAGAGATCCAATGATAGAACTTTGCAAGACCAACAACTTCTTCATTGCAAATACCTTCTTTCACCAACATAAACGGCGACTATACACATACACATGGACCTCGCCACATGGAACACACAGAAATCAAATTGACTACATCTGTGGAAAGAGACAATGGAAAAGCTCAATATCATCAGTCAGAACAAGGCCAGGGGCCGACTGTGGAACAGAACATCAACTGCTCATATGCAAGTTCAAGCTGAAACTGAAGAAAATCAGAGCAAGTCCATGAAAGCCAAAATATGACCTTGAATATATCCCACCTGAATTTAGAGACCATCTCAAGAACAGATTTGACACACTGAACACTAGTGACCGAGGACCAGACGAGTTGTGGAATGACATCAAGCACATCATCCATGAAGAAAGCAAGAGGTCACTGAAAAGACAGGAAAGAAAGAAAAGACCAAGGTGGATGTCAGAGGTGACTCTGAAACTTGCTCTTGAGTGTCGAGCAGCTAAAGCAAAATGAAGAATTCATGAAGTAAAAGAACTGAACAGAAGATTTCAAAGGGAGTCAAGAAGACAAAGTATTATAATGACATGTGCAAAATGTCAGCTGGAGATGGAAAACCAAAAGGGAAGAACACGCTCAGTGTTTCTCAAGCTGAAAGAATAGAAAAAAAAAAATTCAAGCCTGGAGTTGCAATAGTGAAGGATTCCATGGGGAAAATATTAAATAATGCAGGAAGCATCAAAAGAAGATGGAAGGAATACACAGAGTCATTATACCAAAAAGAATTAGTCGATATTCAACCATTTCAAGAGGTGGCATATGATCAGGAACCGATGGTACTGAAGGAAGAAGTCCAAGCTGCCCTGAAGGCATTGGTGAAAAACAAGGCTCCAGGAATTGATGGAATATCAATTGAGATGTTTCAACAAACAGATGCAGCGCTGGAGGTGCTCACTCGTCTATGCCAAGAAATATGGAAGACAGCTGCTTCCTGGTCAACTGATTGGAAGAGATCCATATTTATGCCTATTCCCAAGAAAGGCGATCCAACTGAATATGGAAATTATAGGACAATATCATTAATATCACACGCAAGCAAAATTCTACTGAAGATCATTCAAAAACAGCTGCAGCAGTACATCGACAGGGAACTGCCAGAGATTCAGGCCGGTTTCAGAAGAGGACATGGAACCAGGGATATCATTGCTGATGTCAGATGGGTCCTGGCTGAAAGCAGAGAATACCAGAAGGATGTTTACCTGTGTTTTATTTATTATGCAAAGGCATTTGACTGTGTGGATCATAACAAACTATGGATAACAGTGCGAAGAACGGAATTTCCAGAATACTTAATTGTGCTCATGAGGAACCTTTACATAGATCAAGAGGCAGTTGTTTGGACAGAACAAGGGGATGCTGATTGGTTTAAAGTCAGGAAAGGTGTGCGGCAGGGTTATATTCTTTCACCATACCTATTTAATTTGTATGCTGAACAAATAATACGAGAAGCTGGACTATATGAAGAACGGGGCATCAGGATTGGAGGAAGACTCATTAACAACCTGCGTTCTGCAGATGACACAACCTTGCTTGCTGAAAGTGAAGAGGCTTGAAGCACTTACTGATGAAGATCAAAGACCACAGCCTTCAGTATGGATTACACCTCAACATAAAGAAAACAAAAATCCTCACAAATGGACCAATGAGCAATATCGTGATAAACGGAGAAAAGATTGAAGTTGTCAAGGATTTCATTTTCCTTGGATCCACAATCAACAGCCATGGAAGCAGCAGTCAAGAAATCAAAAGACACGTTGCATTGGGCAAATCTGCTGCAAAGGATCTCTCCAAAGTGTTGAAGAGCAAAGATGTCACCCTGAAGACTAAGGTGCGCCTGACCCAAGCCATGGTATTTTCAATTGCATCATATGCACACGAAAGCTGGACAATGAATAGGGAAGACCGAAGAAGAGTTGACGCCTTTGAATTGTGGTGCTGGTGAAGAATATTGAATATACCATGGACTGCCAAAAGAATGAACAAATCTGTCTTAGAAGAGGTACAACAAGAATGCTCCTTAGAAGCAAGGATGGCGAGACTGCGTCTTACATACTTTGGACATGTTGTCAGGAGGGATGAGTCCCTGGAGAAGGACATCATGCTTGGCAGAGTACAGGGTCAGCAGAAAAGAGGAAGACCCTCAACAAGGTGGATTGACACAGTGGCTGGAACGATGGGCTCAAGCATAACAACGATTGTAAGGATGGCACAGGACCAGGCGGTGTTTCGTTCTGTTGTGCATAGGGCTGCTATGAGTCAGAACCGACTCGACGGCACCTAACAACAACAGTATGCTGGAAGTCTCTGGTAGTGCAAACGGTTAAGGGCTCAACTACTAGCTAGAAAGTTGGTGGTCTGAATCCACCATGTTGCCATGAGTCAGAGCCGACTAGATGGAAACTGACAACAACGTATGTCAAGACCCTAACTGGATACCTCCTTAGCCACTAACACATGGCTTACACTATATTATGTTACTTTTGTTAAAAAAAAAATTGCCATGCAATTAGAATCACAGAACTGTAGGGCCAAGAAGGACATTACAGAATTATAATCAATTTTACTAGAGAGAAACTAAAGCCAAAGAAGTTGATGGATCTGGTTGTCTCCATGATTTCTTGTCCTGCCTCCTTTCTCCCAACTCTCATCTAGGTTGAAAATACCTAGACAGCAGGGACCTTCAGTCCTATCCCTTTTTGTGTAGATCCTTAGGCAGTGATTCTCAACTGTGGCTGTATCTGGAGCTCTTAAAAAAAAAAAAAAAAGTGTCCCCAAAACCTATTAAATCAAACTCCGTAGGATTAAGGCCCAACAATTGGTATTTTTTTTTTTAGCTTGAACAAAGAGAAGTTTATTCTCTCACAGTCTAATAGGCTAGAAGTCCGAATTCAGGGTGTCAGCTCCAGGGGAAGCCTTTGTCTCTCTGTCAGGTCTGGAGGAATGTTCCTGTCATCAATCTTCCCTCAGTCGAGGAGCTTCTCAGCAGAGGGACCCTAGGTCCAAAGGACGCGCTATCTTCCTGGCTGTTGTTTCTTGGTGGTATGAGGTCCCCCTGCCTCTCTGCTCACTTCTCTCTTTTATATCTCAAAACAGATGGGGTCAAAACACAATCCAGTCTTGTAGATTGAGTCCTGCCTCATTAACATAACTGCCGCTAATCCCACCTCATCAACATCATGGAGATAGGATTTACAACACACAGGAAAATCACATCAGATGACAGAGTGGTGGACAGTCACACAATACTGTGAATCATGGCCTAGCCAAATTGATACACATATTTTGGGGGGACACAATTCAATCCATGACACTGTTAAGCCATTGAATTGCTGTGTGGTAGGGAAAGTCAGATATTTCTACTGTCTATTTCTGATAAAAACTTATTTAACTGGTAGTAGTCAAGCCCATGAGAGAGAACGAAGTTCACTCTCTGGTTCCTGTACTGATTCAACAATATATGATAGATCCAAATATGTTCTGCGAAGTAGCTGCTGTTAAATACTGTGTGTAGCCGCAGGCTTTCAGGAACTCACATTCCCACGAGCTCTGTGTGTTTGTTCAGCCTTTTTCTGCTCCACCCAGGTTTTTACTGCCACCACTGTGACACCTTCTTAGCAGATTCCACTTCAGGAAGTCAGTACTGGGTTAGTGTTTTTTTCCTCAACTTTTTGCAAATATTTTCCCTGTCGTTGTTCCACGTGGACCAAAGGCAAAACTATAGAGGCTAATTCTTTAGTCACTTCAAGCTCAGCACTGACTCCTTGAAAAAATAACAACCGAGCAGTATCAGAACAACTGTTAACCATCAAAAAAAAAAAAAAAAAAAAAAAAACACCAAGGAAAACCGCTCAATCATTTGCCTTGTTTCTTTGATTTTTTTTTTTTTTTGATAGACTTTATTTTTTAGGGCTTTTTTAGATTTATGAAGAAAGTATGGAGAAAGTACAGAGAGTTCCCGTGTAAGCCTCTCCCTCCTGCTCACCGTTTGCCTTATTATTAATAGCTTGCATTTGTGTGGCACTTTTGTTATAACTGGTGAACCAACACTGATATGTTATTACTAACTGAAGTCCATAGTTTACATTAGAGTTCATGCTTTGTGTGATACAACCCTATGAGTTTCGACAAATGTATAATGTCATGTGCCCACCATTTCAGTATCATACAGAGTAGTTTCACTGCCCTAAAACCACCCCGTGCTCCACCTGTTCATCCTTCTCACCTCTCCCAGAATCCCTGGCAACCACTCATCTTTTTACTGCCTCTATAGTTTTGCCTTTTCCGGAATATCATGTAGTTGGAACCATATAGTATGTAGCTTTTTCAGACTGGCTTCTTTCACTTAATATTCATTTAAGGTTCCTCCATGTCTTTTTTTTTTTTTTAATTAACTTTTATTAAGCTTCAAGTGAACATTTACAATTCCAATCAGTCTGTCACATGTAAGTTTACATGTATCTTACTCCCTTCTCCCACTTGCTCTCCCCCTATTGAGTCAGCCCTTTCAGTCTCTCGTTTCATGCCAATTTTGCCGTCTTCCCTCTCTCTCTATCTTCCCATCCCCCCTTCCAGTCAAGAGTTGCCAACACACTCTCCAGTGTCCACCTGATTTAATTAGCTCTCTCTTCATCAGCATCTCTCTCCCCGCCGCTGACCAGTCCCTTTCATGTCTGATGAGTTGTCTTCGGTGATGGTTCCTGTCCTGTGCCAACAGAAGGTCTGGGGAGCATTGCCTCCAGGATTCCTCTAGTCACAGTCAGACCATTAGGTATGGTCTTTTTATGAGAATTTGAGGTCTGTATCCCACTGATCTCCTGCTCCCTCAGGAGTTCTCTGTTGTGCTCCCTGACAGGGCAGTCATCGATTGTGGCCAGGCACCAACTAGTTCTTCTGGTCTCAGGATGATGTAGGTCTCTGGTTCATGTGGCCCTTTCTGTCTCTTGGGTTCTTAGTTGTTGTGTGACCTTGGTGTTCTTCATTTTCCTTTGCTCCAGGTGGGTTGAGACCAATCAATGTATCTTAGATGGCCGCTTGTTAGCATTTAGGACCCCAAACGCCACATTTCAAAGTGGGATGCAGAATGTTTTCATAATAGAATTATTTTGCCAATTGACTTAGAAGTCCCCTCAAACCATGTTCCCCAGACCCCAGCCCCTGGTCCGCTGACCTTTGAAGCATTCATTTTATCCCGGAAACCTCTTTGCTTTTAGTCCAGTCCAATTGGGCTGACCTTCCTTGTACTGAGTGTTGTCTTTCCCCTCACCCAAAGCAGTTCTTATTTACTGATTGATCCATAAAAAAGCCTCTCCCTCCCTCCCTCCCTCCCACCTCGTAACCACAAAAGTATGTGTTCTTCTCAGTTTTTTCTATTTCTCAAGATCTTATAATAGTGGTCTTATACAATATTTGTCCTTTTGCCTCTGACTCATTTCGCTCAGCATAATGCCTTCCAGATTCCTCCATGTTATGAAATGTTTCAGAGATTCGTCACTGTTCTTTATTGATGCGTAGTATTCCATTGTGTGAATATACCACAATTTATTTACCCATTCATCCGTAGATGGACACCTTGGTTGCTTCCAACTTTTTGCTATTGTAAACAGAGCTGCAATAAACATGGGTGTGCATATATCTGTTTGTGTGAAGGCTCTTGTATCTCTAGGGTATATTCCGAGGAGTGGGATTTCTGGGTTGTATGGTAGTTCTATTTCTAACTGTTTAAGATAATGCCAGATGGATTTCCAAAGTGGTTGTACCATTTGACATTCCCACCAGCAGTGTATGAGAGATCCAATCTCTCCGCAGCCTCTCCAACATTTATTATTTTGTGTTTTTTGGATTAATGTCAGTCTAGTTGGTGTGAGATGGAATCTCATCGTAGTTTTAATTTGCATTTCTCTAATGGCTAATGATCGAGAGCATTTTCTCATGTATCTGTTGGCTGCCTGAATATCTTCTTTAGTGAAATGTGTGTTCGTATCCTTTGCCCACTTCTTGATTGGGTTGTTTGTCTTTTTGTGGTTGAGTTTTGACAGAATCATGTAGATTTTAGAGATCAGGTGCTGGTCTGAGATGTCATAGCTGAATATTCTTTCCCAGTCTGTAGGTGGTCTTTTTACTCTTTTGGTGAAGTCTTTAGATGAGCATAGGTGTTTGATTTTTAGGAGCTCCCAGTTATCTGGTTTCTCTTCATCATTTTTGGTAATGTTTTGTATTCTGTTTATGCCCTTTATTAGGGCTCCTAGGGTTGTCCCTATTTTTTCTTCCATGATCTTTATCGTTTTAGTCTTTATGTTTAGGTCTTTGATCCACTTGGAGTTAGTTTTGTGCATGGTGTGAGGTATGGGTCCTGTTTCATTCTTTTGCAAATGGATATCCAGTTATGCCAGCACCATTTGTTAAAAAGACTATCTTTTCCCCAATTAACTGACACTGGTCCTTTGTCAAATATCAGCTGCTCATACGTGGATGAATTTATATCTGGGTTTTGAATTCTGTTCCATTGGTCTATGTGCCTGTTGTTGTACCAGTACCAGGCTGTTTTGACTACTGTAGCTGTATAATAGGTTCTGAAATCAGGTAGAGTGAGGCCTCCCACTTTCTTCTTCTTTTTCAGTAATGCTTTGTTTATCTGGGGGTTCTTTCCCTTCCATATGAAATTGGTGATTTGTTTCTCTATCCCCTTAAAATATGACATTGGAATTTGGATCGGGAGTGCGTTATATGTATAGATGGCTTTTGGTAGAATAGACATTTTTACTATGTTAAGTCTTCCTATCCATGAGCAGGGTATGTTTTTCCACTTAAGTATGTCCTTTTGAATTTCTTGTAGTAGAGCTTTGTAGTTTTCTTTGTATAGGTCTTTTACATCCTTGGTAAGATTTATTCCTAAGCATTTTATCTTCTTGGGGGCTACTGTGAATGGTATTGATTTGGTTATTTCCTCTTCGGTGTTCTTTTTGTTGATGTAGAGGAATCCAAGTGATTTTTGTATGTTTATTTTACAACCTGAGACTCTGCCAAACTCTTCTATTAGTTTCAGTAGTTTTCTGGAGGATTCCTTAAGGTTTTCCGTGTATACGATCATGTCATCTGCAAATAGTGATAGCTTTACTTCTTCCTTGCCAATCCAGATACCCTTTATTTCTTTGTCTAGCCTAATTGCCCTGGCTAGGACTTCAAGTACAATGTTGAATAAGAATGGTGATAAAGGGCATCCTTGTCTGGTTCCCGTTCTTAGGGGAAATGCTTTCAGGTTCTCTCCATTTAGAGTGATATTGGCTGTTGGCTTTGCATACATGTCCTTTATTATGTTGAGGAATTTTCCTTCAATTCCTATTTTGGTAAGAGTTTTTATCATAAATCGGTGTTGAACTTTGTCAAATGCCTTTTCTGCATCTATTGATAAGATCATGTGGTTTTTATCTTTTGTTTTATTTATGTGATGGATTACATTAATAGTTTTTCTGATATTAAACCAGCCTTGCATACCTGGTATAAATCCCACTTGATCAGGGTGAATTATTTTTTTGATGTGTTGTTGGATTCTATTGGCTAGAATTTTGTTGAGGATTTTTGCATCTATGTTCAGGAGGGATATAGGTCTATAATTTTCTTTTTTTGTAATGTCTTTACCTGGTTTTGGTATCAGGGAGATAGTAGCTTCATAGAATGAGTTGGGTAGTATTCCGTCTTTTTCTATGCTTTGAAATACCTTCAGTAGTAGTGGTGTTAAGTCTTCTCTGAAGGTTTGGTAGAACTTTGCAGTGAAGCCGTCCTGGCCAGGGCATTTTTTTTGTTGGAAGTTTTTTGATTACCGTTTCAATCTCTTTTTTTGTTATGAGTCTATTTAGTTGTTCTACTTCTGAATGTGTTAGTTTAGGTAGGTAGTGTTTTTCCAAGAATTTATCCATTTCTTCTAGGTTTTCAAATTTGTTAGAGTACAATTTTTCGTAGTAATCTGAAATGATTCTTTTAATTTCGTTTGGCTCTGTTGTGATGTGGTCCTTCTCGTTTCTTATTCAGGTTATTTGTTTCCTTTCCTGTTTTTCTTTAGTCAGTCTAGCTAATGGTTTATCAATTTTGTTAATTTTTTCAAAGAACCAGCTTTTGGCTTTGTTTATTCTTTCAATTGTTTTTCTGTTCTCTAATTCATTTAGTTCAGCTCTAATTTTTATTATTTGTTTTCTTCTGGTGCCTGATGGGTTCTTTTGTTGCCCACTTTCTATTTGTTCAAGTTGTCGGGACAGTTCTCTGATTTTGGCTCTTTCTTCTTTTTGTATGTGTGCATTTATCGATATAAATTGGCCTCTGAGCACTGCTTTTGCTGTGTCCCAGAGGTTTTGATAGGAAGTATTTTCATTCTCGTTGCTTTCTAAGAATTTCCTTATTCCCTCCTTGATGTCTTCCATAACCCAGTCTTTTTTCAGGAGGGTATTGTTCATTTTCCAAGTATTTGGTTTCTTTTCCCTAGTTTTTCTGTTATTGATTTCTAGTTTCATTGCCTTGTGGTCTGAGAAGATGCTTTGTAATATTTCGATGTTTTGGACTCTGTAAAGATTTGTTTTATGACCTAATATGTGGTCTATTCTAGAGAATGTTCCATGTGCACTAGAAAAAAAAGTATATTTTGCAGCAGTTGGGTGGAGAGTTCTGTATAAGTCAATGAGGTCAAGTTGGTTGATTGTTTTAAGTAGGTCTTCCGTGTCTCTATTGAGCTTCTTACTGGATGTCCTGTCCTTCTCCGAAAGTGGTGTGTTGAAGTCTCCTACTATAAATGTGGAGGTGTCTATCTCACTTTTCAATTCTGTTAAAATTTGATTTATGTATCTTGCAGCCCTGTCATTGGGTGCATAAATATTTAATATGGTTATGTCTTCCTGATCAATTGTCCCTTTTATCATTATATAGTGTCCTTCTTTATCTGTTGTGGTGGATTTAAGTCTAAAGTCTATTTTGTCAGAAATTAATATTGCTACTCCTCTTCTTTTTTGCTTATTGTTTGCTTGATATATTTTTTTCCATCCTTTGAGTTTTAGTTTGTTTGTGTCTCTAAGTCTAAGGTGTGTCTCTTGTAGGCAGCATATAGAGGGATCGTGTTTCTTTCTCCAGTCCGTGACTCTCTGTCTCTTTATTGGTGCATTTAGTCCATTTACATTCAGCGTAATTATAAATAAGTTTTTAGTGCTATCATTTTGATGTCTTTTCATGTGTGTTGTTGGCCATTTCATTTTTCCACATAGTTTTTTGTGCTGAGATGTATTTCTTAGTAGATTGTGAGATCTTCATTTTCATAATGTTTAACTTTATGTTAGTTGAGTTGTTACGTTTTTCTTGGCTTTTTTCTTGAGTTATGGAGTTGATATTCCTTTTTGTGGTTACCTTATTATTTACCCCTATTTTTCTAAGTAAAAACCTAACTTGTATCGTTCTATATCGTCTTGTATCACTCTCCATCTGGCAGTTCAATGCCTCCTATATTTATTCCCTCTTTTTGATTATTGTGATCTTTTATCAACTGATTTCCATGATTCCCTGTTATGTGTATTATTTTGTTTATTTATTTATTTTTTAGAATTAATCTTAGTTTGTTTTTGTGCTTTCCCTATTTGAGTTGATATCAGGACGTTCTGTTTTGTGACCTTGTATTGTGCTGGTACCTGATATTATTGGTCCTCTGACCAAACAATCTCCTTTAGCATTTCTTGTAGCCTTGGTTTGGTTTTTGCAAATTCTCTAAACTTGTGTTTATCTGTAAATATCTTTATTTCTCCTTCATATTTCAGAGAGAGTTTTCCTGGATATATGATCCTTGGCTGGCAGTTTTTCTCCTTCAGTGCTCTGTATACGTCGTCCCATTCCCTTCTTGCCTGCATGGTTTCTGCTGAGTAGGCTGAACTTATTCTTATTGATTCTCCCTTGAAGGAAACCTTTCTTTTCTCCCTGGCTGCTTTTAAAATTTTCTGTTTATCTTTGGTTTTGGCAAGTTTGATGATAATATGTTTTGGTATTTTTCTTTTTGGATCAATCTTAAATGGGGTTTGATGAGCATCTTGGATAGATATCCTTTCGTCTTTCATGATGTCAGGGAAGTTTTGTGTCAGGAGTTCTTCAACTATTTTCTCTGTGTTTTCTGTCCCCCCTCCCTGTTCTGGGACTCCAATCACTCGCAAGTTATCCTTCTTGATAGAGGCCCACATGATTCTTAGGGTTTCTTCATTTTTTTTAATTCTTTTATCTGATTTTTTTTTCAGCTATGTTGGTGTTGATTCCCTGGTCCTCCAGATGTCCCAGTCTACATTCTAATTGCTGGAGTCTGCTCCTCTGACTTCCTAGTGCGTTGTCTAATTCTGTAATTTTATTGTTAATCTTTTGGATTTCTACATGCTGTCTCTCTATGGATTCTTGCAACTTATTAATTTTTCCACTATGTTCTTGAATAATCTTTTTGAGTTCTTCGACACTTTTATCAGTGTGTTCCTTGGCTTTTTCTGCAGTTAGCCTAATTTCATTTGTGATGTCTTGAAGCATTCTGTAAATTAGTTTTTTATATTCTGTATCTGATAATTCCAGGATTGTATCTTCATTTGGGAAAGATTTTGATTCTTTTGTTTGGGGGGTTGGAGAAGCTGTCATGGTCTGCTTCTTTATGTGGTTTGATATGGACTGCTGTCTCCGAGCCATCACTGGGAAACTAGTTTTTCCAGAAAATCCGCTAAAAAAAAATGCAGTCAGATCCCTATCAGAGTTCTCCCTCTGGCTCAGGCTTTTCGGATGTTAATGGAGCCGCCTGGGGAGGGTGGGGCAGGGATCAGAGAGCTAGGAGTGTAGCACCTCAGAATATAGCCAGAGTTGTTTGTCTTACTTGGAATGACTCTTATATCTGAGATTTCCGCGGGGCGCGTCACCTATATGTACTGGGTGTGTGGAGATTGCCCCCCGGGGGGTCTGGCCCGCTGGCGTCACGGTCAGATCCTCTGCTGTCAGCCCCACCCCCAAGGTTAAGGCTCCCATACTGGGACGGTGCACTCCCGTCTCCAAAATCCGTCGCTGCCTCCCGGGGGCTCCCCGTCCCTCCAGCCGCGTCGCGCACCGCTCCCGCGAACCGGGTGCGACTGCGCGACCCGGCTGGGACGCCGCTCTCCCCGCTCCAAGACCAGCCACTGCATCCCGGGGACTTCTCCCTCCAGCGCACCACGCCGCTCGCGCGAACTGGGTGGGCGCCTCCTGCAGGACTGGACCCCCCCCCCCGGGGTCAGTTCAGGGAAATGTAGGTGGTCCCCGCGCTCATGCCCCGCCCGCGCTGCCAAACTCCTGGCGGGACGGCTCCCCGGCTGGGACGCTGCTCTCCCCATGCCAAGACCAGTCACTGCCTCCTGGGGACTTCTCCCACCGGCTGCGCCGCCACGCCGCCTGCGCCAACCGGCTGGGCTTGCTCCCGGGATGAGTTCGGGGGCTAGGGCTGGGCCCCGTGTCTGTGCCGTCTGCCCCCCTGGGCTCTGCCCCAACTCGGGCTCCAAAGGTCACCTGCCTGGTGCGCTGGCTCCTGGCTCTGAAAACAATCGCTGTCTCCCCGTATTTGTTCGTTCTCTGTCTCTAAATCTGTGTTTGTTGTTCAGAGTTCGTAGATTGTTATGTATGTGATCGATTCACTTGTTTTTCCGAGTCTTTGTTGCAAGAGGGATCCGCGGTAGCGTCCACCTAATCCGCCATCTTGGCCCCGCCCCCGGTATTTGTTTTTTAAACCCAAGTGTATTTGCTACGTAGACAGGGTTGAGCATCATGCTAAAAGGGAAACTTGCTCTTTACTCAAAACATCCTGCTTTAAGGACAGATGCTCAGGAGATCATTCTCATGGTCCAGAACCCTTCCCGCCTGGATGTTTACTTGTGATTTTCTTTATTCTAATTCGTCTCTCCCCGGCATTAGGTAAAGATTAAAAACTTGCCTCCAGAAATTCCAAGATCAGACACACAATGGTTTGAATGAGTACTGAAAGAGGGAAGGGTGACATTTTTCAAGATTTCAAGTCAAATTAAAGATATAACAGACCTTTGAGATCATCTGATCTAGCTACTGAGACAGTCTCCCCGTGTACAGAGCAGGGAGACCTGATGCTACCATTTATCCATCGCTTAACACCCTCCAGGAACTGTGCTAAACACTTTATTTGTATCATTTCATTTCAACTTCAAACCACTCACAGAGGAAGGAACTATGGGTATCACCACTATACAGCTGAGGGAAGTGAGATTCAGTGAGTTAGAGTGATTTTCCCAAGGTCACACTGCCAGGACCTGAACTAGGTGTGTTTGACTCCAAAGACTATAAATTAAACACTGCACACTGGGCTGCCTGCAGAAAATCTACCCACTTCAAATCCCTTTTGGGAACAGGCAGGGTATAAATTAAACAGAGGAATAAATAAATACATATATACACAACACACTGTGATTCACTCACATGTTTTTTCAATGAAGTGTCCTGTTTGTCCTCAAAAGCAATCGCTGTTGTTTATAAATTCCACCCTTCTTAAAAAATCATTCTTCACAATTATCTGGCTGCATAATATTCCATCAAGTTGATGCACAGCAATTTACTTAGCCATTCCCCTATTGTTGGACATTCAGGCTCTTGCTAATTTTTCTATATTATAGATAATGCTATAATGGCTATCTTCAGACTCAGAGCTTCAGGAAGAGTATGTAATGTCATGGAAAAAATATAGTTGTGATAAAATGCCAAGTGAAAAAAACAGAGTGCAAATGTGTGTGTTGATTACAGTTACAATGGTGGGAAAGAGTACACAAGTCAATGAGGAAGGGAAAGGAATGAATTGAGCTCTTTGGTCTGAACAGTTTTTGTTTGCTTCTATTTGTCTATTTTCCTTTCTCAGCATTATTACGCTATTTTTACATTGGGAAAAAATTAAAAACAATGAGTGCACCACCACCAATGGTTGGAACATCTCAGTGGGGGGATGAACTTGGAAGTCAGTGTTCTTGTCTTCATCGGCAGGCAGAAACCAAGGAAGGAGCTTCTTGATGGTTGGGGCCCGCATTTTGTTAACTCCTGACTTCCCAGAAGCCAGCACTATTCCTGGAATCTCCAGTATGTGTTGACTGAATAAGCTCATAGAATTTCACAGCTTGAAGAGCCTTCGGATCTAATTTACTCTAACACCCCAATTTAACGAATGTAGAGCAAAAAGGGGCTTGTTCAAGGTTCCACAACATTTTAGTGCCAGGGCCAGATTTCACCCCAGTCTATCTAAAGCTTACTGCAATTAGAAGAGGAAAATGGCTAGAAAATTTTCTCAGTAGGGCCCAAGAAAGAATAGTCCTCTGCCAGTCCAACACAGAATGGGTTTGGCTCAGTGACATGCGGTATTATACATTATGTATATTGTGTGGGTTGGACCATGAGTTACAGACATCCTGAGTCCACATGACCTGTATTGTCTAAGGTGTTCTCATGACAAACACCCCTGAGTTGTGCCCTCTGTTTCCTTCACCTGGAACACTTCAGGTGGTTTGATTGTACCTGAGGTATTGAGAGAAGGACATACATTTTCAACCTAGAATCCACGACTGACAGACACACCCTCAGCCTCTTCAGTCTCCAGTCTACACCCTCTCCTACAATAGTCTCCTCCGCTCATGCCTTTATTTATCACCCTGTGGGAGGTCAAGTTCTAAAACAGCCCCCAAGATCCTACCCCTGTACACACCTCTATGACCCCTCCCCGGGAGTGTGGATAAGACTATAAATATGATGGGACACCACTCCTGTGATTTGATTACATTATGTGATAATGGTGAAATGACTTTTCCGATGTAATTAAGGTCCCAAAGAAGTGACTTTGAGTTAATCAAAAAGTTTTTTCTTGGCGGGCCTGACCTAATCAGGTGAGCCCTTAAAAGGAAATAGACTCTTCCTGAAGAAAGAAATTCAAAACATAAGAGAGATGCTCTCCTGTAAGCTTTAAGGGGCAAACAGCCATGTTGTGAACTGTCTGTGGAAGGGGCCATGCAGCAAGAACCTGGACCAAGAACAGACTCTAAGAGCTGAGCACATTTCCTGGACAACAGCTAGCAAGGAAATGGGTACTGCAAACAATCACACGAGCTTGGAAGAGAACCCCAAGCCTCAGCTGAGATTGCAGCCCCAGTCAACATCTTATTGCAGCCTTGTGACACCCTGAGCAGAGAATCCAGATACATCATGACTGTGTTTCCAAACTATAGAACTGTGAGATTATAACTAAATGTTGTTTGAGGCTACTAAGTTTGTGGTAATGTGTTATATAGCCATAGAGAACTAACATTACCTACAGAGTGATGACTTCAAGCTCTCCCCCCAGCTAGACCTCTCCTGAGCTCATCCCTTTCTCTCCTGAAAACTTGCTCCTCCTTCCTTCCCTGGCTGTGTGATCCTTCGCAGCTCCTAAGCCAGGAACCCATGCTCGTCTTCAGCAATACTCAGTGGCTCACTTCTTATAGCCAGTCAGTCATCAGGCTCTGCCAACTGTACCTTCAATATGTTCCTGATATCCACCCATGCTCACTAGAGGCTCCCGTTCTATTTCAATACCTCCTAGCTGCTCTTCCTGCCTCCAGTCTCTTCTCTTTCCAGTTCTTCCACCATGAAAATAATGATCTTCCTAAACAGAAACAGGATGACGGATCCTTTTTCCTAAAAAACCTTTCAGACCACCCATTTCACATAGGCTCAAGTCCAAGCTCTTCTCTGCACACAGAGTGGTGTCTTTGTTTAGCCCCTGATTACCTCTCACTCATTCTGCAGGTATATGCTTTAATGTCAGTTCTTCAAAGAGGCCTCTGGGGTTCCCTCCATTTACCTTAGTTTCTGCTTTTATTCAGAGGCACAGTTTGAAATATTTATTTATGTGTTTATTTCTGAACCGTTTCCACCCACCCTTTCTTCCAGCCAAGACTATACACTTTATGAGGGCATATATACTATTGGTCTATTTCTCACTGTATATATTTATATGTGGTCCTTAGCATAGAGTCTGGAATAAAATTAAACATTTATTAACATTAACTGATTAAATGAGTGAATAAATGAATGCACATGGCATTCAAAGCCTGTTCTGATCTGGCTCAACTCGCCCTCCCCAGCCTTTCTTCTCATTATCTTCTTTCACATACAGTATACCCTATTGACACATAAACTGTAAACTGAGACAATTACCTCCATTTTGGAGATGAGGAAATTGAGGCCTGGGAAGGTGAGTAACTTGTCCAGTATCACCCAAACCAAGAAATGGTAGTCAGGCCTAAATGAAGTCCTGCATGCAAACACTGAGCACAAATCTGTGTTGCTTGCTACACAGCAGGTGGTCATGACCAACAGATTCACCTCTTTATCTGAAAAAGTGTTTTTCAGGGGTAAGAGAATCTTGGCCATCCCAGAGGACAGGCAAGAAAGGAGATGACAGTGCCCATCCTTAGGGCAGGAGGCAGAGAGTCCCAATCTCTCACTGTAAGGAAAAGGGGGGAAAATCCTGCTGAGCCTAGTTGGAAAACAAGAAAGTGAGAGAGACTGATTATCCCTTCTCGCTAGTGTAAGCAACTAAAAACGACATGTTTGCTTTATCGCCTTTGGTCTTCCATTTGATTCCTGACAGCCGTCTCCCTCCCTTCGATGCTGGGCTGTCAGGTGCTGAGCTAGCTGGCATCGCAAAAGAGTTGGAGAACTGAGAATAATGTAAACGATATTTCAGGGACCGTCACGGGCATGGGGTGGGAGCTCCTGAAGTTGTCTGACTCTCCCTTGCCTTCAAGTAGCCCTCATTTGCCAAAGCTGCTTTATATACCTGCAAGTTTGGGTAAAGGCAGTTCTGTAGGGACCTTTAAGAGAAAAAGAAAGGAAAAAAAAAAAGACCAAGAGAGATAAAAAAGCAGTGACTATTTCCTCTGAGCTTTGAGGAAAGGGAGAGAAGACAAGAGCTTTTTCGGCCCATAACAATTTCTGAATATGTAATTTTCTCTTCTCTAATGTCTCCTTAAACAGAGCTAAATGCAAGCATAGATCAAAGCTAGGTTTCTACATTTAACTACTCTTTCAGCAAGAGGGATCCAAATGCCTAGTCTCATCCTCCCATGAGGGAAAGGAGAATCTCTTCAGAAAGGCTTCGTGAGCTATTAGAACATTCTGGAGGGAAACACTCATCCAGAGTATACATCCTACTGCAAGTCACAAACAGCTAACCACCAGAGCAAGAGATATGACACGAGGAGGAAAGATTTATGAGGGTTTCCCAGGGGACAGTCTTGGGATATTGTTTCCACAGTCTTTGCAGTCAGTTGGAACTAGGTTCAAGACCCAGTCGTGCTCGTTATTACTTCTATGACCTTGGAGAAGTTACTCTGCCTGGTTTCAGTTTTATCTTTTTAAATATGTAGACAATGACAATCGCTAATCTCATACGAAGGTCAGTGAATCTGCAATGGGCCTGGACGTAGGTGACAACAAATGGTTGCTATACATTGCTATTCCTCTTTTAATTTTTAATCAACTTCCTGGCTTGGGAAAAGGGGGATACACTGGATGGGAGTGCAATTCCAGAATAGGAACAAAGATCGACTCTTGACTAGTGTGTCAAGGAAGCTATAGAGAGGTGGCTCTCAACCCCGGTTGAAAATCAGAGTCTGGAGAGCATATTACACCAATACTTGGAGCCCTTGACCAGAGGGTCCCATGTAACTGGTATTTTTAAAAAGCTCTCTAAGCGATTCGGAGGTTCAGTCAGGCTGGAGAACTACTTCTATTCTAGCCCCTACAGGCCTTCTCACCACCCAGCTTAGGCTGCCTGCTCTGTGTTGGCTCAGGCCTGACCCAGGTTCTAGGACTCACTATTCCCTCAAGTGGGAAGAACCAGAACCACCAACCTCCCATTCAAACCCTAAACAACCAGTCCTCTAGTTGACCTCGTCTCCTAGCTATGAAAAGGGATCTTCTGCCTGGACCTTGGACTTTCTGCCTTGTTTCCCCTACCCAGTGCATCATTCTCTAGGAAAGATTCTGGATTGCTTAGGCTATTTCGAGAAAATATTCTTGAACCCCACACTGCCTGGAGTTAAATCCCTACTTCTTACTGACGATTCTCCCCAGTTATATGCTGGTAAATGTTTAACAACTGGCCTCCTAGGGTGGGGAAGAGGGAAACTTTAATTTGCAGTGTTTACTGATTTCCATGATAAATTGATATTTATCAATTTCCATGATAAATTTCATGAAACTATCAACATGATGTCATTCACAGCAGAGCTGGGCAGAGATGAACACAATCAGCTCTTACAAAGTGGTGAGGACTGGTGTCAGCACACCACTGCAAGTTCTCCCTGTCACATATTTTCCTACATGACCAAATACCAGGACCCCCACGGCTGATGGTGCCTGGGAAGGTTGGTACCTATGGATGCTGCTTTTTTGTCATTCATGCGGAACTAGTTTCTCACTACCTGGGCTGGTTCTGATCACCCCCGTTACTGGTTCCAGCCCTCCCAGGCTGATTCCACCAGGAAAGGTTACAGAGTGGACACCAGGAAGTTCTCAGAGGTTTTCTCACCAGGCTTTCTTCACCAGCACAGACCTGGGTATCCTTTTCCTGTCTCCTATTGAGTATGTACCTTATGCCAGACACTGAAGCAAGCACCTGGCATGCATTATTTCATCCACCCTCATAATAGTTTTACCAGGTTTTGGAACCAAATAGCTTAGGTTCAAATTCCAGCTCCCCTTGTAGCCTCAGTTAAGAGAGCTCTCTAAGTCTCAATTTCCTCACCTGTAAAATGGAGATAAAAATAGTCCCTTCTTCATGGAACTGTTTAGAATGATATGAGATGATGCATATGAAGGGCATAGCCCAGCACAGAGAACCCAGTGAATCAAATATGGTTTCTCCTGTTCGTTTCCTCTCTCTTCCTTGTCTACATTTCTATCATGGACTACTGTTTGGCCTCTGCCAGCATGCAGGGCACACCCCTAGGACCAGCTTCTCGGAAAAGAGTAAACACTGGAGACAAATCCATCTGGGTTTAATCAGCCACTAAATTCCTTGTAGCCAGAGTGACCTGGAAGAGAGGCCCAGACTTGGGGAGGGAGTGTTGGGGCAGGGAAGTGTCAGGCATGGGACAAAAAATAAACCAAACCTGTTGCTGATGAGTCAATTCCAACTCATAGTGATGCTACAGGACAGAGCAGAACTGCCCCATAGGGTTTCCAAGGAACGGCTGGTGAATTTGAACTGCTGAGAAAAACCTGGAAAACATCAAGTTTTATCTTGTTGGCTGATAAATAGGAAACTATGACCCAAAACCTTGCCCAAAGTCTCATAACCAAACAAAGGTACATTCGGGATTAAAATCTAAGTCTTAGCCCTCCCAGTGTTTTCAAAGGCTATCTTGCTTGGTTCTTCCTCTCTCTCCCTGTCTCTCTCCTTTCCTCTTAAGTGCACCCAGCACTCTTGCTCCCTGGCTTTCTACCTGGGCCTAACTTACCCCTACTTTCCCTACTCCCATGTCTGGGCCCCAAGATAATCAGATAAACCCACCCCCATGAAGGGGTTGATGAGTTCACCTATGTACCCTCCAGCCAACCCTTTATTTGGAAACTCTAGTAGTGCTATCCTCCTTGAAAAACGTTTGGATATTCCAATACAGTTGGGTAAAGAACCAGGTCCATTGTGCAAATGGTGAGAGGAATAAGAACGCTGAAGCCTTGATTTTGTCCCAAATTTTCCCCGTATCAGGACAACTTGTCCCACTTTAGAGCCCTAGTGGCACAGTGGTTAAGTGTTTAGCTGCTAACCAAAATGTCAATAGTTCAAAACCACCAGCCGCCCCTTGGAAACCTGATGGGGCAGTTCTACTCTGTCCTATAGGGTTGCTATGAGTCGGAACTGACTCAGTGGCAATGGGTTTGGTTTATTTTTTGTCCCATGCCTGACATCACCATCCCAAAAGCCTGGGCCTCTCTTCCAGGTCACTCTGGCTACAAGAGCTTTAGAAGCTGATTAAATTCAGATGGATTTGTCTCCAATATTTACTCTTTTCTGAGAAGTTGGTCCTAGGGGTGTGCCCTGCAGACTGACAGAGGGCAGACAGTAGGTGTGTCTGTAAGCAGGGCTGTCTGTAGTGAAGGAGCGGATGGCAATGAAGGGAAAAGCTGTGTCACAATGTCCCCGAGAGGCCAGACCCACCAAATTTGTTCTCTTAACTAAAATGCCTACTTTTTTTTTTTCTCTCCTGTTAGTGAGACTGACTTGGAAAGAGGCCTTGGAGCCATGCCTGGCTCAGGCCCTAATTTGCTGTGCTTAACTGGATACCATTCAGTGAACACTGAGCACATGGCCAACACACTCAGCTAAGCATTTCCTTCGCGTACAGTATCTCATTTAATTCTCACCACAAGCCTACGGCAAGTGGAAGGACAGATACTCCACTTACCCTCTCATGTAGCAATGGAAAACCTGAGGTTCAAAGGAGGGATGTGTTTTACCCTAGGTTACACAGTAGGGAAATGGTAGAGCAAGGATTTGAACCTGTCTCTGTTGATGCCAAAGACTGTACTCAATTTAGAAGGGATATCATTTATCCTTAACATTTTTGTCTGGAAATAATTTCAGATTTTCAGAAAGTTGCAAGGATAAGAAGAGCACAAAGAATACCCATATACCTTTAGCCCAGATTCACTTATGTTAATATTTGCCCCACATGCACTTCATTGTTTGAGGAATTACTTTAACCTTGGGCAAAATGTTCCCCTTGTAGAAGCTTTGGAAACCCTGGAGGCGTGGTGGTTAAGAGCTACAGCCGCTAACCAAAAGGTCGGCAGTTCAAATATGCCAGGTGCTCCTTGCAAAACCAATGCAGCAGTTCTATTCTGTTTGTAGGGTCCCTATGAATCAGAATCGACTCGACGGCAATGGAGTTTTCGCTTTTTTTTTTGTTGAAGCTTTGGTTTCCACACGCATAAAATTAAAGATTGGATGTGATTATCTTTAAGACAGAAAAAAAAAAAAAAACTGTGGTTGAATGAGGAGATGGATAAAAGACATGTGATTAAAGTTGGTTGCTTTTTCTTCAGTCTCTTCTCTTGTCCTTCCCCCACAGCCGCAGACTTGAGCTCCAGCTGCTTTCTGGACATCTCTCCCCATCTCTAGCCCTGGTGCACTCGCTGCCTCCATACCTCTGCAGGTGCTGTTCCATGGATGCTCTGCTTTCACCCACCCCCGTTTCCTGGACTCTCTGGTCTGTCTGGGTGTTCTTGGCTTATATTTCAGAGCAATCTCCTACTCTCAATCTCCAAAGTCCTTCTCTGCAGAGAAGAATTCTGGCTTGAATTTTCCCTCATTTGTGCCTAAAGCAGGCTTAAACTGCTCACGTGCATGTGTGTGTGTGTGTGTGTGTGTGTGTGTGTGTGCGTTTGTATAGAACCATGAAAGAAAAGATTCACACATACATACACATTAGCACAAAGTTTTGATTACAATTCAAAAATTCTTATCACTACAGAAAATCGCAGTTTGAGAATTGCCAAGTTAAAACAAACAGCTAAAACAAAGAAATAAGCAAAAATGGGGCACTCATGCCCTGGTTCTCTCTGCTGGGGACTAATCAGCAAGGCACAGAGAAAAGTGCCCCAGGATTGGGAGTATGAAAGCCAGGGTTTCCAGAATTGGCTGAGCAACCAGAGAACAAGAGTGAGGTCTTGAAAGTAAGAGACTTGCCCAAGGCCACCAGCCACCCTGCTGAGCTAGGGTGGGAGTGCCCATGCTGGATGCTGGCATCACTGAAATCTTCCAGCAGCTGTGGCTGCTTGGTCTCCTGCTCAGCTCTGGGCCTGGGGCTGGACACGCCATCTGCACCTCTCATCTGGACCTTCAATTACACACTAGCTCATCCTGATCAGCACTGCTTCTGAGTGAGCTGTATCCCCACAAGGATATTACCACTTCCTTGAGGTTGGGAGCCAGGCCCTATTTTCCACATTGCCCAGTATCATACTTCATAAGGTTGCTGATTCCACAACTACAGGCTACACTTGTAAGAGCTTCCGACTTGATGACACAAAGCATAAATATTCTTGTTTTACAGACAGGAAAACCGAGGTCCAGAGAGGTTACAAGCTTGCCAAGAGTCACTGAGTGAGTTAGTGACATGCTAGGGATTCCAGCACACACCTCCCGGTTCGGAGTTCAGTGTTCTTGGCTTTATAGAGTATCATCTCTGGCTAATAAAGGCAAAATTTTGCTCAGTGGTAACCTATCTCCATCAACTCTTCACTAGTCAATTCTGCAGAATACTGTCAGAATTGGGAAAGCCCGAACAAGTGATGTACTGGATGATTATTTACTTGACCAAAAATAGAACTCTTTGCTTTGCAAATAGACTCCTTTAGTCAGCAAGATCATGTACGGTATAAGATCAAGTTCTTTCAAGAAGCACTGTGAAATTCACACATGCTTTCTGGACCAGACATATTGGTAAGGGCTACCTCAATGATGAAAATGATTTAGGGAAGGGGCCAGCAAACGATGCTTGCAAGTGAAATGTAGTCCAGCACCTGTTTTTGCAAATAAAGTTTTCTTGGGACACAGCTGTGCTTGCCCATTTACATATCACCTACGGATGGCAGGTTTCATGATAAAATGGCAGAGTTGAGTAGTTGCAACAGACTATATGGTCTGTAAAGCCAAAATATTTATTAATTGGTCATTCACAGAAAAAGGTTGCTGACCCCTGGTTTACAGAATCCCACCAGACACATATATTTTGTTTCTCAGTCTTTGTTTCTTAGTGCCTTTGTCTCCCCACCCTCTGCCACCACCCCTGACTTCCCCATCACACTGATTACCACATTATTCTGTTCTGAGGAGATGTTCTACCCGACCACATCAGATATGCCTTCATAACAGTCCATTTTCCTTACAGAGAACCAGAGGCTCGGGGAGCCAGGGCCCACTCTGGGCCTAAATGGTAAATCTCTTACCCAATAGATCCTGTTACCCAAAATGGGATTTTAACTGGCTTATTTTGGTACTCAGAATGTTTAAAAAGAGAAATGTGCGAGACAAGAACAAATATTTTTTGAGCACCTTTGAGTGAGCCCCGGAACTTTCTCTCTCTAGACTTGCTCACTCTGTGAGGCAAGCATCAATATCTCCATTTTATACAGAGATTAAAAGCTCATTCAGGGCTACACAGCGGGGAAGAGATAAGGTCAGGATTCATAGCCAGGTATGGCTAATTTTAATGCCAGTTCTGTTTACCTCACAGCATATGCTAAGGAGAGAGACCTAGGTAGTAAAACCTGTCAGGAGGTTCCTTTTTCCTCCTCAACTCTCCCCATCATCAGCCCCAGGTATATCCTTCTCTGCAGTGAGGCCTCTTAGCCTTGGTACAATCACATAGAAAAGCAGTGGTAAAGCTGGAACTGGAAACCACGCTCCTGCCACCCATGGATTACCCAAAACCCAACTGCCATCTGAGTACTTCAAAGATGGTAATGGTTGAATGCACTGATGCAAGCCCACACACCCATAGATTTGGGGAACAGAACTCAGATTCCATTTTCAGATGGAATTGAAAGGAGTCCCAAAGGCTATGAGAGAAGCATTCTTAACCAGCTTAGGGAGTCAACCTTTCTGAGTATGTTCATCTTTTTCTTCCCTCATCTCACTGTATTTCTTTGTTTCCTCTGTGTCACAGTCAGCCTGGCTCTCATGGCCCTCTGCAGACCATAGGCAACTGCAGACTAACTGTGTTTGCTAAAAGACAAGCTCACAGAGGAAGAGGAGGGAACTGGGGAGGATGGGGGTTCAGGCAGCCCTGGGGGTGGAAAGAGAAGAAGTAAGAGTAATCAGCCCAGTCAGTGGGGGATTGCAGAACCCACTCCAATATCAGGGGGTACATACCCTCTCCATAAAAGAGGAGAAGGAAAGGGAGAAGTGTTGGGCACAGGGGGTGCAAAGAGGATTCTCACAGGTGAGCAGTCTGCAAAGGTGAGCTGGAGCTGGACATGTAGCATGACTTGGCTAGGGTCACAGAGCAAGTCAGCAGTAGATCCGAGAAAACAGCTCTTGCCCCACAGACTCACTTGACTGACCCCACCTCCGTAGCTTAGCTCAGCCACAACGTCTCCCGAAAAGCAGCACGATATAACTGAAAAACCTTTAGAGTTAAGAAACCTGGTTTCAAATTGTAGTTCTACCATTTACAAGCTATAAGATCTTACAGGTAATTTAACTGCCTTAGGTTCCACTTAGGGAGCCCTGATGGCACGCAGTTAAGCTCTCAGCCGCTAACCAAAAGGTTGGCAGTTCGTACCCACCTACTGCTGAATGGGAGAAAGACGTGGCAGTCTGCTTCTGTAAAGATTTACAGCCTTGGAAACCCCATGGGGCAGTTCTGCTCTATCCTATAAGGTCACTATGAGTATGAATGCTAAGAGTAGTTTTTGTTTTTTCTTTTTAACAATCTTGGGTTAGTTTGTGTTTCCAGTACCTAGAAGGAAAAGTGCCAGACATGTAGTTGTTGTTAGCTGCTGTGAAATTGACCCCTGAATCATGGTGACCTCAGGCACAATGGAACAAAATGCTGCCCGATCCTGTGCCTTCTCCATGATCTGTGGTGAAATGGGCCATTGTGATCCATAGGATTTTCACTGGGTGATTTTCAGCACTAGATTTCCAGGCCTTTCTTCCTAGTCTATCTTAGTCTGGAAGCTCCACTGAACGCTCTTCAGCATCATAGTAACACTCAAACCTTCACTGACAGATGGGGTGGCTGTGCATGAGGTGTACCAGTTAGGAACTGAACCTGGGTCTTCCAAAATGGAAGAATTCTACCACTGAAATACCAACGTCTCATCACCAGGCATATAGTTAGTGCTTAACAAATATCTGTGGGAAGAACAGAAGGCAGAAGAAAGGGAGGGGAGGAAAAAAGGAAGGAAGGAAGGTAAGAAGGAAGTAGGTGGGAGGGAAGGGGAGAGAAAGAAGGAAGGAAGGAAGAAAGGTAACGAGGGAGGTAGGAGAGAGGGAAGGGGGAAAGCAGAGAGGAAGGGTTCATTAGAGAATAAACCAAAAAAACCAAATCCAGTGCCGTCGAGTCGATTCCGACTCATAGCGACCCTATAGGACAGAGTAGAACTGCCTCACAGAGTTTCCAAGGAGCGCCTGGTGGATTCAAACTGCTGACCCTTTGGTTAGCAGCCATAGCACTTAACCACTACGCCACCAGGGTTTCCTGGGAAAAAACAGCAGAGTGTCATGGGGAAAAGGCTGATGAGGAGAAGAGAAAATAAAGAGAGGTAAAGAGAGGAGAGAGAACAAAAAGAATGATAAGGAATAAAGAGAAAGAGGCAGGGATATAGCAAGGAGGGAACAACAGAGGAAGGAAGAGAGAAGAAAAATAAAAAGAAATTAAAAAAAAAAAAAAAGAAGAGAGTAGGGAGAACAAAAACAAACAAACAAGCAAACCCAGGATCCTGAGGAGGAAGAAGATATGACGGAAACAAGAGGTAGAGGAACAGGGATGCACTATTAGTGAAAACACCACGTGTCTGTCAGTTTGTCCTATGGTGGTGGCTTGTGTGTTGCTGTGATGCTGGAAGCTATGCCAGAGTATTTCAAATACCAGCAGTGTCACCTAAGGTGGACAGATTTCAGCAGAACTTCCAGACTAAGACAGACTAGGAAGAAGGACCTGGCAGACTACTTCTGAAAATACTGGTCAGTGAAAAACTTAAGAATAGCATTGGAACACTGATAGTTCTGGAAGATGAGTCCCTCAATTTGAAAGGCACTCAAAATATGACTGGGGAAGAGCTGTCTCCTCAAAGTAGAGTCAACCTTAATGATGTAGATGAAGAAAATCTTTTGGGATCTTCATTTGCTGAGGTGGCATGACTCGAAATAAGAACGAACAGATGCAAACATCCATTAACAATCAGAACATGGAATGTACAAAGTATAATTCTAGGAAAACTGAAAGTCATCAAAAAATGAAATGAATACATGAAGATAGATATCCTGGGCATTAGTGAGCTGAAATGGACTGGTATTGGCCATTTAGAATCAGAAAATCATATGGTCTACTATGCCAGGAATGACAAATTGAAGAGAAATGATGTCACACTTATCGTCAAAAAGAACATTTTAACATCTATCCTGAAGTAAAATATCCGTACATATTTTCCTATCTATACATATCTATATGTATAGATAGGAAAATATCTATACGTCTACAAGGAAAGCCAGTTAATACAGCTATTACTCAAATTTATGCATCAACCGCTAATGCCAAAGATGAGGAAATTGAAGACTTTTACCAAATTCTGCAGTCTGAAATTGATCAAACATGCAATCAAGATTGTTGATAATTACTGGTGATTAAAATCCAAAAGTTGGAAACAAAGAAGATGATCAGTAGTACGAAAATATGGCCTTGGTGACAGAAATGACGCTGCAGATTGCATGATCTCTGCAAATATCTTTTTAAACAACATAAATGGTGACTATATACATGAACTTAGCCAAATGGGAGACACAGCAATCAAATCAACTACACCTGTGGAAAGAGATGATAGAAGAGCTCAATATCATCGCTCAGAACAAGGCCAGGGGCCAACTGTGGAACAGACCATCCATTTCTCAGATGCAAGTTTAAGATGAAGCTGAAGAAAATTAGGACAAGTCCACCACAGCCAAATATGACCTTGAGTATATTCCACCTGAATTTAGAGACCATCTCAAGAACAGATTCGATGCATTGAACACTAATAACCAAACATGAGGTGGGTTATGGAACAACATCAAGTCATTATACATGAAGAAAGGAAAGGGTCATTAAAAAGACAGGAAAGAAAGAAAAGACCAAGATGGATGTCAGAAGTGACTTTGAAACTTGCTCTTGAATGCTGAGTAGCTAAAACAGAAAGAAGAAATGATGAAGTAAAAGAGCTGAACCAAAAAAACCAAACCAAACCCAGTGCTATCGAGTCGATTCTGACCCATAGCGACCCATAGGACAGTGTAGAACTGCCCCATAGAGTTTCCAAGGAGTGCCTGGAGGATCTGAACTGCTGACCCTTGGGTTAGCAGCTGTAGCACTTAACCACTATGCCATCAGGGTTTCCAAAAGAGCTAAACAGAAGATTTCAAAGGGTGGTTCAAGAAGACAAAGTAAAGAATTATAATGAAATATGCAAAGACCTGGAGTTAGAAAACCAAAAGGGAAGAACACGCTCAGCATTTCTCAAGCTGAAAGAACTGAAGAAAAAATCAAGCCCCTAGTTGCAATATTCAAGGACTCTACAGCAAAAATATTGAACGATGTGGGAAGCTTCAAAAGACGATGGAAGGAATACACAGAGTTACAGTACTAAAAAAACTCGTTGACATTCAACCATTTCAGGTGGCAGCATATGACCAAGAACCGATGGTACTGAAGGAATACGTCTAAGTTACACTGAAGGAAATGGTGAAAAACAAGGCTTCAGGAACTGACAGAATACTGATTGAGACGTTTCAACAAATGGATGCAGCACTGGAGGTGCTCACTTTTCTATATCAAGAAATTTTGAAGATGGCTTCCTGGCCAACTGACTGGAAGAGATCCACATTTGTGCCCATTCCAAAGAAAGGTGATAGAACAGAATGGGTAAATTATCAAACATTATCATTAATATCATACACAAGTAAAATTTTGTTGAAGATCATTCAGAAGCAGTTGCAGCAGTACATCAACAGGGAATTGCCAGAAGTTTAAGCCAGATTCAGAAGAGGACATGGAACCAGGGATATAATTGCTGATGTTACATGGATCTTGGCTGAAAGCAAAGAATACCAGAAAGATGCTTCATGTGTCTTATTGACTATGCACAGGCATTTGATTGTGTGGATCATAATCAATTATGAATAACATTGTGAAGAATGGGAATTCCAGAACACTTAATTGTCCTCATGAGGAACCTGTACATAGACCAATAGGCAGTCATTCAAACAGAACGAGGAGGATACTGTGTGGTTTAAAGTTAGGAAAGTTGTGTGTCAGGGTTGTATCCTTTCACCATACTTATTTTATATGTATGTTGAGCAAACAATCCAAGAAGCTAGGCTATATGAAGAAGGGAGCATCAGGATTGGAGGAAGACTCATTAACAACCTGTGATATGCATATGACACAACTTTGCTTGCTGAAAGTGAAGAGGACTTGAAGTACTTGCTGATGAAGATGAAAGACTACAGCCCTCAGTATGGATTGCATCTCAACATAAAGAAAGCAAAAATCCTCATAACTGGGCCAATAAGTAACATCATGATAAACAGAGAAAATACTGAAGTTGTCAAGGATTTCATTTTACTTTGATCCACAATCAACGCCCATGGGAGCAGTGATCAGGAAAGCAAAGGGCATGTGGCACTGGGCAAATTTACTGTAAAAGGCCTCTTTAAAGTGGTGAAAAGCAAAGATGTCACTCTGACGAATAAGGTGGGCCTGACCCAAGCCATCATATTTTCAATCACCTCATATGCATGCAAAAGTTGGACAATGAATAAGGAAGACCGAAGAACTGACTGACGGCTTTGAATTAATGGTATTGGCAAAGAGTACTGAATATATCACAGAAGGTTAGAAGAAGGAACAACTTTGTCTTGGAAGAAGTACAGCCAAAGTGTTCCTTAGAAGAAAGATCATTTTGGCTGTACTTTGTCTCACATACTTTGGACATGTTATCAGGAGGGACCAGTCCCTGAAGAAGAAAGGACATCATGGTTGATAAAGTAGAGAGTCAGAGCAAAAGAGGAAGGCCCTCAACGAGATGGATTGACACAGTGGCTGCAACAATGGGCTTAAACATAGCAATGAGCATGAGGATGGCTCAGGATTAGGCAGTGTTTCGCTCTGTTGTACATAGGGTCACTATGAGTCGGAACAGACTTGCTTGCACCTAACAACAATATTAGTGTAAAATAAGTGGAGGAGACAGACAAAGCAGGCAGCTTTGGCATTCAGCTGGCAGTAGGGTCGGGGAAGGAAAGGGCAGTCCCAGCATCCTCACTACCCTGAAAACAGAGCTGGCCCTCTGGAGTGTATGCAGGCACTGGGCCAGATCATTTATCTAGAGTCCTGTGATTTGCTTTTGCTTTTCTTTTTTAACTTAAACTCCGATTTACGAGGGGCACGCTTGGTGATGGATGTTTTTCCAATTAGCTGTAAATAGCCTGGTCTTGCAGAGGAGACCCACTGACTTCCCCAGCCCTAATTCTGGCTGTTGGAATGGGGGAGGGAGAAGGCAGGTCAAGACTCATCGATCACATACTTCTAAATCTCCAACGCAGCAGATACCAGAAAGCCAACGGGTGAGAGGGAGTGGGAGAGAGTGAGAGGCAGGCGCAATTATTCTAATGGCTGCAAAGGCTGCTAAACCTTCCTAGGTGATATGTCAGGGGAGATACTCCCCACATAGGGCCTTTTCAGTGACAGGTGCTGGGGGTAGAAAGAAACGGAAAAATAACAACAAGAATTCAACTGAATCAACTTTACTTTGCCCTTATTATATATATATCAGGCACCATAATACATTTTTTATATACCTTAACCAAATTTCACCCCTAATCCTATAAAGCCCATTTTTACAGATGGGGAAGGTGAAGCGTGTTGTTGTTGTCACCTGTCAGGCAGTTGGCCTCAACTCATGGTGACCCCATGCACACGGGGATTGGACTGTGGTGATGACTTTCAGAAGTAGCTCACCAGGCCTTTCATCTGAGTCTGTCTTTGTCTGGATGCTACGCAGAAATCTGTTCAGCAACAGGAAAGCCTCTGGTGATAGAGATGGTGGCTGGCTGCGCTTAAGGTACATTGGCTGGGAATCGAACCAGAGTCCCCTGTATCAAAGATGAGAATTCTACCACTGAACGACCACTGTCCCTAAGTGAAGCCTGAACTCACTGTCGTTGAGTCCCTTCCAACTCATGGCAACCCTACAGGACAGAGGAGAATTTTCCCACAGGGTTTCCAAGGCTGTAATCTCATATGAAATCAGACTGCTACATCCTTCTCCCGCAGAGTAGCTGGTCGGTTCGAATTGCTAACTTTTCAATTAGCAGCTGAGGACTTACCCATTACAACACCAGGGCTCTCTAAGTGAAGTCTAGGGAAGTTAAAGAACTTGCTTAAGTTCTTACAGCTAGTAAATGGTAGAAATACAATTTAAACACAGGTTTCTTAATTCGAAAGTTATATCATGCTGTGTTTTGAGGAAAGACTTTCTAAAACTTCAAAATTAACACACAACTTATAAATTGGTAGTTCAACTGCTTGTCAATTCAATCACTACTCATCTATAACTAAAACCTCTGAGACTTTCCAGAGACATTTCAGTTGATCTGTGTAAACTAACTGAGAGGTTGGAAAATTCTTTTTCTTTTCTTTTTTTTCCTAATAGGATCATAGGCATTTCAGAGGTGCAAGTCTAATCATCAGAGAACTGTGAACCTGGCGTTTAGATGTTACAGAATTCACCTCTAGCATTTTTATATCGTCTTACACTTAGTGCTAGTGTGAGAAATAATTACTCATTGATACTTATTTCATCTCTTAAAGACAATGTCTAGAAAGTCACCCCATGTCCTATTTATAGGGACCAGGTAGAAAACTTTCTGGCCTCAACATTAGATAAGAGTTTCCTGAACAAATGCTTGGTTCTGTCCCACAGACCCTGTGAATTGTACTAAGTGTGTTTCCTTTTCTGCACCTTGGCTGCTACGAAGCTCCTTGTAAGAATTCCACAAGACAGTACAGCATTAATTAACCAGCATCACTCTAACCTGAACTTGAATCATTTTCCTTGTTCTTATTTTCCTTTTAATCTAATTCCTTTAGTTATTTCATTTCCTGTGTTGCCTTTTTTTTTAATGTATAAAATTTAAAACACTGCCCCAAATCCTTTGAGGGATGAGGTGGGAAGAAAGTAAATGAAGAATGGAGGGGCAAAGGATATAATGAAGGTCACCAGTCTAGCCAGGGGCTCAGATGCTGAGCTCAGGACCAGGTTGAGAAACAAATTCAATGTTTGCCATTGTGCTATGAGTCGGAATCAACTCGAGGGCAAGGCGTTTATTGATCACAAAACTTATTTCCCAGGCTTTCCTACAGCAAACTGTGGTTCTGACACCTTCCCAAGGCAGTATGGAGTCAGGCCTCCATTACCTTTGCTGCGGCGACGACTCCGGTACTGCTCTGTGTAGAACGTCAGCTGTGTTTCGTCGTCTGCCTCTGAACCGGACGTCCCTTTGGTTCTCCCAAAGCTGATCCCCCCTGCAAGGAAGCAAATGCTATCAGTCATCCTTCCAGGCCTCCAGAAGATTGCTAAATTCCTCAACCATCCCTAATATCAGCAACCACATCCCCCAGACTTCTCTCTGTAAATCTCAAATGGCCTAGGCGGCTGCATGATGAATGGAAAGCATTCAGGCTCTGCAATGAGGCAGATCTGGGTTCCAACCATGGCTTAGCAGCATCCTGGCCATGTGACCTTGAGAGGAGACACCCCATCTTTCTGAGCCCTTCGTGCTTTATTTCAAAATAGGTTCAATAACTATTAACCTTGTGGGGTTGGTTTGGAGATTAAAGGAGATATACTATATAAAATACCTGGTCCATGGTGAGTACTAAATAATTGATAGTCATTCTTGCTTAGTATTATGAGCCTACCTCTAAGAAAATACTCCAGGCAATATAATTTCACAAACATTTCAATCATATGCTTACTATATGCCAGACACCAGGGAAACAAAGATAAATACGGCCCAGTCCTTGCCAGCCAGGGGATCATAAGCTAGTCAGGGGGACAAATGGGATCCTAAGGAGCCTTAAACCTAATTTATGGCTTATGTTTACCATGCAGTGTGGTACTAGGAATATGGAGGGGAGTGCAATCCATCTCAGTAAGGAGGATCTGTGAAGGCTTTGTGGAAAAGGGAAGATTTAAGTCAGGGCTTGAAGGGTGGATGGGGCTTCAGAGGTGGAAAAAGAGAGGAAACAACTAGAGTAAAGGCCCAGGGATGGAGAATGTGAGGCTCCATTGAGTCGAGCACTGGCTGGGAAGGAGAGTTAGAGCCACAAGGTGGAGGGTCCTGAATGCCAGACTGAGGGCCAGGGCCTTAAGTTGCATGTCATGACGGTTCCTGAGCAAGAGAATGAGTTGATCGGCTGCATGTACCAGGAAGGACACTCTGGTGGCACACAGACCTGGGAATGGGTTCCAAGCAGAGCAAGCATTTAGGAAGCTCAGTGATGTCCCAGCTGAGAGCAGATGAAGGCCACAGTGAGGGCAGGGCAATGAATTGGGGAGAAGGGACAGGTGCAAGAGGTGCTCCAGAGACAAACTCAGAGGACCATGGAGGAGAAAAGGGCAGTGCGTTCATATGACATGAGTTTATTACAAAGATAATAAGCTCCACTGGAAACTGGAAGCTCCACTGAAAACTGTTCAACATCAGAGCAACATGCAAGTCTACACTGACAGATGGCTGGTGGCTGTGAATGAGGTACATTGTCCAGGAATCGAACCTGGTCTTCTGCATGGAAGGCGAGAATTCTACCACAGAACCACCAATGTCTCATATGCCAACTTTAACAATAATTAACTCTAAAGAGAAGGAACATGGGCAGTTTTTGATTTACATCTCTGTGCTCTCCTGTATTTTTTATTCATTTTTAAGAACAAGATACGGAAAGAAAGAGAATAAAAATTGGTAAACTCTTTCCCTAGAGAGGAAACAGCAAGGATAGTGCTTCAGAGAATGTTGAGGGGTGAGTGGAAGGGCAGGGGAGAGCAGGGACTTTGGTTATGAAAAACTGTTTGGTCAGTGGGGCTTCAGACATCTACATGAATAGACTATCTCTGGGAGGAGGCTCAGGAATCTGGTAGAAGTGGTTGCCTCAGGATGGAGAATTAAGTGGCTGGAGGACAGAGGTGAGAGGGAGGCTACTTTTCCCTATAAATCCTTTTTATCTTTTGAATCAAGCATCATGTAAACGTATCACTTATTCAAAAATCCCACCTGAAGAAGAGAAAAATATACATTAGGGGGAAACATTATTCAATTCACCAAAAGATTTACTATGTAATTTCCTCCAGTACGGCATTCGAAATGATGTTCAGTATGGTTATTGTGCTTTCACTTATTCCAGCAACAATCTACTATCCAGCAATCTATTATGTGCCTCCAAGATTTGTATACATTAAAAAACCTACTGCCGTCATACAGATTCCAACTTATAGCGACCCTATAGGACAGAGTAGAACTGCCCCATAGGGTTTCCAAGGAGCAGCTGGTGGATTCAAGCTGCTGGCCTTTTGGTTAGCAGCCAAACGCTTAACCACTGTGCCACCAGGGTCTCTTGCATACATCATTGCATACAATCCTCATTATGATATACTTGGTGGGAGGTATTGCTGGTTCAGTGGTCAAGCTCTCACCTTTCATGTGGAAGACCCAGGTTTGACTGCCAACAAATGCAGTACATGTGCAACCACCACCCATCTGTCAGTGCCCTGTGATGCTGAACAGGTCTCAGAGGAGCTTCCAGGCAGAGGCAGACAAGAAAGGCCTGATGATCTATTTCTGAAAATCAGCCAATGAAAACCCTATGGATCACAATGATCTGAACTCATTGTGAACGGTGTCATCATAAGTCTGGGGCCTACTAGGCAACAGCTAACCAAAAAAAAAAAAAAAAAAAACCACCACCACCACCACAATTAATAAACTAGATAATAAAAGAAAGACTTGTTTTGGCAAAGTTACTTGCTTAAGGTCACACAGCTGATGAGTAGGAGAAATAAGATTCAGGGCTAGTCTGTCCAGCTCCCAATGTGGGCTCTGTAGTATACAAATTGTTTTTCTGGAAACACATCAGGAGGAGACCTTGGGGAAGCGTATTTGTCTTTCCAGCTTCCAGCCCCTCACCAAGTATCTAATAATGAGGACCGTATGCAATAACGGATACAAATCTTGGAGGTGCATAGTAGATTGCTGGATAGTACGTTGTTGCTAAGCACTGTAGTATATATATCACTGCGTTCCAAACTCATGTTACCCCTGGGGGTGGGTAGTATTGTTCCCATTTTACAGAAGAGGCAACTGAGATTCAGAAGAGAAAAATGATTTTCTAATAAGAAGGAAAGCTGCAGTTTGAACCCAGCTGTGACTGATGCCCGAGTTCGTATTCTTCACCATAAAGTGTCACAGACTCTTGGTTTATTGCTCGGTAGATGGAAATATTAATACCTAGGCCTCCTTCTAAAATAAAATTAAAAAATTAAAAAAATATTATTTTATTTTAGGCCTCCTTCCTTTATATAGCTTGTTCTAATAGGTGGAAAGGCACAAGGGACAACAACGTTTGGCATTTCCTTCCAAATGTGCCCTCAGCCATGGTCTGTCCCTGCCTTAATGCAAACCCTTCCCAATCCCTAGTAACTAAATAAAGCAGGACTGGAGACAGCAGGAGACTCCAGACTTTACCAGAGGTCCCTTCTTGTTTAAAAACTCACATTCGAAATGGGGTTGGCAGGGACTTCATGAAACTTCTGGAAGAAGCGGGAGATCAGAGATCCCCAGAGGCCAATGGGTCTTTTTAAATTGCTATTATAGTATTTTACTGTTACAGAAAAAGAGAGAGAGGGAGGGAGGGAGAGATGGAGGGAGGGGGAGAGAGAGAGGGAGAGAAATAAAATAAAGGAAGGGAGGGAGGGAATGAGGAAGGAATGGAGGGAGGGAGGGAGGGAGGGAGGGAGGGAGGGAGGGAGGGAGGGAGGGAGGGAGGGAGGGAGGGAGGGAGGGAGGAAGGGAGGAAGGGAGGAAGGGAGGAAGGAAGGAAGGGAGGAAGGAAGGAAGGAAGGAAGGAAGGAAGGAAGGAAGGAAGGAAGGAAGGAAGGAAGGAAGGAAGGGAGACAGAGGGAGGGAGGGACTTTTATTTATCTACATATAATTCTTGGCCAAGAGAAGAATGAGGGCATCTAATAAAGTAGGTCCCTTATGTACAGGGAACATCTGTCATACTTCCTACTGTGTTTTGGGCAGCAGAGAAAAAATGAGGGATGTGTCTCTGTCAGAAGTCCGCCCCAGATACTTTTCACATCCTGCTTTGGTACAAAGTCTGTACTTTTAAATATTCCAGCTAAATGTTCTCTCCATTTCTTCTTATCTTCCTGCCTTTCCCAAACAGATTCATCTCTCCCAAGGTAAACATAGCATCATGATTCTTGCCCTACTGGGGCAGGCGAGAGGGAACGACAAAAAAGTCAACAGGCCATTCTAGTGTAATAATAAAAGTGAACACTTACATAGCACTGCCAACATTCTGGACATTAAACCTTTGTCATGTATTAACTTACTTAACTCTTACAACAACCCTAGCAGGTAGATTACTACTTTTATTCCCTTTTTAATAGATGAGGAAACAAAGGGAAATTAAGTCATTTGCCCAGGGTCACATAGCTTATAAGTAGTAGAACCACCATTAATCAAAAAGATGGCTTCAGAGTCTATTCCCTTGGTTTCTAAGTTGGTGGACAATAAAATATAGGCAAATAGTCATTTAACGCCCACAGCAGTCGCTGCAAGGAAGGTATCATGAATCACCCTCATCTCTCTCCTGTGAGTACTAATGGACCATTTTCAGAGTACAAACTGAGGCTGAGAGAGGATATCTCTAGACCAGCCTGTACAAGAGAAAGGTAATGCAAGCCACATTCACAATTTTAAATGTTTTAGTTGCCATATCAAAAAGGTAAAAATAAACAGGTAAAATGGATTTCCAGAAAATATTTTATTTGACCAATAGATCTATATATTATCATTTTAACATGTGATTAACATAAACATTATTACTGAAATATTTTATATTCTTTTCTTCCATAATACGTTTTTAAAATCCAGTGCACATTTTACGCATACATTGACTTTCAATACAGACTAACCACATTTTAAGTGCTCACCACATTGGACAGTACACTTTTAGAGGCACACATACAAAAATATTCTCATTAGATTCTATGAACTTCTTTATTCCAGCCTTAATTTCTTCTATAACCCAGTAGTTCTTGAGCAAGGTGTTATTCAGTTTCTGTGTGTTTAATTTTTTTTTCCTTGCTTTTTCTATTATTGATTTCTACTTTTATGGGTTTATGGTTAGAAAAGATGCTTTGTAATATTTTGATGCTCTGGATTCTGTTAAGGCTACAAAAATATTATTGAGTACATGTTAAGGGCCAGGGTCTGAGAACAGGAGAGAAAGACAAATAGATCACAGGTTCCACAAAACTGTTAAATCTTTTGTAAATGTGACTAAGATGAAAAATGGTGTTCTTGAGATTCCATTAGACAACAGCTATGGTCCCTGCCCTCAAGCCGCTTTGAGTCTAGTTGGTTTATGTTGTTAGCTGCTGCTAACTTGATGGAGCTGCCATTAAGTCAACTCCAACTCACGGCTACCTTATGTACAACAGAACGAAACGTTGTTCTGTTCTGTGTCATCCTCACAATCGCATGTTTGATTCCATCATCGCGGCCACTGTGCCAATATATCTCACTGAGGGTCTCCCACATACTTGTTGGCCCTCTACTTCACCAAACATGATGCCCTCTTCTAGAGACTGATACCTCTGATGACATGTTGGACGATGTTCTGTTGTGATACGTAACTTTTCACTGGCTAATTTTGGGAAGTAGGTTGCCAACACTTTCTTCTTAGTCTGACACCTGTCCACCATGGATGGCCCTGATGGTATCTGAAATATTGGTGGCAAAGTTTCCAGCATCATAGCAACACTCAAGCCACCACAGTATGACAAACTGACAGATGGGTGGTGGAGTTGGTTTATATAATGGTTTAATCTAGGAACCATGGCAAGTAATGCATCTCAGGAAAAAGAAATTAATACACTACAGTCAGATATGAATTCTAATTCTATTTCCTACTAATTAGCTATGTGGCCTTGGGCAAGGCACCTAATCTCTCTGAGCCCATCTTTAAAAGGGGGACCATAACTCTACATGGTCATTATGAAGAACATATATGTCAACATTTAGCTCAGAGGCAAATGAAGTGGGCTAAATGTTGACATATATTTATGTAATGCTTGCATGAATTTAAGAGAAGAAAAGGAAACACTGCTATGTGTAGATGGCTTCCCTGCCTGCTGAGACATCCTGGGGAAGTGGCAGCCACCCAAGACATGAAGCCTCTGAGTGCACACATAATCTGCAGAGGGCACAGGTCAATTATGGATGGACTTGGAGATGATTCAGACGAACGGTAAAGGGCCCCCTCTGTTAGCATTTTTAATATGAAATTGTGATTTAGTGCACTAAAATGTAGCCAGTAATTACATGAGCTGCTCAGGTATTCCATTTAGGGGTTGAGAGAAAGTGAGAATGGTCAAAGACTGGCAAGAGAAAAGAAGAGGCTATCTGTCTGCTGGAACCAGCAGCCTCTCTGCCAGAGCTCCTTGGGTCTCTAGTTCCTCTGGTCCCGGATGGTAGTATGTAGCTGTCAAGGAGAAGATGGGCTAAGGACTTACCATGATGAGATAAGCACTGCACTGGGCACTTTATTTACAACATCCCATCTATACCGCATAACAAGTCCCAGAAGCAAGAATCATCCTCATTTTACTGCCAGACAGTCCGAAAATCAGAATCTCGAGGCTTATACAAGATTACACAAATTACAAATGGCAGAGTCAAGATTTAAAACTAGCTTTTGTCTGATTCAAAAATCCTTTATTCTCATGGAAAGGCAGATACTCATAAGAAAAGATACTCAGAGTCATTAGTCATTAGCAAATCAAAACCACAATGAGATACCACATCACACCCACGGGATTAGTCATGATAAAAACAAAAACAAACTAAAAAACTGGAAAATAACAAATGTTGGTGAGGATATGAAGAAATTGGAACCCTCATACATTAATAGATGTGAATGTAAAATTGACACGTGCCCTAGGTTTTTACTGAAAATAGTTTAGCCATTCCTCATGGTGATGGCTGACCAACATAATAAACAGAATTAATGTTACTAAATTGTACAGTTGGCCCTCCATATCCATGGGTTCCGCATCCGCGGATTAAAGTAACTGCAGATAAAAAATACTCAGGGCAGGGAGGAAAGAAAGTTCCAAAGAGCAAAACTTGAGTTTGCTGCATGCCAAGCTCTAAGATGAATCCAAGCAAATGAAATATGTAGGCATATCCTGCTGTAGCCTCCTGCCATTTCGCAGACCCTCAGTTTCTCTCCGGCACTTCTTGTTTGAGCATTGTTCGCCTCGCTACTCTCGTTCGCTCCTTATGTTATGCGCACCCTTTATTCTGCTATTTACACAGTATTTACTCCCGTGTACTTTAGAGATGATTTAAAGTACACGGGAGTAAGTGTGGAGGCTATATGCAAACACCAAACCATGTTATATAAGGATCTTGAGCTCTGCAGATTTTGGTATCTGCAGGGGTCCTGGAACCAATCCCCCATGGATCCAGAGGGACAACTGTATATGTGCAGAATGTTGAAGCACCAAATGTTTTATTTCATATATATTTACCACAACTCTAAAAAAAGGAAAAAAAAAAAGTTAAAGATAGAATTACCATATATATGATCCAGCAATTGTACTTTTAGGTATACACCCAAAAGAACTGAAATAGGTATCCAAACAAAAACTTGTCAATGCATGTTCATAGCAGCACTATTCACATGGCCAAAAGGCAAACAACCCAAATGTCCATCAGCTGATGGGCGGATAAACAAAATGGGGTATATCCATACAACGGAAAATTATCTAGCCACGAAAGGGAGTGAGGTACTGATGTGTGGGTTTACTTTTGAGCTTTCCGTTCTATCCCATACGTCTATATGTCTATCCTTATAGTAATCAAACACTGGTCTAATTACTGTAGATTTATAATATGTTTTGAAACTGAGAAATGTGAATCTTCCTCCTCTTCTTTTCTTTTTTTCGAGATTGGCTATTCAGGGCCCCTTGTGAGCTCTGGTGGTGCAGTGGTTAAGAGCTACAGCTGCTAACCAAAGGTCAGCAGTTTGAACCCACTAGGATACTCTATGGGGCAGCTCTACTCTGTTCTATAGGGTCGCTATTAGCCGACATCGACTTGACAGCAATGGGTTTGGTTCCTGGTTTTGTGATTTCATATGACTTTAAAGATTGCTTTTTCCATTTCTGCAAAAAGGCTGTGGGAATTTTGATAAGGATTGCATTGAATCTGTAAATAACTGCATTGGGTAGTATTGACATCTGAAAATATTGTCTTCCAGTCCATGAACACAGAAAGTCTTTTCATTTATTTTGGTCTTCTTTAACTTCTTTTATCAATGTTTTTGGTGTACAAGTTTTCCATGTACAAGTCTTGTCTTTCACTTCTCTGATTAAATTCATTCCTACGTATTTTATTCTTTTACATACTATTATAAATGGGATTTTTTCCTTGATTTATTTTTCAGATTGTTCATTTCTGGTGAATATAGCTGCTTTTTGTGCATTAATCTTGTACCCTGCAACTTTTCTGAATTTATTAACTCTAGTAGCTTTCTGGTGGATTATTTGGGATATTCTCAATACAGGATCACGTCATCTGCAAATAGAGAGGCAGTTTTACTTCTTCCTTTCCAATTTGGATGCCTTTTATTTCTTTTTCTTGTCTGATTGCTCTGGCTAGAACTTCCAATAAAATGTTGAATAGCAGTGATGAAAGCAGGCATCCTTGTCTTGCTCCTGATCTTTGGGAGAAAGTTTTCACTCTTTCACCACTGAGTATGACATTAGCTGTGTGTGTATGTGTGCATGTGTTTAATAAATGTCCTTTATCATGCTGAGGATCTCCCTTCTATTCCTAGTTTCCTAGGAGTTTGTATCATGAAAGGGTGTTGGATTTTGTCAAATATCTTTTAATCATCAATTAAGATGATCGTGTGGTTCTTCTCCCTGTCTATTAATATGGTATATTACATGACTGATTTTCTTATGTTGGATAAATCCCAGGTGGTCATGGCTGTTACTGGTTAATTTGATGTATATGAATTTTACCTCAATTAAAAAGCAAAACAAAACAAAAAAATCCCTCAAAACCATTCTGTTCGCTTTGTCACATCACAATAGTGATAACAGAACTGGAGAATGGGAGATGGGAGAGGGGAAGTTGGGGCACAGAGGAGATGTTACAGAGCTCAGGTTCCCTGGTTCCTGCCCCAGTGTTTGTGGGTGAAGAGGATGACCAATTGGTCCCTCGTAGAACCAGTGGTCACCTCAAATAATCACAACAACAAAACACATTAACTTGTCCATTCATTCATTCAACAATTATTAAGTACCCACTATGTATGGAACTGTGTTCTCGGCACAAAGGGTAAAGCAGCAAAGAAAACAGACAAAAATTCATTGCCATTTCAGCAAGTTTATTTTCTGGCGGAAGAAGCATTTAAGATGTTCAATACGTGTTGCTAAGTCCCCTATGTGGGAATTATTATCTGATTTTGCTGATAAATAAGCTGAGATATACAGAGGTATTTAGTTGCTTCCTCAAGATGATGTAGATATTTGGTGGTAAACTAGAGATCTGACCCAGGTTGGCTCTGGGGCCAATCAGGGCATCTGAACAATTTGAAAGTCAGATTATATGGGAAGACTGGAGCAGGAGCTAGGATGCACTGTCTTCCCTGGCCTGTGAGAGTTACTTATCATTTTCTGCAAATCTACCCCCTCTGCCTGGGCTGCCTGCCCCATCCACAGGCTTGCTCCACCAGCCTCTGGCAGGCCCGCCCCTCCACACTCCACCTTCTGCTCTTGCTATCATGATGGATGACGGTGACATGTTAAATTATTCAGGCTCCGTGTCTTCCTCGAGCTGGTGACAGCGATATTGCATTTTTAGATTGCCCAGAACTGCGCTAGATAGAGAAATGCGTAGCTCAGGAATGCAAAAACCCATCTGACCCTCAACTGCCCAGGGAATACAAATAGTGCCAGTCAAAGGAATAGGACAGAAGCAGCTCAAGCTGCCCATGTGCCCTAAGCGACACAATTCCCAACTGTCCTGAGCGCTAGAGTGAAACTCCAGATGTTTTAAGCATCCACCTCTTGGAGATGGTTTGAGCACAGTAGCTCCTTGCCATTGGGCACCTGCTAGAGGCTAGTCATTGTGCCAGGCACATACCTTAGCAACTACGCCTAATCCTCCTCATGTGGAAACAGAAGCTGAGAGAGGGACACAAATGCTCATAGCAGCACTATTCATAACAGACACAATAGAGGTTCTTACCTACGGTCACACACTCAGCAAGTGACAGGATCTGGATTCAAACCCTGGCTTGAACTGGTTTCTCTAATTCCCCCGGAAAGAACATTCTGCAATATTCTTAGGATCCATGTTGAATTTGTAAAATTAATCATTACGGTTAAAAAATATATATGGTAAAATATAATTAAACATGATTGTAAATCTGGGTAAAAATGGATATAACCTAGAGGTCCATTTACAGAGGACTTATAAAAAATGATGGCATATTGCTGAAACTGGCTTTCATGAGACTATTAAATACAGTGACTTACATCTATATTTATTGACATACGAACCTGTCCATGATACTTTGTTGAATGAAACAGTGTACAGAGAAGAATGCCAAGAGGGATTCCATTCATGTAAGTTTATACACACTTGTTGACATTTGGAGCCCTGGTGGTGCAGTGGTTAAGAGCTCAGGCTGCTAATCAAAAGGCAGGCAGTTCGAATCCACCAGCCACTTTTGGAAACCCTATGGGGTAGTTCTACTCTGTCCTATGAGGTTGCTGTGAGTCTGTATTTTGGAAAATGAACAGAGATTGCTTGTGAAATTAAAATAAAGCCAAATGAAACATCACAAGCATTATCCCACGTCATTAAGTATTTACCTCTAATGTCATTTAAGTATCTGCAAAATATTTTACTGAATCAATGTATCATCATTTATTTAACCAATTCCCTATTGTTTAAATTTTATATTGTTCCCAGATTTTCACTACGATATTGCATAAGACATTCTTATAGACAAATTTTTCTGCACATTCCTTTGTATACCTGTGTAGAATTTTCTTGGGATGAAAAAGGAATTGCTGGGTCAAGGGATATTGAAATACTTCATGTTCTCAATCCCTATTTTCAAAATGCCTTCTAGAAAGGTTACACCAACGTCATTCTCATCAGGTATGTATCAGAGTGACCACGTCACTACACCCTCTACAAATCTAATCATTGTTTTCCAACCTTAGTGGTTTTGATACGTATCCCATATTTCAAATTCATTTTGTCAGCTTCTTTTCAAAGTACTACAGTTTGCACAAGTCCTTTTTGGGATTTGATGTCCAGAACTAGACCTGATAATCCAGGTGTGATCTATTTGGTCTGCACAGAGCAGAAATGGACTATCATTCCCCTTTCTCTAAACACTAGACTTATAATAATGCAGCCCAGAACAGCTGCAGATTTACTGGCTGCTGACTTGTATTCAATATGCCTTCAGTTCTTTGTTCACATGCACTGCAAATAAATCTGGTCTTTCCCACCATGCATTTGTGGAATTGATTTTTCTAAACCTGAGTAAAGAACATTTGGTACCATCAAATTGTATCTGTATACTTCAGCCCTTTCTTCTAGTGTCCCAAGATATTTTTTGTCCTAATCCTGTGATCTCATGTTTTCGCCATTCCTTGACTACACACCTATGAATTGGATGAACATGAAAAGGAGCCAAAAACCCAAACCCAGTGCCAATGAGTCGATTCTGACTCACAGCAACCCTATAGGACAGAGAAGACCTGCCCACAGAGTTTCCAAGGAGCACCTGGTGGATTTGAACTGCAGACCTCTTGGTTAGCAGCTGTAGCACTTAACCACTACACCACAAGGGTTTCCTGAAAAGGAGCGCAGGGTGAGAAAAGGAAGGAATGAGTAGTTACCACGTGCCTATTGTGTCGAGGAATGGGATCTACACGTTTACACAAGTTAAAATCATTTAATATATGTGAAAGTGATAAAAGTGAAATTAAGTAGATGCTAACATCTCCGTCTTAAATATGAGGAAAGTGATGCTTGCCGGGATTACTTTTCTTGGACAAGGTCACACAGCCAGTAAGGAGAAAGGATGGGTTAGGAAGTCTAACTGTGATCCTTGCTAGTCCCAGTATCCCAGGCTGGGTGTGCCCTTATTTAAGCCATGTATGTCAACGGTAAAGAGAACTAAGACGAGAATAGAACTTTACAGGTCATAGCTTAGCTACAACTCCTTAATAAACATGTAATTAAATAAAAACAAACCCATGTGACTATACTATCAAACACCCTACAATTTTCCCCTTTGGAAACAATGTTGTTCATTCCACAAATATTTGTTGAGAGTCTAATGTATACCAGGAAGAGAATACGTACTGGTGAATGAAACAGAAATACTTCCTACCATCATAGAGGTTACAGCTAACCGGGAAGATAGAGTATACAAACAAACACATGCAAAAATTAATCTGATTATAAGAAATGTTGTCAAATATCTTGCTGACATCCATATATCCTGTTGTGTGGTATCTTCTTGATGTACCTGTACAACAAACCAATCCAAAGTAGTAAGGTTGTTCACCTGGCATGACTTATTCTTGGTGAACCCATGGCGGCTTCTAGTGCTCCCAATTTCCCTTCCCACATGCTCACCATGTAAACTTGTCTGACTTCATTGTTGTTGGGAATCAAAATCAAGTTTTAAGAGTCATCACCACCTACTGAAAAAAGATGAGATTTGTCTTCAGGCTTTTGGAAGTTCCTCTGCTTGCCTTGATTCCTCCAACATTATAACCAGTTCTGTGGTTCTAAAAACATATTTTCAAACTATTTTATCACCTGAAAAAGCAATTTGCTTGGATGTGGAGACTCAAATCGAAGCAGATACTTCAAAGTAAATACTACCTCCTTTGTGTGTTAGAACTCCATTCCTTATGAAACATCTTTATTCTCCCTTTCAAATGTTTTTCTTGATATACGTGACAGATCTGGCAGATTCAGAATGAATTCAGTTTTATACTTTCATCTTTTAATGAGATTTCAGTTGTTTCAGGCAATGGGACAATCATTTTCTTGTTTTGATTGTTCCAAAAGCAATTTTTTTAATCTTATTTTTTTGTTGTTGTTGAGAATATACACAGCAAAACACACACCAATTCAACAATTTCTACATGTACAATTTTGTGCCACCGATTACATTTTTTGAGTTGTGCAACCATTCTCGCCCTCCTTTTCTGAGTTATTCTTCCCTCATTAACATATACTCACTGCCTCCTAAGGCTACTGTTATGGATTGAACTGTGTCCCCCAAAAATGTGTGTCAATTTGGCTAGGCCATGATTCCTAGCATTGTGTGATTGGCCACCATTTTTTTTACCTGATATGATTTTCCTATGTGTTGTAAATTCTACCTCTATGATGTTAATGGGGCAGGATTAGAGATGGTTATGTTAATGAGGCAGGACGCAATTAACAAGAGAATGTTGTTTTAAGTCAATCTCTTTTGAGATATAAAAGAGAGAAGCAAGCAGAGAGACAGGGGGACCTCATATTACCAAGAAAGCAGTGCTGGGAGCAGAGTACGTCCTTTGGACCCTGGGTTCCTGCGCTGAGAAGCTCCTAGATCGGGGGAAAATTGATGACAAGGATATTTTCCCATAATCAACAGAGAGAGAAAGCCTTCCCCTAGAGTTGGCACCCTGAATTTGGACTTCCAGCCTACTAGACTGTGAAAGAATAAACTTCTGTTTGTTAAAGCCATTCACTTGTGGTATTTCTGTCATTCAGCACTAGATAACAAAGACAGTTACTATTTACTCTTTTGATTTGCTGTTGTCACTTTGATTCCATATAGATAGTTCTCAAAAGGGCATAATGCTCAAAGCATATCTTTTTCACTAGTTAAGCTAAACTATTTTTCAGTTTTAAGATGACTTCAGGGAATATTTTTGTCCTAAGGGTTAAAGATTATCTCAGGGCAATAGCTTCAGGGGATCATCTACCTTCCATGGCTACAGAAAGTCTAAAGGCCACAAGAATTTGAAATTCTGTTCCACATTCTTCCTCCTTTTGGTCAGGATTCTTCTACGGAATCTCTGATCAAAATGTTCAGTAATAGTAGCCAGGCACCATCCAGCGCTTCTGGTCTCATGGCAAAAGAGGCAGTTGTTCATGAAGGCAATTAGCCACACATTCCATATCCTCCTTCTATTCTTGGCTCTCCTTCTTCTATTGCTCCAGTGAATAAAGACCATTTGTTGTGCCTTGGATGGCAGCTTGCAAGCTTTTAAGACCCCAGGCACTATGCAATGAACTAGGAAGTAGAACAGAAGCACTAAACATGTTATTAGGCCAACTAACTGGGATGTCCCATGAAACTATGACCCCAAACCTACAAACCAAGGTACCAAATCCCATAGGTATTTGCTTGTATGTAAGCAGCCTCAGCAGTTACTCTTTCTTTTTGCTGTTATTTTAAGCAGCCTCAGCAGTTACTCTTTCTTTTTGCTGTTATTATAAATACATCAATCACACAAATTTTGCCAATTCAACTTTTTACTTATTGACAACAATTACAATAATTGGCTATGCAAACTTGCCCTTAATCGATGTGAATTTTCCATACCTGTTAACCCCCTTTCTCCCTTCCACTTGTCCCTGGTAACCACTAATAAATTTTGGTCTTTATACATTTGTCTTTTTATATGACTGACGTCATACAATATTTGTCTTTTTGTGATTGGCTTATTTCACTCAGTATAATGTCTTCAATCTCCATCCATACTGTAGCATGTATCAAGACTTCATTTCTCCAATTGGATGAGTAGTGTTCCATTGTATGTATGCACCACATTTTGTTTATCCATTCTGCTGATGGGCATTTAGGTTATTTCCACCTTTTGGCTATTGTGAATAGTGCTGCAATGAACGCTGTTATACAAGTCTCTTCTTGAGTGTCTGCTTTTGAGTTTTTTGGGTATATACCTAGGAATGGAATTGCTGGGTCATATAGTAGTTCTATACAAATGTAATTTTAAAAGCTTGTTTTATTTCAAATTTGCCTACCATGCCTTGACAGATTTGAAGTCCCAACCTTACTGAGAGTATTCTGATAGATTTGGGCAAATCTGTTACACACTTTTGGCTGTTTTTCCATCTTTCAGTTTGCTGTGCAAACCCATCTTCTCTCTCTATGCTTCTAAGTTCCTTCCCTCATTGTAGCTATCTGTGATTATTACAGATTGGTTTAGAACTCCATTTTTCAGAGTCTCCCTCTCTGCAATAGCCATATTTCATTTTAGAGTCTCTGGCAATGGAACCAGGAAAATCTCTTCTTTGGCATTAAAAAATATATATTTTTGTATACAGATTCATAAATTTTGGGTTATAATTTTTCATCTTTTGAGTTAGATTTTTTTTCCTCTGTTTAATAATATCTAGTGCTGGCAAGGGTTTTGCAAAATGGTCCTTTTCCTAAATAGCTGCAAGCAGTACAAATTTGTAGAGCCCTTTTGGGAGGCAACTTGGCAATACAAAAAAAGAGTTTTAAAAATGTCCATCCCTTTTGACCCACTTCTGGGAATTCACCCTATGGAAACTATCCTAAATATAGGAAAGACTTTATACAACTTTATATTCATTGCAATTTTATTTATGAATAGTGAAAAATGGCATATAATCTTATTATCCAACTTGAGGGAAATGGTGAATGATGTTGGGCTACTAAACTGACTTCATTGTTGTTGTTGTTAATTGCCTTCATGTCAGTGCTGACTCATGGCAACCTCATGTTCAAAGGAATGAAAGATTGCCTGGTCCTGAGTTACCTTTACAATTATTGGTATGCTTGAGTCAATTGTTGTGGCCACTGTGTATTCTGAACAACTTCCATCTAACCAAGTGGGCTCATCTTCCATCACTTTATCAAACAATATTCTGTTCTAATTCATAGAATTTTCACTGGCTAATTTTCAGAAGTAGATAGCCAGGCTTTTCTTCCTTGTCTGTCTTAGTCTGGAAGCTCTGATTAAATCTGTCTACCATGGATGACCTACTAGTATTTAAAATACCAGTGGCATAGCTTCCAGCATCATAGCAATGTAAAAGCCACCACAATATGACAAACTGACAGATAAGTAGTGGGAACTGACATTGCTGCTGATGAAATGTTATTATAGAAAACACTTATGATCCAATACAAATTATAAGAAAAAAGATAGACGCACATATTCTATATCAATAACCCTATTAAGTTGAATATAGAGGATATTTTGCTTATAGCATGGAGGGGTGAGGTGTTAACAAACCTATCCTTCTGCAGATAACAGCAATAAGCTCTGGACCGAAAAAAAAAAAAAAAAAAAAAACTACCTATGGGCTCTGGAAAGTAAATGAAAGATGGTAATTTTTGGAAAGGAGTTGAAATTTGGAGAAAACAGCCAGCATACAGTTAATTTCTCATTTCTGAAACTTTGCCTTGAGGGTAGGTCACAGTTTCAGCATGGCTCTGGGCAAATAAAACACCAATAGACATTTTGCTGTCTCTGGATGGTGGACCCTGGGGTGGATCCCAAGCCAACCAAGGGACCAGAGAGTGAGGGAGGAATCCAGAAAAGGAGAGATCCAGACAAGATGAACCCACAATTTGTGTGTAATCTCTGCCCACTTCTGTGACTGACCTCTGAACCACACATGTGCATGGCAGGCTCCAACCAGTCCAGCTAAAGACAATAAATGATTGAGATATGAACTGCTGCTCACCAAAACAAAACATCAACACTCTTTAAAGAAACATAACAGAATATGAGGCAATGTTCACGATCATTAGCCATTAGAGGAATGCAGATCAAAACTACAACGAGATTTCATCTCACTCCAACAAGGCTGGCATTAATCCACAAAACACAAAATAATGAATGTTGGAGAGGCTGTGGAGAAACTGCAACACTTCTACACTGCTGGTGGGAATGTAAAATGGTACAACCACTTTGGAAATTGATTTGGCACTTCCTTAAAAAGCTAGAAATAGAACTACCATACGATCCAGCAAACCCACTCCTTGGAATATATCCTAGAGAAATAAGAGCCTTTACATGAACAGATATATGCAAACCCATGTTTACTGCAGCACTGTTTACAACAGCAAAAACATGGAAGCAATCAAGGTGCCCATCAACCGATGAATGGATAAATAAATTATGGTATATTCACACAATGGAATACTACGCACCGATAAAGAACAGTGAGGAATCTGTGAAACATTTCATAACATGGAGGAACCTGGAAGGCATTATGCTGAGTGAAATTAGTCAGTTGCAAAAGGACAAATATTGTTTAAGACCACTATTATAAGAATTTGAGAAATAGTTTAAACTGAGAAGAAAATATTCTTTTGTGGTTACGAGAGGGGGGAGGGAGGGAGGGTGAGAGAATGGTATTCACTAGATAGTAAATAAGAACTACTTTAGGGGAAGGAAAAGACAGCACACAATACAGGGGAGGTCAGCACAGTTGGACTAAACCAAAAGCAAAGAAGTTTCCTGAATAAACTGAATGCTTTGAAGGCCAGCGTAGCAGCGGCAAGGGTCTGGGGACCATGGTTTCAGTGGACATCTGAGTCAATTGGCATAATAAAATCTATTAAGAAAACATTCTGCATCCCACTTTGAAGAGTGGCATCTGGGGTCTTAAACACTAGGAAGCAGCCATCTAAGATGCATCAACTGGTCTCAACCCACCTGGATCAAAGGAGAATGAAGAACACCAAGGACACAAGGCGATTACTAGCCCAAGAGACAGAAAGGGCCACATGAACCAGCGACTACATCATCCTGGGACCAGAAGAACTAGATGGTGTCCAGCTACAACCGAGGACTGCCCTGACAGGTAACACAACAGAGAACCCCTGAGGGAGCAGGAGAGCAGTGGGATGCAAACCCCGAATTCTCCTAAGACTAGACTTACTGGTCTGACTGAAACTGGAAGGACCCAGGTGGTCATGGCCCCCAGACCTTCTGTTGGCGCAGGACAGTAACCATTCCCAAAGCCAACTCTTCAGACGTGGATTGGACTGGACAATGGGTTGGACAGGGATGCTGGTTAGGAGTGAGCTTCTTGGATCAGGTGGACACTTGAGGCTATGTTGGCATCTCCTGCCTGGAGGGGAAATGAGAGGGTGGAGGGGGTTAGAAGCTGACGAAATGGACACAAAAAGAGGGAGTGGAGGGAGAAAGCAGGCTGTCTCATTAGGGGGAAAGTAATTGGGAGTGTATAGCAAGGTGCATATGGGTTTTTGCGTGAGAGATCTGACTTGATTTGTAAGCCTTCACTTAAAGCACAATAAAAATTATTAAAAAAAAAAAAAGAAATATAACAGAATCCAAGTCGTCATATAATAAATTTATAACATGAAAAATTCAACCCAAAATTACTCAGTATATTGTGAACTGGAAAAGTTTGATACATTACCAAGGAAAAGAACATCAGCAAAGGCCCATCCTAAGATAACCCAAATGTTGGAGTTATCAAATGTCATGGATTGAACTGTGTGTCCCAAAAATGTGGGTTAACTTGGCTAGTCCATGATTCCCAGTACCGAGTGATTGTCTATCATTTTGCCATCTGATGTGATTTTCCTATGTGTTGTAAATCCTACCTCTGTGATATTGTAGGGTTGCTATGAGTCAGAATCAACTCGATAACAACAGTTTTTGTTTGGTTTTTGGTATGATGTTGCTGAGGTGGGAACAGTGGTAGTTATGTTAATGAGGCAGGACTCAATCTACAAGATTAGGTTGTGTTTCAATTCAATGTCTTTTGGGATATAAATGAGAGAAACGAGCAGAGAGACATGGAAACTTCATACCACCAAGACACAAGAGCGAGGAAAATAGTGCGTCCTTTGGAACTGGGGTCCCTGCACTGAGAAGCTCCTGGTCTGGAGAAGATTGATGATAAGGACCTTCCTCCAGAACAGACCAAGAGCTGGCATCCTGAATTTGGACTTCAAGCCTACTGAACTGTGAGAGAATAAATTTCTGTTTGTTAAAGCCATCCACTTGTGGTATTTCTGTTATAGCAGCACTAGATAACCAAGACATCAGACAATGACTTTAACATAACTATTACATTTGGCTCAATTAGGTAAAGGAAACAAGGTTCATAATGAATAAAAATATAAGAAATATTAGCAAGGAAAAAAGAAATATAAAAAATGAAATTTTGGAAGTGAAAATTTTAAAAAATCTGAAAAAAAAAACACTGGATAGGCTTAATAGAATGCAGATGGCACAGAAAATAAAAATTGTTTTTGAAGACAGATTCATAAAAATTCTCCATCTGAAGAAAGAGAAGAAAAACTGAAAAAAAAAATTGAACAGTGTCTAGGGGACCCATGGGACAACATCAAAAGGTCTAAAAACAGATAACTGGAGTCAGAGAAGAAAATTAACCAAACTTAGCATAAGATAAAAACTAACGGATTCATGAAGATCAACATCAAATAGGATAAACACGAAAAACAAAACAAAACGTGCCTACGTATATCATACTAAACTGCTGAAAACCAAACATATAGAGACATCTTTGCTCTAGCCATTGTAATAAGACAATGAAAGAAAAAGCATAAAGATCAGAAAGGAAGAAATGAAACTATTTTTGTTTGTAAATGGCATGGTTGTTTATGAAGAGAATCCTAAGGAATCTACAAAACTACTAGAACTAATGAGTGGGTTTAGCATGGTTGAAAGACAATAAGATAAATATATACAAATTAATTAATTATTAATTAATTATATTTTTACATTCTGGTCACAAACAGGAGCCCTGATGGCACAGTGGTTAAGAGCTACAGCAAACTATGGCTGCTAACTAAAAGGTCAGCAGTTCTAATCTACCAGCTGCTCCTTGGAAACCCTTTGGGGCAGTTCTACACTGTCCTATAGGGGGGTCACTATGAGTCGTAATCAAACTTGATGGCAATGGGTTTGTTTGGTCACAAACAACTGGAAAATTAAATTTCAAAATCAGTTCCAATACTGCAAAAAAATTCCTAAAATGTTTAGTAATAAATTTAATAAAAGGAATGCAAGATTTCTTCAATGAAAACAACAGAACGCTGGCAAGAGAAACTAAAAAATATATAAATAAATGGAGAGATGTACCATGTGTGGATTGAAAGACTAGGTATTGGCAAGAAGTAATTTATCCTCAATTTTATCTATAGATTTAATGTAATCCTAGTTATAATCCCAGCAAACATTTCTTGGTAGAATTTGACAAGATAACCTAGAGTAGTGAAAGTAATTTTAAAACAAAACAAAATTGGAAAACACACTACCTACCTGTTTTTGAGACTTAAACTACGGTAATCAAGACTATGTGATACTGGTTAAAGGACAGGCGTACGAATGAAAAAGAATAGAGAGTTCAAAAACATACACAATTGTTTTTTGAAAAATTTGCCAGAGGAAAGTCTTTTCAAGAAATGGTGTTGAAATAACTGAACAGATAAGTTCAAAAAGAAATGTACATAGACCCTTAGCTCACATCACATGCAAATATTAAGCCAAAATGGATCATGCAACTAAATATAAAAGCAAAACTAGAAATACTCCAGGAGAAAACATAGGATAAAAATCTCTGCGACCACTGGAGTAGGCAACAATTTCCTAGATAGGAACCCAATGCATGAACCATAAAAGGAAATAATATACACATTGGTCTTTATAAAAATGGAAAAATTTTTGCTCCTGAAAAGACACTAGTAAGGAAAACACATACCACAAAATGGAAAAAAAGAATTTTGTAAAACATTTATCAGACAAAGCACTCGTATTCAGAACATATTACAAAAACCCTTATAACTCTATAATAAGGAGACAAAATGCCCAATTAAAAAATTGGCAAAAGATTTGAAGAAACACTTCACGAAGGGGAGCATATGAATGGCAAGAAGCACATGAAAAGATTCTCAACTTAGTAAGTCATTATGGAAATACAAATTAAACCACAATGAGATACAATTACACAACCATCAAAATGGCTAAATTTTAAAAAAGTTTGGGCTTATCAGTTTTGACAAGGTTTAGAGAAACTGAAACTCTCATTATGCTCATGAGAATATAAAATTACGTATCTAATTTGAAAAAACCTGGTAGTTTCTCAAAGTTAAACCTACAAGTACATGATTCAGACATTCCATTCCTATTTACCCAAGTGAAAACATATGTCCATATAAAAACTTGTACATGAATGTCCATAGAATCTTCATTCCTAGTAGCCAAAAGAACCAACCCAATGTATATCAACAGGTGAATAAATAAACAAGTTAGAGCATATCCAAAGAATGGAATGCTAATGAGCATTAAAAAGGAGCTATTGATATGTACAATAACATACATGAAACTCAAATCATTATGTTGAATGAAAGATGTCAGACACAAAAGAGTACAAATGGTATTATTCCATTTATATGAAATTCTAGAAAAAGCAATAAACAATCAACAGTGACAAAAGGCACATAGTGGTTGCTTGATGCTGGGCAGAAAAAAAGGGATATGCTTCCTACAAAAGGAAACAAGGAATCTATTGGAGGTGATGGAAATGTTTGAGGGTGTATAAATCTTTCAAAGCTCATTGAATTGCATCCTATCTATTGCTGCAGTTTATTGTATACATGTTATACCAAATTAAAGTTGAATTAAAAGTTGGATATAGAAACACAAAGTTTGTGAAGAAATTACAGCAAAATTTAAATGGTAACATTTGGATGACGGAGTTACTTGAAACTTTTTCTGTTTTCACTGTTGGGAATTTACAAACTTTCTTTAATGAACATATATCACTTTAAATTAAAAAAAAAAGTCTATGCATTTATCATATTAAGGCCAGTATCCTGTTTCTGGATAAATGTATGACTAAGGCAAGCATTTTAGTCTTAGACAATTTGTTTCCAATCTCAGACTTAAGGACAGAGAAGTAATCCCAGAGGGGTCATCTCTCCCACTTCTCTTCCACATTTTAGTCATGAAATTGGAACAGAGGCAATTCAATAATTTATCAGAAATTGTGTTTTTAGCAGAATAACTCTTCCTGCAGCTATCTCGAGAACTGAGGCTCTCATCAATACACTGCATTAGCTCTGAATTGTTTTGTGTATTCAAAGCTCATCACTGGTATTTCAAATAGCAGCAAGGTCACCCGTGGTGGACAGGTTTCAGTGGAGCTTCCAGACTAAGACAGACTAGAAAGAAGGATCTGGTGATCTACTTCTAAAAAACCCAGCCAGTGAAAACTTTATAAATAGCAGCAGAACATTATCTGAAGGATGGCACAGGACTGGGCAGTATTTCATTCTGTTGTACATAGTGTCGCTATGAGTCAGAACAAACTAAATGACACCTGATAACAACAACATAGCATACGTAATTTTATATGTATATAAAATTATTTTATTTAGAATCAGAATACCTGAGTTTCAGATTTGGTCCTTTTATTCTATGATAAGGGGAAGCAGTCAAGGAACCAGGTGATGAAAATCAAGTGTGATAAGTGCCAGGAGAGAGGTAAGCACAGAAGCTGTGGGAACTTATGGCATAGACTTGCTCCTACCATCTTGGGGGTGTCAGAAAAAGTGGTCAAGGTGAGAACTTAGACATGTGGAGGTGGAGGTGGAGGGAGGCATGAGAGTGGAGCAAAGAAAATCGTACAAGAGAAACAGGGCAGCTGACTCAGTTCTGCAGTGAGAGAGTTGAACCTAGAAAAAGGCTGTTGCCTGTTGTGGAGGGGAAGGGATTTCATGTGACCTATGTGTATCTGGGTAAATAGACATTTCTGAGGCATAATGGAGGCGCTCTAGGGCCTGTCTCCCATGAACTTTTCTGACCACTCAAGAATAAAAATGAATAAGCATACAAATAACTAAGAACAGCAGACTCAAATAACTGCTATCTTGAATAATATTTGTTATTTTGGGGTATCGAAACAAAAGACAAGGCTAAGGTACAAGGTTTCAACTGAAATTTTTCCTTTTGCACAATGCAAGGATAGGAGAATAATACTAGGTGGCAACTGGGAAGCTTGGCTCCAAAATCTTTGCTAAGCTCCTCTTCTGGAGTCAGGCTTATGCAGGAATTTGCCTGCCTCCCATGGCCTAATGGTTGTTCTATGGCCAATAGAGTTATTCTTGGATGATCATGAGTATGCTTCTTCTTTTCTTTTGAAATACCCCTTTGTTTTAATTTTTTACTTTGTTGTTATTGTTGAGAATATACACAGCAAAACAACCAATTCAACAGTTTCTACATGTACAATTCAGTGACATTAACTATATTCTTCGAGCTGTGCAACCACTCCCATCCTCCCTTTCTGAGCTGTTCCTCCTCACTGCCCCCTAAGGCTCCTATCTATCTTTCGAGTTGCTATTCTCACTTTGATTCCATATAGATAGTTCTTAAAAGAGCTTAATGCTCAAGGCAGACATGTTCTACTAGTTAAATTAGGCTATTTTGGGTTTTTAAGAAGATTTCAGGGATATTTTCGGTCTTAGATTTAAGATGAGTTCAGGGATATTTTGGTCTAAGGTTTAAAGATGGAAGAAATACACAGAGGCACTATACCAAAAAAGATTGATCAACGCTCAATCATTTCAGAGGGTAACCATACGATCAAGAACCTATGATACTAAAGGAAGAAGTCAAAGCTGCACTGAAGACACTGACAAAAAACGAGGCTCCAGGAACTGATGGGATACCAACTGAAATGTTTCAACAAACCGATGCAGCACTGGAAGTGCTTGCTCATCTATGTCAACAAATTTGGAAGACAGCTATCTGGCCTACTGACTGGAAGAGATCCATATTTATGCCTATTCTAAAGAAAGATGATCCAACTAAATGTGGAAATTACCAACAATATCATTAATATCATATGCAAATAAAATTTTGCCAAAGATCATTGAAAAGCAATTGCAGCAGTATATCAACAGGCAACTGCCAGAAATTCAAGCTGGATTCAGATGTGGATGTGGAACCAGGGATAACATTGTTGATATCGGATGGGTCCTGGCTGAAAGCAGAGAATACCAGAAAGATGTTTACCTGTGTTTTATTGACCAAGCAAAGGCATTTGACTGTGTGGATCATAACAAATTACAGATAATATTGCAAGGAATGGGAATTCCAGAACACTTAATTGTGCTCATGAGGAACCTGTACATAGATCAACAGGCAGTCATTTGAACAGCACAGGAATATACCTCGTGGTCTGAAGTCAGGAAAGGTGGGCGTCAGGGTTGTATCCTTTCACCACACCTATTCAGTCTGTATGCTTAGCAAATAATCCGAGAAGCTGGACTATATGAAGAAGAACGGGGCATCAAGATTGGAGGAAGACTCATTAACAACCTGTGATATGTAGCTGACATAACCTTGCTTGCTAAAAGCAAAAACGACTTGAAGCACTTACTGGTGAAGATCAAAGACCACAGTGTTCAGTATAGATGACAACTTAACATAAAGAAAACAAAAATCCTCACAACTGGACCAATAAGCAAAATCATGGTAAACGAAGAAAATATTGAAGCTGCCAAGGATTTCATGTTACTTGGATCCACAATTGACACCCATGGAAACAGCAGTAAAGAAATCAAATGATTCATTGCATTGGGCAAATCTGCTGCAAAAGACCTCTTTAAAGTGATAAAAAGCAAAGATGTCTCTTTAAGGACTGAGGTGGGCCTGACTCAAGCCATGGTGTTTTCGATTGCATCATATGCATGTGAAAGCTGGACAATGAATAAAGAAGACAAAAGAATTGAGGCCTTTGAATTATGGTGTTGGTGAAGAATATTGAATATAACATGGACCACCAGAAGAACGAACATATCTGTCTTGGAAGAAGTACAGCCAGAATGCTTTTAGAAGCAAGGATGGTAAGACTTCTTCTCACATACTTTGGACATATTATCAGGAGGGATAAGTCCCTGGAGAAGGACATCATGCTGGGTAAAGTATAGGGTCAGCAAAAAAAAAGAAGACCGTCAATGAGGTGGACTGACACAGTGGCTACAACAATGGGCTTGAGAATAACACAACTGTGAGTATTGTGCAGGACAGGGCAGTGTTTCGTTCTGTTGTACATAGGGTTGCTATGAGTTGGAACTGACTCTACGGCACCTAACAACTACAACAACAAGGTTTAACGATTATCTCAGGGCAATAGTTTCAGGGCTTCATGAAGCCTTCATGGCTCCAAAGGTCTGGAGTCCATGAGAATTTGAAATTCTATTCTGCATTTCCCCCCTTTTGATCAGAATTCTTCTACAGAATCTTTGATCAAAATGTTTGGTAATGGTAGTTGGGCACCATTCAGTTCTGCTGGTCTCACGGCAAAGAACGCAGCTGTTCATGGAGGCAAGCATGATTATTCTTAAAAAGTGTATTTGTGTGCATGTGTATGTTGCGGGGTGGGGAGCTGACATCAGTAAAGAAAAAAAAAGTATTTTCCCATTTATCATTTACTTAGGCACATTTAACAGCTCTGTAATGTAAACAGAATGTCACATAACAGATGTGTAAGGCCTCACGTCTACGAGATGACATTAAAAGTGGATTCAAAATCACCTCTTGAGTTTTGTACCCAGTACTCTTCCTCTATACCCCTTCTGCACAATATGAAAACTCTTAAGAACAGTGACTGCTAGAAATAATGGTGAGATTTTCAAAGCAATCAGGGCCTCAGGCACGTGAGAAAGACAGGAAAGGGGTCCCTATTTAGGATGGGGAACCTCAGTTTCTCCTTAGCTGAGAAAGGTTCACCATTCTCTGTGGCAGACACATGAAGTACTGTGTACAAATGCCAAACATAATTACCTCAGATCCAAGTGAAATAGATTAAATCCAATTTGCTATTTGCATTCTCTCTTCTCCTTCTTGAACAAGTTTAAGGTTTTAAACGACTCTGGGAGAGGGAAAAAGCAAAGTACAAAAGAAAAAGAAGAAAAAAGAAAAATGAAGATGCTCTAATCCCAGAGGTGTGCCAATAAAGATGTTTTAGTTAAGAGTGGGGGGTTTCCCTGTTTTAGTTAAAAGTGCTATACAGGTAGAACCCTTTTTAAGAACCCTGTTATGGAAAAAACATAATTCCACTCCTCCTATTCTAAGGGCAAAAAGGCCAGACAATTTTACTGTTATTCAAAGGGATTCACTGGCAGGTTATATAGAATGACTAATAAACTAGACATTAGGATTCCTGAGTCTTCACTCTGGTTCTATCAAAGTTGCCATGTGGTTTCAGCTAAGACATTTCACTTCTCTGTTTTTCTCTTCTAATAAGAGAAAAAATAATTTTACCTTTCACATGTATTTTGCAAAGCTACCAATAGGTTCATATGTGAGAGTTTCACATGGGCAAGCCAGATTCTTGATAGTCTGTCATGAATCTGCTACTTCGTCAGTCTCATCCATCTCAGAAAACATCATTTCCAATCATTCTCTTACTCAGGCCAAAACATAAGAGTTATCGCTAATTCCTTTCTTTCTCTCCCAGAGAAGGGCCAACCCATATGCAAGTCATGTTGTCTCTACTTTAAAACATATCCTACATTCTGATCATTCCTCATCCCCCTGCAGTGACAACCTTGGATTAAGCTACCATCTTCTCTCTAGTTGACTATGACATGAGCATTCTGCTCCCTCCCTGCTTCTACTTTTATATTAAAAAAGCCTGTTCCGCAAGCAATAGCTGGAGAGGTCACTTACAAATGTAAATCAAACTGTCATTGGTCTGTTCATTAGTCACTGGTTGCTCATCAGTCTTACAACAACACTCCAAAACCCTCCCCACAACTAGATCCTAATCATGCAATCCCAGGCTGTTCTCCCATCCTCTGTTTTTCCCCCCTCCTTCTCACTCACAGCACTCCACTCACCTCGTCCATCTTGCTGGGCAATGAACACAATAAACTTGTTCCTGCCCCAGGGTCAGGATGTTGCTCTTTCCCCTGCCTGAAATGGCTCTTCCTCACTTCATGCAGGCCCCCCTCTCAAATGTCACTTCCTCACAGAGGTCTTTCCTGACCACCCTATCTGAGATATCCACTTTCTCCACCTCCATCACACTCTATCCCTTTAGCTTGCTATATTTTTTTCTTCATAGCATTTATTACTATTTGAGATGGTGTTGTATCTTTGTTTATTGCCTCTCTCTTCCATTAGAATTGAACCTTTAAGAGATTGCGACTTCTTTCTTTCCACTACCACGCTCCATACCTAGTTGAGTGCCTGGTATATGTAGGCATTCAATAAATGTTTGTTGAATGAATGACCAAATAATGCATGTGAAAACATCTGGAAAAGTTTTAAGCTGCATAGTTGAAAGAAAAATGATAAATTATCAGCTTTGCCTGCCTGCTACAAAGAGAAGAGGATTTACATACGGATTTGTAAATTTCTTGCAAACACATAAACTTTTCAAGAACTCACATATTTTGTTAAGTGTGGAGCTCTCTTGGGAAAGGAAAGAAATGAATTTCATTTTACTAGACACGGTGTGTTATTTTCTAAATTGCTCTGGGTTTCCCAGAGAATGGCTTCAGGATTAGAGAGTGAGAATACAGGGCTTGCTATAACCAGGAAGGAAAGGCCCTACTGAGGACCTGATGAGCTCCCCCACTGTGTTCTGATAGTAGGGAAGACAAGAGAGGGGCCTCCAGAGACCTTTACCCCACTCTCCAGTACTACCCTCATTTTACGCCTTCAGTCATTGGTTCCAGAGTTTTTCACTTCATAGTCCTAAAGCCTACCCTTCATAAATGACTCAACGGCAGTTTGGTTCAGTTTTTACACTGGTAGAGAGAATATGATTGGGGGCTAGATTTGGAGTTCAACTTCTTTCTTGCTGTATAACTTTGAGCAAATTACTTAACCTTTCTGAGTCTTTTTTGTTTTGTTTTGTAATATGAAAAACAGAGAAATTAATTTCTACCTTGCCAGCTCTTCTCTGAGATGAGGCATTTGAAGGAGACTGACATGAATTAGGAGATCCCATTGTGACATAGTCCTTATCCTGAATCTCACAGAAAGTATTGAGGACTGACCTTAGAGGCTTTTCTGTGGGTAGCTTTTGATAGACAGAGGTGAATGGACAAAATGGCACTGGAAATTGAAAATATAAGTCCATTCCAACTCCACAGCTATTACTTCACATTAAAGGAAATGATATCTATTCAGAGATTTTGCAATTGTAAAATGCTAGACAACTGCAAAATATCTTGGCTTCTATTGAGTATGGAGGAAAGATGCAAAACTCTGAAATGGAAGAAGGCCATGGCTCTTGGGAAATATTTATCATATCTCAGTTTTGTGAATGACTAAAATCTCTACCTTTCCACACACATTCTGAACACTTTCCACAAAATGTGTTGTCACGCAATGATGACAAGTATTTGGTGAGTGTGTCTGCTATATGCCCAGTTTCCAGGCTCAGACCAGTTCTCAGATCTGAACCCACCAACTGAATGAGGGCCTAGGTTTCCATGAAGAAGGACTCTAACACGACAGCAAGTGTATATGTTAATGGTTCCTCCATGTCTTCCTCAAAGGGACTTATGGCCACTTATTTGGATAACCATATACTGGGTTAAAGGTAACATCCAGGCATTTCAAAGATAGTTGATACAGGGTTCAAGATGACATTGCACTCATGAGCCCAGGGTTCAATCATGACCCCCCTACTTAGAGTGGGTTGTATATGGATGCTGTTTAATAAAATGAAGTCCTGACTTATTTAAGTCAGGACTAAAGCCTCCATTTTAAAATGGAGGTCTGGCTCACAGTGGGATAGTCATTTTCTAAGCCCCCAAATGTATGACTGAAATGGACATACTTGGTAGTTGGCAGAACCCTCCTCCCGTTCTCTTTTTTGATCTCTGGAGTAAGAACTATCACAGAGGGGAACACCAAGTGGGAGTTTTGGCAAGTGCCCCCACCCCCCACCCAGAGAGAAGACCAAAAACAATATCTTATCCTGAGGAAAATGGAAGCTGTTAGCTTTACCTTTAAAGACCTAAAGGACGCAGTGGTAGTGGTCTCCATCATAAAAAAATCATTTAATTCACCAGTCTGGTCCCTCAAAATTCAGATAGGTCCAGGTGGATGACAGTGAGCTACCACAAACTCAAATAAAAAGTGGACCCAGTTACAGTTGTCAGATATGGTGTCTATGCTACAATTAACACAGAGCCTTGAATAATAGTATGAGGCCGCTGATTTGAAAAATAATTTTTTTCACCTCCATCTTGGAGGAGGATGAGAAGCAGTTTGCAGTCACATGGAGAAGGCACCAATATACATTCACAGACTTGCCCCAGAGCTATATTAATTCTCTGATTCTCTGTCTTAATATAGTCTGAAAGGACATGGACCACCTGGACATTTTGCAGAATATCACACTGGTCCACTATATGGATGATATCATGCTGATCTGAGCAGATGAATAAGAAAGGGAAATTATGTTCAAGGACTTGTAAAATATACATTTTCCAGAATGTGCAAGATAAATCCTATGAAGAATTAGGAGTTTATCACAGCAGTGAAGATTTCAGGGTTCAGTGGCCTGTGGAATGCCATAACATTCCTTCCAAAGTGAAGAACATATTTTTGCATCTTACTCCTCGCGCCACCAAAAAGAAAGCAGAATACTTGGTAGATATCTTTGGTTTTTGGTGGCAGCATATTTCACACGTGGGAATATTGCCCTGACTCATTTTCTAAGTGGCACAGAAGGCTGCAAGCGATGAGTGGATCACAGATCAGGAAAGGCTGTGGTGCAAGCAGCCCTCCCGCTTGTACCATATAGCTTAGTGGACCCTGTGGTATAAGACGTATCTGTGGTAGTAAGATCCTGGGTGATGTAAATGGTTAACTGCTCTGCTGTAACTGAAAGGTTGGGGTTCGAGTCCATGCAGAGGCACTTCAGAAAAAAGGTCTAGTGATCTACTTCTGAAATATCAGACATTGAAAACCCTATGGAGTACAGTTCTGACACAAATGAGCTTTCATGAGTCAGAATCTACTGGACAGCAACTGGGTTACTGGTGGTAGCAACAGACACTGTATGGAGTTTGTGGCAAAAGTTGATGTAATCCCCTAAACTTCAAGAATAAGGCCACACCATCTGCAGCAGAAAACTATGTGTTTTGGAGAGAAGAAAAGCTCCTGGTCCTATCAAGGGACCATGCAGCCAGAGCTGCCCATCGTTAACTGGATTCTGGCTGACCCACGAAGCCATATGGTAGAGTGCCAGTCTCATCTTAAAATGGAAGGGGCAATCCAAAATCAGGACCAAGGAAAGTCAGAGGGCACAAGTAAACTGCAAAAGCAGATGGCCCCAATCCCATGTCACTCACCACTGTTGTATTGGTGCCTTTCACCCAGCTTACACTTATGGCCACCTGGGGTAGAGGGATTAATAGTCTACTGATGGTGGCAGAAAAAGCTTGTATATGGATACAAGCCAAATATGGACTGCTACTGCACAATGGGGAGAACCCTAAAGGGTGCATGTGGTCATCCACTTTGTGTGAAAAGGGAAGAGATTCAAGGTAAAATGTACAAGAATGCTGGTTTGATTGGCCGTTCAGGGTCCTGGAAGGAAAAAAAAACTGGCACATAAGTGACAAAGTTGTCTGGGGAGTTAGGTATGTGGATAGATTCATGTGACTGGACATGAAGAGTAAAAATCTTTGTATTGAATGTTAGTGTCAACCATAGAGCATCCACCACAAAAACTGTATTAAATAATCAAATAGACACAAGATAATGTGATGTCAGCCAGTCTCTACCATCAGAAACCCTCCTGCTGGCACAATGGCTGCCATCAACACAAGATCCCTGTAATACTGCCTTGGACTAAAGTACCCATTTTACAACAAAGACATTATGACATACCTTACTACCCAAAAGCAATCTGTCTGACAGAGATATGTAAAGGCCTTTTGAAAACACAACTAAGGTGCCAAGTTGAGAAGAAACCCGAGAGAATGGGGTGCCATCCTCCAGGATGTGGTATATATCCAAAATTAGTGACATTATATGGTGCTGTGTCTGCAATAGGTAGAATACATGACTCTTAAAAACCAAGAGATTAAAGTGAGAGTGGCCTGCTCACTATAATTCCTAGTGACCAACTTGGGGACTGTGTGCTTCCCATGCCCACAACTTTAGCCTCTGTGGGTCGAAAGCTCCTGTTCCCCAGAGAGGGAACACATGCACTAGGGGATGCAGGAAGAGTCCCATTAAACACTAAGCTACCTGGTTACATTAAAAAACAAATAAACTCATGCCAAGAGACTAGCAGGCATAGAAATGAGTTGTCATACTGTCAGAGGCAACTGAGTCTGGTCAACAGGAGGAGGCAGGACTGCGATTACACAATACAGGCAGGGCCCAGGTGATCCCCTGAGGTATCCCTTGGTGCTACCTGTCCAATGCTGATGGTAAATAGCCAAGCGCAACAGCCACAGCCTGAGTAGCTCATGGTGACCAGGGGCTCAGAATGAGAGTCTGGGTCATCCCAGAAGATAAATCGCCTAGCTAGCCGAGGCACTAGCCAAGGGTAAGCTAATGGGAACAAGAGAAGGGGGGTAATGACTATAAATTGTGGCCTCAAGACCAGCTGCAACAGCAGAAGCTGTAGGTTACCCAGTAATCCTCCTCTTAGATGTTTCCCCAGGAAAAGAGATCAACCAGGAGTTGTTTTCATATGTGGTAAATTTATATGAAGCAAGTGGTTCTGAGTGGCATAAGAAGTAAACTGTAATGTATACTGTACCATGCTGCCCAGACCTGTCCTTTAGGACCAAGCATTCATCCCCTCACTGCTGAGAGTGTTGGCTGAGTCCCTCTCAGGAAGCTGATCTTAGCTGAATGGAACTGCACTCCCAAGGTTTTATTGCCTTCCAGGAGTTAGCCCATACATCCAAAGACTTGTATGTGCAGAGGTATAAAGTCCTGGCCCCCTTGCCATGACTTCTTGTTGTTAGGTGCCAACGAGTCTGTTTCGACTCATAGTGACCCTGTGTATGACAGAATGAAACACTGCTCAGTCCTGCGTCATCCTCACAATCTTTCTACGTTTGTGCGCATTGTTGGAGCCACTGTGTCAATTCATCTCATTGAGAGTTTTCCTCTTTTCACTGACCCTCTACTTTACCAAGCACGATGTCCTTCTCCAGGGACTGGTCCCCCCTAGTAACATGTCCAAAGTATGTGAGATGAGGTTTCACCAACCTCGCTTCTAGGAAGCATTCTGGCTGTACTTCTTTCAAAACAGATTTGTTTGTTCTTCTGGGAGTCTATAGTATATTCAATATTCTTTGCCAACACCATAATTCAAAGGCATCAATTTTTCTTTGGTCTCCCTTATTCACTGTCCATCTTTCGTATGTATGTGAGGCAACTGAAAATACCATGGCTTGGGTCAGGTGCACCTTAGTCCTCAAAGTGACATCTTTGCTTTTTAATACTTTAAAGATGTCTTTTGCAGCAGATTTGCTCAATGCAATATGTCATGACTTGGGACTACTCTAACATGCCGTCCTTGCTCCAGAACTCCCCTTGCAACAGGCTGAAGCCCCATTACAACTGTACTGCCGGTCAGCTACTCCCTCTGTCCAATCTTCCCTTCTGTTTTCGTGCCTGAGAACACTCCCAGGAAAACCTCTTGCATGAAAATTTCTGTCTCAGAGTCTATCTCCTGGGGAAGGCTCTCCCTAGGAGGTGATGTTGACACGAGACCTGAAGATTCAGTAGGAGTTAGATAGATAAAGAAGTGGTAGAGGGAGGGTATTCAGGCAGCGGGAACACCATAAGCAGTGACACTGAGGTAAGAAACAGCGGGGGGTGGTGTCTCAGGTTGAGTTTTCTATAGAAGCAAAACCAGTGAAATGTATATATATATATACATTTATTTATCCCAAGGAAATGGCTCATGTGGTTGTAGAAGCTGGGAAGTCCCAAGTCCGTTGGTCAGGCTAGAGGTTAGAGGCTTCTCCTGATTCACACAGCAGCAGGGGCTGATGAACCCAAGATCAGCAGGTCAGATGGGCAGGCCACTGGCTCACAGGCTACAAAGGCTGATGAATCCCAAGATCAACAGGCAATATGGCAGGGCACTGGCTGAAGCCCCAAGAATCAGAGGTCAGATGATAAGGAGCCAGATGCAAGGTTCAGAGCAAAAGTCAGCCTTGCTGGAACATTCATTTATATACTGGAGATAGCTCACACCCCCAAAGAAATTCCCCTTTCAATTGTTTGGCTGCTCATAACAGATTTCGTCATGGATGTAATTACATCATATCACAAAATGGAGGATGACTACATCATTATGTAACTGCCAAACTACATCCTAACTGCCAAACCACTGAGAATCATGGCTCAGACAAGCTGACACACAACTTTAACCATCACAGACAGCCAGTTCACAGCTACAAAAATAACTAGCAAAACAAAGCATGGGTAGAGAAGAGCCCTGAGAGGCGAATAGGGTCAGATGTTGGTTAAGTTGTGGAGTTTGATCCTGTGGGCAATGTGAAGCCACCAGGTGCTTATGATCCCATCCCCCTTCCTAATTGTTCAACACCGACTTTAAGAAATCAAGAAGGAAGCACTGGCCATGGTTATCAATTGGTTATGGAGTCCCTCAGTGATGCAAACAGTTAACATGCTCAGCTGGTAACCAAACATTGGCAGTTGGAGTCTACCCAGAAGCTCCTTGGAAGAAAGGCTTGACAGTCTACTCGTGAAAACTCAGCCACCGAAAACCCAGTGGACCACGGTTCTACTTCGACATATACGGGGTCACCGTTAGTCCTAGTCAGCTTAATGTTAACTTTTTTTTTTTTTAATGATTGAGGAAAAGGCAAAGAGAAATGACGATGGAACTTCTCTTTTCACTTTTAGTGGTTCAGACACATGCATAACTCAATGCTCCACACAAAACATGTCTAGCTCTCTGGAGCCTGCTTACAAAGCTTTCAGCCTTCAACTACTTTTAAGCTGACTTTGATCACTCACTTAGACGAGCACCAAAAAAGAGAGAGACCGATGAGTAGAACAAAGCTACAGAAGGGCCTGCAATCGGTGACCTGCAGGGTCTCTCTGGCCCTGAGATTCCATGATGGAGGGAGCCAAGGGTGGGAATGCATTTCCCAGTGCCTGGTGTCTTTCACTTAATCATGCATCAGAATCACCTGGAAGTCTCGCTAAGACACAGATTGCTGGGTCCCATGTGTTAGTGGCAGCGTCCAATAATTCGTATTTCTATCAAGTTCTCATGGGAAGCTGGTACTACTGGGTCAGAAACCACCCTTTGTCACTGTCACGGAGCAACGGGGACTCAGAGTCAGACCTTGTGGGTGCCACTCCAAGATCAACACCTCATGCTTTAGCAGCCTACTTCAGTGAGGGGGCTGATAGGAGTTGCAATTTAGATCCTGGGCTTTGCAGTTTGATCTGGTTCAAATGCAGGCTCTGCCACTGACCAGCTACATGATCTTGGGCAAGTGGACCCCATCTCATGAGCCTCAATTCTCTTACCTGTCAAATGGGGGTAATAATAATAATACCTACCTTACGGGGATATTGTGAGGATTTAATTAGGTAACCTCTGGAAAAAAATGGTTGTGGTGCTTGTCACAGAGTAAGCCCTTGGTTAATAAGGATACCATGACAACATTCGATGTCAAGTGTGGGCCAAATATAAGAGAGTGTGTTCTACTGTGTTCTAGCCATTTTTTTTTTTCAATTCAAATATTCATCTTTGGGGTCTCAAAAAGCATTAAAAGGCAAGCAAAAACAGATATTCCTTCTGTAAGTGGGGCTTCTCTCCCCATCCCTCTTCTCCTCAGATCCTTCTCTATGGCTGCTAGTCACCTTGTTTAAATTTGGTTTTGGACTTCCCTGGGAGTCAGTTTCACATTCTCTTACCCACAGTCCCTCACGTCAGCTCTGTGCCAAATGAGGGAGTAGCAATATTCTTGTCTGTGGTATCTATAACGTGCCCGTTCGTGTTTTTTTTCAGGCTAATATAACCACAGCAGTTAGCACAATGCCTGGTGCATAATACAATGTACAAACAACATTTGTTGAATTAAACTCAAAGAATTAATTAAAATTAATTTAGTTTTAAGAGGAGACTGAGATTTCAGGTCCACGTGTCTACCACTGGGTCAATGTGTGGCCTTAGGTAAGCTACCCCTTTCTCCATGCCTCAGTTTCTCACCTGTAAAAAATATTTCTCAGGCCCTTCCAGCTTAAGGTTAAAGCTACGGTGCAGTGGACAGAGATCTGAACTGAGAGTCAGTACACCAGGGTTGAGGGACCAGGTATGTCACTAACTCACTGTGAAGAAGTTGCCTTCTCTCTCTGTGCCTCAGTTTTTCCATCGGTATTATGGGATGATTTCTAAGTACCCATCTCCTACCCTGCTGCCCTGAATTTTTTACAATCTTTTATTTGAAGTCTTTTTAAGGTTCAAGGTCAAGGCCTTTGAGCAGTTTCTGGAATGGTAAGAGAAAAAGTGTCTTTCCTTCTATCCTGAAGCAGTCACATTTTACTGGAGGCCTCTGTGATCTTGCTGGATGAAATCTCCCATAATGACTCACAGCAATAATGATCACTCATATTGCATGCAATCATTAAAATAAGTTGCATCATATTACTCTCAGCTCAGATACTATCTTTTAGATAAGAGTTTGCTGATGCTTTAACAAAACAAATGCAGGCAAGGAGGGACTTCCATTTGAGTCATACCCTTAGATCTTCCCAACATGCACCTTCAAACTCGAAAGGGTGGTTGCTTAAGGTACTGAAGACAGTACTGGATCTGGCTTTAGAACATGGCTTCAATGCCAAGTTCTTCTATTTCCTGGCTGTGCCGCTGTTGGCAAGTTACGCAGTCTCTCTGTATCTCAGTCTCCTAGTCTGTGAATGCTTCTCTGCTCACCTCATTAGGGTTGTTGCAAAGATCACCCAAGATAATGGATGTGAAAATGTGTTGTAAACTGTTAAGCTCTCTAAAAACACAAGGCATTGCCATTATGGTAATAAGAAGCAAATGGCACATAAATATCTCACAAGCATGGACTGGGACAGATTATTTGTAAAGTATTCCCATCCAAGAGGAATTACAAACTTCCTAATAATCTCTTTCCAAATCTTATCTTCAGACTCCCTTTGTCTCCCCTGTCATTTCTTCTTAATATCTCCTCTCTTGCATAGCGATTTATTTCTGAACTCTGAGTGGCATTAAAGGAGACAGTTGTTTAGAAAAATACACACCTACGTATTTTATACAGAGACATAAACAAAATGCAGTCAGGGTGACTCAATTCTAAACCAAGATATTAAAAAATATACATCTTCTTGGTGAGTCTGTTGGAGCTGCTTATACTAGTGATACTTAGTCGGAAATTAGGTTTACCAACTCCATTCCTACACGTGGCCTCAAACCGGGTCACACATGGCAATTAATGTGGAGAGGGAAGAAATGAACAGGCTCGATGCATTTTTCTTTATTCACCTTAAAAAAAAAAAAAAAAGAGTTTTACAAAGCCTTTTGGAGTCTCTCTTGGCTAAAAAGGAAATCCTTTTGCCATTAACTGTTCCTGCAGAGAGAGCTCGATAGCTGCAAGATCATGACGAGGGTAAGCATTAATTAAATCTAACTGCGAGAGAATAATTATGTACACATATCCGTCAGGGCAAGTTGTCACTATCCAGTAACAAAGTTGGATACAAACTCCATCAGCAGAACTGTCAGGCGGCTGTTAAAAGGATATAAATGTGTCCCAAAAGGATCATTTCATTTAGGGGGGGAAAAATTGGATTGCAAAGGATTAATGAGGCGAGGGGTTTGTGTTTTCAATTGGATATAAAATGCAAACCGAGTAAGTTGTGATATCATCATTTAACCTTAATGTTTAGCTACACTTGGATTTCTAACACATGGTGGAGACAATTAGACCTTGTACCTCAAACCAACATTTTCCAACATGAAATGAGATTAAAGGTTAGTTTTTTTTTGCTTTTTTAAAGTTAAATTGCACAAAAGTTTACAACAAAATCATAAAATCTAATTCACACAAATGGCGTATTCTTAATAATAATTAGGCAAGAAAATGAATGCAAATTCCCACCAGGCTAATTAAGGGATTCTGGAAAGGGCCCTTTTTTGTTGCTGCCTTCATTTCTGCCAAATACAGGTCTATGCTGAGAGGCCTGTGTATGTGCAGAGACCCCACAAAGGTGATGTGAATGCAAGCCTTGGAGGGAGGCACTGCAAACAGACAGGGTCATAATGTAGGAGAAAGGGCAGCAGCACTGGAAGAGGGCCATTCTGAGTTTGCATGCAGGTTCCACCCCTGACTAATTGTGTGAGCTTAGACAACTTGCTTCATGTCTCTGAACATCAATTTCCTTTACAAAATAAGAATTAAAGAAGAGCAGTTGCAATAATAGGTCCCTGAGTGATATGCTCACTGCTAACTGAAAGGTTGGCAATTCAAGTCCACCCAGACCTTGCAAATTCTATTCTTGAAACTCTCTGGCATGTGCGCAAGCCTGAGAAAGCCTGCTGTAGGCTGAAAGACCATGTGGAGGAGAACCAATGTGCCCTCGGTTTGTCAGCCAGTCCTCAGCTGACTGAGTGACCACAGATGCATGACCAAGGTCAGCAGGGCCTGCCCCACCCAAACCAGAAGAGCTTCCCAGCTGAGCCCGGTCCAAATGCTTAACTTGACTTAATAGCTAAATAAATGGTTGTTGCTTTTAAGTTACTAAGTTTTTGGGTGTTTTATTGTGCAACAAAAGCTAACTGACATGATATTGTATCATTCCGATAAAAGAAATATCCTAGAGTTGTGCCACCAGGCCCCACCAGGACCTGGACCCACAGTCTTCCTCTACAGCCTAAGCTACTGGCTTTTGGTTGCCTCTCCACCCTACCAGGCAAGACAGAATTGACTGAGAGTTCGATGACATTTCAGACAAACAAGGAAAACCGCCTGGAGGAGACATACACTCTCAGGAACGCAAGCTTCTCTGAAAGACAGAACAGGGAAGATTTATGGAGGCAGCTGCGTGCTCTGACTGCAAAGCAGCCCTCCCATGCCTCAGTCCAACACAACCGGGGGGTGTCTGGGCTGGTACTGACAGTGGTACTGAGCCCAGCAGCATCTCTTGGGAGGGGCCTGTGGTCAAGAGAGAGAAAACCAGAGCCCCAGGGAAATGGTTCCTTGATCAAAGATGCATGCCACCATCTATTCTTGGTGTCAAGACTCTGATTTCAGTATATAGCTAATCTATATCGTGTTTTCAAGGAGCATTTCCACAAGCATTCTAGCACATTCTAGCACGTGATTTTCATAATATCCCTGAGAAATAGCAATGGCAGGTATTACCATGCCCTAGCTATCGGTAATAGAATCCTGAGGTGATTAAGCACCTTCCCTGAAGACCCACTGCACATAAGACAGAGCTGAGATCAAACCAGGATTTTTTAACTCCAAATTCTGGACTGTTCACTAGACAACAATGCTTCCCAATCAAACCAATAATCAAAGACAATTTGACTTGGAGGAGAGCTGTGGAAATCATATAGCCCATCACATCTGCTTTCCAAATTAACAATAACAAAGACTTATTAGGTATTTATCACATTCTAATTCTAATCTTCCCAACTGCCCTATGAGGTGGCCAATCTTGTGTATTTTGCAGATAAGGTAATGGGTGAAGGTTTAGTGCGTAAGTGACCTCCCAAAGTTGAATAGGTCAGCAGCAGAGCTTGGATATGAATCCATCTCTGTCTGACTTCAAAACCTGAGCTTGTTGCCACAAAGCCGCACTGCATCTTCCATAGGGATACTGAGGCCTGGAAAGGTGAAAGTCTTGTCCGAGAGCATACAGTCAGTTACTTAATCATCCATTAATTCATCAAGCATTAATTGAGCATCTGCTATGTGTCAGAAGTTAGGCCAGTCCATGGGAACAAAAGCATGGCCTAAACGTGGTTGCTGAACTTGAGAAGTTTAATTACGGGATGAGATGAGAGGTGGCCACAAATTACTCTAATAAAAGGTGATAATAACAAGTATCATAAGGAAGACAAGAAGAGGCCAAAGCTTGGAAGAAGCATGGCTTTCATTTGGGAAAAATCTGAAAAGGCCTCATGAAGAAAGAGGCTTTAAGGCTTTGCTTTGAAGGCAGGACAGGCTTTGGGCATGTGGCAATAGGGAAGGTAGGGGTGAGAAATCAAGCAGGGAACATGGCGCAGAGGTGGAGAAAAGGGGGGTCGTCATCATTGGCTTATGCCTAGACTCTAGGTAGCTGGTCTCCCTGGTCAGTCTTCTTTCCTTCCCCTGAAACTGTCTTAGGGCAACAAGTTGAACTTTTTTTTTTTTTTTTGCTCTAATCTTTTTTTCTTTTTATTATTGTACTTTAGATGAAGGTTTACAGAACAAACTAGATTCTCATTAAACGGTTAGTGCACATATTGTTTTATGGCACTGGTTAACAACCCCACAACATGTCAACCCTCTTCCTTCTCCACCTTAGGTTCCCTATTACCAGCTTTCCTGTACCCTCCTGCCTTCTAGTTCTTGCCCCAGGGCTGGTGTGCCCCTTCAGTCTCATTTTGTTTTATGGGCCTCTTTAATCTTTGGATGAAGGGTGAATGTCAGGAGTGACTTCATTACTGAGCTAAAATGGTGTCTGGGGGCCATACTCTTGGGGTTTCTCTAGTCTCTGTCAGGCCAGTAGTCTGGTCTTTTTTCACGAGTTAGAATTTTCTTCCACATTTTTCTCCAGCTCTGTCTGGGACCCTCTGTTGTGATCCCTGTCAGAGCAGTCAGTGGTGGTAGCCAGGCACCACTTAGTTGTACTGGACTCAGTCTGCTGGAGGTTGTGGTAGTTATAGTCCGTTAGTCCTTTGGACTAATCTTCCCCTTGTGTCTTTAATTTTCTTCATTCTCCCCTGGTCCAGATGGGGTGAGACTAGTGGAGTATCCTAGATGGCCACCCACAGGCTTTTAAGACCCCAGACGCTACTCACCAAAGTAGAATGTAGAAATTTTCTTTATAAACTATGTTATGCTGATTGAGCTAGGTGTACCCCAAGACCATGGTTCCCACAGTCCTCAGCCCAGTAATTCAGTCCCTCAGGGAGTTTCAATATGTTTATGGAGCTTCCATGACCTTGCCTTGGACAAGTTGTGCTGGCTTCCCCAGTATTGTGTACTGTCTTACTCTTCACCAAAGTTACCACTTATCTGTTGTCTATTTAGTGTTTTTCCATCCTCATCTCTCCCCTTCCTTGTAAACACCAAAGATTGTTTCGTTTTGCGGGTAAACCTTTTCATACAGTATTTTTCCTTTTGTGATGGACTTATTTCACTCAAAGTAATGCCCCCAGACTCATCCATGTTGTGAGATGCTTCGCAGATTCATCATCATTCTTTATTGTTGCATAGTGCTCCATCGTGTTTATGTACCATAGTTTGTTTATCCATTCATCTGTTGATGGGCATCTAGGTTGTTTCCATCTTTTGGCTATTGCAAACAATGCTGCAATGAGCATGGGTGTGCATATATCTATTTGTGTAACGGCTCTTATTTCTCTAGCATATATTCCTAGGAGTGGGATTGCTGGATCATATGGTATTTCTATTTCTAGCTTTCTAAGGAAGTGCCCTATCATTTTCTAAAATGGCTGTACAATTTTGCATTCCCACCGGCAGTGCATAAGAGTTCCAATTTCCCTGCAGCCTCTCCAACATTTGTTATTTTCTGTTTTTTTGATTTATGCCAGTAAAGCCAGGGTGAGATGGTATCTCATTGTGGTTTTGATTTGCATTTCTCTAATAGCTAATGATCATGAGCATTTCCTCACGTGTCTTTTAGCCACTTGAATGTCTTCTTTGGTAAAGTGTCTGTTCGTTCATTTCCTTCGCACATTTTTAATTGATTTGTCTTTTTTGTTGTAGAGGTGTTGGATTTTCTATAGATTTTAGAGATTAGATCTTTGTTGGATTTGTAATAGCCATTTTTTTTTTTTTTTTTCCCAGTCTGTAGGTTCTCTTTTTACTCTTTTGGTGAAGTCTTTTGATGAGCATATGTGTTTAATTTTTAGAAGATACCAGTTATCTAGCTTATCTTCTAGAGTTTGTGTGTTGTTACGATTTGTATCCTGTTAACGCCATGTATTAGGGCCTCTAGAGTTGATCCTATTTTTTCTTCTAAGATCTTTATAGTTTTGGTTTTATATTTAGGTCTTTGATCCATTTTGAATTGGTTTTTGTGTACGGTGTGAGGTATGGGTCCTGTTTCATTTTTTTGTAGATGGACATCCAGTTTTGCCAGTACCATTTGTTAAAAAGACTGTCTTTTCCCAGTCCGAAGGGCTTTGGGCCCTTGTCAAAGATCAGGTGACCATAGGTGGATGGATTTACCTCTGGGTTCTCAATTCTGTTCTATTGGTCAATGTATCTATCGTTGTACCAGTACCAGGCTGTTTTGACTACTGTAGCTGTATAGTAAGTTCTGAGGCCAGGTAGTGCAGATCCTTCTATTTTATTCTTCTTCTTCATTAGCTCTTTATTATCTGGGCTTTTTCTGTTCCATTTAATATTAATGATTAGTTTTTCCATCTCTTTATAGAATGTTGTTGGTTTTTGGATCGGGATTGCATTGTATTTTGTAAATTGCTTTGGGTAGAACTGTCATTTTTACAATGTTGAGTCTACCTATCCATGAGCATGGTATGTTCTTCCATTTATGTAGATCTCTTGGTTTCTCGCAGTAGTGTTTTGTAGTTTTTTTTGTTTTTTTGTATAGGTCTTTTACATCCCTGGTTAGATTTATTCCTAAGTATTTTATTTTTTTACAGGCTATCATGGATTGAATTGTGTCCTCCCAAAATATCTGTCAACTTAGCTGGGACATGAGTCCCAGTATTGTGTGATTGTCCGCCATTTTATGTGATTTCCCTATGTGTTGTAAATCCAATAACTAATAAGATGGATTAGCAACAATTATATTGATGAGGTCTACAAAATTAGGTAGTGTCTTAAGCCAATCTCTTTTGAGATATAAAAGACAGAAGTGAGCACAGAAACATGGGGACCTCATACCACCAAGAAGGAAGCACCTCTGGACCCAGGGTTCCTGGATAGAGAAGCTCCTAGTGCAGGTGAAGATTGATGAGAAGGACTTTTCTTCAGAGCCCAGAGCCGACAGAGAGAGAAACTCTTCCCCTGGAGGTGATGCCCTGAATTTGGACTTTTAGCCTCCTAGACTGTGAGAAAATAAATTATTCCTTGTTAAAGCCATCTACTTGTGGTATTTCTGTTATAGCAGCACTAGATGACTAAGACAGGTGCTATTATAAATGGTGTTGTTTTCCTGATTTCCTTTTCATTGCTGTTTATTGGTGAATAGGAATCCAACTGATTTTTGTATGTTTATCTTGTATCCTGCAACTCTGCTGAATCTTTCTGTTAATTTCAGTAGTTTTCTGTGGAGTTTTTTGGGTTTTCTATGTACAGTATCATATTATCCACAAATAGGGACAGTTTAACTTCTTCATTTCCAATTTGGATTTTCTTGCCTTATTGCTCTATCTAGGACTTCCAGCACAATGTTAAATAGGAGTGGTGATAAAGGGCATCCTTGTCTTACTCCTGTTCTCAAGGGGAATGTTTTTGGCCTCTCTCCATTAAGAATGATTTTGGATGTTGGTTTTGTTTAAAAAAAAAAAAAAAAAATACTGTCATCAAGTCAATTCCAATTCATAGTGACCCTATAGGACAGAGTAGAACTGCCCCATAGAGTCTCCAAGGAGCACCTGGTGGATTTGATGCCCTTCATTATGTTGAGGAATTTCCCATCTATACCTAACTTATTGAAGGTTTTCATCAGGAATGGGTGTTGAACTTTGTTGAGCTTCATTTTGATGATGCAGTTTCAAAACTTCCTTTGGCAACAGAGGAGTGAGGCCCACCAAAAGTCCTTGGTAGGGATGGAATACTCCTAAGGGGGCTAAAAGATTGGAGAGGACAAAGACTGTGATCAAAGGAACAAAGACTGACCTGGGGCTGCCTGTTAAATATTTAAGCACAGCAAAAAGCCAATAAGGCAAAGCTTTATTTAAAGCTATAAATGTTTCTAAATATGTTTCCTCAATTAGCCAGTTACTAATAAAAAGCGAGAGAAAAAAAAAAAAATGAACCTAAGCCTGCCTTCTGGCAACAGTGTCCCACAATGAAAGAGCATGTTTCGGCTTATCTGTCAGGGTGGATAAAGGAGCCAGAATCTGCCTCTCTTCCCCAATGGAGGACATGGCTGGAAGCATAGGAGCAAAGTTGGGGGCCTGCCTCTGACAGTGGGCCTGGGACCTGTCCACCTAACTAGCATCTGCTTTGTACTTATTTTTTCCCAGATAGTCCCACAAGGCTCTGTGCAATTTCATTCCCATGTGTCTTTCTTTTACCAGGAATGTCTTCTTAACTTCTATCCCTAGTTTAACACCAATGCATTCTTCAAGTGTCACTTCCTCTGTGAGTACTTTAGTTAAACACCCTAGGCCAGTCCATACCACTTTTACATATCCCATTGTGGCATGAATATTTAGTCACCTGCCTCCTTTACTAGATTAGAAAGAGTTGGTGAAAGAGATCAGGGTGGCCTATCCTGTAAAACCATGGCATGCTAAAAAATGGTTGAGTAAGTGTCTTAGAAAGTGCACAGAGCACTGAATAGTGCTGTAACCATTGGGAATGCTGCTCTGAAGGACATGGGCACTGGCTCCCTCAGGCTGGAGAGAGCCTGGATGGGCCGGTCCTGACTCTGTTAGGTCATAGAGGGAGATAACTACAAGAATCTGGTAGCTCTTGAACATCCTCAGAACAGCACTGATACAGAAATTCACGACAATGCAAAAAAAAAAAAAAAAAAGCTATAACTTCCTTCCAGTGTCTGGGCTAGGTTGGTGTAATTTCATAACTGGAAGGTATTACCCAGGGTAGCTAAGACTAGAACTCAAGTCATCTGGGAATGGAAATGTGTGTACTGAATTCAGATTGTCTGGGCTCTGAATTCACAGATTCATGATCTACTAGCTGGGTAAATTTGAACAAGTCACTTAATCTGTGTAAGCTGAGCTTCCTCTTTGTTGAATGGGGATAATTATAGTATTACCTTATAGGGTTAATCAGTGCTTTAAATAAGATAATATATATGATAAGCACAGTGCCGAGAACATATTAAGTAGGTTCCCAACTACCTCCTTTTTCCCTCCCTCTCTGGCTGCCTCCCTCCATCTCTTCCTTCTTCCTTCCTTCCTTTCATCCATTTATCCATCCATCCATCCATCCACCCATTCATTGATAAATTATATCATTCAGTCAATTACTATCCCATGACCATTCTATGTTAGGCATTGGGCTCCAGAGGGAAATAGGTCATTGTCCTTCCCATCACAGGGTTGTCAGAGTTGAGAAGGAGACAGCTATATCCACATATGCTGGAATGTGGTAAGAGTTGTGATGGGAGTGGCACCGGGGCTGTGAGTACCCACGGAAAACAGTGGCTCGTTCAGCCATGGTTAGGGCTGAGGATAGGGAATGCTTCACAGAGAAGACTTTAAAGCTGGATTTTGAAAGATGAGTAGCAATATGCTGCATGGAGAAGGGGTGAGAGTGGAGGGGGGCAGGGTCTTCCAAACTGAACATAATCTGCACACAGACTTAGAAAGCAAGGCATGATGGCGGAAGGTAGAAATGGCCAGTGTGCTGGAGAATACAGTGGCTGGGGCTTGGAAGTAGCTGGAGGTAGGCTGGAGACAAGGCTGGGAAGGAGCTTTGTGCAGCAGGTTCTGGCAAATCTTTAATCCTATCAAACACTGTGTCTTCATCCTACAGGTTTTTGCTTCCAAAGCTGGGTAAAAGTATCTCTAAGGGGTAGTAATAATAACTAAAATAAATGTAATAATAAGATCATTGTAAATATAGTAAATAATAATACAGCACACATGGTCAGCATGCACCTTTCAACCTGGCACTGTATAAGGAGCTCTGAAGGCATCATCTCATTCAGTCCTATAGTAAGCCCTTGATGATTAGGGTCACTATGAGTCAGAATCAACTAGACAGCAATGGGTTTGGGTTTTTTTGTTTTTGTTTTATAATCAACATAATCCTGGTGTTTTTTCCTGGGGCATCAATATTACTTGCAGACCTGAGCAAATGTTAAAGAAGTGACAAGTGACATACCACAGTTCAAACTAAAATAATCATTCACATATTATGTAACAGAATGGCATGGAATTTTTTTCTTTCTTTTTTTTTAAAGATGGAACCTGGAATTTGGGGCTTATTACTGATCTCTTTCACACATAGCTGCAGACCCTTTGGGAATGTGTTCACTCTCATCTGCCTTTAGGACAACCTCACTATAAATGCTTGAGAAGCCCCCAATTCAAGTGATAGAGTAGCAGGAAAACGTTTTCAAAAGATCACTCCAGCCACCAGGTGGAAGATGGATTCATGGGTAACAAGGCTGGATGAAGAGGCTGATGCAGGAATCTGAAGGAGGGATAATGAAACTCAACCACGTCAGAGCCAAGGAGGGGGTGAATTTGTGAGATCCTGGAGGCCGAAGAGGCAGGACCTGATGACAGTGATAATACTAAAACTAAAAACCAAACCAGTTGCCCTTGAGTCAATCACAACTCATAGCTACGCCTTGTGTGTCAGAGTAGAACTGTGCTCCGAAGGTTTTCCATGGGCTGATTCTTCAGAGGTAGATCACTAGGCCTTTCTTCTGAGGCACCTCCAGGTAGACTTGAACCTCCAACCTTTTGGTTAGCAGTCAAATACATTAATACTACCCAAAAAACTCACTGCCGTCAAGTCTATTCTGACTCATAGCAACCCTATGGGACAGGGTAGAGCTGCACCACAGGGTTTCCAATGAGTGGTTGGTAGATTCAAACTGCCGACCTTTTGGTTAGCAGCCGAACACTTAACCACAGTGCCACCAGGGCTCCACACTAGTATTAGCCACTCTTTATTGAGGGTCAACTATGTGCCAGGTACTGGGCTACGTAAATACTAACCACATGTAATATCTGTATTACTAGCACTATTTTATGGGTGAGGAAACTGAGCCTAAAAAGCGTTTATTAATTTGCTTAAAATCATTCATTTTGACCATGGTGGAGCTGAATTTCAAATGTAAAGTTCTGCTTTAAAAAAAGCCTTTCCTATAATGCTTGAACTTCAAGAAGCCCCTCTTCATATCCAAACAAATCATTTCCCACTTTATTTGAATGCCAGTGTCTCCTTTTTACTGTCCACGGACATTGGGGAACAACTACTTAGCAGCTGCCTCATAAAACCCTGTCACAAATGCCAAGGCAGAGATTAAGTCCTCTTCTCGCCTTCCTCTCTCTGGCTAAGGACGATGCATTTCAGCATCCATCACACCTCTCAGGAGAAACCATAGCTGCAAAAACACATTGGAGCTGCTTTTAACCATGTGCTCAATTCCATGACACTGGTTCTCAGCTACCCATTCCATCTGCTGGAAACCACTGGGCATCACAGACTGGGCGCGGAGCCTAATGAAGCAGAGAAAGGCCAGGTACTCCCACTCTGGGACAGAAAGCCCATGACCACCTCAGCGGCAGGGGGAAGGGAGAGACAGTGTAAGCCTGGGATTTTATTTGGAATTTTTGATGGCAGTAAAGGCTAAAGAAGCATTTCCAAAATGGTGTTTCTATGGACACTTCTCTTCCGTAAGATGTTAATAAATGATCTACGGGAAAAATAAAGTCTGTGGTTGTCATAGATTGAATCGTGTCCCCCCAAAATATGTGTGAACTTGGTTAGGCCATGATTTCCAGTACTGTGTGGTTGTCCTCCATTTTGTGATTTTCCTATGTGTTATAAATCTTAATATCTGCCTGTGGTTAAAGAGGATTAGGGTGGGATGTAACATCCTTGCTCAGGTCACACCCCTGATTCAATGTAAAGGGAGTTTCCCTGGGGTGTGGCCTGTACCACCTTTTATCTTACAAGAGATAAAAAGGAAAAGGAAGCATGCTGAGAGCTGGGGACCTCATACCAGCAAGAAACAAACACCGGGAACAGAATGTGTCCTTGGACTTGGGGTTCCTTTGCCTGAAAAGCTCCTCGACCAGGGGAAGATTGATGACAAGGTCCTTCCTCCAGAGCCAACAGAGAGAGAAAGCCTTCTCCTAGAGCTGATGCCCTGAATTTCGACTTATAGCCTACTAAACTGTGAGAGAATAAATTTCTCTTTTTAAAGCCATCCACTTGTGGTATTTGTTATAGATAACTAAGACAGTGGTTAAGACGGTTTCACAGACATTGAGCTAAACAAAGCAGCCCAGCTTCCTTTACTGCAGGACTTCTCAGGGTCTCTACCAGATTAAGATGTGCTGGGGGATCTCCAAGTGGAAGACGGAGTGTATAGCATTTCCAAACCTTTTTGACCATGGAGTCCTTTTGTCCAAGAAAATTTTGAGAATCTGTGGTAAACAAGTTGGCCTATGCCAGGCTGACATATACTATCCTTACCCCTTTTCTGAAAAAAATCTTATCGTCCAATAGTCCAAGCCAAAGCACAAGCACAGTGCTTTGAAGCCATTTTGAAAACTGCTGTAACAGCATCCACTTGTGCACACTTAATGTGCTATTTGCCAGTGATTCTATCTGTGAGGGGAACGGGTTCCCCTAGAGGTCTGTACCAGGAGGCTTTTGACTCAGCACGTACTAACCTATAACACCACTTTGAAAGTTACACAACTGAGCACTTTCCAATGATTTTGAATGTTAATACACTCATTTATTAAAAAAAAAAAAAATTGTTAAGTATTTTCTATGTATCAGGTTTATGAATATGAAGCTTACATTTTAGAAAGAATAAACAAGCAAATAAATATATATGATTTTAGGCTAAACCAGTACTATGAAAGAAGTAAAAATGGGTTATCTAACAGCATGTCTTGGAGGTGCAATGGTTTAGAGCTACGGCTGCTAACCAAAAGGTCAGCAGTTTGAAGTCACCAGTTGCTCCTTGAAAATCCTATGGGGCAGTTCTACTCTCTTCTTTAGGGTCACTATGACTTGGAACTGACTCAATGGCACCTAACAACAACAACAGCATGTCAGAGATGGAAAGATGAAAAACTTTGAATTGAGTAGTCACGGCAGACAGCTCTGAGGAGCTGATATTGAACTGAGAGCTAAAAGGTAAGAAGGGGGCAGCCAGAAGGGCAGTTGAGGGAGTGAGGGAGGAATGGCAAGCAGAGGGAGCAAGAATTTCTCCAGGTCTAAAGAGGTGAGTCATTTGCTGTAATCCTGTAACATGAAGGAAGGCAGTCTGGCTGGAGCCCAGGGGACTGCAGAGCAAGTGACATTAGAGAAGAGAGCAGGAGCCAGATCACGAAAGTCTATGAACCATGGCAGGTAGTTTGGACTTAATTCCAAAGATAATGGTGGCACAATGTTTAAGCGATTGTCTGCTAACCTAAAGGTTGTTAGTTCAAACCCACCAGCCGCTCCCCAGGAGAAAAGACCTGGCAATCTGTTCCTATAAAGATTTAAGCCTAGGAAACCCTATGGGGCAGTTCTAGTCTGTCCTATAGGGTACCTATGAGTTGGAATTGACTCAGTGGCACCTAAAAACAACAACAGAAGGATTTTTAAGCAGAAGATGCTTATCTGTTTATGTTTCTAAAAAGATTACTGTGACTGATTTGGGGAGACTGAATCAAAAGGAGGGCAGTTCAGGGAAGAGGTGCTAGATGACAGTGGCAATAATGATGACGAATAAAGGGAGGTCAGATTCAAGATACATTTTTAAGATACAAATGAATTTCTTTATGCATTAGTTGCCTAAGTCCCCATCTCATTTATAGATTAAAATAACTTGATATCTAATTATAGTTCAGTCTAAAAAGGTAGATTATTTTTTTCATTTTGTCAACATGGAATTTTTTCTTTTAACTGCAGTAAGTATATATTTAACAACTGTTTGCTATTTCAGTATTGTTTACATGTACAAAAAAAAAAAAAAAACAGTTGCCGTCAAGTCAATTCCAACTCACAGAAACCCTATTGGACAAAGTAGAACCGCCCCATAGGGTTTCCAAGGAGCAGCTGGTGGAATTCAAATTGCGACCTTTTGATTAGCAGCCGTAGCTTTTTTTTTTTTTTTAAATGTGCTGTAAGTGAAAGTTTACAAATCAAGTCAGTCTCTCACACAAAAATTTACATACACCTTGCTATGTACTCCTAGATGCCCTCCCCCTGATGAGACAGCACAATCCTTCTCTCCACCCTGTATTCCGTATGTCCATTCAGCCAGCTTCTGTCCCCCTCTGCCTTCTCATCTCTGCTCCAGACAGGAGCTGCCCACATAGTCTCTTGTGTCTACTTGAGCCAAGACACTTACTCCTCACCAGTATCATTTTCTTATAGTCCAGTCCAATCCCTGTCTGAAGACTTAGCTTTGGGAATGGTTCCTGTATTGGGCTAACTGAAGGTCTGGGGACCACGACCTCTGGGGTCCTTTTAGTCTCAGTCAGACCATTAAGTCTGGCCTTTTTACAAGAATTTGAGGACTGCATACCACTGTTCTCCTACTCCATTAGGGATTCTCTGTTGTGTTCCTCGTCAGAGCAGTCATCGGTTACAGCCGGGCACCATCTAGTTATTCTGGTCTCAGGCTGATATGGTCTCTGATTTATGTGGCCCTTTCTGTCTCCTAGGCTCATATTTACCTTGTGTCTTTGGTGTTCTTCATTCTCCTTTGCTCCAGGTGGGGTTGAGACCAATTGATGCACCTTAGATGGCTGCTTGCTAGCATTTAAGACCCCAGGCGCCACTCACCAAAGTGGGATTAGCAGCTGTAGCTCTTAACAACTGCACCACCAGGGCTCCCAAACCTTCACTGGCAGTGGTGGGACTTACAGTACAATTCAGTGATATTAATTATGTCCAGCATGTTGTGCAACCATCACCACTATCCATTTTCAATTTTTTCCCTTAACAGAAGCTCAGGACCCCATTAGCAATAACTCCCTCTTTCCTCCTTCTTTCCACCCTTGGTAACCACCAATGAACTTTCATCTCCATATATTTGCCTATTTTAGATTTTAATTAATTCTAATTTTGGAATTTTCTCTAATAGGGGGAAACAGAATGAAGGCCAAGTTTTACACAAACAAAAAAATTTCTGTGTGGCATTGTTTATAGTGATGAAATATTAGAAACAGCCTATATCCCTAAGAAAATCAAGGTGTATAAAAAGGATATTTTTGAAGATTTCAATGCCATAAAAATTCTTAGGAAATGATAAAAAAAAAACATATGAATTCAGACTGGTAACAAAAAGGGGTAAACTACAGACTTACGGCCAAGTGTGTTTATGGTGTGTGTGTATGTCTGTGTAGGGAGGAAGTTGGAGGGATTCTTAGGAAAAGGTGGAGAAATAAAAACAGACAGGCAAAGCCAAGCAAAATCAGGAGTGGCCCTGAATATCTAGCCCAGAACAAATATACAAAATACAAGACAGTCTACAGTCTACACTCATCGCCTCATCAATCCTCAAAGCAACCTCAGATGTAGGGATTGACACTCCAATTTTACAGAAGAGGAAACCATGCTAGCATAGAACACAGTGGTTAAGACCAAAGATTTAGGATTCAGACTGCTTAGTTCTCTCTGGAGCCATCATTTACCAGGGTGTCCCGTGGGCAAGTTACTGTAGCTCTCTGTGCCTTAGTGACCTCATCTGTAAAATGGGAATCACCACTGTAGCTGATTCATAGGATTGTTCTGAGGATCAAATGAGATAAGATGCAGATAGCATTTTGCCTGGTGCCTGGAATAGAGTTAAGTTCTCAATAAATGATAGTGATTATTCATAGAGGTCACACAGGGGATTCCATGAAGAGGGGATGACATAGGAAAGAACATGGAAATGGGAGCACATGGGTTTAGAAGGGACAGCAGAGAGATTAGAGCTCTGTGCTGGCCTTGAATGTCATGTGCATAAGCCTCAACCTCTGAAGGTACTGGACAACCATTAAAGCCATAGGAGAAGGAGGGTGACATAAGAAGAACCAAGTTATAGGAACCAGAGGAGCAGAAACAAGAGAAACCAGCTGGAGCCTGCAGAATGGACTGAAAAAAAAAATAAAGATGGAGTTTAGAAATCAGGCAATGATAAGGGGTTTCTTCCATATACAAAGTCGCACAGAAAGGCTGGGAAAGAAGATGATGATGATGGAGAAAAAGGGAGGAAGGAGGAAGCAGAGGAGAAGGAGGAGAAGGGGCAGAACTACATTTTATTGGATTCTGAGCTGGGCACTTTGCTATGATAGAACAACTCTGTGAGACAGGAGTGGCTTGGAGAAGTAGAGGCACCTGCACAAGGTTACATTATTGGAAAGGAGCAGAAATGAAATCTGAATCCAGTTGTATCAAATTTGCAATGTTCCTGCTCACAACCACTATATTATATAGTCCACTAAAGAATAGGCCCAACCTGTGTTCTCAGCTTCCAGCCTAAGGATGCCTTTCCCAAGTTCATTCTGGCTCTCTTGCCCTCTCAAGGATGACACCAGCTACAATTTAAAGGGCATCTACTGCGTGCCAGGCCCTGTGCTAGGCACTTTCTATACTGATGCTAATCCATCACCCTAACAGATGTATAATCCATTCCAAGACTCACATGAGGCAGCTGAGACTCAGAAGTTAGCTAAACACCTAGGGTCACAGGTCTGCAGTCTTCAAGGCTTCTGTTGAGATGATTTACTGCGGATACAGGGTCATGAGTTCAATGACCACAAGGAAGCCAGGGAAGAGGGTGCAGCTCTCCCCAGCATCGTTAGAACCTGGGGCAGCCTGTTCCTGACAAGAGGCACCAGGGGCCTACCTCGAGACTTGCTCCTCCGCCTCCGCTTCCCTGCTGACACTCTGCGTGGAGCTGGCTGCAGCTGACCGATCTCGATGGGCGTGTTAGCACGGAAACTCTCCTTGAACTTCTGCATCAGGGACTCCACTGTCTCCTGCGTCGCCTCAGCTGCTGCTACAAGGTGGGTAATGGGGCTGAGATTAGGGCTAGGCCCACCCCCAGCCCTTGGAGGACTGGACCTGGCCACCCTGAGTCCCTGGAACTCCCTCCCTGACCCAATGCCAACACAGAATCACAACCCATTGGTCCCAGTACAGATGTTATCTGTTCCCACCTTCTATGGTCCAGGTACTACCCTAGGCCTTTATCAGATGGTGGTGAAAGGCTAGACACAATCCATGATTCAAGTAATTTGCAGTTTGGTAGGGCATATATCCAGGCAATCCCAACACTGTGTGATATGTCTGTGATAGGAGAGTACAAAGGAAGTGATAGCAGAGTACCAGGATGGGTCATCTCATCCAACCTGGCAGTCAAGGCAGGCTTCCTAAAGGAGGCACTACCCAGGTGGAGGCCTTAAGGATGAGTCGGAATTAGCAAAGCAAGGAAGATCAGGCTGGAGTTGGTAGAAAGATTTGGGAAGAAGAGTGTCCTGGGTAACAGGAGAAGTTAGTGCAAAGATCAGGAGCCAGAAACAGCGTGATGCCTGGAGCAACTGGAAGGAGCTCAGTGCAACTTCAGCAGAGCATGCAAAGAGGGGGCTGTGGGAGATGAAGCTGCAGAGGTGAGAACGTCTTGTAAGCTACATTTAGGAGTATAGATTTTTATCCAAATGGCAACAGGTTGTCATTGAAAGGTTTTAAACAGGAAACTGATATCTCCAAATTGAGTCACCTTGATAACAATTACTACAGTCTGGGGAATGCAAGTAGAGGCAGAGAGGGAGGCCAACAAGAGGATTTTGCACAAGCCAGCCAGAGGTGATGGTAGCCTGAACCAGCCAGTGCCAGGGAAAGTACGGAGAAGTAGATAAGCTAAACAACATTTTTGGAAATAAAATTATCTCAGGGTGGTGCAAACAGATAAGCACTGAATTATCAACAGAAAGGCTGGTGGTTCAAACCCACTCAGAGACACCTTGGAAGAAAGGCCTGGTGATCTGCTTCTGAAAGTTCACAGCCTTGAAAACTCTGTGGCGCACAGGCCTACTCTGACACGCATGAGGTTGCGATAAGTTGGAGCTGGCTCGACAGCAACTGGTTTGGTTTGGTTTTTGGTGGCAATGTAGGTCATTTGGTATAATATGCCCATTTTCCTGGGGGGAAATTGAGACCCCCAAACAAGGAATATGACTTCTTCTATGCTAGTAAGTAGCAGAGTCAGGGCTCGGTCTCAGGTCTTCTCACACCCAGAGCAACGTTCCATTCCCAATAACCCCCCTTAATGATTTGCTAGCAGCCACATTTCCTCAAAGTTTTAAAATTGAGACTAGTGGAAATGTTCCTGGAAATGGAGACAGTGAGGTCAGAAAGGCAGAGTGAAAACGAAGGAAGATAAAAGGATAAACAGCAGAAAAGCTTAAGAAGGAAGGAGAGAGGCAACATAAAAAGCAACGAGAGGAAACCAGAAAGAAGAAAAGGAAATTTGCTGAATGGCCTCAATGCTTCTGAGAAATTCCCAAAGACAGCCCCGACTTTGAAATCTTCAAATTCAGCCCTCCCTCCATCTCTGCCTCTGGAGGCTAGGAAATGTCTTCAGTTTGTGCAGCATGCTGTACAATGGCAAGAGATGAGAAGTGTAAAAGATTCCTGTTTCTTTGAAGGGGGCTTCACCAGAATAGACAAAGAAGGCACCTGAACATCCCAACACCAATTTCTAATGAGTTTCTGCTTTTCCAGGAAAGATTATCAGCTTAACCAGATAAGGCAGCTCCTACCCAAAGCATTGGTCTGTGAATTGGGCTCTGGGAGAAACCCCATCTTTGGGGAGGTGGGAAAATTATGTTTTCTAAGGACAAGAGAATTGGCAATGAATATGAACCATCTGGTGGCATTAGAGCTTCCTTGCTTGCCTCTCTTGCTATCTCTTTTCCATGGTATCTAGTTAGGTCTACTTGAAGGTGAATCAAGAACGTGCCAAATATGGCCTCCCAATGCCAAGTCTGTGAAGCAGCAACCCCCTAGCACCCTCCAACAAAAGTGTGCCAAAGGGCAAGCCTGAGAAGTATTGTCATGCCCAATTCTGATGCATTAGACCCAAAAAGGAGAGTGACTTGCCCAAAATTGTTTAAGAGTGGGATGTACCGTGGTCAAGAGCCCAGAGCAAGCCAAAGACTGGAATCCTCCAAGGGAGGGATCCACAGAAGTCTGTCAACATTCATTCATTCATCTCTATATTTATTCATTCATTCATGCAACAAGTATCTTTGAAAAAATGATCATGCACCTGTGCTGGGTCCAGGGGATACAAAGGTGAAAAAAACAAGTAAACAAACAAAATCCTATCAGCCACTGCCCTCATGGTAGAAGACCAATATTAATAAAATAAAACTTACAAGTCATATGCACTATGAAGGAGTGGTGAGTGATGACATAAAGGGTTATATTAGAGGCATATGACTTTGTCTAAGAAAATTACCAAAACTTGCCCCAAGGAAGTGAGTATTGTGACTGAGTTCTGCAAGGAGTATGAATTAATCAAGTGGGAAGAAAGTAGGGGGTGCAGGATGGGGTGAGGTGGGGAGAGCAAACAGGAAGAGGAAACAGCCTAGGCAAAGGCCCTGTGGGGAGAAGAAAATATGGAATTAGCTAACGGGGCTGAAACACTGGAAGCAAGTGACATGAGATGACCCTGGAGAGATAAAAAGAGGTCAGATTCTAGATGGCTTTTTGGGCTTTCATAAGAATGGAACATGCTGAAGGTTGTAGACAGAAGAGTGACTTGATGAGATTTGCATTTAGGGAAAATAACTCTGGCAGCTGAGAGAAAAGTGGGCAAATTTGAGAGTTATCTTGTAGGTAAAGCTTACTCTGAATGTGGTGACTGGAACTGGTGGATAAGGGAGAGGGAAGTTTGGGCATGGCTCCTTGCACAGCTGTGGCATTACGGTATCTCTCAGTGAAAGGAGGGATACTGGGAGAGATCACGCTTGAGAAAAGCAGAGAACATGGATTTGCTTTAGATAGGAAAATTGTGGGGTATCCTCGAGACATCTAAGTGGAGATGTTGAGTAGACAGCAAGGTCTGTAGGTCAGACACTCACAAGAGACAGCTAAGCTCCATGGAGAATCTATCCAGGCACTCCTTTTAAAAGGTAGAGAGGCAGTATAGCCTAATGGTTAAGAACATGAGCTTCTGAAATAGCTTAGGTAACAGAACACATGATCATTCCTGATCTTTACTGGTGGTTCTCCATTTGCACCCTCAGATCCATTCTCTAACCCTAGATTCCTTCTTATCCCACTCCATGTCCTGAGGCAGATTGTATGGACTCTATCATCTAGCCTTTAGCTCTTTTTTGCTACAAGTTGAGTTTGGCCAAATGGATGCTCTGGCAGGATATACGGCATTTCCTCCCTTGCTCTTTTATTGCTTCTGCACTAGATTTCTGATAGAGACTGACTCTTGACAATGACAGTTTCTGTCAGAAGCCCTGACAGCTCCAGTTCCCATAAGTTCCAATATGACTACTTCATCTCCTTGCCCCTTCAGTTCTAGGGGCTAGTATTGGCTTTCTGATATTTTTTTATCCCTGGTGCCTCAAGAACCCCACGTTGATTTCTTACCCATATCTATACCTCTGGAAATAGTCGTTTCATTGAATTCTCTTCAAAATTCTGTCTGAGGGTGCCTTCTTTGTTCAGCTAGGACCTTGACCGATATGCCGTCCCTTTTTTTTTTCATGGCTCTGACATTCAGCAGTTCCTAAAGGTCAGCCTCCTCCCATCCTGTTATTTCTGCTTTACTTTCTCCTAAGCGGATATAGATTCAACTAGCTGTGGGGAGGCGATGACACACAGAGAGGGACAGTTTGCTCCCCTGAGCTACACAGGGTTCTGATTCCAGCTACGGCAAATCCCATCCATCTGTTTGGCTGGTCTTGCCTCAGGACAGTGCCAAGACCTCAGACAGGCGAAGAGAGGAAAACACTCCTACACACCCCTCCATGGCCAATTTCATCCTGGGCACCCTTCCCCCCATCTTTCCCGACCCCATCCGGCAGCAGTATCAATCTCAATGTATCAAGTTGTCCAAACAAGCCACATTACCTCCTAGTACCCCCTAAGCTCTGCCTCCCCAGAGCAGCAAAATGCTCACTCATTGCCTGGATGAATGCAACAGATGGTGCTTGATCGGAGCATCACGGCAGGCCCAGGAAAGGGTGGGGGAGGAGTGGGAAAATCACCTCTTTCTAACTGACATATGAGAGATTGTCAAGCTTAATGGCAAAGAACCACTGGGGCCTGAGGAGAGGAACCCTGATCCCCAAGCCAAGATAGAGACAGAGGAGAGGAAAAAAGAAGGGAGTAGGAAGAGATCACATGAGCAGAGAGGCAACCTGTGTAAGATAATAAAAGACAGGGCAAAAGAAGGGGGTTGGGCAAAGAGAAGGAAGGTTCGGAGAAGGCAGGACAAAAACGAAGAGAAAACACAGGAGGGAAGGAGTAGAGAAGGCAATAGAAGAGAAAGGAGAAGACAGGTAAAAGGATGGACTTTGAGTCACTTTGCAAATGGACAAGAGGTGTGTCAGTTTCCAGATATCAAGCAAGCATCTACCTTGTACTTGACCCTGCAGAACAGGCACTGCACATCCATCTACTCTGATACTCAACAACTCTACACTCAGAACTGTCATTCAGCTTTCTCCCCCCTACAGAACCTTGGATGTTCTACACTGACATTCGTATAAGGCTAGGTTCAAGTTCCTTTTCACTTTTATCACCCTCTTTGATTTTTTTAGACTCACCCAATCTATACAAGAAATAAAATTCACAAAACTTGAGCATCAACTCTTTTCCAGGCAAGGGGTTGGCATTTGCATATGTTTTCTCATTTATTCCTTCTACGACCTTAAAAAGTATCACTAATCCTGTTTAAAGATGAGGAAATCAAGACCCAGAGAAGTTAAGTAATCTCCCAGGAACACACAGTTTAAAAATAGGAGAGCTGAGATTTCAACCAGGTTACAGGGATTCTGACGCCCCAGCTTCATCCACTGTGTCACCCTATACTTACAGACACTGGCCTGTATAGTGGGTGGAGATGGGTGTCTCAACTTTAAAGATATGACTTCTCTGGGCCTAGACAGTCATTCTGACACAGCCCAGTGCCTCCTTAGATCATCTGGATAAGGAGACCCAGGCAATCCAGCCCAGGTGGGAGCCAGTAGCTCAGCTTGCTTGAAGACTAGCCTGCCTCACTCAATGTTGGTGGACAAGATGCTCCAACTTTGAAGTCTCAGGCTCAGCTCCTATATCCCATTTCATCAGTTCTATCTCATTAACACTACTCTGTTCAGACAACCAAGCACCACGTGGCATTGCTTGGTCGTACTGCCTAGTGCCAGTAAGAAAGCCCACTTGAGTCCCAATACCAACTCTGCTGCCATGTTGCCTTGAGCCACTGTCTTTACTTTTCCAACCCTCAGTTTTCTCCTCATGAAAATGTCTGCAGGGTTGTTGGGAGGTTTAGATGTTGTTATGTATATAAAATGTCTCTCACAGAACATCTAGAAAATAGTGCTGAAGAAAGAGCAGTTATTGCTCATCTTCCTCTTACTAACCCTTCACCTTCATGACTGGTCCTTCCATTCATTCATTAATTCATTCATTTTTCATTAATTCATTTTTAAAGTCATCTGTGTTATAAAGCATCCACTTTGGAAATGCTCTTAGAAATTATACATTTCTCCATTTCTCAGGTATGAAAACTGAGTCACTAGGAGACAAAGTTATGATGAAAGTTAACAACAATCCAAGGTCCATCAACTAAGTCTCCTGTTTTTACTACTCCTTCCTATTTTCCCAGTTCCTAGGATAATTTTAACCTCAACCGCCAGCTTTGTCCACAGACTTTGGACTAGGGTGCACTCGAGTGCCAGAATTAAGGGGAATAAACTAAGAGAAGACGTGACCATCCTAAATGATGCTTCAGCTGGGAAGACCTGGTGTAAATGTAAGGAACCATCAAATTTTAAGTTATGATATTCCAGTCATAAATTCCAACTTCGTATCTAATATAGGAGTCTCCTCTTCAAGAAAAGAGAAAAAAAATAAGAAAGAAAACCAAACAATGGCTTAGTCAAATGAGAATGCTCCACTACTAGAACAAATTTAAAATCCATCTAAACATTTTTAAAAATGGCCATCTCTCCCTAGTTCTCAGGGATAAAGAATTGATGGATAGAATTTTCACACTTTTTAGTTTTTCTCTCATACATTTTCTTAAACCTTTGGTGCCTGGTACAGCTTATCTTCAAGCAAGTGCCTGCAGACAAGACAAATGAACAAACAGCAACAAATATAAATTGGAAATCTTGGGAATAGCCTTTTCTTATATACATGATCTCGGGCCTGTTGGTTAATATTGCAGACTTGTAGGGTGGTCATAATTTCTGCTGGGAGAACTGCATCGAGTTTGAATGATGGAATTAAATCTAGCAATAGTTTTCTCTGTTCTGTGAAGAATACCTTCCAGCTTCTCTGGAGCTGGTTGCACAGCTCCTAGCCAGGACACAGACGGTCTCTAAGATTCCTTCCAGCTCCATCAGTCTATAGGTCTAAATGTAAACGAATGTGCTCCCAATAAGATGAACACAATAACCACAAGAACCACACTCCTTAGTTTGCAAAGCATTTTCACGTTCCTTAACTAGGAATATCATTACAATCTTCCACTCTATAGAGCCCAGAGGGGTAAGGAGGATTTTCAAAGGTCATGCTGGAGTTGGAGCTACAGGCTCACAAGTCCTGTGCAAGGGAAAAAGGGTCAAGCAATCACTATAGTTAGACAGGCTGGGTCGAAGACTTCTTGGTCACTTTCCTGCCACTTAGATGGAAGCTGTGTCAATGGAAAGGCTTTGGACTCAGCTGCAGTTTGGAATGTTAGCACATTTCTTACCAGCTATGGGACTTGGGCAAGTCATTTAACCACTTGGAGTCTCAGTTTCCCCAAGTGTTAAAATGAGGTTTGCAGTTACAAATTTATAGAGACGTTTTTGAATTAAATGAGCTGTTAAAATGCTTATCACAGTGCCTGACATAGAATAAGCACTAGAAATGAGAGTTAAAAATTACCATTGACAAAAATATCTTAACCCATCAGTCACAGGAAATCCAGACCTTCTGCTCCCCCGGGCAATATGTACATGTCCAGAATCTAAAGAGATTCACAGTCACTAGCCAGATTCTCCTCCAAGATTTATCCCTTTTGTAACATCACAGGAAATCTACGTTATGTGGCTCAGCACTCCCTGTCACTGTAGGGCTACCAATAATTTGTAACTGGAGTTCTTCATTCAACACCATTAGTGGGTGCTGTATCCGGGGGTGAGTACTGGGGACACAGTGATTATTGGACATCGTTATTTCTTTAAAGGAGTACACTGTTTAGTGGGAGACACAGGTAAAAAAATAATGAAAATAGAGGGTGCTAAGTGCCCAGGTAGAGAAGAAAGTGCAAGGGGACAAGAGAACACTGAAGATGTGACCCATGATTCTTTTTGGGAGTGGAAAGGTTATAGAAGATTCCCAGAGCAGCTGCCAACTGATCTGAGATTTATAGGATATGGAATCAGGTAAGGTAAAGGGGATGACATAAAGAGCAGCAGGAGCCCGGTCAAATGGCAAGGAGGGCAAAGGATATCCCACACAGTTTAACTCTTCTAGAGCTTAAAGTGAAAGATGATTTTATTGCTAAGAGAGTCCATCTTCGAGACAGGAAAGAAGGCCCAGTTTTTTCTACCCCTTCACACCTCCTTACCCAGACCATAGTTCAAAAAGCCCATCTCTTTAAGAGTTCTGCTAGCCAACTCCACTACATTTTTCTGTGCTGATACTCTTATCCCAGATACCCAGGGTGTAGGAGTCCTGGTGGTGCAACAGGTTAAGCACTCAGCTGTTAACCAAAATGTTGGTGGTTCAAACCCACTGACTGATTCTGTGGGAAAAAGACCTAGTAATCTGCTTCCATAAAGATTACAGCCAAGAAAACCCTACGGGGCAGTTCTACTCTGTCATATGGGGGTCACTGCAAGTCGGAATCGACTCAATGGCACCCAACAGCAACAACAAGTGACTACATGCAACAAAAGTTACATACACTTGGATTTGAACCTTCATGCTATTACTACTCACTATGTGACTTTGGGTATGTTTCATAACTTCTCTGAGCCCCAGTTCCTCATCTGTAAAGCCTATAATATAAATCTCCCTGAAGAATTGTGGGTTTTTTTTTTTTTTTTGGTTGTTAAAATTCAATGCCATAATATATGCAAAGTGCTCAGCACAGTACCCAAAATGGATTAAGCACTCAATGAAGTACAGCTTTTATTACCATTACTGTTATCCGGCTTAAGTGAGATAAGCCTGCAGAGGGCCTTGCTCAGACTGAAAACTCAAAAAATACTAGGTCCTCTGCTTCCCTTCTGAGTAACTCATTGCTGCTGACTTAGGACCATGGACTCTGACTCCCCATTGTCCTCTCATGTTTAGATTTTACCATCATTCACAGTCCCTGTAATATGTGGGAGCTTCTGTCCCCATTCCACTTCAGCCAACTCCCAGCATAGCTACACCCCAAATCTTCCCATAACCCAGGACTTGATATGGCTGCAATGTTATCTCGGAAATACAACTTCTGCTCATGGTCCTCTGTCTACTTTCATCCCCTTCTCTGTCATGTTCATCAAGTTTGTGCTTTGACTTCTAGGAGATCACCAAACCAAACCAAAAAGCCAAACCTGCTTCTGTCAAGTCAAATCTGACTCATAGCGACCCTATAACCCAAAAAACCCAGTGCCATCGAGTTGATTCCAACTCACAGCGACCCTATAGGACAGAGTAGAACTGCCCCATAGGGTTTCCAAACAGCAGCTGGTGGAATCAAACTGCTGACCTTTTGGTTAGCAGCTGTAGCCCTTAACCACTGCACTACCAGGACTTCACTGCAAGAGATCACCAGGTCCTGAATTTTAGGCACGTTATGGCAAACATTTGGAAAAACATATTTCTGCTATTATCATTATCTGCCAGAGTAAGTTGTTTCTGTGGTTGCTGGTTGGAAAAAGGAAGAATCCCAGTCTCTTCCTCCTTGTCACTCCTTTCCTTCCTAGACATTTAATCTCCTCCTCATTTTGCTGGTTCCCCTAAGGAGTTAGTCTGGACTTCTCTGGTTCATCTGTTACCAAGGTTCACCTACATGTACCAGCCCAATTTGCCAAGAATATCTCATTAGCAAGATAATATCAATCACAATAATAATAGCATTTACCATTTATGAAGTGTTTACAATGTGATAAAAAAAAATATTTAAGGTAACTAAGTAAATGCAGTTCTCAGAATTACCTGTGGAAGAATTACCAACCTCATTTTGCCACCCTTCCCTGCACCCACACTGTTAATATAGCCTCACTGTGGATGGAGTGTCCTTCCTCACCCCTTGACTTGGGCTTGTTTGTGTGACTTGTTTTAGCAAATGGTATGTGGATGGATTTTGATGACTAAGGTGCACCTGACCCAAGCCCGTGTCTTTTCAATTGTCTCATATGCACGTGAATGTTGGGCAATGAAAAAGACAGAGGAATTGATGCATTCGAACTATGGCACTGGCGAAGAATATTGACTATGTTAGTCTGCCAGAAGAACAAACAAATCAGTTTTAGAAGAAATATAACCAGAATGCTCCTTAGAAGTAAGAATGTCAAGGCTTTGGCTAGCTTACTTTGGACACATCATCAGGAAAGACCAATGCCTAGAAAGGGACATCAAGGTTGGGAAATTAGAGGGTCAGTGAAAATGAAGGAAACCCTCAATGACATGGATTTACACAACAGCTGCAACAACAGACTCAAACATACCAATGATTATGAAGATGGTGCAGGATCGAACAACATTAAGTTCTGTTATACATAAGTTTGCCATAAATCGGAGCCAACTCGATGAGAACTAACAACAACAACATGTGGGTGGAAGTCAGCATGCATCAGTTACAAGCCTGGGCTTCAAGACACATCATATATTTCTGCTCACATACTGACAGCTGGCACCACCATGAAGAGGACCTGTCACAGCTATCCTGCTGGTATCAGTGGATGAGTGACATATGGTAGACTCACAGATCTGTAGCATAAAGCAGAGTTAGCTTATATCCTATAGCCTAAGTCGCTGGCCCCTGCAAACCTGTAGATGATGAACAAACCCAGCTGAAATAAACACAGCACCCCATTCAATCCTCAAACACATGACAGATATTCATTATTGGATGCTACTAAGATTTTGTAGCTATGTATTAATGTAACATTACTGCAGTAATGATCAGCTCATACATAATCTTTCAAGATACATACCATTACTTCCATTTTACAAATGGGTAAAATGAGGCAAATAGACATTAGCTAATTTGTTAAGGGTCATAAAATTGTAAATAGCTATAAGTAGTCCAACTGGACAGATATCTTTAAATGCTACTTTATGGCTTGTTTCACAGGACGAATTAACATGATTTAAGGAGCTGATGTCCACGGTGGAGTAGAGGAGAAGAAAGGACCCCCATTCAGTCCGCTTCCCTTTAGATGATATAAGTGATAATTCTGAGGGTGCTCCCACAAATGACACCCACCTGAAACTGGGTGACCCTCTTCAATGGCATAAGGGCTATCAACACATCAGTTCACAGCTTTTAGGGATAGGCTATGCTTGCTGAATGATGAACAAATGTTTCAAGGTAGTATATGACTGTGCACTGAACAAAGGGTATAAGAATATAAATTTAGACTTGGGCACACTACCGACCCATGATATGGTAGGGGTTTGGTGGGGAACAGAATATGGAATTTGCAGATTTTCCACCCATCTTTCTTTAAACTAAGGCAAATCCTCCCAGTGCAATAGGGCAGTTATAAATTTAAACACATGTAAGCCAACTATAGCAAATGTCAGGGATTTGGTAGTGAAATTAATGCAGCCGCATTATAAATATGTCCTGTTTCTCAATATTAAACTCTTAAAAATAGACTGGCTAAATATATAGACAATAATGGATTGAGGCTGAGTTGGCGTTACTATTAGGCTCCGATTTTCCATTTAATGACTTATAATTTCAATTTCCCATTTCTTCATGACAGTAAGAGAAGATTTGCTTTATCATTCGTAATTACATGCCACCACCACACAAAAACCCAACCAGAAAGCCAGAGAACAAGTCTAGGGGTGCAGTAGAGAAGCCCAAATTGGGGACTCAGAAGACCTGGAGGCAGAAGATCCAGCTCAGCTGCCATGTAACTCTGGACACCTCACCAAGCCTCTTTGAGCTCCCAGAAATAAAGGTTTCTGTGAGATATGCCTAAAAGCATTTGGTAAGCTTAGCCTCTGTAATCGTTTGAAATATTGCCACTTCTCTATTACTAGTAAAGAATGGAGTTCTGAACGCTGCGACAGTATACACGCAAAGGGGTGAGACAAAGCAACACAGCAAAAACGTGGTGCAGGGTATTCTGTTACTATCTAGACCAAAGTTCAAATCCTGGACCTGCCTGTTAACATCTGCTCACTCTTGGGTACAATGGTACAGCCTCTCTGAGCCTCAATTTTCCTTCATTTACAAAATGGGAATAAGGATACCTACAAGAAAGATTTAAATAAGCAAAATAGTGATAACATTTAACTCACATTTGTTGAGTGTTTACTCTCTGCTAGGGCACAATTACTTCATACACTACTCATCAGAACCCTGAAAAATATCTGGCATTATTATCCCCATTATGGGGACAGAGCCAGACTTGGAACCCAAGTTTGTCTGATTATTGTGATCTAAACTACTACTGAAATTCTGCAGATAGGAGGAGGAGCAAACAAAAATGTAGAATGGCTGGACAGGGGATCAGCTACGGAGTGTCCCAAGCATCTGTGGGGGGTTCCCTGTGAATATGGGGTCACATGTGCATGCCAGGAATGATTTTTACTCCATGCCTAGATAATACTGAATATCTTCTCTTATTCTGCCTAGGTTCAAACTGGCTCAGCTAAGTATTATGGATACCTCTTTTCTTCTCTATCCTTTTCCCAGGGAGCAGCCAAAACATTGAACTAAGGCAGTAAAGAGGACTGGAAATCATGTCTCTAGTGGAGCAGAACAAATTTCTCCTCTGATGTTTTTTGGTAAAATAATAACGATCCATCCTCAGGAGCCATTTGCACAGGGAGCCTCGTGCACGGGTGGATGGGTCTTGAGGAATGCTTTCATTTTGCTCAGTGTGCACAATGAGGTAGAGAAATGTGATAAAAGAAAGAGGTAGAGAGAGAGGAAGACAGAGAGGCTATGTTGGAGCCTCCAAACTGGTTTTGTCTAAGAGCAACACCAGAGATTTTCATAGTCCTCAAAGAAGGCTTGTGCTCCAGCCACTGTTCTGATAAGGGGATAGTCTAGGTTTATAAACATCATGTGCTATCTGCCTTCTCTGAGGGTCTGCCTCCTCTTCCTCACCCTTTATCTCTTATCAGTCACTTTCTGATTTAAACCTTCAGATGTTGGACCATGTACGGTTGTATTAGGGATAGATGTCCAAGCAGATTTTTTGGCATCCTCACCAATGTAATTTTATATGAACACATTCAGTTAGGTGTCTGTGATGGTTAAGGTTGTATGTCAGCTTGGCTGGGCCATGATTCTCAGTGGTTTCTCAGTTATGTAATGATATAGTTTGGCAGTTGTATAACAATGAAATTTGGCAGTTATGTAATGATATAATCGTCCCCCATTTTGTGATCTGATGTGAACAGCTAATCAGCTGAAAAGGGATTCTCCTTGGGAGTGTGGCCTGCATTCAAAAAAGAAAAAAAAAAATATATATATATATATACACACACACACACACACACACACACATATAGGTATGTGTACATATATACGTATATATATGGATGTTCTGGCAAAGTCTGCTGTGGACCCTGCATCCAACATCATCCACTGACCTCTGTTTTTGGGACATGAGCCGGCAGCTTGCCACCTGGCCAGCAGATCTTGGAATTTGGCAGTTCCCACAACCCCATGAGCCAGCAGCCTTCTGCCTTACCTGCCGATTTTGATTTTATCAGCCCCTGCAACCACGTGAGTCAGAAGAAGCCTCCAGCCTGACCCCTGACCTACGGATTTGGGCCTCCACAATTGTGTGAGCTATTGCTTTGAGATAAATCTCTCTCTCTCCATATACATATATATACACACACACACATATATAGATATACATATATACACATATACATAGGCTTCACTGGTTTTGCTCCTCTAGAAAACGAAGCCTAAGACAGTGTCCTTCTTTTCTCTATTCGTTCAAGAGTTCAGGCAGCAGAGAGCTCAATGTGAGTTAACAGTTATGTGACCCCAGAGAAAGCAGCATGTCTTCTTTGGTTATATTAATAGAAGCATACAATCTTGAACTAAGAAGAAAAAAGCTCCACTCTATATTGATCAGACAACACCTAGAGGTCTATATTGAGATCTGAGTGCCAAATTAAGTATATAGTCCAGATATGAGAAGCCAGATTGATTTGGAGGCTTGCTATACGATATATGAGGACCAAGAAGACTCTGTGAGTGTGTAGAAGTTAGTTACCTTCAATTATTTGAAGAGCTGTAGTACTAGTAGTTTTTTCTAACACTACTGTTTAACATTCATATTGCTATAGCTACATCCTATGTACCACTATCAGTGCATTATATACGTTATTATTGTAAGAGGAGATATTTTTGAGTGTTTACACCGGGCCAGACACCTGCTGAAGTGCTTTGCAGATATAATTCCAAGTAAATCTCAATGAAGCAATCTCCATTTATATCACTCTTTTACAGAAGGGAAAACAGAGCATGAGAGAGGTAACAGTTCTTGACTAAATCAGAATTTAGGGTACTATTTTTTTTTTTTTTTAATGACATTTAGGCTGGGAATTCTTTGCTCAGGAGGTTGTCTTAGGTATTGCAGGGTGGTTGGCAGCCTTGCTGGCCTCTACCCACTAGATGTCAGCAGCCCTTCCCCAGTTGTGACTACCGAAAGTGTCTCCAGATACTGCCAAGTATCCCCTAGGGGGCAAAATCATCCCTAGTTGAGAACCACGGGCCTGAGGTAACCTAGCTGATAAGTGGAAGGGTGGGAATCTCAGCTCAGGTCTGTCCGATACCAAGACCCACGATCTTAAAAAAACTTGATTAAAAATAATAATAAGCATTATCTTATGACCCCACTACCTCAAAGAACATTCTAAATATAGAAAGAAGAGCTTACAGAGGCAGCAAGTCCTCTGGAGCTGGAAGTAACCAAGTAGAGGTGACACATTGCAAAAATACATAGAAGAGATTCAAACATTAAATAAAGGTGGACTAAAAGGTGGGTTAGACCACTTATCACCCTTAAAGTCCATCATCTGTGAATTTAAAACTTGAGGTTCTTATTTTTATCCAATTGCAGAGGAGGAAAAACATCTTAGTTTGTAACTTCTTCTCTTTAGTAAAATCCTGAACAAGTTCACTTCCTCTTACATATACAGAATTGAGAAGATGCCATCCCCAACTCCCTTTCTTCACCCCTCCAACACACACACACATAGAGACAGACAGTTACAGACCTTGTCCATGCATCTGGGCTCAGAAACAATTGATTTGTTTTCTGGTGCTACGGAGAAGAAAGCTGAGATACTACAGCAAGTCATCAACTGCAAATTGGCAAGTCTCCGCTGGTTTGTAATGAGTTAATGATGCCTAAGAAAGGAAGACATTGACAGAAGGGGAGCCTACAGCCTCCCACTTGCCTCTTTTCACGGCCAGAGCATATACCCCCTGAGCTATCTCTGACACAAATGAGGAAAGTAGAGGGGAGACAGGCACATCTCTAGCAATTAGAGATTGGAGTGAAAAAAGACACATGGATTCAAGTCAGTAGGTAATCTGCAGGAAGCCAATCATCCAGATGGCATTTCAGAGTCAGTTCTCAAAAGAGCCTGATGATATAAGGAATTATACCAAGATGAAGATAAATTGAACCTGGGCTGAGTTCGGCTGAACATCAAAAAGAATTCTTCGATCAACTGGCTACTCAGGCACTGAAAAAAAAAAAAATGTCAAGAGGAGGGTGTGGAGTTCCAGATCCAGAAAGCCAAGTGGTGAGAGATACCTACCTGTTTGGTTGACTTTAGCATTCACCTGTGAAAACACAGGGACTGAACCAACACTTGGATGCTGGGTGTGAAACATCAAAGAGGGATGGGAGAGTTTCTGAGTGACATATATAGAGATGGAGAAGTTCAAAGTCTAGTATGACTAGAGTTCAGTGTTCCTTAGAAGGATGCTACAATAGATGAGGTGAGAAAGAGGATGGGGTCACATCGTGCAGGGACCTAAACGCCAATCTAAACATTTGAAATTAAGTCTGTACAATAGGGATACATGGGAAGATTTTAAACAGTGGAGTGACACTGTCAGAGATGTACTTAAGAAAGATCAACATGACAGTCATTAGGGAAGAAGGATTTTAGTGAAAAGAATGGATGATGTTGATAATAAGAACAGAAATTTATTAAACCACTCAGTGCTCAAAACTCTGCTGAGCATTTTACCTGAATTATTCAATTTAGTACTCCCAACACTTTTATGAGGTAAGTACTTCAATTACGTCCTTTTTATAGAAGATAAGTTTAAGCTTAGAATTCAAATTGTGCTCATGGTCCCAATGCTAATTACTGGAGGAGACAAGATACTAATCCAGGTCTAACTCTAGTAACTACGCACTTATTCAAGGAGGCTATTTAAGTGCAAAAGATAGAAGACGTAATTCCTAACTCCAGTGATGTCAAAAGAAATAGAAAACAGGAATATATTTAACAAAAAATATTTAAAGGTTACAGTAGACAAGAATGATAGGGCTTGGATATCAGTTGGAGGATACAGAGGGAAGTCATGAATGCATTCTGGGTTTCCTCTAGGAGTGCCATAAAACAAGATGATTTAAGGATTAACTAGCTCTTTTTTTTTTTTCACTATAAGAAGCCCTGGTGGCACACTGGTTAAACACTCAGCTGCTAACCCAAAAGTCAGCAGTTCAAACCCACCAGCTGCTCTGTGGGAGAAAGACGTGCTAATCTGCTTTTGTAAAGGTTACAGCCTTGGAAACCCTATGGGACAGTTCTACTCTGTCCTATAGGGTTGCTGTGCATCAGAATTGATTCTACATGGCGTCTAGGGTCTTAAGAGCTAGTGAGCGACCATCTAAGATGCATCAACCGGTCTGAACCCACATGGAGCAAAGGAGAATGAAGAACACCAAAGACACAAGGAAAATATTAGCCCAAGAGAAAAAAGGGCTACATAAATCAGACTCCATCAGCCTGAGACCAGAAGAACTAGATGGTACCTGGCTACGACCGATGACAGGGAACACAACAGAGAGTCCCTGATGGAGCAGGAGAGAATTGGGGTGCAGAAGTCAAATTCTAGTAAAAAAAAAAAAAAAAACCAGACTTAATGGTATGACTGAGACTGGAGGAACTCCAGAACACACGGCCCCCAGATTCTCTGTTAACCCAGAACTAAAATCATCCCTGAAGCCAACTCTTTAGGCAAAGATTAGATGGAACTATAAGGTCTAAAGTGATACTCATGAAGCGTGTGCTTCTTGGTTCAAGTAGATATACGAGACTAAACAGGCAGCTAAATAGTCCAGAGGCGAGGTGAGAAGGCAGAAAGGGACAGAAGCTGGTTGAATGGACACGGGAAATCTGGGGTGGAAAGGAGGAGTGTGCTGTCACATTACAGGGAGAGCAACTAGGGTCGTGTAACAACGTGTATATAAATTTTTGTATGAGAAACTAACTTGAGTTGTAAGCTTTCACTTAAAGCACAACTTAAAAAAAAAAAAAAACTTCAGTGAGAAGGGGAAAAAAAATTTACTTGATGATATTGGTTTGCTCTGGTTTGGTTTCACTTCACTACACCCCAGTATGCCCAGAAGTTGCCTAAACGTTCCTTTTTTTTAAATTATGGAAAGATGACTTGTCTGTGATGCGTTCTTTACCATGATCAACTTGCATACAGAACTAAATCTAAATACTCAGTACAGAAAAACAAAACAATTCATGTCATCAAGAAATGTTTGCATCCTACCTTTGTCTACAGTCAAGTGGCAAATATCACCATGCCCTGGACTCAGATTTGGGCAGGACCAGCAACAGTTCAGACGACAGCCAAGGACAGCACTGATTTAATGAGCAGGAGGGCTGAACTTGAAACACAGGTAAACACAATTCATGCAAATATTTACATTGGTTTTCAATTTGCTCATCATGAATATCCAAGTAGCTTTGACCTATAAGTCCAAGCCTTGCAGTGTCATTGTTCTTCTAGATGCCAGATATACTGATTGCTCTGACCTGTGTGCCCAACTTAGCAAAGTCAGAATCCCTTTTCTCGCCCCTGTCCTCCTGGTTGTGTCTGACCCTCCCTCTTTTAGCCTCTCTGCAGTCACAGTCCTCATTCACTTCCAAGCTAATTGTCTCCACCGATGTGTGCAAACGAACCATTTATGGGAAATGCCATGGAATGTTAATTTCATTTGGAATTGGGTAATTGCAAAAAGTGCTTCCATTTTTTTTATTATATAGAATGAATAAGTATTGTATTAATAGTGCCATTTCCAATTATGACCACAATCGCAGGCCTGTCGTCTGCTAACTATTGGTTATTTTTTATGGAGGATTTTTCTGAAGCGTTTTCTTTTTAAATCCTACCCCCACTCCCTTTTTCATATCATTGTAATTAAGATAATGCACCATAATTATAAACACATATTGGAAGCTCAAATGCCAAAACGGTCTATCTGCTCTACGCTTATTGTAATCTCTCAAGCAAAAAACAAAAAAAAGTGTTTGTAGTCACCACTGATGGAGAAGAATGAAGGCTGGCGAAGTCAGGAAGGAGCTGGCCAGAGCAGTCCAGAAAACCTGGTAAGAATCCATGTCTGGTGAGCCAAGGGAACTTGCTTGCATATTCCTAGGAGACTACCAGGAAGCATGCTCAAAGTTTTTGAGCGTTGGGAAGAAAATTTATTGACCATCTTCCATGTCAGTTACTTCACATACATGATCTGATTTCCTCATCAAGGCAACTCATGAAGTTTATTTTCTATTACTATTTTACAGGTGGAGAAACTGAGAAGCTAAGAAGCTGAGGAAGTTAGACAAAGGAGAGAGCTTGAATGAGCAGCTGAGATTCAATCACCGATTCTAGTATTAGTTAGCTATTGCTATTAAGAACCATCCCCATTTTTTTCATTAAAGATTTTATCAAAGAAAGATTTTATTCATTCATGTGTATATGGGTCACACAGGGGTCAGATTATTAGGTGAGGCTCAATTTGGCACAGCTTCCAGACTAAGATGGGCTAGGAAGAAACACTGAAACACCTGGCAATTTACTTTAGAAAATTGGTCAAAGAAAATGCTATGGATCACAATGGTCCAAACCTATCGCACACGGGGTCATCATGAACCACAGGCTGACTCAACGGCAGCTGACAAAAACAACAAGGATGAAGATGACGATGACGATCAGCATTCTTTTAGCTTAGAGTGTTCCTTGGGGAAAACCAAACCAAGCCAAACCCATTGCCGTCGAGTCAATTCCAACTCATAGCGACCCCATAGGACAGAGTAGAACTGCCCCCGTAGAGTCTCCAAGGAGCGCCTGGCAGATTCGAACTGCTAACCTTTTGGTTAGCAGCCGTAGCACTTAACCACTACACCACCAGGGTTTCCTCCTTGGGGAAAGCATGTAAAAATAACTCTTGTAAAAGCAGACAGTAAAAGGCTGGAAGATCAATGAAGGTGGAAGCACTTCTATCTGAGGGGAACTGGTGCAGCCTCTTCTTTCATGAACTGATTCTGAACTGATCTTTAAAGACCCTGTAAGAGTCATACGTGTGGAGATGGGGAAGCAAAACCACAGAAAGAGGAAAGAAAAGGAGAAAATGTAGAGGGAGAAATGGACAAAGGTAACAGGTACAACTGGCAAATCAAGATCTCATTTCTTTTAGAATCTTTTGGTTTATCTAAGCCATTCCAGATTTATGATATCAATTGATCCTTATAATAACCATGCATGATATATAGAACAGTTATTATCACCATTTTATCAATGAAGAAGCAGAGGCTCAAGGATAGTGCATAATTTCACCAAATGAAAAATGGAAATTCCAGCTGAGATCCCAACGTGACACATTAGATATCAAAACCAGTTGGAGACAGATCACCTAGGAGGCCATGTGCAAAGCAGGTATTCAAGAGCCAATCAGTAAACAATTAAACCCCATCAGAGGAATGAGAGGTGACTTTTGAAGAAAGGATATATAGGAGACTCCTTGGGAGGGCGCATTACTGTGAACCCTACCTCCTTACTGGGGGAGGAAGTGGGTAAGAGGGGAAGCAGACCCTCTTGGCAATCCTAGGGAAGGGCTCTTCCAGGGCTACTCAGAGAACTTCATGTGCCCACTGGTCTGGTGTTCGACTGCCACCAAGGAAATGTAAAGGGTGAGAGATGGGCTGCCCAGCTGCTCTGGTGAGAGTGAAGCAGAGGTTTCCTATATGGGGACCAACCTGTACTCCCAGAGTGTCCTCAGTGGTCCAGGTAGGAAAATAAGTCAGAGAAAAATGGAGTGGGGCTGAAAGACACCACAGCTGTTGGGAGCAAGGACTCTAAGCCAGACTTTTGTTCTCGTTAGCGGTTGTCAAGCTGGCCTCCTGGCTCATGGCGACACCATGCACAGTAGAACAAAACGTTGTACCATGTCACCCCCACGGTCAGTTGCAGATGGAACCGTTGTGATCCATAGGGTTTTCATTGGCTGATTTTCAGAAGACCCTTTCTTCCTAGACTGTCTTAGTCTAGAAGCACCACTAAAACCTATTTAGCATCATAACAACATGCAAGCCTTCACTGACAGATGATTGGTGGCTGTGCTTAAGGTACATTGCCAGGAATTGAACCCAGATCTCCTGCGTGGAAGGCGAGAATTCTATCACTGAACCACAAAGCCGGACTGCCTGGGTTCAAATCCCAGATCCTTGACATTCTAACTGAGACCCTGGGCAAGCTCCTTAAGCTCTCTAAGGCTCAGTTTCCTTATCTGCAAAGTAGAGATAATAACCATGCCCACTTAGGATGCTGTTAGGAAGGAGCGCTGGTGGTATAAGGTTAAGCCCTAGGCTGCTAATTCAAAGTCTGGCTGTTTGAACCCACCTAGTGGCTCCACCCGAGAAAGACCTAACAATCTGCTCCCGTAAAGATTAAAGCCTAAAAAACCCCACAGGACAGTTTTTTTTCTGCCACATGGGGTCACTATGAGTTGACAATTGACTTGACAACAGGTAACAGTAACAACAGGACGCTATGAGGACTAAATACCTGTAAAGCACTCTGTACATTATAAATGTTAGCTACTAAAACTGTCTTAAGTTCTATGGAACAAAGCTGTGGGGGGCGGGGGAGGGGAGGGGTGAACAGACCTAACTAGAGAGAAGCTGGAGAAATCACTGGATTCACAGACATAGGATGCATTAGACCACACTGAGGGACTTCAGGGGAGGGATCGTTACTGATGAGGGATGCTCCCTGCATCCATGGGCACATTAACCAGTAAGCAAGGTACACACAGGCTTACTTGTGTTTTGATGAGGTGAAACTGTGCACTACAGATTAGTAAGTAAGCACAAGTATGCTCGTGCGTACCTTGCTTACTGGGTAGTCAGTCCCTGCCTGCATCAATCAGGTTCTCCAGAGAAACAGAACAAACAGGATATTGGAAATTCAGGCAGGATTTGTTGCCAAAGTCTTGAGGCAGAATTTCTTCTCTGGATAACCTCAGTCTTTCCTCTTTAAGGCCTTCAACTCATTGAATGAGGCCCACCCACATTATCAAGGGTAATCTCCTTTATTTAAATTCAACTGGTTATAAATGTTAACTACATCTACAAAAGACCTTCACAGCAACACCTCGAATAGTGTTTGACTAAATAACTGGGTACTGCCTAGACAAGAGGGCACATAAAACCAACCACCACAGTCTCTAAGGAACCACGAAAATGCCCGCAGAGAAAGAGCCAGCTATAATGTCTACCAGGCTCACTGAAGGGGAAGCCAAGTTATCACAGTGCCAGTGAAGTAAGACCTTCCCTGCTCCTCTTATTTTTCCTCCCTCCTCATCTTCAGTCCAGCCCCAGAGGGGTTAGAAACAATAGCTCAAAAGTAGAGAAGGAGATAAATGAGAGAGAAGCAAGCCAGTTTGACCCACCTTCTTCAGCCGCCAAGATAGCTGCTGCCCTAGGTGGAAGAGCAGAAAGGAGGCTCACCTTTGAATCAAGACTGAAGGGTTGATTATTATATGACATCGGACATTTCTGAACTGAGACAATGTTTTGCCACATGAAGTGACTGCTGGATTTTGTGTTACCTAACGCTGGAAGTTGTTAAACTGTCAAGTTTTTAATCCAGGGGCAGAAGGGAAATGAATACCACTCAACAAACTTGAAGGTGTGATAGGAGATAAAACCAAAGATGCTTTGTGATTGTGTCTTAAGGGTCATTCTTATACACCATACTGGGTTACACATTTGTATACTATTTTTGTTATATTCACTCTTTTATTACATGTATTCAACTTACCCCAGCACTTTCAGTGTTTTTATGTTTGTTGTTTTTAATTTCAAAGGGCCATCACAACATATTACCTAGTTAAAAATTACTCAGCAGAGGAGTGGTAGAATTTGAGTCTACATTTACCAACTCATGAGCCATTCTCCGTAACTCTGAACAGTCAATGTATGTAATTTATTAAGCTAAATAACGCACTTTCTTACTTTTAGGTCAAGTTTGGATTTACAATGAACAAGTCTTTCTTCTATCAGGTTAGATACTTCTGCAACGTGCTCCCATCCTATCATGAACTCCTGCTCTTGTAACACTTCATATTTGTAATGATGTGTGGTTTCCACCTTCCCTAACTAAAATGAGTCCCACCCGGTAAAGACCATGTTTGTACAATTTACTACTGTTCTTCCATTAACCAGCATAGTGCCTGGTACGTAGTCAAACCAGTGGCCATTGAGTTGATTCTGACTCATGGCAACCTCGGGTGTGTCGCAGTGGAACTGCGCTCCATACGGTTTTCAATGACTGATCTTTCAGAAGCAGATTGCCAGGACTTTCTCCTGAGGCACCTCAGGGTGGATTTGAAACGCCAACCTTTCAGTTAGTACTGAGAGCTTAACAGGGACTCTGGCACATAGTAGGCACTCACTATATGTCTGATGAATGAATGAATAAATAAAAAAACTGGGACTCTTATCATCTTCACCCTGAGTTTCAACACACTGATCTTCTCAGGTTAAGTGATTCTTGACTTGTAAACTATTAGCTTAACGCATAAATATTCTGCTTTTAAATATATTTCCAATAAAAAAGAGAAAGTCGTGTCCCTTGGCTTCTACAATCAGTTTTAGAAGTATCAGCTTTTAGAGGTACATGAAACCTTCAAAACCATCATTTACAGATGGAGAAACCGAGACCCAGAAAGTGGAAATGACATCTGAGCAAGGCCAGTATGAGAAGGTGAGTAGGCATCCACCCGTAAGTCCAGTGCTCTTTCTGCTGCCCCCAGTGGCTGAAGAACCTTTTGGCCCTGCAAGACTGACTGTTTTTACGCATTCACACTCCAGGGCATCACCTGTTAAGAACACGTCTGGGTGTAAATGAAAACTGAACAGGAGCCTGGAGGAAGCTTCCATTCTGGCATTAATGAGCACAAGGCAGAATTCCAGCCTAATGTTGCATGAAGTCTGGGAAAGATCAATAACTATCAAGACAAAACAGATCTTCAGCCTCTTGGTCTCCCAGACCCCTGCGCCCAGCCCCTCCAGGCAGCCAGTGGACCCTGAAATATGTTATTCATGGTGGGATTTGAGGTCAGTAATGAAATGTCTTTATGAAGCATGGGCCTGAGTCAGAGCAGAGGAGGTTCCTCTGGGCACAGGGGACAGGGCTTTCTGACTTCGAAGCAGGGTGCCAGGCCCTGGTAAAACCACCCTGGCACATGCCTCACCCCTCCTGCTGGGAACTCTAATGGGAGTCCCTCCCTCCCCCCCCGTCCCACCCCGACAACTGGACATCTGATTCTCAGCAGGTCTGCAGGAGGACAAATGGTGACGGCCAAGGTTTATCAAGCATTTCCCCTATGTGCTAGGTACATAAACAGATTGTCTCATTTACTTCCTGCCCTAATCTATGAGCTAAACAGCTTCTTATTTTAGCCATGAAGGCTGAAGGATGAAGAAACTGCCACTTAGGTTAAATAACTAGCAGAGTAGAGGAAGAATTTGAACACACAGCCTGACTTCAGAGCCCATGCTGATAACCACTGAGCTTCATAACCTGGTGGCATTACAACAGCTTGTGGGGAGGGGTAGGAGTCACAGCCTCCTCCTCAAAATGCCTCTTCTGTGCTGCCCTGGAGCCTCTGGGTGGTGTAAATGGTGAACATGCTTGGCTGCTAACCGAAAGGTCTGTGGTTCATGTCTACCCAAAGGCATCTTGGAAGAAAGGGGTGGTGATGTATTTCCAAAAGACTAGTCATTGAAAATCCTGTGGAGCGCAATTCTATTCTGACACACATGGGATTACCATGACTTGAATCAACTGTTTTTTTGTTTTTCATTTTTTTAAATACTTTCCTGTCCAATCTTTGTCTCCCCCACCATATGCATTCACACTCATACATACTGTGTGTGTTGAACACTTAGCACGTATCTTGTATAATTTTGGTATTTTACACCCAATATTTTACTTTGGCCTCTGCAAGGTAGGTATTGCTACCCTTGCCTCATCAATGAGGAAACAGAAGCTCCGGGAGGTGGAATCCCTTCCTGGAGATCACCTTCCCAGGAAAAAGCAAGGCTAAGATTCTGAGGGCAAGACCTGTGCTTCTTTCAGATGCCCTCACTTCTGAATCCCCACTTCTCTTTGTTCCTCTCTCAGGGAATTTGGTACCCCGTAGCATGAATGTCTGATAGTCACTCATGTTAATGAATTACTTGGACCTTGAAACTATGAGTTCTTGAGAGTAAAGGTCATGTATAATTCATCCATGTTCCCTACAAGCCCGTCACCCAGCACTCTGCACACTACGTTGTTGTTAGCTGTTGTTAAGTGGGTTCCAGCTCATAGCAACCCTATGTACAACACAATGAAATACTGCCCAGTCCTGCACAATACTCATCATTGTTGTTATGCTTGAGCCCATTGTTGTAGCCACTGTGTCATTCCATCTCACTGACGGTCTTCCTCTTTTTCACTGACACTCTACTAAACACGATTTTCTTCTTCAGGGACTGGTCCCTCCTCATAACATGGCCCAAAATACATCAGATGAAGTCTAGCCATCCTTGCTTCTAAGCAACATTCTGGCTGTACTTCTTCCAAGACAGATTTGTTCATTTTTCTGGCACTCCATGGTATATTTACTATTCTTCACCAACACCATAATTCAAAGGCGCACACTACAGGTATTTAAAATTCCACTAGCAAAGCATCATTCCCTTTCTCCATACTGTCAGCTGTGATTTGCTGAGCAAGTCACTTCATGCTTCTTGAACTCTTCCATGTCTAACAAAATGGGATAACACCACTTTCCCATAAAATTGGTTTGAAGAGGAAATGAGAAACTAGGTATAAAGTAAACTTCCCATTAAAAAAAATAATAATCTGTGATCATGGAAACATCCTACTTTAACACATCGATTATCTGGGGTTTCTAAACATCTGGAACACAATCCTGGAGTAAAAAAATATCTCCGGGATGAAACAAAGAACACATGTACTTGCCAATTAGTACTTATAACAAATAGTTCTTAACGTACCAGTTACCTGGTTTCTCAATACACAGGCATTGGGTCTTATCAATGAAAATAATAGTGATGATGCTGACAATAGTATCAAAGATCTGGTAACTCTCTATAGCTTTAAAGTGCACTCATTTAGTAAGCGTGGAGTGGAGGCAGGGACACAGGTCCAAGAGAAGAGCCAAGGACACCTAAGGGTTTTTCTCTGACTCTGCAGAGCCTTTGATTTGGCTGCTAGTCTCCCTCTCTCCAGTTTCACCCTCTCTACGGCACTGGGTTTGGGGTAATCTACCTTCCATGTAGCCAGTGTGATCTTTTCAAAGGGCAAATATGATCTTTGGATTCACCGGTTTAAAGATCTGCTATGGTTTTCCACTGTCCTAAGGACAAAGCCTGGACGTGGCTCACAAGAAAGGCCCTTTACAACCTGGTTCATAACCACCTCCTCGTTATTTACCACTGTCTACCCCTTCGTGATCCACATCCAGCCTAATCAACCTTCTCACAGCTCCTTCAGCACCCTGTCTGTTTTCTCGTCCACCTCAGGCCTTCCTGTCCCCCTGCTACTTATGCTTCAGATCTTAGGTCAGCTCTCTTTTCCTCAGAGAAGTCCTTACTGACCCCTTGGGCTAGGTGAGTCTCCTGTTAACGGTGCATAAAACCCAAAACCAAACCTATTGATATTGTGTTGACTTCAACTCATAGCGGCCCTATAGGACAGAGAACTGCCCCACATGGTTTCCAAGGCTGTAAATCTTTACAGAAGCAGACTGCCACATCTTTCTCCCACAAAGTGGCTGGTGAGCTGGAACCACCGCCCTTTTGCTTAGCAGTCAAGTGCTTAACTACTGCGCCACCAGGGCTCCTTAAATGGCTCATAGAACAACCCAATTCTTCTCTCTTAATATATGCCTATAAATCAGTATCTTCTTCCCCACACACTGCAAAACTCCCTAGAATCAAAGAAGATAGCCCATGTCTGAGAGCCCAGCACAGTACCAGGGACATAATGTGATGCTTGACTCCTTTCTTCTCTCTGCCTCAGTTTCCTCAAATGCAAAATGATTAAAAACATCCATTCTCGGTTCACGTAAAGATAAAAGAACATGTACAGGAGAGTAATTTTGCAACTTTTAATTGCTGTTAACATAACAGATATCTGTCTTATTATTATTACTCTTTTAATTTAGACTGATGTTCCAAAAAGGCAAAACCAAACTACACCAAAAGATAACTAGGAATTTTGAGAGGTAAGATAGGTATATTTAGAAAAACCCTGTAAGTTAAACCCTGAATACCAAAAATTCCTTGACAAATGGAATATACTCTACCTAAAAAAAAAAATTTTTTTTCTACCTACCTACCTACCTACCTTATCTAATTAGTCAGACCCTGAAAATTCCCTGACAAGTGAAATTCTGATTCTGAAAACCCCCACATTCCTTGACACGTGAAATTCTCTCTGAGATGTATCTATGCATCTATCTGTATCATGCTGATCACACTCAAATATTTTTTTTTCCTCCAAGCATCTTTCCCTAATTGCTAAATTCTTATGTGTACAAGAAGCAGTGAGATCTGCATAATCCTGAGTCATCCTCAGTTAAATCACTAAAACATTTGGCAAGTACGTTCTGATGTCCAGGAGGTTTTGGAGTAATTTAAAAAAATTCCCTAAAACCTCTGTATTTTTCTTGCTCTATTTTAACCCAACTTTCCTGAACACAATGCCACACTAAGGAAAAAAGCAATGTCAAAACACAGCATAAATCCGTTGAAACCAAACCTATTGCCATTGAGTCGATTCCAACTCAAAGCAACCCTATAGTACAGAGTAGAACTGCCCCGTAGGGTTTCCAAGGAGTGCCTGGTGGATTCGAACTGCAAACCTTTTGGTTAGCAGCCATAGCTCTTAACCACTATGCTACCAGGGTTTCCAAACACAGCACAGTAAATGCTTAAAATAATGTGGGGAAATGAACTCATAAACCAAGAAATGACTTTCTGAGCACTTGGAAATTCTGCTAGAAATGTTACTGCCTTTCTTGGACCTGAGTGTGGTAGACAAAATGGACTTAGAATCAGAAAAGGAAAAAAAAAAATCCATTCAGAAGATAGTAAGCACCTACTGTAAAACAGGTCTGGACAAGGCAGACATTGACTCTACTCTCAAGAACTTACATTCTAGAAAGGGAAGGAGACATTAAATCAATTTCACAAATAACAAACTAAAGGATGATGGAGGATCAAAGAAAATGATGGGTATGCAAACACTTTACAATTGAAAAATGCTGCCCATTAACTAAATTAATGGGAATAAAAGTTACCTTACCAATATCTTAATTTCTACAAGGGAGTGGATAGTATGATGGATGCCTATGGTCATAGTCCCTTAATGGCAACCTGATGTAGTATGGGGGTGCTTACACTTGGAGGAAGGAGCCCTGGTGGCACAATGGTTAAATGCTCAGCTGCTAAATGAAAGGTTGGTAGTTTGAACCTACCCAGGGGCAGGAGAAAGACCTGGCGATCTGCTACCATAAAGATTACAGCCTAGAAAACCCTATGGGGCAGTTCTACTCTGTAACACATGGGGTCGCTATAAGTCAACTTAAAATTCAACTTGCTAGCACCCAATAACAACATACTTGGTGGTAGGAGCTTGGTGCCCTTGAGAATGGAATTAAAGTGAGAGACCTTTCCTTACAAAAAATGTTCAATGCAGCACAGTTGTCCATACTTCTCACTGGTTTCCAGGCACACATGGCCCTGAAGTTCATCCATGGACCCCAGACTAGGAATTCCAGGCTTAGTAGAAAGAATTTAGTCATTACAGCAACTCTTTCCAACCTGTTGGACTGTAACTCACAGTAAAATACATTATGTTATATTGTTACCCAACCAGTAAAAAGTTGCATGAAGCAACACTAATATGATGTACTATGATTTCTATTCTCCCCTCTATTTTATTTTATTGCAATCTGTTATTTCATGTTTTAAAAACCCAGTAAGTTCAGCCTTACTTACACTTGAACAACAAGGTTTAAAGAATGACAAGCATAAATATGAGTCTTGCCTCTGTCAATTCATTCCTGATGTGATCTAGGGCAATGCACTTCCTCTCTGCATCTCAGTTTCCTCAGCTGTAAAATGGGGATAATAATGCCCACTTTAAGATTTGAGAGAATTAAGGTGTTACTATGGAAAAGCACTAAGTAAGATTGCCTGGCACAGAATAGGTGTTCAATAAATGATAGTGATTATGAACAGAGGCTGCTAATGGGAGAATTAGAGCATAGCTAAATCCCTCTTGCAGAAGGAAAAAAAAAAAAAAAAGAAGAAAAATCTCATTCATTTTCTACCCAGGGGGTCTTTCTGTCTTCCAAATGTAGCTATTTGCTGTAGGGAGGAAACTTGGTCCAAATGCCTCTGTTTTCTGTGACAGGATTTATAAAAAAAAGGATTTATAAATAAGTAAAAATGCTTTATCAAACATTTATAGTTGTGTGTGTGAGTCAAATAAAAAAAAAAAAAAGGAATTAAGGCACGTGGGCTTGGGTTTATTTATAGTGACTCCCTGTTTTCCCTCTCCAGCCACAATTTCACAGCTTAGCTTTCATTTGCTTATGATTGTTCTTGGATAAACTTCACTTTCAAGCAAAGGGTATTAATTATTAAAACAGAAACCAGAAAACACCCCATGCTGCTCCCCCCAGACAATGACAGGATGAGGCAGCAGAAGAAAGCCACCAGAAGAAGGCCTTGGAATTGGTAACACATGTTTTCAAACAGAGCCTATCCTTGGCAGAAATCATCTGAATAAACATTCTGTGGGCGCCTACTATGTGCAGCGTGGGGGCTGTACCAGACACAACGGGCGTTGGGGGGCAAAGATGGCACAGAGGAATTAGACACGGTTTCTCATTCATCTCCCAGTGAATGGAGAGAGCTCCCAGCAAAGGGTGGAAGGAGGCGTGTAAGCACCAAACTACAAAGGAGACTAGTGTCTCTGAGCAAAGTGCGTTAGGAATGGGAGAAGTGAAGGGATCCCTCTTAGGAGGCACTCTCTGGGTAAAGAGCTGCCTTGAGTCAGGCAGTCTTGGGTTCAAATCCCTGCTGCAGCACTTACTGACATTTTTGACATGGGTGGTCATTATGAGGATTAAATATGAAAATCCATGTGAAATATTGGACAGGTTGTAAGCCTTCATTAAATGAACTATTTAATCATTATAATGTTACTATTATTGTCCACCAGCCGATCCTTGGAAACCCTTGGGGGCAGTTCTACTCTGTCCTAAAGGGTTGCTATGAGTTGGAATCAACTTGACAGCAATAGGTACAAGGACATAACCCATTGCCGTGGTGTCAGTTGGAACTCACAGCAACACAGTAGGTGCTAAATAAATACTACTTTCTCATTTCCTTTGCTTGAGATTATTAGTTTGACTCCAGTTTGGACTTACCTTCCAGCAACTCCAACTACCATATGCTTACATATCACTGATATCCTGCCTCCCCCATTAAGTGTATTATCCTGACCTGACCCCAGTCTCAGCCTGCTTCAAAATTTATCCATTAATTCATTTACTCATTCATTAAATATCGATGGTGCTCTGTGAGAATACTGGCGTAGGCACTTGGGATTCAGCAAAGAAGAAAGACTGAACCCCTACCTGCATGAAGCTTGCATTCTAATGGGGGAAAGAGTGCCAATAAACAAATGAATAAGAAAATATAGGTATGTCAGATGGTGCCAAACACCAAGGAGAAAGATAAGGCAGGGAAACTGGATAGGAAGTGCTGCGGGAGGGCGGTGCTATTTAAGATAGGGAGACCAGAGGGGCCTTACAGAGAAAGTAACATCTGAGCAGAGACCTGCAGGTGTCACTGAGTCAGATAAATGTCTAAGAGAAGGGAGTCCCTGCAGAGGGAACAGCAGGTGAAAACGCCCTGAGGCCAGATCATGCTTGGCCTCAGACCATCTCTCACTTTGGTCTTCGGGAAGGGGGAGCAGAATGATTTGATTTTGCAAAACAACTTTGCTTCTCCCACACACTAATATAAGCAATCGGCACCTTGCCAGGTGATATTTATCCAAAGCCCACATTAGATTCCAGAAATACATTTACAAAGAGACAGAAGCTCGGCTGTGTGCCCTGCTCTCAGTAACTCCTGGGGAGGGATTATGGCTCTAGGTTTGGCTCAAAGGGGCTGGCAACTGCACCACCAACCAAGTTATTCTCAGGTCCTGAGCTCTACAAGGATGTGAACTCTCAGTAACATCCAAGAGTGCAAACTTTGGAATAATCACTGACTAGGTGAGGAGCCTCGGTGCTGCAATGGTTAAGTACTCGGTTGCTAACAGAAAGGTCAGGTTGACAGTTCGAACCCACCAGCTGCTTCATGGGAGAAAGGCATGGCAGTACGCTTCTGTAAAGACTACAGCCTTGGAAACCCCGTGGGCAGCTCTACTCTGTCCTGTAGGATTGTGATGAGTTGGAATCAGCTTGAGGGCAATGGGTTTGGTTTGGTTTTATGGAAGGGCCTTTAAGGAGGAAATCAAACTAAATATGACTAGAAACAAAATCAGAAAAAGAGAGACAGAAAGAAAAAAAAAAAGGAAACATGGAATGGAAATGGTTCTCACACTGCAATAAAGTGAAATGCTCACAGATATGAAACATCTTCCAGAGTACAAGTAAGGGACCCCAGTGTCATAATCAAAGAGCACAGGCTCCAGAGGGAGTCTGCCTGCGTTCCTGGCCTAGCTGTGTGACTTGGGGGAGTTTCCTTAACTTCTCTATGCAGGAGTTTCTCCATTTATAAAATAGGGGTAATAATAGAACTTATTTCAAAGGACTGGTATCCTAACACCAAAATGAGTTAACCTGGATAAATGTTTAGTTTAGTACCTGTCTTGGAGTAAAGGGTCCTGAAAGTTAGTTAGCATTTGGGGAAATTGATACATAAATGTTGGTAAATTCACAGAATGGAGTGCTACACAGCAATACAAATGCATGAGTTATTGGTACCTGCAACAACATGGATGTATCTTACAGATGACAGGCTGAGTGAAAAGAAGCCAAACACCAAAGAGTACATACCATACTGGAGGAGCCCATATACACGGAGACAAAGAACAGGAAAAACTAACTGATGACGGGAGAAATCAGGATACTGATTAACTCTGAGGAGTTACTGTCTAGGGGGGGACAAGAAGGAAATTTAAAGGGTGCTGGCAATAACCCATCATAGAGCTGTCCAGCAGAACTTTCTGTGATGACAGGATTGTTCAGATCCTGTGCTGCGCAATACGACAGCCACTAGCCACACGTGGCTACTGGGCACATGAAATTTGGCTTGTGAGACTGAGGAACTGGATGTTTAAGTTTATTTCATAGTGAACCTATAGGAGAGAGGGTAACGGCTCATAGGGTTTCCAGGGAATGGCTGGTGGATTAGAGCTGCTCACCTTTTTGGTTAGCAGTCAAACACTTGACCACTGTGCCACCAAGGCTCTGAGTTTACTTAATTTTAACTAATTTAAATGTAAATAGCCACACGTGGCTGGTGGCCACTGTATTAAGACGCACAGGTTTATATCTTGACCCAGATGTTGGTTACAAGAATGGATACAAATGCAAAAAAAAAAAAAAAAGTTATCAAATATACACATCAGATTCATGAAATTTTTTTCATTGCACTGTATTTGGGCTATCCCTCAAAAGTTAGCTAGTATTATTAACCTAAATGCATTAATTCATAGAATCCTCAGGAGTTCAAGGGAACGTAGGGAAGACAACTGTTCCCATTTCTACAGTTGTTAAACTGAGGCTCAGAGGAGTGGACATTGTGAGGGGTCATTGTGAGGTGTTCTAAACTGAGCAATGGACAAAACAGGAAAAAGTCCCAGCTTTCACAGAATTTGCATTAAAAGTATTTTATATAATAAATGGTTTAAAGAAGAAAGTCAAAAAAATGCAAATTATTTAGAACCAAATATCAACACACACTGCATAGCAAAACGTGAAAGACAGATAAAGCAATACTTAGAAGATGGTTATAACCGTTTAAAAAAATTTTTTTTTGTTCTTATTGTTGAGTATAAACACAGCAGAACATACACCAATTCAACAATTTCTACATGTACAATTCAGTGACATTGATTACATTCTCAGAGACATGGAACCATTCTCACCTTCCTTTTCTAAATTGTTCCTCCCTCAGTAACATAAACTCACTGCCCCCTAAGCTTCTCATCCAATCTTTCAAGTTGCTGTTGTCAATTTGATCTCATTATAGAAAGATTTTAAAAGAGCACAAAGCTCAAGGCAGACATTCTTTACTAGTTAAGTTAAACTATTGTTTCGTGACAGTTATAATCTTTAATGGAAATATTAGGAAAGAAAAAAGATTGGAAATAATAAGCTAGGCATTAAATTCAAGAAGTTAAAAGAGGATAACAGAATTATAAAGGATGTAGAAAGACGGAAATAATTAATGATACAGAAAAGAATACGGAATATCAACAGACCCTTAGCTAGTTCTTTTAAAAAAACAAATAACACAGATAAGACACCAACACGATTGAGAGACATGGCCCAAGTAAACCCATATTTGGAATAAAATGGGGAGATCATTATAGAAATGGTAGGGATTTGCGATTACATGAATGTGTACATGCATACACACATATATGTATGGTTATACATACATATGGTATACATATGCACATACATATATAACACTGTTTACTAAGTATTTAGCAAATATCATTAAAAACACAATGCATGATAACCATAAATGAGAAAACAGACAAAAAATTAATGATTTTCAGAAAAAATATCAAATACCAACACTTATTTAAGAAGAACCAGAAAACCGAAATAGCTGTAGAAATAACTGAACCAGTAGTACGAAATCTACCAACCAACCAACAAACAAAAATATCAGGTACAGGTATATTTAAGAATAAGTTCTAGCCAACTTTATGAGATATTCCACATTTCACATAATAGCTGTGCGTACAAATAGTTACTTATGACAGCATCATAGCAGGAAAAGGGAAGCTGTGTAAATCTCATGTTTTATGTAGCTAGGGTAATGCTGACATTGAAAATTGTCAAAGATGGTAGAAAATGTAAGAGTGATTTATTAATAGTATATATATATATATTTTTTTATATATATTACTTTAATGTACCATACGATCAGGTTAAAAGAAGAAATACATATGATGATTTCACCCATTCATGATTTTTAAAATTCTTAGTAAACTAGCAATAGAAGGGAAATTTTTTTGCTCTCAAAAGCTTATGAATTTTTATTGTTTGATTATCTACCAAAAACCTATAGAAACATCATACATAATGATAGAATTTTGGGATTATTCCCTTTTAATTCAGGAATAAGAAAATGACACTCTCTGTCTTCATTTTTACTCTATCACTGAATGAGAGGCCCAGCTTCTAAGTGCAAAAAAGACAAGAGAGAACAAATGCAAGACACACAAATTTGCAAAACTATGATTATCAGCAAATAATATGATTTTTTTCTATTTGAAAATGAAGGAAAATCTAAAGGCAAAAATAAAAGAATGTAGCAAATTTACTGAATTCTAGATCAATGAAAAAAACAGTACTTATAAATGCAAAAAAAAAGTAAGAAATGAAATGAAAGTGAAAAGATATAATTTGCAATAGTAACCAAAGTGGTGATGTTCCTTGGGGTTAGATATAATAATAGGGATGTGATATGTGGGGTAGACTGGCTTCACCTCTGAACGGTTAAAGACAAAAAAAAGGTGTGTGTCAAGCACAAGGGACAGCTATGCCCCCAATGCTACTCGCTAACTGCTCAGGGCAAGCAGAGACCGAAGGAAGGGACTAAATCAGAGGGGCAAGGTTCTCTGGTACTGCCGGCTGGGCAAGGGGGGACGCTCACAGCCTGTCCAGCTTGGTGTCAGATCCCTCACATTCAGATCTAAGTAATGAAGGGCTCAGAGGAGCAGCCAGGGGAATCAAACCACCAAGAACTTGCAAAACAGCATCTGCAGGGGGAGAGGGCTGGACCCAGGTGGGCTGCGTGGAGTGGCCCGGGCCCTAATTAAGTTATTAGATAACAAACCATTGCAGCCTGGGTGCTTCTGGGCTGACCACCCAGGGAAGGGGTGGCTCTGTGGAAGGCTCATGACTGACGATTCTGACCAGGCAGCCTCTAGCCCTCTGTACAGAGGTTTTCATGTCATCTTCTCCTTCTCCTTCCTTTATTCTTTGGTAAACATGGTGGGCCAGGCAGATACTCTCCTCCACGAGAGTGGTAACAGCAGTAACTTACATTTGCAAAAACCTTTACAGTCTATGTTTCACATCCTTAACTCACTGCTTTTATTTATTCAACCAATATGAACTGAGGGCTTACTATGTGTCAGGAACAATTCTAAGTGGTGGGGATACAATGTGTGTGAACAGACCTAACATTCCAACTCTCATGGAGCTTACTGTCTAATTTGGGGAGTGGCAAGACTACATACGTATACAGGTATGCATGTACGTATAGATAAAAACAAACAAACCCATTGCCATGGAGTCGATTCCAACTCATAGTGACTATATAGGACAGAGTAGAACTGCCCCATAGAGTTTCCAGGGAGTGCCTGATGGATTCAAACTGCTGATCCTTTTGGTTAGCAGCTATTTCACTTAACCACTACACCACCAGGGTTTCCACATATACATATAGATAAGTGTGTATAAATATATATAATATGTCATATATAAGTATATGTGGAGTCCTGGTTAAGAGCTCGGCTGCCAACCAAGAGGTCAGCAGTTCGAATCCACCAGCCACTCCTTGGAAACCATATGGGGCAGTTCTACCCTGTCCTATAGGGTCGCTATGAGTTGGAATCCACTCGACGGCAGTGGTTTTGGTTTTTTCAGTTATATGTACATGTGTGTGTATATGTATATGTGTGGTATATGTATATGTATATGTGTGTTATATGTATATGTGTGCTGTCGAGTTGATGTTGATTCATAGCGACCCCATGTGACACAGTAGAACTGCCCCATAGGGTTTCCTAGGCTGTAATCTTCACAGGAGCAGATGGCCAGGTCTTTCTACCACCGAGCTGCTGGGGAGGGGGGTGACGCTTGAACCACCAATCTTTTGGTTAGCAGTAAAGTGCTTCACCATTGTGCCACCAGGGATCTGTGTGTGTGTGCACACACACATACCCCCAAAACCAAAGACATAAACCCATTTCTGTCAAGTCGATTCCAACTCATGGTAACCCCATGTGTGTAGAGTAGAACTGCACTCCTTAAGGTTTTCAAGAATGTGACCTTTCAGATGCAGATTGCCAGGCCTTTCTTCCAAGGCACTCCTGGGTGGGTTCCAACTTTCTGTTAGTAGCTGGGAACTTATCTGTTTGTTTCCATGTCACCCAGGGATATATATGCATATATGTGAATAGATAATGAAAAGCCCTGGTAGTGCAATGGTTAAGTGCTCAGCTGCTAACTGACAGGTCAGTGGTTGGAACCCGCCAGCCACTCCAAGGGAGAAAGATGTGGCAATCTGCTTCTGTAAAGATTTACAGCCTTAGATACCCTGTAGAGCAGTTCTACTCTGTCCTACTGGGTTGCTATGCGTAGCAATCAACTTAATGGCAATGAGTTTGGGGTGTGTGTGTGTGTGTGTGTGTGTATGTATATACCTATATATACACAAATATATATATATACATACACACACACAATCACAGAATATATATAGTCAGCTGGAGATAAGTGATCCAGCATATTATCATCTCCCAAGTGGTGGAATGGGGTCTCTACAAGGTAAAATGGAATACTTAAAATAAGACACCACCTTATATAAGACTCCATTGTTTGTAATGACAAGAAAGGGATCAGTGTTCTCCTTGTTCCTGAAAGGACATCATCCTTCTTCCTCTTCTCTGTTGTCTCCTCTTCTTGCCCCTCCTTCTTGCCTTATAACTCCTCTCTTTCCCTCAATAAATAAAAGTGCAATCATAAGAAAATCAGGGGTTCCCTCCCCTGGTTAGCAGGCCAAAGAGTAGTGGCAAGGCCTTGCTGCCTTATTCTTAAGTCCCCAACTCCAGATTCCCTTCATGCCCCACGGTAGATCTGGCATTCATACGACTTTTGAAAATTGGTGTTTTGAGCCTATCCTATCCCCTCTCCCCCTTATTTTGTCATCTCCTTACCTCAGATAGTTTCTTCCTCTCTGCACTCCCTAAAAAAGGTATAGGAAGTAGAAAGTGGATGACCCTTGACGATCATTGCATCTCATTTAACAGATGGGGAAACTGAGGCCTGGAGCACTGTGTCAAAGTAGCGCAGTAGGTCTACAGCAGAGTTTTGAAGAAAACACAGGGAAGCCCAACCCCAGAACAATCCTGAGGTGCCTACTGGAGCATGCTAGCCCCTCACCTCTCATTTGGATCACAGGGTCAGTATTTCATTGATTTCCCTGCCCCTATGCTGATCTAACCAGATTGCTGCCACTTCAATGATCTTCCTGGAAAGAAAAATATCTGGAAATGCCACTCCCAGTTAAAAGGTTTCAGTGTCTCACCAGTGCCTTCAGGATAAAGTCCGAGGCCCTTATCTCCTTCTGCAGTCTGCTGTTCCTGTGAGTCCCCTTGTTGCAGCCACTCTGGACTTCCTGTATGTAGTTTCTAGAATGTTCCATTTTCTCTTTTTGCCTTATGGCCTTTGTACATCCCCTCCCTCTGCCCCTTTGGGTTAATTAATGAACTTCCCATCTTCAAGATGTAGCTGACCGGTCACCTCCTGAGGGAAACCTTCCCTATGGTCCCTGGCACTCTTAAATGTCATTTCCCGGGGGCTCCTTCAACACTGATCATATCCATATTTCAGCACCCTCATTACAATAATTTAGCATGGCTCACTATGTCCTGAGCTCTGTTCTGAACACCTTACATGTGATGTCTCATTTACTCTTTACAACACCTTATGACCTGGGTACGCTCATATACCTGTTTCACAGATAAGGAAACTTAAATAGCTTGCCCAAGGTCATATAGCTGGGTAAACGTCAGAGTCAAGACTGAATGCTGGCCACACACTCAGATTTATGTCATATTGCTGTAATTACCTGTTTATCCAATTCTCTCTCATACAACCATGAGTTTAGCAAAGATGTTAATCCCCCCATAATCCAGCACTTAGAATAGTGAGTGATGGGGTTCTCTACATGGAGTGTGAAACTTGCAAATGGAAACCGAATGACTGAAACACTCCTCTCTTCCATTTCTTCCTCCCAGCGTATGGGATAGCAGGATAGTAACGCAGTTGCCATTGAGTTGATTCCCACTCACGGTAACGCCATGTGTGTCAGAGCAGAACTGTGCTCCATAGGGTTTTCAATGGCTCATTTTTTGGAAGTAGATTCAACACACCTTTCTTCTGAGGTGCCTCTGGGTGGACTCGAATCTCCAAAGTTTTGGTTAGCAGCCGAGCAAATTAACTATTTGCACCACCCAGGGACTCTTAACAAGATAGTATGACGGCTACAAAACACAGACTTAGGAATCAGACAGAAACAGGTCCCAATCCTGGCTCTACTACTTCTTAGAGCTTGAAGCATTTAGCCTCTCTGAGTTTCATTTTTCCCGGTCTGTAAAATGGGGCTAATGATGATACTACACGGGATAGTAAATAAAGAAATCTATCGAAAGTGCTTACTGTGTCATGTCTGGAACTCAATGAATAGCGGGTATTCAACAAATATTTGTTTTGATGACTACTATTGGTATGTTCCTTCTCTTGCCAGTCTCTCTTTTTCTCTCTCTCTACCCTCTCCCCCTTTAATCACGAGGCATGTCCTCTCAGCAAGATGCCTGAGGGATCTGTGAAGGCTGAGAGAGGAGCCTGGCCTCTCTAGCCCACTGAGCCCAGCACCTTCCTTCCCCATTCCATGCAGCCACCTCCAAGCAGTGAAATGGAGTCTCTGCTAGACTGAGCCCCAAAGCTGTCAGAAGGCTGCCAATTTCACAGCTCACGAGGCTGCTGTTCCCCCTGATTAATGGGGTGCCAGCAGCCCTGGGCAGGGCCATGACACCAGTCACACGGGGCTCTCTCTCCTGCTCACGCTTCCTGAGGAGGGGAAAGCAGGGCAGCCTCATGCATATTTATGCAGGGAGAGAACTGATTTTGCACTGCATGCTTTCCAAAAAAATAAATAAGATTTCACCCAAGTCCCGTGCATTTCCCTCCATGAACTCAGCATGCTTCGGGGAAGAAACAGCACACGCGCACACATGCGCACACATACACAGTTATGAAAAACTGAAAACACTTTATACCAATGATCCAAGCAGGGGAAGAGCAGGGCGTCCTCATTTATGCCTAGAATGACCCAGGGGACACAGGAGATATTAAACCCTGGGGCACAGACAGGGCTATTTTGAAATTAATCCAGTTCCACCCTGTAACCCAGGGGAATCAGAACTGATAAGGTCCAATCTCAGCTGCGCACTCAAGGCCTGCCCCGCCACCTTCTACGTCACTGCTCCCAGCCCATCGCATGCCTCAAACTCAGGCACAGCTGCTCTCTATCCCCTGTAAAAGTAAACTAGAATCAGCTTTCCTGATGCTCTCCCTGGTGGAGCAGAGAAGAAAAGCTTTCTTCTCAGGCTGACCCCAGTCCCTGCATCACAGTCATGTAACATCTGGGAGGCCACATCTGCTTGCTGCGCCTCAGTTTCTCCACCTATGTATAACAGAACATTTTGGCCCAATGTCTCTCACTGCACTCCAGCCATGTTGACCCTCTGGGTCATCCAATGGGTGAAGCTCCTTCTTTGCAAAAGTCACTTCCTCTGTAGAATTCTCTTTGCTCAGTTCATTTGGCGAAACACTGAATCTTCTGACTCCGGTTGAAATCTTCCTTCCTCAGGGAGGCCTTCTTGGACACCCCAGTTGAGCTCCGTACCCTGTTTCCGCCCAGATCAATGAGTACGTTTCCTTCACAGCAGCTTTGTGTTAATAACACTAGTAGTCATGTGATTAGTTGGTTGGCGTATCAAGTTTGTCTTTCCCATAACGAGAAGGGGGCATAGGACAGGGGTCAAGAGGGTAGGGGTCATGTCGGATAGTCCCCAAGGAGCATGAGGACGGGGTCATGCTGGCCAGTCCCCAGGGGGCATATGGGTAGAAGCCATGTCGGTCAGGGGTCACTGCTCTGTTCTAATGACTATTTCACATCAGGGATGCATAATCTGACTTTTTCCACTTTAGAGATGAAGACTCCAGAGGCAGATATTTACTAATGTGCCCAATGTAACAACCAACAACTCCAGAGCTAGTGAATATCAGTAAATATTAGGAGTTGATACGGGCAGCCTAGCTCCAGAGCCCACACTCCTAACCATCACGTTTTAAAGAAATATTAGTTCCATCCTTTGCCCTTTCCTCTGGGACAGTTCTCAGCCTTAACTACTCTGGTTGAAGCTGCCAACCCACAAAGTCTTGCCTGATTTGCCAGGCCCGCTCTCTTTCTTCTTAAAACTCACAACCCTCCTTCCCCAAACCCACGCATACCCAATTGGGATTACCAAGCATAGCGCTTGATACAGAATATTCCCTACCTCCCTCTGGCTCTCTTACAGGTGGGGAGTCAACCTCATTTCCTAACCAACGTGAGAACTCGGCACAGAAACTGTTTTTTCCTTCAGGGTCCTACAGGAAGAGGCTCAGATCCCTGGGCCAAACACACCTAACACCCAGAGGTGCCCTCCTGTCCTAAAATGTTAATGTCACCATCCTCCTGTGGTGCCTACAAATTAAGAGCCAGAAGAGGGTGTGGAGACTGCACAGTCCTCCTGCTATATGCAAATAGAGCCCACCTGCTCACAGGCAAACAGAGTGAGGCCAAGGGAAAAGGACTCAACTCACACTACACAGTCTGGTGAAAGCAGAACCCAGGCTCTCTGCCCACTCCAGTGCCCTTCCCTCTGCATCCCACTGCTTCCTTTTCCCAGAAGGACAGCCATGGGCACAGCAAGCAGTCACTGCCAAGGACACAGCTGGATGGGATGGAGCTGCACTGAGCTGAAGCAGGCTGCCTGACTGTCCACTGGGTTGGTCTGCTTTCCTGGGTGATGAACAGCGCCAATCAGGCGGCACTTAACATAATTATAATGAAGTGGCTGCATCTGGTCTCTGAAGGCTTCATTCACCAAGGAAATCATGAGAAAGTGATATCTCTCTTTGCCAACCTCCTTGAAACACTAACTGGAACTGCTCTGGAGCCAGGAGGCTATAGACATGGGTTCAAGGCTAGCCTCGCTACTTATTTGCCAGGTCAGGAATGCTAGTTACTGACATCCTTTTCACCTTCTGTATTAAGCTGGATTAAATTGTGTCCCCTCAAAGAGGCATATTGAAGTCCTAATCCCTGTATCTGTGAATATGACCCTGTTTGGAAATAGGGTCTTTGAAGACATTATTGCTTATGTTACCATGAGTTCATACTGCAGGAGGGTGGGTCCTACCTAATCCTATATGACTGGTATTTTTATGAACAAGAAGATATACAGAGACAGGGTGACAGAAGAAGGACACCATGCGACACAGCAGCTGCTAGCCAAGGAACACCTGGAGCTACCAGAAGCTCAGAGAGAGGCATGGAACAGATTCTCCCTCAAAGCCTCAGAAGAAGTCACCATGGCCAACACCTGGGTCTCAGGCTTCCAGCCTCCAAAACTTCGAGACAATAAATGTCTGCACGTATAAGCCACCAACTTGTGGTATTTTGTTACAGCAGCGCTAGGGAACTAATACAACAGGGTTTGCATGAGAGAAAATCTTCCTCTCTGCCTCTTAAGGACCTTCCTGCTTTTTCTAAAACCTGCCCACTAACAAAAGAGCCCTGGCAGCTCAATGGTTAAGCACTTGGCTGTTAATTGAAAGGTTGGCTGTTTGAACCCACTAGTGGCTCCACAGGAGAAAAGACCTGGCAATTTGTTCTGGTAAAGATTTCAGCCTAGGAAACCCTATGGGGCACTTATATGCTGTCCTATAGGGTCACTATGAATCAGAATTGACTAAATGGAACACAACAACAACCTCCCTAATACCCCCAGCCCCCTCCACACCATTATCAATGCTAGTTGGACAACGGTTCCAAGTCCTGGCTCTACTCCCATTGGTCTCATGCCATATGTACTTCCACGGCCCCAGAATCCTGGCAGAAAGGGGTAGAAACTAAAGAATGGGGAAGTATAGACCTGCAGCGGTTCTATGCAAATACTAAGTCCAAGGTGCTCATTCTACAGATGGAAAGACCGAGGTCCAGGATGGAAGGGGATATGATTTTCCCAAGATCATTAATATTTATGGTAGGTGGCCACTGCACCAGGCTTTTCATAAATCATTTCATGTCATTCTCAAAACCACCTTAGGAGTCCGACACTATTATTAAACCAGTTACACAGACAAGGAATCTGAGGCTTAAGGAGGTTATTTAACTTGTCCAAGATGTAGCTGCCATGTGAGGACAGGATTTATACCACATCTGCACCCATTCCAAAGCCACCATACTACCACTCACAATTTCCCAGAAACCCCAGTCATTATGGTTTTGCTTTGGTTCATAGACTAGTTTGTGTTTAAACACTTGGGTAAGCTAAAAGTTGGTTAAATCCCACCTTCTTTTACATGCACTTGGAGGGGCAGTAGATATTGAATCCTGCGGGGAATGTTTTTGTAAAATAGAGTCGTTTAGGAAAATAATCTGTCAATCCCTGATTTATCTCTTTGCCAAACTGAGCTTTCATAAACCACGTTCTTTTGAAGCAAAGTGCACCAGCCCTGTGCTGAGCAGATGGGCCCGCCACTTTTCTGGACACGATGTGATGCTTTGAGGGCCTGCCATGCCCCCAGACACCTGCTTGAGTGAGAAGTAGCTGCAGGTGTTTCATAATCCACCGGGTGCCTTGCTGGGGACCACAAGACTCCAGTGTCCTGGGCAAAGCTGTTGGGACCAGAGTTCCAAGTGTGAGCGGAGGCAGGCAGCCCCAGATTAGCTTGTGGGTGGTGATGCAGCTTGTTGTGAGACTGTGCCCATTCCAAAAACCAAACTCACTGCTATCGGGTTAATTCCAACTCACGGCAACCCTATAGGACACAGTAGAACTGCCCCATAGGGATTCCAAAGCTGTGCCCGTTACGGAAGCAGACTGCTACATCTTTCTCCCACAGAACAGCTGGTGGGTTTGAACCACCTACCTTTTGGCTAGCAGCCAAGCACTTTAACCACTGTGCCACCAGGACCCCCTACTCTGTTTTAGGACAGTCAATATTGGTTAGTGACAAACTCTCTCGGAGGGTGTTTGATTAGGAGATAAGTCACAGATTGAATTGTGTCTCCCGAAAACATCTGTCAATTTAACTGGGCCATGAGTCCCAGTATTATGTGACTATCCACCATTTTATGTGATTTCTCTATGTATTGTAAATCCTATCACTATGATGAAATGGGATGGATTTAATGGCAGTTATATTGACGAGATACACAAGATTAGATAGTGTCTTAAGCAGTATCTTTTGAGATATAAAACAGAAGCAAGCAGAGAAACATGGGGACCTCACACCACCAAGAAAGCTGTGCCAGTAGCAGAGTTCATCCTTTGGACCTGAAGTTCCTGCGCCGAGATGCTCCCAAACCAAGGGAAGACTGATGACAAAGACCTTCCCCCAGAGCCGACGGAGAGAGAAAGCCTTCCCCTGGAGCCTCTGCCCTGAATTTGGACTTGTAGCCTACTAGACTGTGAAAGAAAAAATTTCTCTTTGTTAAAGCCATCCACTTGCGGTATTTCTGTTGTAGCAGCAATAGATAACTAAGACAAGACATGAGAGTCAGGGACAGAGAACATCTCTTCAGACAATGGAGAGGAGCCAGGAGCAGCACCTGTGGGGTGACAGAAGCCATGGGCAGGCATAGGTTAGGAGGTAAAGGGAGGTTGTCTCCAAACAAAGGCAAAAGAGGAACACAGAGAGAGAGAAAGAGAGAGAGATGCCAATTCATGAATTCAGCAGAGCTTCGGGACACAGAAACAAAGTGCCAATTCTTGTTAAATCCTGAGCCATAACTTTTTCTCCATGAGACCTGAGACTCTTTTCTGACCACCCCTGGTCCCCATGTTCTCAAACAGTAAAAGCAACAGAGAGTACTGGTGACAACCAAGAACTTCAGAGTCACACAAACCTAGGTACAATTCTGGCTCTAATGTGTGACCCTGGGGCAAGTTGCCCAAGCTCTTCCAATTGCATTTTCATGATCTGAAAAGGGGGCAATTAGAGGTGCTGACCACACAGATTTTTCTTGTCAGGGTTAAATGTGTAAAAATTTATTAAGTGCTGACCACAGAGCCTGGCCCATTCAGGGTAGCTAACAGTATTCTGATTATAAAAACAACAAATCCCCACCAGCTGAACTAAACATCCCATTCTTTGAGAACTGAACAAGCTGTACTAAAACCAGGGCTTCAAACCAGTTCGTTCAGTTTCAAACACCAGCTGAGAATTTTCGTTTCTAACAATTCCCCTGCTAAGAATTTGCACGTCTAACAAGCTCCCAGGAAGTTATACATAAGAATCACCAAAGGGTCTTGCTACAATGTAAATTCTGATTCAGTATATGCGGGGTGGAAATGGAAATTCTCAGCAGGGAACTTGTTAGAAAATCAAATTCTCAACAGGGGTTCGAACCAGAATGAACCAGTTTGAAGTCCTGATTAAAACATTCATTAGTCGTTCTTGATTCATTTACTCATTCAATTTATCCATTCACCCAACAATTATTTATTTGTTTGCTCTATGTCAGGCAATGTTCTAAACATTAAGCATACAGCATTGAACAAAACAGACAAAATCTGTTTTCATGCCCATGGGAGAAAGAGGCAATAGACAGATACACAGATAGGTACAATGGGTCAGTTGGTGGCAAAAGCTATCAAGAAAAAAGAAAATAGGGTAAAGGAGAATAAAAAATGTGGTTTGTGTGAGTGGTTGTGTTTGATACGCTGTTTTATATGGGAAAGATGACATGTAAGAAAAGACCTGAAGGGAGTAAGGGAATAAATCATGCAGCTCTCTGGGGGAAAAACTATTCCTGAAGATGGAACAGTGATGCAAAGGCCCTGTGGTAACTCCCTCAAAACAAATCCCTACAGACAATGATAAAATATTAGAATGTAGCAATAACATCGTCATCCTATGTTTGTATAGCAAATTATACTTTACAGAAAGCATTTGCCTATATAATTGTTTGGTTTTTCCTACATTCATGTGAAACTGGTGGGACTGGTGTCATCTCCCTTTTTCTAATGTGACAACTAAGACTTGGAGCAGGGTCTCTCAGCCTCAGCACTACAGACATTCTGAGCTAGATGATTCTTTGTTGGAGGGTAACAATCTGTATTACAGGGTGTTTAGCAGCATCCTGGCCTCCACTAACTAATGGCAGTAGTATTCCCCAAGTTATGACATTAATTTTATCTGCACGTCATGTAGGTTCCTAGGTGGCACAAATGGTTTGCACCCAACTAAACACATGGGGTCACCATGAGTCAGAATTGACTCAGTGGCAACTAACAACAACACTACCACCAATTAACCTAAATTTGGTGGTTTGAATCCAAGAGGGGTGCCACAGAAAAAAGGCCTGGTGATCTGCTTCTATAAAGATTATAGACAAGACAACCCTATGGAGCAGATTTACTCTGTAACACGAGCGGTGGCCGTTAGTCAGAACTGACTTGATGGCTACAGGTTTATTTCATTATCATTGTTACTATCATTATTTTGTGTTATGTAGTGTAATAGGGAAGAACTGGGTGAGGAAAGGATGAAAAGGAACAGTGGGGGCAGTCTTCTCCATCTTGATGGTCATTAGTCTCTACTCCAGGACAGAACAGCCAAGCTAAGGGATGAAGGTACCCATTTTCCCACTCCTGTATCATTGCCAGGTGCTGAGGAAACATAGTGGCTGAGAATTCATAAGAACCAGACACTTGCCCTACCAGGGATGTTAACTACTCAACATAAGGTGGCCCCAGGCCAAGTTATGGGATGCTTTTGTCTTTAGCATTCAATACACAGATGAGGAAACATGCAAAGAAGATAGTAAACACAGTGCTTGAGTCACCATAGTTAAACTGCAGAGAAGAAAGGGCACTCAATAAATGCCCAAATTAGAAATGCTGGGAGCAATGTTTCTATATGTTACTGTCAGGGCATCCATATTTTATGAGTTGCACAGAATTACACCTCAACATAAAGAAAACAAAAATCCTCACAACTCAACCAGTAAGAACATCAGGATTACCCATGAAATTCCAGAGTGCAACCCCTACTCTCTGCTCATCACCTTTGTAAGAAATCAATTCCTCTATTTTCCAATGACTTCTCATCGCACTTAGAGCAAAAGCCAATGTTCTTACCTACCAAGGATCTACATAACCTTGTTTCCAATGTCTCTATGACCCGATTTATTCTACTTCTCTCTCCCTATGCTTTTCCCTCCTATTCCTTGAGATCTTCAAGTACCCCGATACCATAGGACCTTTGTACTCATTATTCCCTCTTTCCTTAAATATCCAAATGGTTTATGGCTTCATCTACTATAGATAGTTCCTTGAATGTCACTTTATCAGTGAGGCATTTCCTAAGGGCCCTACTTCCCTTTTTTAAAAAATTTCCCCCATTGCAATTATCATTGTTTGATATAATGTATATTTTTCTCATTTGTTTGTTTACTATCTTTCTGTACTAGCAAGTAAGCTCAGTGGAAATACAAACATGTACATTTTATTCACTGCTTTATTCTCAGTTCCCTAAGCAGTGCCTGGCACACAGTAGGCATTTAACCTTTACGGAATTAACAAATGGATAAGTAAGTGAATGAACGTTTCCTCATTCAACAAGTATTTACGCAGACTTCCTGACACAAGGATGTGGAGCTAAACATGAATAAAGAACTTTAAAACTTTCAGGCTATTTGACCCAATAATTTCACTCCTGGGAGTATATCCTGAGGAAATAATATAGAATGCTGTTGAATATAAGGCAGCAGGAAAAAACTGGAGGCAACTGAAATGTCCTCCAATAAATAAATTATGAGGTTGTCATAAGATAGACTCATAAGCATGTTGAAACACTTATAATATTAAGTTAGGAATGTGATATATAAACAATAAATTGGTTTTCACTTTCAACATGTAAAATATATGAGAGGAAAAAACTGCAAAAAACTTCACTGTGGCTATTGAATGGGAACATCTGAAAAATAGCTTTTTTTTTTCTTTATGCATTTCCTTATTTTTTAAGTTCTCTATAATAAGCAGACATAACTTCCATAATTAGGGAGGATTAGGAAAAACAAGGAAGAACCATAATTGTGGGTAATGATGGTGATGTATTGCACCTCCAGGGTGGATGAAGATATCCAGCTGGAGGCAGGAAGATTCCCTGCAGAAAACAGGGAGGCTGAGCTGTCCTGGAGCCTCTTTGTGACAGTCCCCCACTGAGCGATTTCCAGCCATTTCCAGGGAGGCCAGGAGGAGAGGTACAGAGTCTCCTGACTGCTGGGAAATTCCTCCAGCTCCGATCAATCAGGGAGCTGTATCTTCAGTCCCTGACATTTATCAAACCTCCTTCACCCTCATCTGTCACTGTGCGGTGGGGTCGCCTTGCCGGGCACAGTCTAATCAAGTCAGAATGCCCCGAGGGTACCTGGAGATAAGGAGAAAGGGGGGTCTAAGGGAGCAGGGAGAAGGGGGAGACAGGGTGATGGCGAGAGGATGACGAGGGAGGAGGGAGAAAGAGCAATGTTCAGAGACGCCCATTTGTTTTGCTATCATGGCAATTAATGCTGGGAAGTGACATTTTAAGGGGCTCTGGTGACAGCTTTGGTGACATTCCTGTTTGGGATCCCATGACAAATCTCTGTCTATATCTTATTTTAGAGAGTGTGGAGACAGCTCAGAGGATGGCTGTCTGGGGATGCCATGCTTCTGTCTGACTGAGGCACTGCTCTCTCCCTCTTTGCCTGAGTGGAGACATTTAGACAGCAAGGCTAGAGTCCAGGAGGAGAAACAAGGGCAACCAAAGGGAAAAGCAATCAAAAGGAAAAGGCTTTGCTGCAGAGTCATGGTCTGGCCTTGTGTGGCTTTGCTAACTCCACCACATGATGCAATTAATTGAAGCAAAAATGAACAATCTACCATTCCACAAGTGGCATTTGTTTTATACTTCAGTTGGAGAGAAAAGAAAAACAAACAAACAAAAAACAAAAAGAGAGTTTTCCAATTCTAAATGCTTTCCAGACTGGCTAGCTCTAAGGAGTTTATTTTCAAAGTAAAACACAGATGTTGTCCCCTCTGGTTTCTAAGTGGTTCTAAGAAGAATAGAAGAGCAGATTACGCTCAAATTTTACAACTTGAGAATTAGAAGGGATTGCTTAAATGGTATCTATTCTCCAATTCTGCTAAACCACACTTAACAAAGGACTCCCTAGCCTTTGTTTGGATACTTCTAAAGATGATGCATGTACAATCTTTAAGATTAAAGGGGCAGGTCGTAATGGAGACATAACCAGGTGCCTATCAATGACATTCAGGACGCTTCAGGGACACAGAGTGGCCAAACAAAGACAGTAGTGAACTTGAACTCAAGGAATGTGGGCTCAGTACAGCTCTGACACCAAACGTTCTGTGTGATGTGGGGTGGATGACTTCATCTTTCTGAGTCCTTAACTGTTAAAAAGGGCTTGAAAATGTATACCATATAGTATTTACGATGACATTCCATAAGTGTTAATGCCTATATCAAATAAACAAGCCGGTGGAAAATAAACTACAATTTTATATACCTCTAAGCTGTGAGCTTCTAGGAAAAGATTATTCCCCTTTTGGCTTTGTATCTTCTGCATTAAACAGTTTCTGGCACACAGGAGGTGTTCATTAAATATTTGCTAAACAAGCAAATTAATGAGTGAATGAAGGAATGGGCAGTGATGGAAGGTATATCCAAAGAGAGGATGTAGCAACAAAAATGCCAGCTCATCTCCCTCTGTGGCCTGCAGGGTCTGTGGAGATGGATGACGAAGGTGCAGAGGTGGTCCAGGGGCACCAAACAGACCTTGTAAAAAGATGTTTTGCATGCAGAGTTCAAAAAGCCCTTTGAACAGAGGAGGGGACAGGATCACCTTACCAGAGCAGTTTGGTGACAAGAAGCAATTTCCAAAGTTTTTCTTTTTCAAGGTATAAAACCCATTATTGCAAAAGAACCTTAGGTGGAGTCCCAATTCATGAACAAGTTTTAAGCAGTCCTGCTTTGGTTAAAGCAACTCTGTTCATCTACCTTTCCTCTTGCCCCCAAGGTAGCCCTGGCAGCATCTCCACAGTTTATAAAGTGTAAGGCACTGTCAAGATGGGACCCGTTGTGGGGAGGGAGGTGTCCTGTGCTCTCTGAGAACCTCCACTTGCAGCTCCAGACCAGCTGGGAAGAAGGCAGTGTTGAGCTAGGCTTGAAGGTGGTGATTCCCAGGCAGGCAGTGGGTAGGGGGCTTTCCTGAGGGAAGGGGAGAGTACCCTAAGAAAAGAAGATAGAAGTGGCGCAATGGTGTAGCATCCTTTGGAAGGGCAGGTTGAGTAGCTTCAAGAGAGAGGGAAGTGGGAGATGGTGAGACCAGTGGGCCATGGGGTTGGTGAGCGACACCAACAGACTAGCCACAGGTTCAGCAGAGGTCAGAGACACAGCCCTCATGCGGGTCTTGCCTGTCTCAGGCACTATTCCAAGCCCTTCCATCTACTTCTCACCCTGAGTCCCTTGAATGATCTTCATCCTTCAGGTCTCAGGGCAAGGAGCATCTCCAGGAAGCTATCCCAGATCCAGCCTGTTAGAGATCAGCCCTACCATGAATCTCCCATCACTTTATTGGCCTCACTCAGGGAGAGGTTTCTGAACTCTAGGCTATAACCCACTCACAAACTATGAAATCAATTTAGGGGCTCACATAAGCATTAAAAATGTGAGTTAGAAAAGCACAGAAAATCTCAGAGTATGTCACATGTAATAAAAGTAAGTATTCTTTTGGAGACATGCACACACATTCACACACTTGTGTGTGGTCACAGTATAAAATACATTTCTTATTGTGGTTGGTGTTAAAAGTTTTGATAAACACAGTCCTAAGCAATTTAACTGGCCAGCATCTAAACCCATGTGTTACCTTTCTTGCTCAAATAAAAGGACAGAATTAGTACATGTTGTATTATCTTCAGAACTTGTTTGGGTTTTGGAATCAGACAAAGCTGGGTTCAAATTCTGGCTCTGTTAGTTTTAGCTGTATAACTTTGAGGTTATCTCTAAATGTTAATGAGAATAACTTCTTCCTTGTGAGGTGGACTAGAATATTCAACAAATCATTAATTTGAAAATACTTAATGAGGTTTGTCTAGTTCAGAAGAAGGGTAAGAATTCCATGCAAAAGTTAGGAGCTTGTGGAATAGGACAAGACTGCCATCTATCCATTCATTAATTTGCCCATTCCTCCATCTACTCATCCAACACACATTTACTAAGTACCTGTTATAATCCAGGTACTCCATTAGGCACAAAATGAACCAAAAAGCTCTGACAACTGATGTCAAAGACATCTCAGTCTAGTAAAAGAATTGAAATACTTAATAAACAAACAACAAAAGCACTATGAGAGAAACAAATAGGGATGATGATAGAAGACGATAGAGAAGAACTCATATAGAGAAGAGAGCTTTGTTTGAGGAGAGGCAGTTAAGCTGAGATCAGAATGACAAAGAGCCAGTCATGCATGCCAAGACAAATTGAGGAAGGAAATGTGTTTTCTTTCTTTCTTTCTTCCCAGACAAAGGGACCCATGGCATATGCAAAGGCTCTGTGGAAGAAAAGATCTTAGCAAGTGTGAAGAACAGAGAAGAGACCATTATGGCTGGAGCATAAAGTACATAAAGTGCAATGAGATGACATGGGCAAGGTAATCCAGACCATGCAGAAACTTGTAAACTGTGGCAAGGAACAAGAATTTAATCACAGTGAAGTGGGAAACCATGGGAAGGCTTTAAGCATGGAACTCTTGTGGTCAGAGAGATGCTAACATCTCTGCGGTATGGAAAACGGATAAGGAAGGGAGGCATGGAAACAGGAAGCAAGGAGATCAATAAGGGAGTATGTGAGGATAAGGGGTCTGTAGGGATGCCGGGAAGAGTGATGTGGCTTGAGGAGGGGATGAATGGACACGGGGTGGGAGGGCAGGGGTAAAGGTGAGGGGGCTGGGAACTTAGGTGAGAGTCTCTGAGTGAAGAAGTGTGAATGTCAAACTAAGGCACTGGATGAGGCGCTGACTATGAAAATGGTCTGAAAATGTATAAAAGCTCTATACAAACTGACATCTCCATGGCATTCACAGAGGGTGTCAGAAGGGGGAGCTAATATACAGCTTCTCAGTCTTCTGCTACCCTAAAGTGTTCTATTTATACCAAACATGAGTTCTCTGCACCCTTGGGAGCCACTCAAAACACTCCAAAGAAACAGGATCTCCCTGTTTGTAAAGTCCCATCGGCCAAATTAGAAGCTCAGAATTACTGTATAGCAGCTTCCTGTCTCAGAGAACAGATGCTAATTACCCATTTTTTCTCACCAGATCTGTGGGTGACATAAGCCCATGTCACTATGCTTTAGCCATCCCTGGAATCTCAAGCATTCTGTGCCTTCCCAAGGATTCTAAGCCTCAGTGTGGTATGATGTGTTCGAATCCTAGATGTGATGGTTAAGGTTGCTTGTCAACTTGGCTGGGCATGATTCTCAGTGGTTTGACAGTTGTATGATGTTGTGATGACTTCCATGATGAGATTTGATACGTGATCACCTCCATGATGGAATCTGCTGTGAGTAGCCAATCAGTTGAAAGGGAGTTTCCTTGAGTGTGTGGCCTGCATTGAATAAAGTGGACATTCTGGCAAGGCTTGTGGGCTTTTGCTTGTCCTGGATCCTGCAGCTGGCTGCTGTTGGTCTGACATCCAGTTCTTGGGACTCGAGCTAGCAGTTTGGTTGCTGTGTTGCCTGCCAAATCTGGGATTCCTCGATCTTCACAGCCTGTGACCAAAAGCCCCGCTCTCCGACCTGCTGATTTTAGGTTCATTGGCCTCTGTGGCTGTGTGATTCAGGAGAAGGCTCTACCCTGCCCCACGGTATTGGGACATTCCAGCCTCTACGCCGAGTGAGCAATTTCCCTGATATAAATCTCTCTCTCTATATATATGGAAACCTGGTGGCATAGTGGTTAAGTGCTACAGCTGCTAACCAAAGGGTTGGTTGGCAGTTTGAATCCACCAGGCGCTCCTTGAAAACTCTATGGGGCAGTTCTAATCTGTCTATAGGGTTGCTATGAGTTGGAATCGACTCGACTGCACTGGTTTTTTTTAATATATATATATGTATTTATACATGCTTCACCGGCTTCTTTCTCTACAGAACCCAGCCTAAGACACTAGCTCTACCCCTCACCACTCTACCTCTGGTGCTAGAATTGTAAACCTGGCTCCACCACTTTCTAGCTGTGTGACCTTGGACAAGTTAGTTAATCTCTCTGTTTCAGTTTCTTTCTTTGTAGAGTGGGGGTAATAATAGTTTAAATGACATACTTCATGGAAAACACTCAGAACAGTACCTGGATCATAGTGATAACTCAGTAGAGGTCAGATGTCATCGGCTTCAGCATCAGTATGATTAATATCTTAGCCAACTCTTCCATTCACCTTCTATTTGGGGTTGATTACAAATGGCTCTATGAGACAGAGGACAGCAGCAGGCAGGGTCTTTCGAATCACTTAATAAAACTTCCTTGCCTCTACGTCTCAACAAAGTTCTTACTTGCTCTGAGGCTTCCCGGTCTATATTCGTGAGCAATGGTAAGGCTCAGCCTACTGACTCCATGTCAGAGAGGCTGGTACCCAGCCCAATCTATCTCTTGGACCACTGCTGGTATCTGATGCCATGTCTCTCTCCTCCCTCCACCCTAGGCCCTAAACTGATGTAGATGAGCAGAAAAAGCTTTTATTCCCCATTATTTCACTGAAAGGATCATTAAATAGGGTAACTATGAAGGCTGATTTTTGGCTAAGAAATTGGTCAAATTAATACTTGGACCAATGTTAATTTAAAAAAAAAAAAGAGAAAATTGCACACATAAAATGATGGGAACTATATGAATAAACCACCACCCGTCTCTCAGTCTGCCGTACTGTGGTGGTTTACATGCTTCTGTGATGCTGGAAGCTATGTTACTGGTATTTCACATACCAGCGAGGTCACCCACGGTGCACAGGTTTCAGCAGAGTTTCCAGACTAAGACAGACTAAGAAGAAAGGCCTGTCAATCTACTTCTAAAAATTAAAAAAATAAATAAACCCACTGCCATCCAGTCAATGCCAACTTACAGTGACCCTATAGGACAGAATAGAACAGCCCCATATGGTTTCCAAGGAGCGGCTGGTGGATTTGGTTAGCAGCCAGGTTCTTAACCATTGTGCTGCCACTGAAAACTTTACAGAGCATGACAGTACACTGTCTGACTCTCTTGCTTTGGAAAGACACAACACCAGGAGGGATCAACTGCTAGAGGAAGACATCGTGTCTGGTGAAGTAGAGAGCCAGCAAAGGTGAGGGAGACCCTTGGTGAGATGGTCTGGCAAAACAGCCACAACAATGGACTTGAACATACCCGCGATCATGAGGATGATGCAGAACCAGGCAGTGTTTCATTCTGTTGTACACAGGGTCACCATGAGTCAGAGTCACCTCAATGGCAGCTATCTATCTGTATCTATATGAATAAAGACCAGAAGGGTTCATGGTAACATAAAAATAGTCAAACAATGAATGTGATGAGGTAGTGGTTTATGTGGGTTTGTGCGAGAGAGTGTATGCAGCCCCCCTTGAGAGTATAAACACATTTTTAAAATGAATAAATACAGTTGTAGTTACAAAATTACAAATGTGTGTACCTTTGACACAGGGATTCTGCTTTTAGTATCTATCTGTGCTACAGCGATATTCTCACACTTTACAAGAATTATATATGTTTGAGGATGTTTTTTCTTGATGAATTGTTTGTAAGTGCAAGAAATTGAAATTATGGTCACCAAGGTGGAGTTGTTGCGTGAGTTTTGGTATGCTTGTATTACGAGATTCTATACAGTCTTCAAAAGGAATAAAGGAGGAAAGCATGGAAAGATGCTTTTTATACATTGTTTAGTGAAACTATCACATTTCTGAAGAATGATATACTTGGGAGACATGACCCCAGTTGCTTTTGTCTGGGCACAAATACATATATACACATGGCCATATATGTATATTATGGGTATATTAGAAAATGCTAGAATATAAATCAAGCCATTATTGAGGATTTGCTTTGAGGCCTGCAGTGGGAACCGGATGGAGAGACAAGGGTAGGCGTTTTAGTTACTGCTTTCTACACCTCAGTTTTTTTTTTTCTTTTTTTTCCTCTCCTTATCCCTTTTCCTTTCCTTCCTGCCTTCCTCTCCCCTCTCCTCCTCCCCCTCTTCCTTCTTTCTTTTACAAAGAGCAATAATGATACAAAATTAAGTAAAGTAAACCCAATATCTATTCAGCCTCCCCTCACCCCATCTCAAAAAAAAAAAAAGTGATAAATTTGTTATTTATGCTTCCACGCATAAATTTAAGGAGGGGTAAGGGGAGTTGGAATTAAAATGGATCGAGTTTCTGTTCTGCACCAAGTACTATGCTGAGCTTTCACATATTGACACAGTTAACTTCTCAGTACTCTCTAAGGTGATATCAGGGGTGAGATTCAAAATACCTGACAACCGCTACGGCACAGGCACTAACTATCTAGAAAGGACACCAGCCGTAGTACTGGAGGAGCATACGAAAGCCACCTCATTGCTTGATGCCAGGATGTTTAGGAGGGAACCCGGGGAGGGGCTGGGACTGCCAGGCAGCAGGGGGGCACTGGAGGCTCAGAGCAGCAAGCTCCTTACCGACTGGCACTGAATTTCTAACAAAGGTATGTGTATCAGCTGAACGTCAGCCCTGCTCAGTACAATACTCCTGAGACCTGGGACCCTGTTATGAATTGCGTCCCGCAAATTTATGTTGAAGTCCTAAACCCTGGTACCTCTGAATGTGACCTTGTTTATAAATAGGGTCTTTGAAGATGGTATCAGTTAGTTTGAGGTCAAACGAGAGCAGGGTGGGTCTAATCCAACCTGAGTGGCATCCTATAAAAGAGAACAGACACAGACAAAGGGAAGATGGCCAAGTGAAGATGAAGTTTTGCTGCAGCTGCAAGCCAAGGAATGCTTGCAGCTTCCAGAAGCTGGGATAGAAAAGAAAGGGTCATCCTCTAGAATATTTAGAGCCAAAATGGCTTACCCAACACATTGATTTGGTCATCTGGTCTCCAGAACTGTGAGACAATAACTTTCAGCTCTTCTAAGCCACCTAGTTTGTGGTATTTTGTCCCGGCACCCCTGAAAACTAAAACCTCAGGCAGCTGTCACTTTGTAAAGAAACTTTCTCCCTTTGGTCTCCAGACGGTCCCCTATATTATTTGAAGGTCTAGGTTAAAAAGCAGGCTCTATCAGAGCACAAGTATGGGCAAACAGTTTGAATTTATAGGCAAATTCTGAGTATGAAATGTGCCAGTGGGATTAGCCCTTGGTGATATAATTTCAAAGGCCTGGAGGATTGCTTTCATATGGACTACCCTGCCTCTGAATACCTGCCCATCCTTGACAAAACCTATAGCTCCGCCCAGGTAGCCCCCTAAAAAAGAGAGTCCCATAGTTCTCTCCCCCAGGGCCCAGGGCCACCTGGGCCAACGGATCGTGCATTTGTTCTGAGCCACTGTTTAGTTCTGCTGCAATCTGCCAGTGGAATCATCCCTTTATCCCAGGCAAGGCAGGGCCAGGTCCTCAAGGACCATACCAGTTGCCATCAAGTTGACTCTGACTCATGGCAACCCCATGTGTGTCAGAGTAGAACTGTGCTCCACAGGGTTTTCAATGGCTGATTTTTTTGGAAGTAGTTCACCAGGCCTTTCTTCTGAGGTGCCTCTGGGTGGATCTGAATCTTCAAATGCTGTGTTAGCAGCAGAGAGTGTTAACCAACCGCTCCACCCAGGAACTCCTCAGGAATCATATCAAACCAAACCCACTGTCGTCGAGTTGGTTCTGGCTTATAGTGGCCCTGTAGAACAGAGTAAACGGTCCCATAGGGTTTCCAAGGCTGTAATCTCTACGAAAACGGGCTGTCACATCTTTCCGCTGTGGAGCAGCTGATAGATTTGAATCTCTGACCGTTTAGTTAGCAGCTGAGTGCTTTAACCACGTACTACCAGGGCTCCTTTGGGGCCTATAGGGCTATAGAAACTGCCCAGCCCCTAGCACCCACCTACCCACCATCAGGATGAGCAGTATCTTTCCTGGAGTCAGGATAAGTGTGCCCACTACTTTCTTCTTCTCCTGTCCTTACTGGATATAACAGAGCCTAGATCCTAAGCTTGCTTTGTTTTACTTTAAATTTTACACAGAAAAACTTAAAAAAATCATTTTCATTGGTGAAGACAGGTGAGTTCAAGAACTGGAGGTTCAGGGTGGCTAAGAGATTTTCTCAAGGCTAAGCAGACAGGGAACTGAGGAATAAGGTTCAAGTCCGAGTCTGCCTGTCTCCACTCTACCTGGCTGCCTACCAGGGACTATGTCCGAGTTCTTATGCATCCAACACTCCTTCTCTTTGGACTACTTCTGTTATGTACTTCTTAACGCTAGTGTTGAGATTTCAGAGTATTAGGGCCTGGCTGGTAGGAGGGGTGAGGAGCTTTGAGTCAAAGCAAGGACAAGGAAAATGTACAAGACAATATGGTAGACTCTGGTGGCTGGGGCTTGGGGGCAGCAGGAGAGAAATAGCGTGGCTGGAGTGGCAGGTCTCCCAAGCACAGGGAAAATTGAGGACCTGAGGCCTACAGATCCAGCTCTTGGGCGTTCAAGAGTTATCACATACCAGGCTCTGGGTTAGGTATTCCACACACATTTTATTTTTATATTTAATCTGTCCAATAACCCTTCAATGAGGAAATTGAGTTTCAGAGGGTTGAATTCTCACTTGCCCATGCTCACTGCTATAGGTAGAATAATGGTTGCTCCCCAAAGACGTCTATGTACAAATATCAGAACCTGTCAATGTATTACCTCTCTGGCAAAAGGAAGTCTGTAGATGTGGTTAAGGATCTTGAGATGGGGAAGTTGTTCTGAATTATGCAGACAGGGCCATCGTAATCATATAAATCCTTATTAGAGGAAGGCAGGAAAGTCAGATGGAGAGAAGGAGATGTAATGACAGAACCAGAGGTCAGAGTGATGTGGAACATTGAGACATAGAGATAAGTAGCTTCTAGAAGCTGGAAAAGAAAACGACTGGATTCTCCCCCAGAACCTCCAGAGAAACACAGCCCTGTTGATACCTAGTGAGACCCATTTCAGACTTCTGATCTCCAGCACTCTAAGATAATAAATTTGTGCTGTTTTAAGCCACTAAATTTATGGTAGTTTGTTACAGCAACAATGGAAATCCAATACTTACCCTGTAAGCAGTAGAGGCAGGATTTGAACCCAGGTCAAGATGACTTCAAAACATGTGCTCTTCCTGCCTACACCACTCTACTCCCTCCCTGCAGCTTCTAAGCTTGACAAGAATTTCTTGTGTATAAGAAGCCCTAGATCTTCCTATTTGCCCACTGAGCATCACGGAAAGATGGCTCTGAGAGGGTACAGCCTTCAGAGTAGGAGCAGCTCTCTGTAGAGTTCAGAGCTCCAGGGCTGAGCCCAAGCAATGAAGGCTCCCTCAGACTCACAGAAAGAGTGGACAATGTTAGAAGTGAAATCTCCAGGCCAAACCTTTAACCCATTATTAGCACCAAGGCCACAAAGTCAATGAATAGAAAAAACAGAACTGTCAAACTCACAAAAAAAGACCAGACTTACTGGCCTGACAGAAACTGGAGAAACACTGAGAGTATGGCCCCCAGGCACCCTTTTAACTCAGTACTGAAGTTAACGCCTAAATTTCACCCTTCAGCCAAAGATTAGACAGGTGCATAAAACAAAATGAGACTAAATGGGCACACCAGCCCAGGGGCAAGGACGAGAAGGCAGGAGGTGACAGGAAAGCCGGCAATGGGGAACTCAAGGTTGAGAAGGGAGAGAGTGTTGACATGTCGTGGGGTTGACAATCAATGTCACAAAACAATTATGTGTATTAATTGTTTAATAAGAAATTAACTTGCTCTGTAAACTTTCATCTAAAGCACACACACACACACACAAAAAAAAAAAACTTAGAGATCAAACTGACAGGCAGATAACTTAATTGTCTGCCAATACAAACCCTAACACTTTTTAAAAACAGGGGATTAAAAAAAAAAGCCAAACCCTTACCAACATATAAGCTATAAGGTTTAGTATAAAATAAAATAAAAAATACTACATACGTTAAGAAGCAGAAAAATGTAACTGAAAAACAGGAGAGAAATAATCAACAAAATCAGACCCATAAATGACAGATTATGGAAGTAGCAGACAAGTGCATTAAACAGCTATTATAAATATATAACAATGTTATAAAATAAGATGAACATAATAAAGAGGGGAAGAGAAGAAAAGACAAAAACAGAACTGTACCTTTGCAGCATGTTACTAAAGGAAAATAGCTAAATTCTACTTACATAGCTGGAGCTATAGACAGACACTTCACATGGTCCTAAATAAATGCCTATGTCCAAATAAACAATTATCCTCCAAAAAGATAAAGAAGATGGGTTTTAACAACAGCATATATGAGACAGAGTGAGAGCTTTTAGTATCAAAAATTCCAATATAAGCCAACAATAACTGTCAAAAACAAATGTGATTGAAAGCTCCATCAACAGAAGCATAACAGCTAGAAAGAAGGAGATGAAAGTCTTATTTTTCTCTGCACTGGAGCAACCCCACCTTGAGGAAGAAAAGTGTCAGCTGAGATGTTATGCTCTAGATGTGAAAAAATTAGAATCTCCATCCAGAGGATACTGACCAGAATGGTGAAATATCTGAAATATATACTTCACATAAGAATAGGAGAAGACTCTGAGATTATTTATTTAGGTTAATTTCCAGAAGTTATGTGGTGTCCTTTTTTTGCTGTTGTCAAATTTCTTAAGAGCTACCTTGGCAAAGGGAGATCAGATTTGCTTTCTTTGTGATCCATGGAGGTACAAGAAACAGGTTTTAGCTCAGCGTAAGCAAAAACATAATAGTCAGTACTGTCTGGAAGTGGAATAGATTATCTCCTAGGTAGTGAGATCACTGTCAAGGCAGGCAATCAAAAACACTAGACAGATGTTGGACTAGGTACCCTCTGATGCCCCTCACAACTCCAATTCTAGAAACACTGATACTCTTTTTTCTCCCACTACTTTTGAAGGACCAGAGAAGACAAACTCTGATAACCCAACAGAAAGGTTGGCCGTAAGTCCAAATATCTTAGCCCAGAAGACACCACCTGTGTCCCCAACCCTCCGGTTCCTGCACCTCTTCCGAGATCCCCAAAATGCCCCTAAGAAGGGAGGGATGTGACAAAGAGGACTCACCTTTCTTCTCAAAGTCTACCTTCTCTTCCCCTGGCCGACCCAGGCTGTCCAGGGTGTGGGTCACCTGGCTGCCAAACTCCTCCTCACGAGAGACGTGGTTGGCCCGCCGGGGGGGGTCGTCATCCTCCTCATAGTCGTAGTCATCAAGGATGGGCGTCTCGCGGATTGGTACCCCGATGACGGAATTGTGCGCCTGCAGCCTCGAAGAGCGGAAGCTCTCCCGAGCCTGGGGCCCAAGCAACACCGATGGGATGTAGTGGATCTCGTGCGTGGCTTCCGTGCTTGCGCTCTTCTGGGGGATGCGGCGCCGCTTCTGCCAGCGCCGCTGGGCATACAGAGCCACGGTGAACACCAGCAGGAGAAGGAGCAGCGCGATAAGGCCACCCTGGAGGAGGAGAGAAGCAGAACAAATAAGTGGAAGCGGTTCTTGCAAGTAGAGAGCCAGAGGGGCTTTACCTGTCCATCACACTCAGCGCAGATCCTGGGTTTGGCACCAGCCACAGCTTTGAAGTCAGACCTCACGATTTCGAAACCTAGTTTTCCCACAAACAAGCTGTGTGACCTTGGGCTAACTGCTTGACTTCTCTGGGCCTTACTTTTCACATGTATAAGGAATAAGATCCCCTGGTCTTCCTTCTTCACAAAGCTGCCACGAGGAGGAAATGAGACCACGGTTGTAACAGAGCAATCCAGACCGCTAAAAGCTAGGACAAACCAGGGCTTTGGCTTCACCCAGGTGAGTGTCTGAACCCAGACTCTGCCTTCCACTGTCTGTGTGAACCCAGGCCACTTGCACATGTTCCCTCAGCCTTACTTCCTCATCTCTAGAATGAGTCCTCTGGAGGCTCAAGTGTTAGCAGCCTTCCCTCCATCCTGTTGCAAATGGATGAGGGCATTGTTATGTGTAATTTCAGCACAGGAGTCCCTGGAGGGCACAGTTAACACACCTGGCTGCTAACACAAAGGTTGTAGGTTGAGCCTACCACAGGTGCCTCAAAAGAAAAACCTGATGACCTACTTCTGAGAAATCAGCCACTGAAAACCCTGTGGAGCACAGTCCTACTCGGACACACAGGGGGCTGCCGTGAGGCAGAACTGACTTGACAGCAGCTGATTTGGGTTTAATTGCTACACGCATTATGTTTTCTTCATTATAAGCCACTCAAGTCTTTTTAATTTCTGATTGCAAACAAGGGGCCTGGGACAAACTAGGTGATTTGTACATATTTTGAAATAGTATAAATAAATGGATGAGTTTAAAAAAAAAAAAAAAAAGCACTTTTCTAGGGTTCCTTTAATCAATAGTTTAAGATAAACTGGAGTTTACTTTTTTTAAATAAGTCCAACTCATAAATATTTGATTGAGTCTGCGTACCAGAAGTTAATTTGAAATATACTAAATTGTTTATGAACATATCTTATGTGATTCATGAAATATCCTGGCCTGTGAGTTTCCTGAGGGTAGAGGCTATTTCTAAAACATGTCTATATTCTCCACAGTGTCTTTGGGGGGCTTGAGATGGAAGGTTGCATTCTCCTGGCCCCCCTCATTCACTCAATGCCCAGAAACCTCTCTGAAGAATCAGGATGGGCCTCTACAGTTACCTTGCTTTTCTTCACTTTACATAGTGCTTCATATTTGAGAGATTGGTGGCCACTTTGCTGAGTCCTTGTTTTTGCAATCCCTGGAGGAGAGAAGGGTCAACCCATTAATAGAAGGGGGTAGCCCTGGTGGCAGAGTGGCTGAGAGTTACAGCTGCTAACCAAAAGGTCAGCTGTTCGAATCCACCAGCCGCTCCTTGGAAACCCTATGGAGCAGTTCTACTCTGTCCTATAGGGTCACTATGAGTCATAATCGACTTGACGGCAAGGGGAGCTAAGGCTCAGAGAAGTCAAGTGACTCCGAAACTCAGACAGTGTGTAGTAGAGCAAGACCGGAGCCTTGTTGTTTGTTTTGTGTTTACTGAAAACCTGAGTTCTCTCTACTATCTGTCATTGGCATTTACCTAAACTATTTGGCTGACCAATTTTCCTTCACATAATTTCATTGAAGCCAAGAACAATTTCCTTAACTACCTGTATAATGTCTAACACACGTGGCAGATATAAGCCCTGACTACATCACTTGGGGGAAGAAGGTGACAGCTGTTAAGGATACCTGTTTAGGCCAAAAAGAACACTGATGATTACAGTGACTCAGCTATGTTCCTGAGTATTTGTATACTGGAGAATGGCCTTGTTCTGTTTGCTCAGTAAGCTGGGAGCTCTCACTTCCATATGAGGGGCTGGCGGGTGTAAGTGGTGGCCAGGCATAGAGCGCTGGGGCAGAGGCCAGAACTCTGCTTTGACTCGGGCAGTGAGCTACTCTGGAATCCCGAGAAGAATTCTCTCGGTGTCAGAACTTAAAAACAAACACACAAAGCAAACAAAGCTATAGGCCAGGGTATTTATGTATATGTGTATATGTTTGTGTATGATCTGTAAAAACACACCTGATATGTATGTGTGTTATTTTTTCATCTCTGAAGCCCTCGAAACACAAGAATAGATATTTTTCCTGACACAGAAACGTATGACAGTGATCGTTTTGTGTCTAGTAATCATGTGTGACATGGCATTCCTTTTTTTTTTTTTTTTTTTTGGTATGAGAAATAAGAAAAGAAGGAGACAGAAGGGAGGAAGAGTGAGAAGAGAGAAACGGGGCAGAAAGAACACCAACATTTCATAAACACACTAGCAGACCCTCTCTTTGCCACTTTTACTTAATGCTACTTTATTTAATCTTAAAAAAAAAAATCCTATGTATGGGGATTTTAATATAAAAATTATATTAGTCCGGAGCTGTAACCTTATCTAGGTCACTCATCCTTTCAGAGTCTTGGGTTTGTGCATTAGTTAAGTAAGGGCAACATTCACACTGTCGCCACACTGGATCATTGTGAGGAACAAATAAGATGCTTGTAGAGTGCTTACTACACTATGGGCTACCTGGTAACTGCTCAGAAATTGTTATCTATCATTATTGTCAATAGCATTTAACAAGTGCACATATTTAGTGTTTAATGAATGAATAAATGGTTGAATGAATGAATGAATGAATGACTTGGTCTTCTGTCCCTCAACGCCTATTCTGCAAAACTTGTCCAAATCCTTCTCCATCTGGAACACTTTATATATGCTCTATCGTTTTTTTGTTTTTTTTTTTTATCGTTTACCTTTACAACTGTGCATGTTAGGCACCACTGTCCCACGGTAAGTGAGGAAACTGAGGCACAGAGACAGGAGGTCATTTACTCAAAGTCGTGCTGTCCAGATTCACACTAACTTCAGCACGACTCCACGCATGGGGCTGGGAAGGGAGAGAAGCATCAAAAGTCTAGTTCACTCCTGACCACCCTCACTTCTGCCTCCTTAAATTACCTAGGCCATTCCAGGCACATATTCTCCAGCCTAAGAGAGCTTCCAGAAAGGAGGTGGCAGAGAGCCCCCTCCTGCTTTGGCAGGGGCTGAGTCTGAAGGTCCTTTTAGCTCAATGATCCACTGATTGCCACCTGCCATGAGTTCAGTTCAGGGGCTCCCTGTTCTCACTCCCAGCCTGCCCCAACCTCAGCTCTGTTACAGACGGGAGTGGCATTGCCAGACCTTAGAAAAAGAAGAGTTCTAACACCCAGGATTTCAGTGTGCCGCTGACCTACTGAAACAGATGTCCCTGTGCTGGGGTCCTGGGAGACTTTCAGTGGGCGTTGTCCAAGGCATACTGGTCACCCAGGCCATGTTACAAGCACCTCTGTGACTAGCCCTGCCTTTCCAGACCCTGGCAAAGTTGTGGAGTACAGGGAAGTGGCAACAGGCTCAGGGCATGCAGGAAAAAGGCTCAAGGTTCTTTACTGTGCAACCTTGGGCTGCCAGGTTCTCTCTGGATCCTCATTTATTTATATGTAAATTGGACTTGGCAATACTTGGAATCATACAGCACACAGTTAGGGACACAGACTAGGGAGTCAGAAAGACTTGGTTTAAATTTCATACTGCCACATATAATCTGGGTGATTTTAGGCAATGGAATTAATCTCTGAATCCCAATCTTCTCATCCATACAGTTGGGTCAAAAGTGTCCTTATAGAGGGGGGTTAGCAATGAGCTAACGAATATGGAGTGCGTAGCTTTGTGCCTGGCACACTGTACACCCATGATACAGGAAACCTCTCATTCATGGAACTCACAGCATTGTTGTGCAAATCAAATCTGGAAACAGATATGAGATCCCACACAAACCAAAGGGTGCTGTACAGAAACAAAGGGGCTCAAGAGAACCATTTGACCACCTCTGTCCTAGTGGGAGGAGTCCATGAGTGGCGCAGTCAGTTAAGCACTCAACTGGTTACCAAATGGTTGATGGTTCCAACCCACCCAGAAGCACCTCAGAAGAAAGGTCTGGTGATCTGCTTTCAAAAGGTCACAGCCTTGAAAGTCCTTTGGAGCAGTTCTACTCTGCACACATGGGGTCACCACAAGTTGGAATCGACTTGATGGCAAGTGGTTTGATTTGTTCTTGGTCTTAGCGGGAAAGCAGAGGAGTAACTCGGAATCAGGAAGAAACTATTCTGCATTCACCTGGGTTGGCCTGGACTGCTGGACTGGTCCACACCCACAGGGTTATACTCTCACTGCTTTATTGGCGTCCTTCACCAAGGGCAAGCAAACAGAAAAGCAGGAACAATCGGGAAGTGAGCAGAGCTGGTGCATCCAGCTGCTAAGTACACACACCGGGAGCAAGCACAGGGTCTGGCTGCAGAGAAAAAGCTGCAGGGCAAGACGGGAGCCATGGAGGCAGGAAAAGACAGAGGGGAGAAGGCTCTGAATTCCTAGAAAGTAAGTTAACAAGAGGCCAAGGCTTGAGGGGTGGCAAGCTGAGGTCCTGCTGACCTGAGGGACAACACAATGCCAAATCCAATTTGGGCTGTGTTCACTGGAGGGTAGCCCAAGACAAACAAGGTTGGAAAAATGACTGTGAGTTCCAGAAATTAAAATCCCAGTCTATTAGAGTTTTGTTTCCATGAGGTTGCAGCCAGTACAGGTTTGGGGGCAATTAGTTTACATTAGCCTTATGAGTCTGAGAATTTCACTAAACTGTGAGGCAGGAAGTAGGGAAGAGATGAGGGAGGGAATGTGTGTTCCCATGTTCTGGAATCTTCTGGAACATTCCTTACCGAAGGCCTCTCCAGAGCAGATTGGCCTGCTCATCTTGTTCTGCCACAGACAGTGGGTCTCAGATTAGCCAGTGGAGTCAGAAAAGGATGAGGTTGAGAGACTCCAAAGGCAGTAGGATGGGATGGAGAAACCAAGTATCTGGTTGCATGTGGGCCAGTGTGTGAATCACTGCTGACAAGCTGATATGATACTTTACCCCATTGAGCCACAGTAGGCTCACCTTTAAAATGGGGCTGATAATTTTCAGTATGAACGGTTGTATTGAGGATTAAACAAAACAACAAAAGGTTTGGAAGAAAAGGTCTGGCATAAAAAAGTCAAACGCCGGCCTCATGCCTTCCACCTGTCCCTCTAAAAAAAAAAAAAAAAAAAAAACAGCCCAAACCAAATCCTTTCACTCCCCTTGCTGAGAGCCTTTCCTGGCTCCCTAAGGCCTCCCAATGATGTCCAGACTCTCTAGGCTGGCCCTCAAGGCCCTTCATGACTGGATCCCCACTTCCTTTTCCTGCCTCAGCTCCTCACAAGCCCACCTCATACTTTACCATAAAGCTACAGTGAGCAATCAGCATTCCCCCAGCACAGTGCTCCCTCTTCACATCTGCTGCTCCCTTAGCCTAGAGCACTCTTTCTCATTCACTCCCTGCACTGGTTGAATAATGTCCTCCCAAAACTCCTGTCAACCTGGGACCTCAGAATCTGATCTTATTTGGAAATAAGGTCTTTTGCAAATGTGATTAGTTAAGATGAAGACATACTGAATTAGGGTGGGCTCTAAATCCAATGACTGGCATTCCTATAAGGTCCTTGGGTAGCACAAACGGTTTGCACTTGATGACTAACATAAAGGAGCCCCAGTGGCACAAGGGTTAAGAGCTTGGCTGCTAACCAAAAGGTTGGCAGTTCAAATCCACCTGGTGCTCCTTGGAAACCCTATGGGGCAGCTCTACTCTGTCCTATAGGGTCACTACGAGTTAGAATCAATTTGATGGCAATGGGTTTGGTTTTTGTTGGTTTACTAACCTAAAGGTTGACAGTTCTATCCCACCCAGTACTGTAGAAGAAAGCCCTAGTGATCTGCTTGAACAAAGATTGTAGCCAAGAAAGCATTATGGAACAGTTCTACTCTGTAATACACAGGATCATCATGAGTTAGGATTGACTTGATGGCAATGTTTTGTGTGCGTTCGTGTGTTGTTATAAGAAGAGGAGAGGATATATAGGAAGAAGAAGACTACATGAAGATGGAGGCAGAGATTGGAACAATGCATCTACAAGCCAAGAAGACCAAAGATCCAGGCACACCGGAAACTAGGAGAGAGTCATGGAACAGATTTTCTTTCAGAGCCTCCAGAAGGAACCAAGACACCTTGATTTCAGACTTCTGGCTTCCTCAACTATGAGAAAATTCATTTTTGTTGTTTTTAGCGACCCAAAAAACCAAAACCACCAAACCTGTTGCTGTCAAGTCAATTCCGACTCACAGCAACCCTATAGGACAGAGTAGAACTGCCCAATAGGGTTTCCAAGGAGCAGCCGGTGGATTTGAACTGCTGCCTTTTTGGTTAGCAGCCAGGCTCTTAACCACTGTGCTGCCAGTCTGTAGTAATTTGTGGTAATTTCTGGCCTTGGAACCACATGTACTCCCCTTCACCTGACGACCTCAACTGACTCAGCCATCTCAGCTCGGAGATCATCCCCTCAGGGTGCATCTTTGCTTCTTCAAGTTGGGGTGGGGGCATCCTCTCTTCTCTCATAGCTCCCTGTAGTTAACAGTTATTCAGCTGCTCTGCTATGATCCCATCGACTAGCTGACCACTCTCCCACTCAAGGTTCTCAGCTCCCCAAGGACAGGGGCTCTGCCTTTTGCCCAGCCTAGGATGTCGCGTTTGGCCCAGAGACACACACACACACAAAAAAGGCAACAAGAGCAAAACAGCTGCTATAGAGTCAACTCCGACTCACGTTTCAAAGTAGAACTGTGCTTCATTGGGTTTTTGTGGCCATGACCTTTCAGAAGTAGATTGCCAGGCCTTTCTTCCAAGGTATCTCTGGGTGGATTCAAACCACCAACCTTTCTGTCAATTGCTGAATGCTTTACTGTTCATGCTACCCAGGGACTCCTGGCCGAGAGACAGTACTTAATAATTATCCAGAAGTCTAACATCTTGAACAGACTTGCCAGAGAATGCAAATCCAATAGTCCTTGTATTAGCTTTGACCTCAGCCTCCACACCACACCTGATCAAACCTTTTACGGTCCCTCTCTGCTGCTCTGCCTTTATCCTGACGTTAGTGCCTTCAACTGGTTTGCTTACCTACACAGTATCAAAAATGCAAAAATATATAGAAGTTAAAAAAAAAAGCACCCCACCAAGAGAGCCTTCTGAAAAGTCAAACTCAGAATGCCATTCAGTGTGGCCTCATTTTAATGTATCTTTCAAGTTAAAATATCCAGGCATGGGAGAAGGATCCAGAGAAAGGCAAGAAAGGGATAATGTGAGAAATGCCTTATTTGACAACGTGTCTTTCGGAAACTGATTATTTCTGTCTCCGGCCTTTTTAATATTCCCTCACAATGGCCAAGCCACAAGGGGATTTGGTATTTTAAGACCAGATTTATAATACTCTGTTCAGCAGCGATAAGAACACAGGCCTTTAATCCTCAGAGCTGTGAACATGCATATTCTCCCAAATAATGTGCTTCTCTTCTTGCCACTTGTTTCTGGTCCCCACCAGCCAGCCCCATGATGAGTGGGCATTGGTGATGTCCACTGGGTATTCTCTTGGTCATCTGTCCAGTGACAGAGCTAATAGGGAAAGGGGCTGGAGCCTCAAGTCCTCTGAGAAGTCTCCTTTCCAGCCTTGGACTATGTTTAAGCTGGAAGGATTATCAGAAAACAGCCCAAACTCTTAGTGTTACAGATAAGGAAACTGGGGCTCAGACCGTGAAAGTGACTTGACCTAGATCACAGAACACTCTAAATGGAATGGGAGGTAAGACTATGCAGCACACAAAGCTGCTAAGAAATCATGCAAATGCTGACAATTCCCCTACAAACTTCAAACTTCCCTTCCTATCCGTCCTACTGCTGCCTTACTGTCCCAGGCATCATTGGATTTCTGGTGATAATTTTAATACATTCTGAATGATCTCCCAGATGTTAGTCCCCTCTCCCATTATTCTCAATTCAACTTTCATGCCATAAGTAAGCCACAGCTACAAACAGGTCCCTTCATCCTTGACCAAGCTAGAGAGTCCTGCAGTCTGGCCGTTAAGGATCTTGCCACTCAGGCAACCAACTTTGTTGATTACTGTTATGTATTGAATTGTGACCCCAAGAAATGTGTGTGTCAACTTGGCTAGGCCACGATTCCCAGGACTGTGTGGCTGTCCATCATTTTGAGATCGCATGTGATTATCCTGTGTGTTGTAAATCCTAACCTCTATGATGTTAATGAGGCAGGGGTAAATGCAATTATGTTAATAAAGCAGGAGTCAATCTATAGAATTAGGTTGTATCTTGAATCAATCTCTTTTGAGATATGAGAGAGAATGGAGCAGAGAGGAGAGGGGGACCTCATATCACTAAGAAAGAAGAGCCAGGAGTGGAGTGCATCCTTTGGACCCAGGGTCCCTGCACTGAGAAGCTCCTAGGGGGAAGACTGATGCCAAGACCTTCCCCCAAAGCCAACAGAGAGAGGAAGCCTTCTCCTAGAGCTGGCACCCTGAATTCACACTTCTGGTCTCCTAGACTGTGATAGAATAAATTTCTGTTTGTTAAATGCATCTACTTGTGGTATTTCTGTTATAGCAGCATTAGATAACTAAGACAAATACCTAATCTAATACTCTTCTCAAAACTTCTGTTTCATCCATTCATGCAAACAACCCTACTGAGCACCTACTATATAGAAGGCATGGGGCGAAGTATCCAATCACATTGGAACTCACTGCTCCCGTAGAATATCCTGCAATTTTAGCTGAGCCAGTTCCTCTTCCTGGAATGCTACCCTGATTCTAACATCCCACACTAACATCTACATGCCCAAATACCACCCAGAGGTCGCCACTCCAATGCAACCACCTTTGTAAACTCTTCTGGGATCAACCATCTCCAGGTCTGGCCCAAAGGAATCTATCCTCTCAGCTCCCACAGAAGATCATCTCACCCTCAGGTAAGCAGCATTAGCACGTTCTACCTTGTATTAGAATTATTGATGCTCATCATTTAGCTACCTTAATGGACAATTATACACATTGCACAGATGAAAAAAATGGCGGCCCAGAGGAGAAACTTTCTTACTCCACACAGCGAGGTGGCAAATACACGTGATAAGAACTCCCAACTGGAGAAGTTCCCAGTAGACTGCAGGTCCACTCAGGGACCAGGAATCTCCACTGAGTTGAGAGAGCATCTGGGGAAAAAGATTATAACACAGATCAGAACCAGATGGTAAAGGGAATGTCCCTTCTTTAAGTGCTGAGGGTCCAGAAAGTTTCATTTAAAGACAGTAGAGTGGGAAAATCAGCTGTGTATCTTGTGGTGGAGAGAGTAGGAATGGAGGCCATTGAGTAAGATGATAGTCTAAAACAGTGGTGCTGAACTGGGGGCAATTCCAACCCCCCCCCCCGCCGGAGACATTTGGCAATATCTAGAGACATTTTTGGTTGTCACAACTGGGTCAATGTACTACTGGCATCTAGTGGGTAGAGACCAGGAAAGATGCAAATATCCTACAATGCACAGGACAGCCTCATGCAAAAAAATATTACCTGGTCCTAAATGTCAATCATGTAGAGATTGAAAAACATAGGTCTAGGAAAGAGATAATGACAGCTGGAATGAGGGCAGTTGAAGTGGGTATTAACAAAGAGGGTAGATATAAGACGCAGGCAACAGGATGGGCAGACTTGGGGTCTGATTGGCAGGGAAGAGGGAGGAAGAAGGAAGTGCTGACAAGGACACTGAGGTTAAGTGCTACGGCTGCTAACCAAGAGATCAGCGGTTCAAATCCGCCAGGCGCTCCTTGGAAACTATGGGGCAGCTCTACTGTGTCCTATAGGGTTGCTATGAGTCAGAATTGATGGCAATGGGTTTGGTTTTGGTGTGTGTGTATATATATATATATATATATATATGCATGTACATGTATGTATATATACACACACAAACAATACATACATGTTCACACCTGTATAACTATAGTCACACCTGTCTTTATATGTCTATAGAAAGGTATATTTATCTCTTTGCCTCTGGACAGATATATGGTGACCTATTTAAGGAGGTCCCATTATAGAAAATGAAACTTTTTTTTCTTTTAAACAGGCCATCTACCTATCATTTATCTATTAGAGATGCTATTTTTTCCCCCAAGATAATGTCAAGGGAATAAAGTAAAAATACAGTGGTTCTTTGGAACTTATTCATTGCCTCACCACCATCTCCCCACTGCCGCCCAGCTCAACCTTCCTTACTCATTTTTAGATTAGATCAGACTGGGACTGACATATGAGAGATCATTCAGAATACTATAGAAATGTGTTAAGGCGAAAGCTAATGAACACTAGGACGCCATGACTTGCCCAGGAGTCAGGCAGATCCGGGTTTGAGCCATGGCTGTATTACCTTTTAGTTGCATGCCTTTGGTAAGTCACTTGAGTTTCCTCAGTTTTCTCATCTGTGAATTGGGTTATTAACATCTAATAAGAGGGTTTTGTGAGGATTAAATGAGATTGCATTGTATAACACATTTTGCTTAACGGCAGACAAGTGGTAGATCTCAGGAAATACTAGCATTCTTATTGATACAGGGCCTTGTTTCCTGAAAAATTAGATACAAAATAGTGGTGAAATCACCCTTTCCTCTACACTATGGTATGAGATATTCTCCATACAGTTTTCCAACCCCAGTCCCATGATAACCCCTGCTCTCCCACTGCAAGTTCCAAGCTGTGTGACTCGACCATATCCCTTCCTTTCTTTGGGAAGAGTAGGTGAGTTCTGAATGTTTCCAACACTCATTCCAGTCCTAACATTCTAGGAGATTAGAAAGACAAAGGTGAATAAAAGAATTTTGCATAGACAAAACATATACTTATGACACCCTGCCTGGTATTACAGTTGGATATGCATGTACTAACCCAGTTAACCGCCCTGTATCTGTCACACAATCTCATATCTCTGTGTTTTTTCTCACGTTGGTCCCTCTGCCTGGGATGCCCTTCCCCCACTTCTTTGTCTGATCCTTCAAGCCTCATCTTATGGGTCATGAGCTCCTAACACATCTTCCTGAAACCTGCTTTCTCTGGCTGTGTTATGTAGCCACCTGTCAGGCCCACAATGATCCATGCTCCCCTCTCCCAGAACAACAGCAAGCTTCATTATGGTTTGATTACCCTCCCACCACCCTGGGTGGCCCCAGAGGGCATCCTTAATCATCTCTATGTTCCCAAGATCTTGCCCTTCTCTGACACTGAGCATGCTTCATTATGTATTTATTGTGTTTCTATACTGAGAGACAGTAGAGGGAAAGACAGCGTTTTATTTATTTATGAGTGAACTTGAATGACACATGGCCTATAGTAGACCCTCAATTGCTTGTTGAAAGTATGAATGAGTGAATGGATCCATTACAAATGCCTCCTTGAGGGTAGATGACTGATATATCCTTATATCTGGCTCGCGCTTTTCCATTTGTGTGTGAGAGAGGGCTGAGGATCGTCCAGTTAGCCAGTTAGCAGAAATCAGTATCCCACTCTGTATCCTCAGGTGGCCTCTAGAGCTCTGCCTCAAATCACACACTGAAGAATGCATGAATGGAGAGGGTGGGAGAAAGCATCTGTAAGGAGTGGTTCTCTCCCTGTTCTTTGAGTCATGAAGATAAACAAATGAACCTGGGTGACCTGGGAGGAGGCGTGCACTCATTCACTGATGGATTCATTTGTCAGGTGAAGGGCATGCCCAGAATTGGGCAGAACCAAGTTCAAATTCTTACTCTGCCACTCACCAGTGGTATGACCTTGGAGAATTCTCTTTGTGATGTTCAGTTTCCGTATCATATCTAAAATGGAAATACCATCATTCACCAAAAAGGCCTACTGTGAGGGTTAAGATGATGTATGTTAAATAAGTCACACAGCTGTCAGCATAGAGAAAACATTCAAACGTGGTAGTTATTGGCATAGTTGTTGCGACTATCACTGTTAGGCCCTGACCCTGTTCCAAGCCTCTGCTATGCATTAGAAACACACGGATATGCCCTTGAAGAACTCACAGTCAGTCTGGGGAAACAGACAAGTAAGCCGATAATTACTGTAATGCACAGTTCGATAAGCTCTGTGCCAGAGGGAAGCATAGTAAGGAGCAAAGAGTTTCTCACAGCTTCCAAGTGCCAAAACATAGAAGAAGTGGGAATAAAAAGGGCTTCCTTGCAATTCCATTTACGTACAGCCAGGTTTCAAGGGGCAGGGTGGTGATCCATCCAATCAAATGCTGTTGTTGGTGGTGGTGGGTGCCATAGAGTTGATTCTGACTCATAGCCACCCCATGTGACAGATTAGAACTTTCATAGATAGAGTTTTCTTGGCTGTAATCTTTACAGATGCAGATTGCCAGGTCTTTCTCCTGAGGAGCCTCTGGGTGGGTTCAGAGAACCACCAACCTATCGGTTAGTAGCCAAGTGCTTAACCATCTGTACTACCACGGCTCCTTCCAAACAAGTATACTTACACCCAAATTGTGACAGAAAGACCAGATAGCCAACCAAAGAGCACAGTGGTTAATGGAGCAGACTCCGGAGTCCACAGCCCTGGGTTGGAGTACCTGCTCTGTCACTGACCAGCTGCGAAGCCTTAGGTAAGGTACTGAATTTTTCTGAGCCTCCGCTTTCTCATCTGAAAATTGAGGCTAGTAGTCTTCACTGAATGAGGCTATTGTGATAGTTAAACGAGAAAATGAACAAAAGGGACTCAGCATAGTGCCTAGAACACTGTCTGTGCTCCATAAATGATAGTAAAAAAAAAAAAATTCTGGCAGATGAAAACCACAGAGGAAGAAATCAGGAAACTTTCAGTCTGAGACCTGGTCCCACCCCTTATAAACTAGTTTGCAGAACGTTCACAGGTCCTCACATACATTTTTTTAATGAGGTGGCCATAGCGCCAAATGAGCTAGATATTCTTAACTTCATTTAACAGATGAGGAAACTAAGCCTCCAAGAGGTGATTTTGCCAAAGGACACAGTCATTTAGTGCCAGGGCACACATTTGGTTCCAGAATCCAAAGTCCTTCTGCTACACACTATTGTGACAATCTTGAAACTTTCAGTTCCTCGGAAAAGTCCGTGGTATGTGGAGCCTGCGGCCTTTGCTCAGTGCATCATTTTCTGCATAGGTGTTGCAGACTCACAGGACCCAGGGAGAGGTCCCTAACACGGTGCTAACCCTAACAATGAGCCAACAACAGAGCCTTCCGCAGCTGAAAGCTGGGCTAAGACTCAAGATGAGCTAGAGGCCACTGAGAGCTTGGAGCCTGGTTGATGCTTCCATTGCCATTGAGTTGATTCTGAGTCATAAAGACCCTGTAGGGCAGAGTAGAACTGCCCCACAGGGTTTCCAAGCAATATATATATTTTTAATTGTGCTTTAGGTAAAGTTTACAGTTCAAGTTGGTTTGTCATATAAAAATTTATATATATATTGTTATCTGACCCTAGTTGCTCTCCCTATAATGTGACAGCACACTCCTCCTTTCCACCCTGGATTTCCCATGTCCCTTCAACCAGCTCCTGACCCTTTTTTGCCTTCTGGGCTAACAGAGAGTCCAGGAGCCATGTCTTCCAGGGTCCCTCCAGTCTCAGCCAGACCATTAAGTCTAGTCTTTTTATTAGAATTTGAGTTCTGCACCTCACTTTTCTCCTAGTCCATCAGGGACTCTCTGTTATGTTCCCTGTCAGGGTGGTCATTGGTGGTAGCCAGGCACCATTTAGTTCTTCTGGTCTCAGACTCATGGAGTCTCTGGTTTATGTAGGTCTTTTTGTCTCTTGGGCTAATATTTTCCTTGTGCCTTTGGTGTTCTTCATTCTCCTTTGCTCCAGGTGGGTTGGTGTATCTTAGATGGCCGATCGCTAGCTTTTAAGACCCCAGATGCCATTCACCAAGGTAGGATGCAGAACACTTTCTTAATAAACTTTGTTATGGCACTTGACTTAAATGTCCCCTGAAACCATGGTCCCCAATCCCCTGCTCCTGCTACTCCGTCCCTCAAAGTGTTTGATTGTATTCAGAAAACTTCTTAGCTTTTGGTTTAGTCCAGTTGTGTTGACTTCCCCTGTATCGTGTGTTGTCCTTCCCTTCACCTAAGATAATTCTTATCTACTCTCTAGCTAGTGAATACCCCTCTCCCTCCCTCCCCACCCTCATAACCATCAAGAATGTTTTCTTCTGTGCTTAAATCTTTTCTTGAGTTCTTATAATAGTGGTCTCATACAATATTTGTCCTTTTGTGACTAATTTCACTCAGCATAGTGCCTTTCAGGTTCATCCATGTTATGAGGTGTTTCAAAGATTCATTGTTGCTCTTTATCGTTGCGTAGTATTCCATTGTGTGAATATACCATAAATTTGTTTATCCATTTGTTTGTTGATGAGCGCCTAGGTTGTTTTCATCTTTTTGCTATTGTGAACAGTGCTGCAGTGAACATGGGTGTGCATATATCTACTTGTGTGACTGCTCTTATTTCTCTAGGATATATTCCAAGGAATGGGATTGCTATACCGTGTGATACTTCTATTTCTAGCTTTTTTAAGGAAGCACCAAATCGATATCCACCAGCAGTGTATAAGTGTTCCAGTCTCTCCACAACCTCTCCAACATTTATTATTTTGTGTTTTTTTGGATTAATGCCAGCCTAGTTGGAGTTTTGATTTGCATTTCTCTAATGGCTAATGATTGTGAGCATTTCTTCAAGTATCTGGTAGACACCTGAATGTCTTCCTTGGTGAAGTGCCTGTTCATATCCTTTGCCAAGGCAGTAATTTTTACAAAAGTAGACTGCCACACCTTTCTCCCAGTGGCTGGTGGGTTAGAACTGCTGACCATTGGGTTAACAGTGGAGAGCTTAACCATGGTGCTACCAGGGCTCCTTAGGTTGAGGCTTAAGATAACTTTCACGCTGGCAGAAAGTTTCCAAAGCAAGTAGCAACATAAAAGTCAGCCTGAAGCTGGCTTCTTTAGAAATCATGGGTGGAGAAAGAGAAGTTTGGTGTCAGGGTTGGGTAAGAGGGTGCTGGTCTGTGACTGAGATAGGCTTCCCATTGCACCCCCTCTAGAATAGCACCCATGAACTTTGTCTCCATTCCAGGATCTCTTCTATCCCCTTTCCTTGCTTAAACTTTCTTCATAACACTTACCTCTCTCTGCCATTATATCATACATTAATGTGTTAACTTTTTTTATAACCATAATGGAATGGAGGTTCTATAAGATAGAGCCTTAGTTTTGTTTATTACTGTATATTCAATGCCGAGAACAGCACTTTGTGGTTGGTTGATGCTTAATAAATATTTTTGGATGGATGGATGGATGGATGGATGGATGGATGGATGGATGGATGGATGGATGGATGGATGGATGGATGGATGGGTGGGTAGTTGGGTAGATGGGTAGATGGGTAGATGGGTGGATGGAGAATGGGCAGATGGATACATGGATTAATGAGTGGATATATGGACATCTCCCCAAATACCCTACTAGCTCCTTAAGGGCAAGAACTGAGTTTAAATCATCTCTGAGCCCTCAGAACATAGCCTAGAGCTTGAAGACTAGAAGGCACTGAGTGAATAAAAAACAAAAACAAAAAACATTGTTGTTAGTTCCTCCTGGGGCATGGGGTGGGGGCTCTGGCTTAGGGATCATTAAGAGGCAAAAATGATAACTGGCTACTTGATAAATGGGGCAAAGGGGAAAAGTTGGTCTGAATTTGAAGTTCAGGAGACACTGAACAAGAAAGTAAAACTATTTATGCAAAATCACCTTCCACAGAAACCAAATTGATGGCTATGTCTGTTCTTATATCTGGATCAAAAAAAAAAAAAAAACCCATTGCCATCAAGTCAATTCTGACTCATAGGGACCCTATAGGACAGAGTAGAACTGCCCCATACAGTTTCCAAGGAGCTTCTGGTAGATTCGAACTTCCAAACTTTTGGTTAGCAGCCATAGCTCTTAACTACTGAAAGGAAAAGAAAGGTGGCATCCATGATGTAGCTCGAAGATCTGTGGATTTGGGCTCAAATCCTGGGCTGTCACTGACTAACTGTGAAGCCCTGGGCCAGGCACTTTACTTTCTGAGCCTCAGTTTCCTCGGTTTTAAAATAATCATGGTAACAGGTATGCCTTTTTCTCTTTGTGTAATGATCTCTTTGCGAATCATGTCTATAAAAGAACTTCAGACATTTCAAAGTGATTTACACCTATCAGTGCTTACTAAAATAAGTGTTGTTAATGATAGGAAAGAAAGAAACACCATTGGTATTAACTCAGACAGAGAATAACAAGCTACAAAAAAGCAAAGTTGCAAATCCAGAGGCTTTCCAATATTTCTGATGCCTCCATCCGTCTATCCATCAAGCTTCTTCAAAACCTATTACAAGTCACACAATAGGGGTCTGTTATAGGGACTGTTTTGCCACCATTTCCCAGCATTGGTGATGGAGCTGCCAATTGTCTTGAAGGCTTGTAATGGCCTCGGGATCTCCCCTACCAGGCTTATCAGGAAAACCCCAGGAAAATTAGTTACTAAGGGCAGAGAGTCAAGCATGAGATGCTAAGCAACGAGAGGGGAAAGGAGAGATGCTTCAATGGGAGGCTGGTTCATGCAATGACAGGGGCAAGAAGCAAAAGCTGGCCAAGTGTCCCTGATGCTCCCACGCTGACCTGGTATGATTCACTCTTTCCTCTTCACCTTACTGCTCGTGAGTTTTTGAAAACATACAATTCAGTATTTCCTGGATACCCCAAGTTAGCAGAGACATTTGCCCAGCCACCTATCATCTTACTCTTAGTAACCCCTTCTGAACTGAGAGACCCCTCCACTCTTTCCAACAGGTCAGGCCACCCTGGACATAGGCTCCAGGGGAAGCTGGTAGGTGATACTTTCTCTCTTGGTTCAGGGAACATCCTAACTGTAATAATGACAACCTCTCACTTCTCCACCCCGTCCACAAATGATGAAAACTTCAAAATCTATTCCCTGGGACCGTTCTGCCTAGTAGATCTGACTACTCGACATCAACCCCAGCAGCCCCAAGTCTGCTTTCCAGGTTCTGCTCCCCATTTCCTCCCTAAGAACCTGCATCTATATTCTTCCAAAATCCATTCTTAAATCCAGCCCCAAATGAATTTCCAAGACTGGATGGTGTCCTTAGCTTAAGTCTGCAGTGAAGTCCAGGGTCCAAAGAACCAGCCTTTACTAGCCTAGAAGAGACAGTGATTGCTCCCCAAAACCAACCACCCAAGAAAACAAATTATCTGGGGGGAGAGGGTTACTCAAGCCCAGATGCTGGAAGGATGAGGTCTGGGAGAGGAATTGTCTAAGCTGTAGATGAAGGGCTGGATTAAATCCCCATGATATAGAGCCATATCCTTCCCATACTGGTGAGGGAAAAGGGCTCACCCAAGAGCAGCTAGCCTGGGTTCCAGGCCTCTTCAGGGCCTTGTGCATTTTGAACCAAACGGAACTACCTGGCAGAGCAGATTGAGGTTGGACAGAGACTCCCCATTTCTGAACCTCATTTTGATCCTGAGTCTTCAAGGAAGCTAAGGAAGGTTATCTAGGTCCATTATTTAGATCTAGGGGTCCCTGAAATAATCCATAGTATGTGAACTGAGGACGTTTAGCCAGGAAAAAGAAAGGACTAAGAGGATGGAAGTAGACTTTTTTTTCCTATTCCTCCATGGCTATGGTGGCAGAGAAGAGCAAGTACTGCATGCATTGTGGAAAGGCAGGATCAGGACCAACAGGGAGAAATTCCAGGCAAATAGCTTTGGATTCAAATAACAACACCAAAAATAACCATTTATACCTGCCACAGCAAACTCGACTTGCCTTTTAAGACAGCTCACATATCTTCTTCTCTACCCTCCCAGATAGAGCTAACCATTCATTCCCTTACCACAACCCCCTGCAAGGCCCAACAGCAAATTCCCCAGTTTGTCATTCCCATAAGAATCGCCTGAGGATGCTCATTAAAAATACTTTTTTTCCTGGATCTTACCCATCCCTACAGAATTATATCTCTGGGGGACCATCTCACCAGGTGGGCTTGGGGAGTGCTGGCCCCGTGGTTAAAGCACAGGCTTTGGAGTAGACATAAGTGTATTCAAATCCACCCACGGTACTCTCAGGTCCCACTGACTAGGCAGGTCAGTTAATTCCCTGTGCCTCAGTTACCCCATCTGTAAAGTGATAGTAACAGTGCTATCTACTTTTATTTCCCATTGCTATCGAGTCAATTCTGACTCCTAGTGACCCTACAGGACACAGTAGAACTGACCCATAGGGTGTCCAAGGAGTGGCTAGTGGATTTGAACTGCTGACCTTTCGATTAGCAGCCCAGCTCTTAATCACTGTATCACCAGGGTTCCACTATCTACTTTAGGATTAAATAAACTAGTACATTCAGCAGAATGACTAAAACAAAATAAATTCTTAGAGAGCTGTGACTATTGGCAACAGCGTAATCATCAATAATGCCCCTTATCCTGTACTTTGGCAAATACTTGCCTACAGATGTATCTCTCTGCCTGACTTTTTTTTTTTTTTTTTTAATATATATACACCAAATTTCACTTTGCAATTGAAGCATGAACTCTGAATCACCTGACAGGTGAGTTTGGAATAAGGACTTGGCCATGCATAGCTCTGTCCCTTTCTTTCCCCCTTTCTCTTTGGGAGCCTGTTGTCTCACGGATGTAGTCTCTCCTCGGCCCCTCAATTCTATGGGAGGAAAATCCCCTGATCACTTTTATGGGGGACAGATCTTCATGTGGGGGGATTCCAGGGGCCCAGCATCTCTTCTGGGTAGGGAAGTATCCATCTTTGCCACATCCTCCAAACTAACCTCTCTAAGAATAAACATAAAATGTTTATCTCCATCTGCTTTAGTCTTTTATCTATTCTTTCAAGTTGTCTTGGATTCAGGTAGAGAAAACAGAGTTTCCATAAACCCCACGCACAAAGCTGGTCCACAGAAGTTCTGAGTACATTGTTTTGTTATTTTTGTTATATTAGAAACATGATCTAAACCTCTATGTAATAGAAATAGAAACCCTACTGTCTCTACTTCCCTTGTAAAGGACTGTTTGTTGTTGTTTTTCCCTCTCTCTGTCTGAAAGCCTTTATCGGTACAGTTCTGAAATTTCATTACAGTGCAACCAGGAATAGTTTCTTTTGTTTTTTTCCTCTTTGTTCTTCATTCATTGTACTTGGTAGACCCTTTTAGTCTGAACATTGCTCCTTTCTTCAGCTCAGGAAAGAGTTCTGGCATTATTTCCTTCCATTTCTGGAGCTCTTCTCTTTGCTGTCAACAAGCCACATTTTTGTGGAGTCAGTGGGGGCTCCTGTCTGATGGGTCTGAGTTGGGTGTGCCATCATTCTGAGGGCAGAAAGCAGGCTGGGAATGGAACTCCTGAAGAAACCCGGGAGGAGGCATTGTCTCCAGTTCCCCAGGGCCACTCGATCCTCCCTCAAAAGCAGATTCTGTGGATACGGGGACAAATGCTGGACCTAAAGCAAGAACTTGGAATGTAATCCTCTTAATGAGCTCAACTTCCTGTAACCTCCGTTTCCTCATCAGTAAAGTGGCAGCAATAATTTACCTTATCTGATTCCCAGGGTGTTTGGAAGAATCAAACAAGGTGGTGTGCATGCAAAGGCTTTGAGATTTATTGTCACTTACACATGAGTCTACACACACAACACACATATAATTGAACTATACTTCCCAAATGATCACTACACACTGAAAACTGAAACCTGCTAAACAAATTCCTGCTCCTCCTTCAAGATTAAGTTGAAATGTCCCTGTTCCTATTTATTTGACTCAGCACCTATAACAACTGGCTTGAATTTAGAATCATGCTTTAAAAAAAAAAAAAAAAGGATATATTTAAGCAAGGGCCCCACACTCAGGCAGAGCATTTCTCCCCGCAAGCAGTGTACATTGACAATGACAAGGCAAACAGCAGCGGCATGTTTCCCATCTCTTACTCACTCTGGATTATAGATGCTCATTGAATGTTAATGGCAGGGAACATGACCTAACTCCTTAATTTTTTGTCTGTTTCAGATAAAAAAAAAATATATAGGTTAATTCATGCAAATTAAATGCACATACAATAGAACTCCACTGTTATAAAATGCAGTTTGTATTGATCGTATGAACTGGAATATCCCCATAAGATTACATTTGTACCACAGTTCCCTGCTAACAATGTTGAAGACCATATCTCTCTGTAACAGCAGGGTGTCTTTGGAGTGTACTGTATCCCAGGGCTGGGTAGCAGGAAGAGGAAGTTTTAGGATAAGGTGGGGGTTGTGTAACTGGGAGGGGGGTAGGTGGCAGGGGGAGAGGCCAGAGCTAACTCCTCTGGGACCAGAGAAGGGATCAGGGGTATACAGCTGCCCGCCCCTAGGTTGAGAAGGCAGCCTCAGGCAGGGACAAGGGACAGACTGTGTTTGGGTTGGAGGGTGGTTGAATAACTCAGCAGAGACAAAACAGACATGCTTGGTGTCCAGGCCACAGTGCCTTGATGCTGCCTCCCCTTTCTCTTCCAAGCCTCTCCAGTACCATCTAATCCCTCCCAAGCGGGCCATGGGTCTCATAGCATGCTGAACAGATGCTCAACACAGGCAGAAGGGGAACCTTGGAAGCAGACGTGCTCATCTTTCCTAACTAAAACCCCAACTTTCTGAATGTCAGAAATGGACAGGAACATAGAGATCTTACAGTGAGCCAATATGATGATAATCACTATTGCTCCTGAGTACTTTCTCTAAAGAAAATCTTAATTGAAACCCCATTTCTGAATAAAACCATTGTAAAGGAGCTGTTGTTCAAGTGTTTGTTCCAAAAAAAACCCAAACCCGTTGCTGTTGAGTCAATTCTAACTCATAATGACCCTATAGGACAGAGTAGAACTGCCCCATGGCGTTTCCAAGGAGCAGATGGTGGATTCAAACTGCCGACCTTTTGGTTAGCGGCCAAACTCTTAACCACTGTGCCGCCAGGACCCCATGGAGCAGAACTAGAAAAAGTACTCTCATTTTGCAAATAGGGACATGAAGAATAAGAGAGGACAAGGAGCTTCTCTAGGTCACAGCCCAGCCAGTGGCAGAGGCAGGACTAGAACTTGACTCCTGTGCTGTCAGTCAAAGGCTTGTTTCCATGATCAGACACAAGCCAGAAAGCCATTTATAATCCATGTCTTAGTTTGACAAAATTAAAAAAATTTTGACACTTCTAGGTGAGTCACTGGTATTTGCTATGTTGCAGTGTATTAGAAGGGAAAAAAAGGCAAATCTCATTTCAAAGCCCCAATTACATGTCATTTATTGGCACTGCCTTATTAAGTACACTAACTAAATCTTTCCTCACAGGAAATCGGTGAGGTCAGTGTTAACGTACCCATTTTGCAGATAAGAAAACTCAAAGAAGTCAAGCATTTGTGTTCCAGGTCACAAAACTAATCTGTAGCAGACTCATTATTAGACTCCAGACCTGTACGACTCAGAAGAAAATCTGAGAGGATCGTTCAATTTTCTAGAAAAATCTCCCACCAAAAAGTATATTATTATAACTACAAACAACAATGTAAAACAAACCAGGCCACAACAGAACAGCAGCTTTTGTATAGTACTTAAGTTTAAACATCTTTCCCCTCCATCAGTCAGTACCTTACCTGAGAAGCTCTGCATTGCAGGGCTGGGGCTATGATGAAGCAAGCGAAGCACTTGTCTTGCACGCAAAATTTAAGGGGCCACCAAAATCTCAGTAATCCAGATAAATCATATTTTACTGCAATATTTTTAAGCAATCAAAGTTAATGCATTATTGAGTTTTTTAGTTCCATTTTAAATTTTGCATGCAACGTGAATGAGGCACTCATGCCCTCGCCCTGGCTCCAGACCTACAGTCTGCAGCCCTATGAAATAAGGAGAAAGGTATTTTCATGCCAATTTAACAGATAAATGAGTCTCAGAGACATTAAATAACATTTTCAGGGAACTATTTTTTTTTTTTTTTTTTTAAAGGCCAGTTTTTTCTGACTCTAGGTTTTGAGTTCATCTTAATCCAAATAAGAGTCTCTCAGCTCTGGGAATCCAGCGATGCAGATGTGATAGGACTAGGAAGAGAGGTCATCTCCATTACAGACATGACAAAACAGAGACACAAAGAAACCAAACAAGCTGTCCAAGGACCCATGGCTACTGTGTGGCAGAACTCAGAAATAACTTGAATTCTGATGGGACCCCACATCCCATAATGCCTCCCATTGTTACCAAAATGTGAGAGTGAAAATGTTCTTGAACAAGGGACAGGAACACTAAGCTAGTAAATGAGCTCACAGACAGCCACAGTCTTAGAATAATGCTCTGTCCTTATTATCAACCTGGGGAAGTCACAAAGGCTACAGTCCTGAACCAAAAGGAGTCAGTTGAAGAGCAGTTGGTACCCAGGTCCTTCTCTTTGGTCCCTTGGCTTAGCCATGTGTTTCTGTGTCCAGAGGAAGGGGCTGAGTTCCCTCTGAAGACAGTCACTGGGGGACAGTGGTATGTCAGAGATGTAGGTGACAGAGGCAGAATTCAAGCCCAGGTCTGCCTGGCTCTGGGATGTCGGTCAGTTCTTTCCCCATTCAGAGCCTCAGTTTTCTCATCTATGAAAGAAAGGATTGTACTAGATGGTCGCCAAGGGTTTTCCAAGTGCTAAGCATATTACAAGTCTATAAATAGATAAATCTATGGCCAACACCTCTAGTCCTTAGCTGGATCTCTTCAAAAATGCCCTTCTCAACTGGCCCTCCAGCTTTTTCTGAGCATGCTCAGTGACTAGGAACTCATTACTTCTTGGCTGGAAGGAATTTTGAATGACTCTTTCACTGACTAGCTGGGTGACTTAAGAGTGGATTCTCCTCTCTGAGTTTCAGTTTAATCATCAGAGAAACAGAGATGCTGGTGCCCCTTCCAAGAATTGTTGTAAAGATTCAAGGAGTCAATGCATGTGAAGTTCCTGGCATCCAGCAGCAACTCAGAAATACTGGCTATTCATCTCCTGCTTGTGAAGCTGCAGGAGCTTTATTCTCATGCAGATGTTTAACTTTCTCTCATTCCCAGCTGTAAGCTCAAGGATCCATCAGGTCAGGAGTTCTTCTACACAGAACCTTAGTAGAACCTTAGATGCATTGCTTAACCAATGTGAAAGCGAGGCCACAGAGTTCATCTGCCTTGTCTAAGGTCACACAGCAAATCAGCAGCAGACTTAGGGTCCCTGAATCCCAAGCTTGTCGTATCTTCACGTCGGTAACAGAGGCCCTGCTCTCAATAGTATCATCCCGAGGGCAAAAGACAGCTGGTCTTTTCAATCAATCCAGCCAGCACTTCCTAGCATCTCTGAAAAGCCAGGCACTGGGTGGGGCATTCGAAGCACAGAGATGAGCGAGAAGTGGCTCCCTGCCACCCATATTACAAGTAGGGACAGGGCAGCAGGAGGAGGTGGTGAAGCCTGTCCACACATTTCTATAATACAACCCTTCCTCACTCCTTTGTTCTCTCTCTCTCTCTGCAAAAGGCCCAGAGAAGCAGACAGATGTTGGCAACATCTGTGCCACTGTTGTCAGGGCAGCAAGTGGCTCTGGGCTGCCGCTGGAGGAAAGAAGATGTTGGTGTTAAGAATAATAATAAAAAGCTAATATTTGCATAGCACTTCCTCCTGTATCAGGAGATATCCCCATCCCATCCCACTCCCATTCATTAACCCATGTGATGCAGACTGCAGCTCCCTGAAAGCCACATAGAACAACTTCCTTTTCTTAGAAGATGAAACTGAGGTTCATAGAAGTTAAGCCATGTGTCCCAAATCACAGGCCTAATGGGGAGCTAGGGACCACACATAAAGTCCCATGACTCCTTGACTAGTGCTCATACCCTCTGCCAAGCATAGGCCTGGGCTGTAAGCAAGTGCTGGAACTAATGCAGCCCTGTCTCTGTACTGAAAGAAAACATTTATGTGTGCTTACTAGGTACTAGGTAGGCTCTGTCTCATGTGGTTTGTATGCTTACCTTGTTTGGTTTTCTCAAAACTATGAGATAAGCATTACATTCACCCCATTTTATGGATGCAGAACTCAAGGCTCAGAGAGGTCAAGTAGTCTGGCTATGGTCACATGGGTAACTGAGATGGCCACAGATGGAGTGGACGGTCCAGTGGGAGGTCCGAAGGGCCAGGATACCTGTTTCCTTGCCCTGCTTCCTCCACAAACTGTATGACACTCTTGGCAAGTGGCAGAGCTGGGGTTTGAATCCAAAGACAGTGGACTTTGAATGTGCCTGTGTGTGTGATAGTGGAAGGCCATCAGGGAAGGCTTCAAGATGGAGGAACTGAACCTTGAAAAGTCAAATTTTTCTAGGTCGAGAGGCTGAAGAAAAAGGCAGTACAAGCTGAAGAAACACCTTTGATGAATTAGGCTCAGCATATCCATCCCCGGAACATGCTGAGTGGTATGGCTGGAGGAAGGGGAGAGGAAGAAGAGACACAGATGTACCACAGGACCACAGTGAAGGGCCATGAGACCAGGCAGTGAGAACAGTCGAGTGCAATTGTAAATTCAGAGCAGAAGATGGAGCTACCTTTAGATGAACCTTCCAGACTTGGCCTTCGGTCCGCATGCACTTTCTTTAGGTATTTGTGTCTCTCTGCAGATCTTCCTCTCTGACAAGGATTCTGAGAAGGATTTCTCAGGCTTATTTAGTCCAATTCCCATTTTGCAGGTGGAAGTCTGACACCCAGAGAAACTAAAGGACTTGCCTAAGTCCACACAACATCCCAGAAACTTGACACAGGGTCCAACCCAGGCTTTCTGCCTCCAAGGCAGACATTCTTTTCAAGCACTCCACACCAGCTTCTCTTAGCCCTCGGTTTCTCCTTATTACAAAACTTCAGCACAAGGTTCTGCATCTCTGGGTGGTGTAAATGGTTGACAAATTCAGCTGCTAACCAAAACACTGGGGGTTGGAGTCCATCCAGGGATGTCTTGGAAGAAAGGTCTGGTGACCTACTTCCAAAAAATCAGCCACTGAAAACCATATGGAACACAGTTCTACTCTGACACACATGGGATCACCATGTATCACAGTCAATTCAGTGGCAACTAAAACTGAAGCATAACAGTTCACCTCCCTTCTCAGACTGTCTCAGTCCTAGATACAATTCTCCTTTCCATCTGAGCCCTTCTGGGCTTCTTCTTTGTCCATCATAAAAGAGCCACTTCATATGAAAGGGAGAAATGACAAGTCTGTCTATGCCAGCTGCTTTCTCCGAGCTTAAGGCCATTCAAATCCAGTGGGACCATCAGCTGTGACATGAACCGAGCCAAACAAACAAAACTCTGCTGAGGTGAATTTGTCCTTTTGATGCTTTCCACAGTTGACACAGTAGCTCCTCAGAGTCTGCATGACTCATGAGCTCTTTCTAATGGATTAGTTTGCGTCCATTTTCAGCTAGAAGAAACTTTGACAACTGTACTCCTATAAGCTAGGAGTACCTTCTAAAGAATCCATTTCATTTCATTCAAGCTAGAGGTCATGTTGATGTCTGTGTCACTGCAAGCAGCGAAGCGAGTATCTTGTGAAGCAAACAGCCCAAATACAAATACCTACAGAGAACTTCAATGGGGAAGTGAGCAAGGTGCAAAAAAGCAGACAATAGGGAGTGGTGAGGACTGTGGCAAACTAGCACACACATGATCTTTCTACAAGTGTATCAGCTGCTCAGATCTAGTCAGTTGTTGCCTTCTGGGAATGTGCACTTATTGTATATAGACCATGCAATTACAAAAGATAGAATCTACATTTTCATCTGAAATCTAACTTTCAAATGAGGCTCATCTATGGCATAGATCAAATGAGGCTCATCTATGGCGTAGATAGGGTCTTTGGGGCCCCAGTTTATAACATGTGTTCTATAGGGTGCTATTAGTTCCATTTAACTTGGAGTTAACTTTGACATTTGCATTACTATAAATCCTCTTAAAGAGTGTTTCCCATTTGGAATGGTTTCCCTGGACTTAGCCTTATCCTCCTAACTATTCCTATAGATTGCTGGACTGAAAATTGGCAAGTTTCCACCCAGAGGCTGTAACCTACAAATATATCTCAAATCTCCATTCCTTTTACACTCTGCTGGTGTATATAATTGAGTTTCTCTCTGTACCAAATGAGCTCTGAGTTCTTAGCACCTGCTGTACTTAATGGAGGGAAGTCTGGGAGAGGCTGGAAAGGCAAGAATAACATGGAAATGGAAAGAGATATGCAGGCTAGAGGTATCATAAAGGTTTTATCACCTCTTGTTAGAAGAGAAAAGCATAAGTAATGTTACCATCTCACCCTCTGTGTAATAAATGCTTTATGGTACCCAGTCCAGCTACATGTGTACAGGTGGCCTGGAGACAAGGCTGAGGGCTCAGCCACGGCAAGGAGTCAATTCTCAAGAGGCGGTGAGTGGGCCTCAGGATGATTGGAGGTGATGTATGTTAGGGAACCTACTCTCCCAGGGATATCATGAGAAGACTTCCCTAAGGGAGTCTCTCAACACATATCATGGGGCCCCTGTTGGTGTATGGAACTAGACAAGCAAGGCTGGGGCTGCCTGGGGCAAAAACAGATCTCAGAAACCCACAGCAAGTCTAGTTCCTGCATGTCCTTCTCTGTGTGGCTCTGCAGAGGGAAGACACTAACTCTAGGCTTCTAGTCTGCTCCTTTATTCATTCATTCTTTCAATAAATATTGAATAATAATCATCATGATCGACACCACCATGATGATCATCACCCATTTATTTAGCATCTTCTGTGTCTCAGGCCCTGGGTGGCACAAACAGTTACGCACTTGGCTGCTAACCCAAAGATCGGCAGTTTGAATCCACCCAGTGGCTCCTTGATAGAAAGGCCTAGCAAGCTACTTCCAAGAGATCACAGCCATTGAATGGAGCACAGCTCCACCCCGATACACATGGGGTCGACACAAGTTGGAATTAACTTGACAGCAATTGGTGTGTTTCAGGCACTTTCATAGATAAATCTCATCAATTCTTACAAGAAATCTCCAAAGAAAATATTGCTAACTCCTTTTTTAAGAAGGAAACTGAGGCTCAGCAAGGTCATGTAATATAGCCAACGTCACACAGCTAATGAAAGGCAGAGCTGGGGTGCGAAACTAGGTTGTCTGAGTCCCTAGGTTGTGATTCCCTCATTGCACACCACCGCCTTCATAGTAGTATAATGCTTTGTTTTTTGAGAAGTTATATGTAATTCTTTGATTCTCATAATAAGAGCAGAGCTAATTATCCTTATTTAACAGGAGAGAGATTAAGTCTTAGATAGGTTGAGCAAGTTCCCAGAGGCCACACAGCAATTCAACAGGTCTCAGGCATAAGGCTTCTCACTCCAAGCCTAGAGCTCTTGAAAATAGGATATAATACGCACCTCTATGGTCAGTGATTGCAATACTGACAAGCCTAGAAGTTATGAACTACTGATGCTTCACTGCCCTGCTAAGCGCTTTTAGAGAATTCATTCATTTAACCTTCACATAAAGTAACTATGACTATTAGCATAAAAAGCAAACTAGGGCTCAAAAAAGGTAAACAAAGCTTGCCCAAGCTACACAGCTAGTAAATAGCAGAGCTAGCTCTTACGCCAAGTTTACCTGACCTGAATTCTTAACCCTCCCCATAATGTTCAAGGAAGGCCTTGTGAGGGATAATGAAGTTGAATCAGACCCAGACACTCCAGCAAAGGCTTCAAGGTGACTGAATACCCAATATGTACTTTCCCTTTCTTCCTTAGTAACAGACCTGGTTGCACTGAAATTAGCACATCCCCAGCTAACATGACTATATGCTCACCAATAAGATGTACGTATACGTGTTGTAAGAAACTTCTAGAAAAAACTTTAAAGGGAGCAGCTTCAGCTGGGCGGTGCGCCTCACTCTGCTGTTTCTTTTTCCTCCCTTCTTGCTGCATGGAACTCTAATAATGAACAACTTTTCTGCAGCCATTCTGGGCCAGCAGAATGAATGTCACACATTAGGATGACAGAGGAGGTAAGGAGAAAAACAAATTAAAAAAAAAAAGAGTGGAGTCCTTGAAGACACTGTGGAACAGCTAGGCCAGCACTGGTTTTCCTATCATCATTTTCTGGAGAGAAAATTAATTACAACTCATTTAAGGCACTCTTATTTTGGTTTTATTGGTTATATGCATTTAGATCTAATGCTAATTGATAGAGATCTGTCCGAAAGAAGCTTCCAGTCCTGCAGGGAAGATGGAGATGCAGCAAACAGATAATCACAACTCAAGTAGAAGGTGGCTGCAGCCACGAACCAAGGTGAGAAAGGGGCTCCATTCGTCCTCCCGCGGCCTCTGTGTAAGAGCCTGACAGGAAAACCCCGGCCGGGGCCTGCTCTCTGTGTAATGGCAATGGATATGCTGTCCATTCTGAAAGGCGAACACATCCGTTTCAATTAGATGTGCCCAGTGCTAGGATTGTAACCAATTAATCCTGCCCATCTGAAGGCTGATTAGTCAGAATATTAGGGTAAGTGGATAATAGCAGGCTAAGAAGCCTGCAATCTGAATGCCGGTGCGCATCTTTTTTTTTTTGACAGAGTATTACAAATGAGATCTCGGCATCTGTGACTAATCTCCAAGTAGCGCAAGGCCTAGTTTGCAGAGCGGCAAAAGGACGAGGCTTAGAGGTGCCTGGGTCTTGGCAGCTGGAGCCGGCTCTGTCTAGTCCTCTGCTTTGGTGTTTGGACCCAGGCGGCCCAGGCTCTTCCTCTAACATAACTTTCTGATTACTGAAAGCTTGAGACCATCAGTGTAGCCACAGAGACTGGACACAAGGCTAGGAAGCAGGAGGATGTGGGGCTAAGGGACAGAAGGCCACGGTAATTATTTCAGGTCCACCCTGAATGTGCTGGGGACTCAAGCAAGTCCCTTCCTCTCTATGGCTTTCAATTTACTCATTTCGAAGTGATCTGAACCACGGAAGCAAAAGCACTGATAAAGGAGATCGTAACAGGAGGTTAGTGGAGTCTACTTAGAATTTGACAGAGAAGAATGGAATGGAATAATCCTGAACAAGTCTTATTTCTGCCTCCTAGCATTTGCTCCTACTCTCCAGGCCTAGTACATTCTTTCCACCACTCTTTGCCTGGCTAAATTCCTCCTGTTCTTTAGGTCTTTTCCTCCCCTGACAAACCTTGTCCAACCACCCATTGCCTGGGGGCTCTCTGTACTTCACAGAATTCTGTGCTTCCCATATCCTAATTTTTATGACATTCTATAAAAACTGGGTATTTACTAGTCTGCTGCCCCCATTCATCTCTAAGCTCCATCATGGTACCTGGCACAGAGCATGGCACAGGGAGGCAAAATAAAAATGAGTTTACTACAGTCCTGTTCCACCCATCCCACTGAACTAAGAAGCAAATGGAATCTGGAATTGAAAAAAACTACTTTGTAAACCTCTAAATTGATATACAAATGTACAGAATTAGGAGTAATGAAAAAGTCCTTGAAGGTACAAAAAGAAAGCATTTCAATTTTTCTAAGAGCTTCACACTTGCTCAGTGTGTCACCAATAATTACTCTGGCTTTTTCTCCTCTCATCTGTTGTAATTAAGACATAGTGTCTTCATTAGGAAGAAGTTCAAGGTCCAGAGCAGCAGAAATAATGCAGTGTGTGAATCCTGCCACTGCAGCACACTGGTTGTATGGCCCTGGACAAGTCACACAGCACCTCCACATCTCAGTGTCCTCTCGGTACAAGAGAATAAAACTCTCCACTGCCAAGCTCATAGGGTGGCTGTGAGAATAACATGGAGTTAATGTATATAAAATGGCTTGTAATGTAATCTGTACAATGCTATGGAAGTGTCACTTCAATAGCCTCCTGCTGGCATCTTTCCCGAGCAGACAAGAGATACTGGAATCTGATCCTTAAACCCTAATGAAGAGGACAGAGGTAAAGGAGAGGGTGAGGTATCATGTATTTCTTCAATTATTCACTAGGTATTTACTGAGCATCTACTATGTGCAAGGAGAATAGAGAATACAAGGTGAATAAAGTATGGCCTTCCCTCAAAGACCTTCCAGTCTGATGCCTGGGGTGGGCAGGAAGTGTGGGGAGTACAGGCAGAGAACAAATGATTACCATACAGCACAGTATATCTGGAGAGTTGTAAGCTGCTGGAATGGAAGGCTGGTGGACTCCAACCCTGGAGTTCCTGGTCAGATCTGATGCTGAGGGAACTTCTAGAACAGACAAAGGTGCGTGCATCCTAACTTGTGAGGGCTTTTGAGCAGGGGAACAACTCAGTCTAAAGAACACTCTGGGCACAGGTAAGGAAGCAAGAGCACTGATAAGGGAGATCATAACAGGTGACCAGTAGAGTCTAACCAGAATTCAGAGAGAAGAATGATAAAAGAAGAATCATAATGTAAAGGGAGAGATAAATAAGAGGAAATCAGGATGGAATGTTAATTGAAAATGTGAGGAAAGAATGTGTAATAAAAAACGTGTAAAGATAAAGACAGAAAAAAGCAAGGATTAATGGCTTGCCTCCTTATCTTAAGGACTTTTGGGGCTGTCCTCTGCCTACGCCATTCATCACCCAGGCTGTGCTCCTGGCTGTACAATGGAAACCTGTGAAAAAAAGATTCCCTGTTCAAAAGACCTGAGGAGCAAGGAGAAAGCACAGATATGGATCTGATCCCAACTCTTGTGTGTCCCCACTGAGTGAGCCGGGGAGAGTTACTTAACCTCTCTGATTTCCAGTCCCTTCATTTGGTATAAGAGGACAGCAATACCCACCTCACTGAGTTGATGGGAAGATCAAAGGAAAGGATATATGAATCCACCTAATATAGTCTGAAGGAGCCCTGGTAGTGTAGTGGTTAAAGCACTAGGCTGCTAACCAAGTCAATGGTTCGAACACACCAGCCACTCCACAGAAGATGTGGCAGTCTGCTTCTGTAAAGATTTACAGCCTTGGAAACCCTATGGGGAAGTTCTACTCTGTCCTATAGGGTCACTGTGAGTCAAAATCAACTCAATGGCAATGGCTTTGGTTTTTAATATACAGTCTAGGAGAGAAGAGAATTCTTCTCCTTCTCCTTCACCCACCCCAATGCCTAAACCTGACACAGATATAGCAGACATTACTGAGCACTCGCTATACACTAGGCACTGAGGAAAGGGATGTCTTACATGATTTTGTGATCTAGGAGCTCACTGGACACTCAACAGTGCCACAAAGTAGGCACGGAGGCGCCATTATGCAGATGAAGGACCTGAGGCTGAGAACAGGGAAGAGACTGGGTCTAGCACAGAGCGTGGATCTTCATGCTAGCCCAAACCTCCTTGCCTCAGTTACGATCAGGTTCTTGAGCTGTGATCCCAGACCGGCCCTATGTTTCAGAAGAGGCTTTCCCCAGTGATTACAGACACAGGCAGAGCCCTGTTTGTAGTCTTCTCAAAGCTTGGTACCTCAGTAAAAGGTCCCTGCCTGTCCATCTCATCACCTGAACCCGGACAAAAAAATCTGGCTAGTTGTGCTGATGGCCTGTTCTGCCAAGAACTGCCTGTGTGAACCTAACGAAAAGGACTTTATCTCTTTGGACTTTGATTTACTCATCAGTAAGGCAGGAAAATTCTCTCCAATCCTGCAGACTTCACAAAACCTGTTGCTGTCAAGTAGATTCTGACTCATAGAGACCCTACAGGACAGAGTAGAACTGCTCCATAGAATTTCCAAGGAGCACCTGGTAGATTTGAACTGCCGACCTTTTGCAGCCATAGCTCCTAACCACTGAACCACCAGGGCTCCACTGACTTCACAAGGGACCATTATTAGGATCAGATGAGAACATACGTGGAAGTGTTTCCATAATGAAAACACACGATGCTTTTGACAAGGCTGCTTTTTAACCAGAATCACAAAAGAGAGTTTGTTCTGTCTTGCCAGTTGATTTAAAAAACCAAAAACCAAACCCATTGCTGTTGAGTCAATTCTGACTCATAACGACCCTACAGGACAAAGTGGAATTGCACCATAGGGTTTCTAAGGAGTAGCTGGTGGATTTGAACTGCCAACCATTTGGTTAGCAGCTGAGCTCTTAACCACTGTTCCACCAGGGCACCAAGTTGATTTAAGTAGAGTCAAATAAGAGTGAATGTTCCAGGTAGAAGGAATAGTATGAGCAAAGACCTGATGGTGAAAACATCGTGGAACATCTTAGAAGCTATAAGAAGTTCAGAGCATCTAATACAGGCATAAAATATGAGGTGCGGAGTGGTAGGAGATGAAGTTAAGTGAAGAGGTCTCCTGGTGTAAAAATTGAGGAGCCTTGGAGTGAGGCTGAGGAGCTAGAACTTAGTCCTTAAGGGAATGGGAGCCACTGGACCATTCCAAACAGGGGCAAGATATGAACTGATTTGTGTTAAGTTAATGAGCCAGCTCCTCAGCCCTTGTCCATTTCTTTTGAATATCATCAAGAATAGGTCTATGTTGGTTGCACCTTTCTAGACATAGGGGCAAAGTCTGTAGTTTCTGCATACGTAGTTTATGTAGTCATGTATTGATCAAAAAGCAAGAAGTTGCATGTAGTGTAGACTCTAAATAGGTCATGCAGAGAAGGTAAAAGACGTGTAAGACATAGTGCCAACGATCTGCATTCAAATTCAAGGTCAGCATCTCCCACATCCTCCTGTAAAACACCCTGCATTCTGTCCCTCCAGTCAGGGACAGGCCCTTGGCTGGACAGACTCTGAGGCTGCCTCACTGCTGATGGTGTGATTTTGGGCAAGGTTCTTCCCTCTCCCGGCCTCAATTTCCCCACCTGTACAATGGGAATATTGGACCAGGAGCTCTTAGTGACTGCATCCACCTCTAGCAGGTGATGAATCTTACTTTGAAATTAATTAAGGAGTATTTAAAACATCTGTTCTCATGACCAACTTCTGTAACTCACATTTGTAAAAAAAGAACATAGCTATGGCTTGATGATTTATAACTGCCAAAGTCCTATTAAGTTCTTCAAGTACCTACTTGGAAAGAAGAAGAAGGAAAAAGGCAATAAAAGCATAAAGGAAGATGGGAAAGAAAGAGTTCATGGAAAGTCTGTCCTCCTCACTCTAAAATCTCAAACAGTGTTAGTTACTTCTTTCTGTCCTTCTCACTTAATCCCAGATCTGTCTCCCTGCAACCTGTCCTTTCCTTCCTCAGTTTAGTACTTGAAACTGAAGGCTTTATTTTCACTCAGATTCTCCTTTCCCATACTGTCCAAACTGGAAAACTATTTAAGGTCATTTTGCCCAGAGGTTTTCAAACTTTGTGTCTTAGCAGGACTCTTCATTCAAATGAAATTTTGTACTCTAGGCTGATATACAACATCTGTAAAAGAAAAGTTTCTATACAAGTGAGGATGCAAGGCCCTGCCTGCTTGTTCCTCTCCTCACTCCTCCAGCACCTTCCACCTTGACCCTGGAGTGCAGCCACAGATCCCTGAGGTTCCAGGAAGCATGATTTAAAAACCACTGAGCTGTTCCCCCGATCCTACCTCACCCCATTTTAAACATAGAGGCTGAAACCCAGATTGAAGAGGGCACTGCCCAAGTCACATAGCTGGAAGACAACAGTTGGGTCCAGAATACAGGTCTCTGGGCTCCCAGTGACTCATACCACTGACCCATTTGCCTTCTTTGTCCCAGTTATTTTTGTTGAGACTCAGTCTCAAGAGGCCTGCAAGACAATGTTCTCCCCCAGAGAATCCACCACCTCCTCATCTCCCTTCTCCCTTTCCTTAGGGAATCAACTCACTGACTGCCCACACTCAGTGCCAACACCACTTTTTGGAAGCAGATGTATCAGCTTCACCTGATGTGGCAGACAGGTTTTCTGAGCCTGGGGCTTTTCCACTGCCTGCAGCCCCTGCAGGGATTTCTGAGCCCAGGTGGGACCAGAGGGCTTCCTCTGAATGCTTCTTCCCTACTCCTCCCGCCACACACACACACACACACACACACACACACGCACACACACGCACACACACACACATTTATCCCTGTGGTCTTTAATGATGAAAATTATAGAAGCTGGTAGAGCCTGCAATGGGCTAGGAGTCAGAGACCAGGTTTGAGTACTGGTTCCATTCATTTCAGCCTGATCTTGTTTGACACACATTCCTTTGGCCCCTTGATCTCCCCACCCCCCCCCCCATAAATATGTCTCTCCTATCTCACACAAGCTTATTGTGAAGATCAAGTACAATGTTGGAGGCAGGACTGATAATCTGTAAAGTATTTCATACATGTAAAGAATTACATTATTTGGTAATTTTTTTCATCATTTTCCCTTGGACAGAACATTTTCATCGATTTCAGTTAATATTTAACAAGTACTTCCATTTGTCTGCTAATTTATTAATGCATACTTTTCTCAAAGGACTTTTGTACTCATCTGATCCTGCCTTGTAATAAAACATTCATTCATTCAGTAATTCAACAAACATTTAAGGAGTACCTGGGCCACAAACTGAAAGGTTGGCAGTTCAAATCCACCAGCCGCTCCTTGGAAACCCTATGGGACATTTCTACTCTGCCCTATAGGGTCACTATAAGTTGGAATTGACTCGACAGCAATGGACTTTTTTTTTTTTGACTATGTGTCAAACACTAGGCTCCAATCACCCTCACAAAGCTCACAGTCATGGAGATGCAGACACTGTTAATCCTGTGGAAAGTGCTACAAATGGAGGAGACACAGAGATATGAGAGACCCGTATTCCAGTTTTGGGGTAGGGGATCACCAAAAGCTTCCAGGCGGAAGTGATGTCCAAGCTGCTACCCAAAGGGTGAGCTGGAGTAATCCAGGTGAGCGGGGCAAGGGGGAGGCAGGACAGAGGAAAGCAGAGTATCATCCAGATGGAAGGAACAGCAGCTAGAAAGACTCAGAGATCAGAGGGAGAATGACGTGAGTGGGCTTCGAGTGGGTCAGTGTGGCTGGACCAGGCAGGCAGGGGTCAGAGATGAGGCTGGGACAGGAAAAAGCAGGGGTCAGAGCATGAACAGTCTGTACTCAAAGCTAAGGAGTCAGAACTATCACTGCATCTTCATTTCACAGAGAAGGAAACTGAGGGTCAAGGAGATGAAATGACTTGCCCAAGGCACAAGTTGAAAGTAATAGATGTCAACGCGTATCTGTCCCTCTGCCTGGAACTCTATGCTCCCCAGACACCTTCATGGCTTGCTCATGCTCCTGCCTCATCCAGGACACCAAACAAGTGCAACTTTTTCAGAGAAGTGCTTCCTTGTCACCTAATTTATAAAATAGCACTTATTATTGTCTGATAATAGAATATAAATGTATTTGTGCATTGACTTCCTCTCTGATAAAAATGTAAGCTCCATGAGCATACGATTTGGTTCTAGGCATGCTGTATGCCCAGTGTTTACACAGTGCCTGACATATGAAAGGAACTTGATAAGCATTGAATGAATGAAATGAATGAATCTCAATCTATCCAAGCCTTTCCTGTGATACTCTATGCTATACTGAGTTCTTACGGGTGATGCACAGACTCTGGAATTTTTATTATTACCTGCAAAAGGTTAACATAATAGAATTTGACTTCAGAAAGTCCATGCTGGTGGCAATGTGGAGAATAAATCAGAGAGGTGAACCTGGAGGCTGAGAGAACAGCAACGAGCTATCTGCACTAATCTCAGCCAGCGACAATGATGATCTAGACTACAAGAGGGATAGTGAGGAAAGGCCCCCAGATGGACCTGAAGCTCCAGCTAGATCATCAGGCCCAGAGTTGGGAGCCTGCTAAGAGAAGATGTCATAGGAGCAAAGATGGTCTCCAAGAAGACAGAACTGTTCCCATTTCTGAATATCATACACAGAAGTAACTAGAATAATCTCTCACATTAAATTTCTCCACAACAATATCTAGTAAAATTATATTGCCTATGGGTTGGAGGAAAAGTATCTTTGGAAAAGGAAAAAGGAGATTTTTTAATTGCCTTAATGACGATGGGGAAACCCTGGTGATGTAGTAGATCTACAGCTGCTCACCAAAAGGTCAGCAGTTGGAATCCACTGGCACTCTTGGAAACTCTATAGGGCAGTTCTATGCTGTCCTATAGGGTCGCTATGAGTTGTAGTCGACTCGACGGTAGAGGGCTTGGTCTTGGAATGATGATGGAGATGAATTCCTAAATAGATGTCTAAATCACATGAGGTCACGGCCAAGCACACTTGACAGTCAGAGAGATAGATTTCACAGAGGATCGAGCCTGGTACCTAAGGGGTAGGTAGCTGGCTGCCCCTGACAGCAATTCCAGCCTCTCTAGTCTGTGCATATACATGACCATCTGTGGCCAGTTCTGGAGAGGCAGAACTAAAAGGTGAGGTTTTCATTCCAAAAAGCCTGGACAGAAATTAGGAAGGTGCTGCAAATATCTAATTCAATTGCATTTATTCACTTGCTCATTCATTCATTTAATCAACTAATCTATCAGATAGTCATTCAACTAATGCTTTCTGATATCCTCAATGTGCCAGTCACAGTGCTAGCCACCAAGGCCAGTGCTGATTCAGTCTCTGTCTACATGGTGTGAATGGTCCAATGTTTCCCATCTATGTTCTTTATACAAGGCCAGTAAAAATAATCAAATCATCCATTATGTTGGTAGAGAGTTTTTTTTCTCTCTGCCAGGGACTTGTACCACTTAATCAGCAATTCTGCGATGCAGTTATCATTATACTTATTTGTCAAATAATGAAGCTGAGGTGTAGAAAGGTTTAGAAATTTGTCAAAGATGACACAGTCTGGAGCACAGGAGCATGAATTTGAACCCATGTCAGTTTTGCCAAAGCCCTTCCATGGTCCTATATAGCACTGTACCTTTACAGACATTGGGCTGGGAAGTCAGGGAGCCCTGAATTGAGCTCCAGTGTCAGTGTGGTGTGGCCCGAAGCACTTAAACCAGTGCCTGGCAGTCAGGACGTGTCATATGCCGTTACTGTGGCTGCTGTTGCTGTTATTATTATTATTAACAGGCAATTTGCTTCACCTCTGAGCCACAGCATCCTCCTTTGAGAAATGGAAACACGAACGCATCACAGAGTTTTGGTAGAATTAGAAGATTTAAAGAAATTATGTAGACTGTGCCCAGTTTGCTGCCTGGCACATTGGGTAGTTATCAGTACCAAGGACAGGGTCCCCAGCTATGGCTGAGGGGCACTCCTGCAGCCCATGAGGGCAAATCTGGGCCTGGATACAGACAAGGCCCCTTGATGAGGCTTGTCTTCCTCCCCATATCTGAGTCTATTAGTTCGGAGGCTTGTGGCAATCTCCCAGATCTGTTCCACCATCCCAGGTCCTCTCCAGCAAAGGAAGGGGTGGGGCAAGTAGGAGAAGGTACTGGGTCATGAAGCCAGGAATAGCAATGCCCTCCAGAATGCCCTGTGGCCATCAGAGTCCAGAATAGGGACTGTTTCCAAAGACCCAAAGACCCATCAAGACAGTCTTCCTCCTGCTGTAAGGCTTCCCTGGGTTAGAGAATGAGCTGGCATGTCAGGAATACAGCACCCCACCACCCCCCCCAAGTCCAGCCGGGCACTGCTACTAAAGGGGTACCCCCATTTAGTGACAGCCTATGCTATGTCAGGCCTTTGTCTCCTGCTCTGCCTGTGTTCCCCGTTCTTATTCTCATCGCATGCCTAAAACATAAGAATTATCTGCTCCATTTAAGAACAAAATATCAGAAGCCAGGGAAGTTCAAGAGTTATAGCTTGTCCTCTGTCCCTGTGACCAGGAAATATCTGATGCGTGTGTCACTGCAACCATGATGGGGAAGTCAGGACATGATGGGAAAGGGTTTGGGACCATGATAATTCTAAACCCCACCTCCCACCCCAGCTGCTGCCTTCCTGTCCTAGAAAGAGGCTGAGCTCAGAAGTCCAGTTGCCTGAGCAGCTCCCATGCCGTCTGTTCCCCACCCTATCCAGACACACATCCAGAAGTTATTTATCTGTATGAACTACCTGCTTCAGGAAACCTTTCTGAGTCTGCCTACCTCACCTGCAGACTCAGGGCCTGCCTTCCTCACCTTCCCAGAACAGCCTACTAACAAAGAGCATGAACCCTTGAGCCTGACAGATAGGATGGGGGTGGGGATAAGGTCTCAATTCCAGCTCCACTTCTACTGAGATTCACTTTCTGGGGCAAGTGACTCTGCCTTTTGAGCCTCTGTGTTTCCCATGTGTCAAATGGGTATATTAATATTTGCATCAGAGGGTGATGTGAAGAATAAATGCCACAATGAACTTAAGCACACAGTAGGCATTCCGTAAGTGACAGTAATTCAGCAGGTAGGTAATAATGATGACAACTACTATTTATTGAGCATTTACAATTTGCCAAGCCCTAAACACTAGAGCCCTAGTGGTGCAGTGGTTAAGAGCTCGGATGCTAACCAAAAGATGGGCAGTTTGAATCCACCAGCTGCTCGTTGGAAACTCTATGGGGCAGTTTTACTCTGTCCTGTAGGGTGGCTATGAGTCGGCATCGACTCACTGGCAGTGGGTTTGGTTTGGTCTTGGGTTCTAAACATTAATGTAGTGATTAATATCATTAAGTAGCACTTATTGTTATTATTGATTTAAAAAAGTACCAAATCCTTTGCCACTTTCCAACTCATAGTGACCTCCTGTGCTGAAGAGTAGAACTGCTCCCAAGGGTTTTCTTGATTGTAATCATAACAGAAGCAGATGGCCAGAACATTCTGCCACGGTACTTCTGTGTGGGTTCAAACCACCAGCCTTTAGGCTAGTATATTTCTTTAAATCCACTCTATACTTCAGAAACCATATTTTATAGGAACTACTGTTAAACAACTTTGAGTATATCCCATCTGAATTTAGAGACCACTTCAAGAACAGGTTTGACACATTGAACATTAATGGCCAAAGGATCAAATTGTGAGTTGACATCAAGGACATCATAAATTAAGAAAGCAAAAGGTCACTAAAAACACAAGAAAGAAAGAAAAGACCAAAATGGATGTCAGAAGAGACTCTGAGACTTGCTCTTGAAGGTAAAGTAGCTAAAGCAAATGGAATAAATGATCACGTAAAAGAGCTGAACAGATTTCAAAGTGCAGCTCGAGAACACAAAGTAAAGTATTATAATGAAATGTGCAAAGACCTGGAGTTAGAAAATCAAAATGAAAGAACACACTTGCATTTCTCAAGCTGAAAGACCTCAGCAAAAATTCAAGCCAAGAGTTGCAATATTGAAGGATTCTACAGGGAAAATATTTAAAGATACAGGAAGCATCAAAAGAAGATAGAAGGAATACACAGAGTCACTGTACCAAAAAGAAATGGTTAATGTTCACCCATTTCAGGAGGTAGCATATGATCAAGAACCAATTGTACTGAAGGAAGAAGTCCAACGCATTGATGAAAACCAAGGCTCCAGCAATTGATAGAAAACCAGTAGAGATGTTTCAACTAACGGATGCAACACCGGAAGCGCTCGCTCATCTATGCCAAGAAGTTTGGAAGACAGCTACCTGGCCAGCTGACTGAAAGGATCCATATTTGTCCATTTCAAAGAAAGACAATCTAACAGAATGCAGAAATTATCAAACAATACAATTAATGTCACATGCAAGCACAGTGCTGAAACCCACTGCCACTGAGTTGATTCTGACTCACAGTGACCCTATAGGACTGAGTAGAACTGCTGCATTGGGTTTGCAAGGAGGGGAAAACAACTGCAGCAATACATCCACAGGGAAATTCCAGCAATTCACGCTGGATTCAGAAGAGGACATGGATTGAGGGATATCATTACTGATGTCAGATGGAGCTTGGCTGAAAGCAGAGAATACCAGAAAGATGTTTATCTGTGCTTTATTGACTATGCAAAGGCTTTCAACTGTGTGGATCATAACAAATTATGGGTAACATTGTGAAGAATAGGAATTCTAGAACATGTAATTGTGCTCATGAGGAATCTGTACATAGACCAAAAGGCAGTCGTTTGAACAGAACAAGTGGATACTGCATGGTTTAAAGTCAAGAAAGGCTGTTTCGGGGTTATATCATACTTATTCAATCTGTATGCTGAACAAGTAATCCAAGAAGCTGGACTATATGAAGAAGAATATGGCATCAGGACTGGAGGAAGATTCATTAACAACCTGTGATATGCAGATGACACAACCTTGCTTGCTGAAAGTGAAAAGGACTTGAAGCACTTATTGGTGAAGATCAAAGACCACAACCTTCAGGATGGATTATACCTCAACATAAAGAAAACAAAAATCCTCACAACCGGACCAATAAGTAACATGATGATAAATGGAGAAAAGACTGAAATTGTCAAGGATTTCATTTTACTTGGATCCATAATTAACACCCATGAGCAGTCAAGAAAAATCAAAGGATGCAATGTATTGGGCAAAGCTGCTGCAAAGACCTTCTTTAAAGTGTTAAAAAGTAAAGATGTCCCTTTAAGGACTAAGATGTGCCTGACCCAAGCCATGGTGTTTTCAATCACCTCATATGCACATGAAAGCTGGACAAGGAATAAGGAAGACCAATGAATTGATGCCTTTGAATTTTGATATTGGCAAAGAATACTGAATATACCAAGGACTCCCAGAAAAACAAAGAAATCTGTCTTGGAAGAACTACAGCTAGAATGCTCATTAGAAGCAAGGTTTTTGTCACATACTCTGGACATGTTATTAGGAGGGACCAGTCTCTGGAGAAGGACATCATGCTTGGTAAGCTAGAGGGTCAGGGAAAAAGAGGAAGACCCTCAACGAAAAGGACTGATACAGTGGTTGCAACAATGGGCTCAGTAATAATAATGATTGCAAAGACGGCACAGGACCAGGCAGTGTTTCATTCTGTTGTAGATAGGGTCACTATGAGTTGAAACTGATTCTGTGGCACTTGACAACAACAACAACATCCAGAAGAATGAACAAATCTGTCTTGGAAGAAGTACAGCCAGAGAGCTCCTTAGAAGCGAAGATGGTGAGACTATCTCATGTACTTTGGACATATTATCAGGAGTACCAATCCCTGGAGAAGAACATCATTCTTGGCAAAGTAGAGGATCAGTGAAAAAAGAGGAAGCCCTCAACGAGGTGGACTAATACAGCGGCTGCCTACGATGGGCTCAAACATAGCAACTATTGTGAGCATGGCACAGGACCAGGCAGTGTTTTGTTAGCTGTTGCACATAGGGTCACTATGAGTTAGAACCAACTTGAGGGCAGCTAATAACAACTGCCACAGTGCTCAGTGTTTCCTCAGCTATTTGATTTGACCAACAGATCCTGAGCTCCTATAAAGAGTGAGGCCCAGGGTTAAGGGAATGGGGCCAGGAATAAGTCATAGTCCCTGCCTTGGTCAGAAAGCTTAGCCTCACGTTAGAAAATGAAACAAGGGCATGACTAACTCACGATAATAAAAAGCAATGTCATTCATTTCTCACTGGGGCCCAGAATAATAAATCCATATAGTTGATATAATTGTACATACATATATATACACACACACACACAAAAGAAAAACTCAGACTCGTTGCCATCGAGTCAATTCTGACTCAAAGTGACCCTACAGGACAGCACAGAACTGCCCCATACATAGGGTTTCGAAGGGCACCTGGTAGATTTGAACTGCTGACCTTTTGGTTAGCAGCCATCGCTCTTAACCACTAAGCCACCAGGGTTTCCTATATATATATGTAACTGACTTAAACGTTTCACAAAAAAAAAAAAAAAAATGCTTCTACTTACTATAACAGATGTACTCCAAAGTGTTCTATTCTATTCTATTCTTATCCATTCCATTTTATTTTATTCTTTTATATTCCATTTCAGTCTATCATTTTCTATTTTATTTCATTCTATTCTGATCCATTCTGTTCCTTTTCATTCTATTCTGTTATTTGCTCTTCCACTCCATTTATTATTTTATATTCACTTCTATTTCACTTAAAAATGCTTGCTGTGTGCCACTAAATATTTCATGACCCATTAAATGGTCTTGACTCAGCTTTAAAAAAAATACTGACATAAAGAAGTTGTTTTCAAGTTTTTTATAGCTAGGGCAGTCTCTTGAAATTAAATCAGGGCTAACTCTAGTATCTTAAACACCAGTAGTTGTATTCACTCTAACTGAAGAGGGGTGGAGTCCAGAACTCTGTTTGTGGCCACCTCCCCTGCCCTGAAACCTCTAGGTATCCATGAGGACTAATTCCGGCTGATATTAATTATAAAGAGGACTCTTTGGCTTCCAGAAACATGCTCCAGAGACAGGAAGGAAGAGAATAACATGCATTTTTAATTCAATGAGTTTATGTGTATGTATCTGTCAGGTGCCTACTGTGTGCCAGGCCCAGTGCTACGGCTGGGATACAGCAGGGAATAAGATGAGTCCTAACCCTTGCTGAGCTTATATCAAATGCCCACCGTGTGCTAAAGCATGTTACATACATCATCTCATTAAACCCTCTCTGCCCCTGGAAGGTGATTGGTTTTATACGCATTTTATCCATTAAAAAATAAAAAAAAAACAGGCTCAGAAGTAGTCCAAGGTCATGCGTTAATAAATGCCAGAATCTAGATAGTTTACATCCCTGATTCTTTACTTCTATCTGGAAGAATTTGAATAAGGTTAACAGAGGAGAGGGTTTCTGAGATGAATCGAGCTGTAGGGCTGAAAGAAAGCCTTTCCATCTCCCCCCCTCCCCCAAATAAAATAATGTGAGTAAAATGCAAACAGAATGCTGGAGCTGCAAGGCATGTTTGGGAAACATGGAGAAGCCAATCTGTCAGGAGCAGAGAATGTAAGAGGGAGAGAATTTCAACGTCTCTTGGAAGCAATATAGGAGCCGGGGGAGAGGAGATGGAAGGAGGCTCAGTTCCCTTTTGGAGCAGTGGTTAGCTTGGGGCCTCAAGGACAAGTCCCATACAGAAAGGCAGGTTTGACAGGCCTCTGGCAGGGATTGAGCTTCAGCCTCAGTGCAGAAAGGACATAGCTCATGACTGGCAAAGAAGGATTTCTTCGGAAGCACAGATCCATATATAGCCACCTATCTAAGATAAAGCATTAATTGCTTTGAATTAAAATAATGTCCAATAAATAAAATATTCACATTTGGATCATTAACAAAATGTCGCCTTATTCTCTATCCTACCTGATGCTCTCAGCAGGCCTCTGTGGCAGGCGGGGCAGGGATGATCATGTTGCCCACTGGATGATGGGGTAATGGAGACTCTGAGTGTTGAGGGTTCTAAGACCCAGCTCATAGTGTTGCCTCACCTAAGGCTGACACTACAGCCCTGTGAGGGCCTACTCCCATCCTTCCAGTGAGCTTGTTCCCCCTTCCTTGAGCAGGTGCTGCTATGACAGTGAGGCAGGCAGCACATACCTTGGTTCCTGAAATCCTAAGGCATCTGCAGCTGGCACACACCTCAGAAATTCTGCTCTCTCCAGAATGGCATTAGAAAGAAACTTCACCACCAAGAAGCTCTTTTTGGAGAGATTCAGTCACACCTCCCTTAACCATCAGTGGGTCTGGCTGGACTCAGACCAATCTTGAAAAAACCAAAACTGACTTTGATCTATGAGAATACGAACTTTACTAAGGGTGAGAGGTCTTTCTAGCCATGATCTTATAACTCCCACCTAGGTGATTGGGCGGGACTGTATAATAGGGAAATTGTGGCCCACCATGTGGATTGGTCATGTTGCCTTAAAAGAGAGACAATTCCAGAGCAGAGGGGAAGAGCCCACCACCACCAAGGAAGGAGAAACATGGCAATGGAGACCTGGCAGCAGGAGATGACATAGTGGGCTTCCCAGCCCAAGGAGAGAGAAAGCTCAGTGCCTTTGGGCAGAGACTGAGGGCCAAGGAGAGGCATACCTGTAAGCACGGTTGGGAATAGGCTGCCCTGATGGAAGAGCTGTATCCTGAATGTTCCTGAGCCTGAGTTGTAACCTTTTACTTCCTTAATAAACCCCATAATTGTAAGTATGATCTGGGAGTTCTGTGTGGCCATTGCAAAGAGTTATCAAACCCAGTAGAGTATGCTATGGGAGGGATGGTTGTGTCGCAAGTAGTAAAGATGGCGGAGAGAGGAGGCATGCCTGACCCCTGCTTCATAGGAATCAGATTTGGGCTGTTGATCTTGGTTCTTCTTCCCCACTGTGGGGTGGGAGGAGGTCAGACACTGCCCACATGCCATCTTAACAGGGGGTGGGGAAGGGATACAAGGAGTTCTACTGAATTATACTGATTCAACTATGTGAATTGCATGTTGGATAACTTATTCAATCACGAAACTATATCAATAGTTAGGCACTAGGATCCCATTTTAAAGGCTTTTTGTCATTTATTTTCAACTCATAGTGATTCCATGTGACAGAGTAGAACTGCCCCACGGAGTTTTATAGGCTGTGACCTCTATGGAAGCAGAAAGTCAGGTCTTTCTTCTGCACTGAACTGCCAACCTTTTGGTAATCAGCTGAGTGCTTAACTGTTGCTACACCAGTGTTCCTTAACTGAGGCATAGAGAGCTTAAAAGATTCATCAAGGCCATACAACCAGTGAGTGGAAGAGGCTGGATTTTAACTTAGCCTATGCTCATATTTCACCTGATGATTTCAGGATGCCTCTTGATTTAAGACATGACAATGGAAAATCTAGGCTGCAGCTAAAATAGCAATAAAAAAGATATGCAGAAAGAAGAAGAGAAGAGGGGAAGAAGAAAAAATAAAGAAGAAGAGAAAGTATCATTATTCTTTTTCCTATGACTAGTACTGGTCCACCACTGCTATCTAACTCAGACCCTTTCAGTTTCTAGATTAGTTGTCTATTCAACATCACATTGATCCTTGCAACAACCTGGGAAGGAGAAAGCACACAATCATCATCTATGTATTTATGAGACGGGGAGGCTGAGGTTCACAGAGGTCAAGTAATTGTTTAAGGCACAGTCATTTACAAACCTGGAATGGAATCCAGCCGCAAGATATTTGGTCTAAAAAATAAAAGACTTTGAATTATGTCCCTTGAAATGTTTTCTGTTTTGTTTTTTGTTTTGTCTTAAATCAAAAAACAAACAAAAAAAAAACAAGCTCATACTGATACATACAAACCATGCATCAAAGTTTCAGAAAAAAGGCTTGCCCTTACAATCAGCATTCTATTCTGATAGTCTCTATTCTATTCTGTTCGATTCTATTCTATTTTGTTGCAGAAAACACTCCTCCTGACTTACTAAGTGGGTTTCATTCTTACTAATGGGCCAAACACTGAAGTTTGGGGCAAAATCATTGACTTTCAGGGGAAGATGAGAGCTAGTTTAAAGAACCCAAGGGACTCCAACATGGCCAAAAAAAAAAAAGATCAGTACTCCACTGCTAGAGGTGGCAGAACTAAGACCAAAGGGTGGAAATTGTATGAAGACAAATTTTAGGTCAACATTAAGAAGTCTTTCTAGTAGGCAAAACAGTCCAAAAATAGAAAGACTGCTTTGGGAAGGAGTGAGCTCCCTGTCACTGAAGCCTGAAGATCACTTAACAAGGATGCTGTACATGGAATTGAAGGTGACCTTCAAGTTCCTTTCTAGGCCAGAGGCACAATTTTACGTCTTGTGCTCATTTTTCACCCCATGAGAGCAGCCACCCCAGGAAATTCTGGCTTCGATGTCTGAGCCATAGAGCACAGAGGAAAAAGAGATGCTGAATTTTGGTTCCACTGGAAAATTGGGGAATGATATACATCTCTTGCTGTTCTCAGAAAATAGAAGAAGTGAGAAGCAAAACAGAAGTCTAGGACAGGACTCAAAGTACAAAAGAGTATAGGAGACCAGAAAAAAGATTTGTTTTAGACCCTGCTCTGGTCTTTTCTCATTTTGAGACCCAAGGTCAGCCTCATTTTTCCAAGCTATACAGTGAGGGCACAGTGGGACTATTTAAGTTTTCCAGTTCTAGGTATTCTTGGTTGCCTTATTCCTGGGTCCCCTGGCCATCTCTGGCAGTATCAGCTCAGCAGCTGAGGAGGGTAAAAGGTGAAACCTAGAGTAGCTTAGCCTCTCCTTTGGATGGGAGATGGAAGGAATGATTATGGCCTGTCCTCATGGTCTTGTGCTGACTTACAGAGTCTCATCCCATCAAATGTGAGGGGGTCATGGAGTTCAATTCATTAATTTTGGTGGTGGAGGGAGGCTGACAGGTCTGGTGCTGACATGAATAATGATGGATCACTGGGAGAGGGCCCAGCAAAATCTGCAGCCTAATCAGACCCAGAGAGTCTCCTCGGGTATTAATGTAGAGCAAGTGCTGTCCAGCCAATCAGACGTCATTTCAATTTAATGTTGCAAATTGTTACCACACAGCTCAGCCTCTCAAAGAACAACTCACATTCAAACTGGGTTACCCATCTGCTCCAATTTCCTGCTGGTTTGGAGGCACCTGCCTGGTCATTGTGTGCTCGGCAGCTTGCAGAAAGAGAGGTAGCTAGAGTATGGCAGCAAGAATTCACACAGAGATAGCCAAAGACCAGAGTGGGCATTCCTGCTCTGCTACTTCCTAGTCATGTTTCTAGTAGCGTGCATCTTTTTGTCTTGCTTACAATGACCCCCTGTTTCCCCAAGGCCTGCAGGATAAAATCCAAGGTCTTTACCATCTAAGTTCTCTAGCCTTATGTCCCACCATGCTTCCCTAAGCCACAACAAACCCCTTCCAGTCCTGAAAAATATGCTTCTTGCATTCTGAAGCCTCTGTGTGTTTGCCCTGCTGTGCCCTCTGCCTGGAATGTCTTTGTTTGCTCCCCTCTGTATACCATCTTACCTATATCTAAAAAAAAAAAAAAAATTCATTCTATAATTCAGAGGGCAATGTCACCCCAGAAAAAGGCACACACCAAACTACCACTTGAGGGGCAGGGGTTGTCTACTTCACTTCTTTCCCAGAGCACATACCCAGTATAGGTAGAATAAACGAATGAACATATATCTTTGAGCAAACCACTCCAAGTTTCTAATCCTCAGTTATCTCAGCTAGAAAATAAGAACAATAATATAACTAACTCTTTCATAGATGCTGGAAACCCTGGTGGCGTAATGGTTAAGTGCTATGGCTGCTAACTGAAAGGTCGGCAGTTCGAATCTGCCAGGCGCTCCTTGGAAACTCTATGGGGCAGTTCTACTCTGTCCTATAGGGTCACCATGAGTTGGAATCGACTCGACGGCAGTGGGTTTGGTTTTTTTTTTTTTTTTTTGGTTTTTCATAGATGTTATTGTGGCTACTCATGAAGCATGCTTTCCTTTTAAGCCCTTCCATCTCCCCAGTGCTTTTCAGAGTCCTCCTTGGATGAAATTGTAAACATAAGCTCTTGTCCTCCAAAATGCTACCCTTAGGTGCCCTGTACTGCACTGCTCTGTGACTCAGTTTCCTCTCGTGTTAAATGTTGGGTGTTGAATCATGGGGTACTGGGAAGATTAACTATATTCATTCATTGTTGCCTTCAATACAGATGTCAAATGGAAATTATTAGAACAATGAATGTGAAAGTGACAGTCATAAGATGAGATAGAGTGAGTGCTCAATAAAAGCTTCCTGCCTTTCTTTATATCCTATTCCTTTTCTACTTACTCCCCTTCCTTTTTATCCTGCTGTCTTAGTCATCTAGTGCTGCTATAACAAAAACATCACAAGTGGATGGTTTTAAAAAGATAAATTTATTCTCTCATAGTCTAACAGACTACAAGTACAAATTCAGAGCATCTGCTCCAGGGGAAGGCTTTCTCTGTCAGCCTTTTCATCAATCTTCCCCTGGACAAAGACCTTCTCCGCACAGGGATCCCTGGGTCCAAAGGATGTACTCGCTCCCAACACTGCTTTCTTAGTGGTATGAGGTCCCCATGTCTCTGCTCATTTCTCTATTTTATCTCAAAGGAGATTGGCTTAAGACACTATCTAATCTTATAGACCTCATCAATGTAACTGCCGCTAATCTATCTTATTACATCGTAGTGATAGGCTTTACAACACATAGGGAAATCACATAAAATGGTGGACAATCACACAATATTGGGACTCGTGGCCCAGCTAAGTTGACAGATATTTGGAGGTGGAGGGTGGGGCACAATTCAATCCATGACAGCTGCCTTCCTTCATTTCTTCTCTTACTGGCTCCTTTGCTCCTGCATTTTCCCCTAAGTGTAATTTTAGAATTATCATGGTCTTGGGGGGAGAGGATCAGGTACAGCTTAGGTCTCGAGGACAAATCCTGGAGCCATCTACTCCTTCCACAGAACACAGGAGTGCTGACCAGGGAGACCACAGTGATTTCAACCCTGCCAACTGTTACGTGTAGTGGGCTTTAAGCCCCTTGGAGCAACCTGCCATGTGAACAGAGGGGAGAAGGTTATTATTGATTAAGAGAACTGGGAGTCCCTCCTATTCTTCTAAAGACCCATCATGAAAAACACTACTCATCATTCCACTCTCCCTCCTAGTAAACAAGTACCAAGACTGAAGGCAGATCTGAAGCAAAGTTTCAGTTGAAATCTCACTTCTTAGTAACATGCTGCATATCCTTTAGCACAAATATAAAGTTGCCCCAAACCTATCAGAAACTACATATATAAGAAGGATCCACACCCTATCTGGGGTTGGTTTAAACAGCAATCATGTTGAAAAGTGTCAAAAACTCCAGGAATTATGATTTCTTGAGGTGGTCTCTAAATTTATTCACCACAGTAGGGAAGTTGAGAGGTCCAGAAAGTGACACTGTATAGGGGACATAGGAGAACTGTATTTCACAAGTCTCCACTGTTAACTAACTGGGTGACCTTGGGCTAGCCACTTCTCTCTGAACTTTCATTTTCTCTTCTGTGGAATTAGCCTAGTACAGTTCAACAAAATAAACTGGGCACCTACCATGGCCTTCTCGGCATAAAGTCACACACCAAGGATACAGAGATAAATAACATATATCTTAAATGATGTGGGAAGATTGAATTTGAAAGTATGTCATACATTATACAGTGTGGTATAGAAATACTCTGTGGTTCTTTTGAGAGAGTGTGTGTGTGTGTACACTTATATATTCTTCCAGTGATTAAATGGGAGACTGGGGACAATATGATTGATAAATCTCTCTGACCAAAACTTACCAGGTGTCTAGTATGAATGAGACATTGTTCTAGGCACTCCAGACACAGCAGTGAACATTATTAGGTTCCTGCTCTCGTGAAGTGTACATTCTAGCAGTAAGAAAGTTGCTTCTGAGAGAGAAGAAAGGAACGCTGAGGTTTTTCACCTAGCTAAAGAGACATTCAGTGTGGGCCTTTGGTCACAAAAAAGAGCTAAAGCAAGTTGAGGCTGTGTTCATCAGCAGAAATTGGGTCAAGCTGCAGGCTGGCCATGTGCTGATTCAGCACTTGGGGCAGTGCCCTGCCCAGTTGATAATGCTTTAGACCTTGCTGGGGCAGCTCATCTATTCAATCTGATGTGGGATTGAAGGGCTTTAAACTAAAAAACCAAACCCGTTGCAGTTTAATCAATTCTGACTCATTGTGACCCTATAGGACAGAGTAGAACTGACCCGTAGGGTTTTCAAGGCTGTAAATCTTTATGGAAGCAGACTGCTTCATCTTTCTCCCAAAGAGCAGTTGGTGGGTTTGAACCACCTCAAAACACTCAGGGGTTGCAGGACCTGATTCCACTTTCATGACTATGCTGGATTGTTCAGGAGTTGTCTATATTGTTAAAGGCTTCCCCAGTAAGTGCCCAGATGAACTCCTGCTTGGATACTTTGGACTCTAAAGACTGAAAAAAAAAAAAATTAATACCACACACATCACTTCTCCTAAAATGTCTCCCAAGACTCTTTCTCATCCCTACCCCTGTTTTCTATCTCTTCTACCATCTGTAGCCCTAAACTGTGCATTTGACTAGAAATGTATCACTCAAGGCACCTGTGGTGGAGTGAAATTGGTTAGGATTTCATGGTCCCACCCAATTTCAGCTAGCAGCAGACAAGGAGGGGAGAATGTTCAGTTACAGGCAGGCCCGTACTCTACTTTTCTCAAAGCCAAGTTCTAGAATAAGGGTGGTTTATTGTTGTTGCCTTAGGGAACTTTGCCCCTTTGGTATTATTTGCTGGAAACACGTAGAATCTTTTGGTTGATGAACTTAAAAATACCCTTATCTGGTAAGGAAAATAGTGCTTTTTCTTTATTTCTTAAAATTAGCATTTCAACCCTCTTTCTTATCAGTATTATCCTAATGTTCTCCATGATCTAGGAATCAGATCACCACATAAACAAGATACTAAACCCAAGTCTAGGAATTCCTAGGAACTCATTCAGGGATAGAGGGGACATTTCATATTGTTAGAAGTACTCAGTTACTTGTTTTACCTGTAATTAGGTAGAGCCATAGAATATAGTCTTCAAAAATCAAAATAATAAAAACAATCTTAGCCTCTCACTTTATCATCTACCTAATACTGAATATCCCCAGCCCACATTATGATTTTTTTTTTTTTTACCTTCTTTTCCCTCTTCTTTTTTAACAAGGACTTAATTTTCCTTTGAGGGTCTAGATGATGCCCCCTTCAACACTCTGCCCATCTTGTCTGGGCTTAGCTGGCCCAAGTATAGGTCCAGGAGTTGACCCTGACCTAGGTGGACCAATCGGAGTTTCACAGCAACTTGTTTTGTGTTGTGGTAGGCACACTAATGCCCCTAAAGATATCTATGTCCTTACTCCCAGAACCTGTAGATATGTTGGATTACACAGCAAGGTGCAAATAAATTTTAGGGTTGCTTAATAACCTTGAGATGAGGAGACTATCCCAGATTATCCAGGTTAGCCCCATGAATCCACAAGGGTACTTAGAAGCAGAAGAAGTAGGCAGAAAAAGAGATTAGAATGACTTGATCTGAGAAGAACTCGACCCACTGTTGCTGGCTTTGTAGATGTAAAAAGAGAGCCATGAGCTAATAAATGTGAGCAACCTCTAGAAGCTAGAGAGGGAAAAGAAACAAATTTTCCTCTAGAGTCTCCACGAATGCAGCCCTGCTGCCTCATTTCAAACTTCTGAACTACAGAACTGTAAGATAATATATTTGTGCTGTTTCAAGTCATGGAGTTTGTGGCAATCTGTTATAGCAGCCATAGAAAACTAATACAGGGATGGACACGTGAGCAAACAATAATTTGCTCAGGCACTTTGGTTAAAATTAAGAAGCACTCCTTCCCACCCCACCCTGGCCCCACCTCTACCCGCCCCCCACCGCTGGAGATGCCAAACTGGTATAAAATAAGCCTAGAAGTACTGACAGTAATATTATCGTGACCAGGGATTGAGTTTGCCCAAGAATGAAACCTACCCAGAGCAAAGCTGAGCGAAGGATTAGAGACAGATTCCTGATAACTTTGTGCGAACATTTTGATCTAACCGTTCCTGAAACAAGTCTTAGCCTGGACACTTCAGTTCCTTGAGGAAGTAAAGACCTTCTTTCACCTTTATCCAGTTTGAGTTGGATTTATATCACTTGCCAAAGGGAAAAAAAAAGCCTGACTAACACAGGCATGGTGGAATAAACACCACCTCCTGAAATACCCTATTTCAATTTTGGATATTTTGTTATTATTGTTCCCCCTTTTAAACAGAGCTTCCATGTGGCTTCTATCCATAGATTATTATGTCCTGAAGCCACACACAGCGAGTTTAACTCCCACTTCCCCTTCAGCGATACTCAGGATTTGACGTAGTAATCTCCACCAAGATGCCCAAGTCTTCTCTTCATCAGCCTAAATCCTCGCAGTCATTTTCAGAATTGCGGTAATAGGGTTTTGAACCCTCTCACTAACCTGTGGTTAAACTTCCCTGGATGCACTCGATTCTGATTTTTTTTTTCCATAAAAATAATACCACAATTGAGCACAATATTCCAAGAAATGACTAACCAGATCAGAACATCCCTGTTCTAGGTAGGACACTTATATTGATGAAATATAAATTGAAAAATAAAGCCTTTTTGTTTGTTTTTGTATCCATATCACACTGTTACTTCACTCAGCATTTATTGTCCAATGAAACCCATGTGCGCTTTTCCCAGGCATTGCTGAGCCGCTTCTCTACCCCTCCGTCTACACTTACTCAGGCCTTATGAATCATGTTTTGAAGTGCATATGGGTCTTCAGAGTTATTCCTTTTGAATTTCATCATGTAGTAAAGCAGGTAGTGAGTAAGATGTAGGCTTTCAATTCAGACCAGCCGGAATTCAAACCCTGGCTCCACCAATAATACTTTTACAACCTTGGGTAGTTGCATAATCTCTCCAAATCTTAGCTTCCTTATGATACAATAATAATAGCCCTTTCCTCACAAGATTGTTATAAGAATAAATAAGAGAATGTATGGAGAGTGCTTGGCATAGTTGCTGGAATGTACTAGCTTTCAAAAAACGGTACCTATTATCACATGCAATCAGAAAAAATAGGTCAGAGCATTCCATCTTGGGATACTCCTCCTCCACACGTGCAAGCAGAGACAATGGTGGAGGATGAGGAAAGAAGAAAAAGAAGAAGAGAGCGGATGGAAATATGACTAGCCTTCCCCATATTCTGGTCTTACATCCAAAGTCAAAAAACGGTACTTCTAGAAAACAGGGTGTCAAACCTCCTAAACACTGTTAAGTGTTAAGCTTAAAAGTTTGTTTTGAAAAAGGGACCCACTAGGCGGCAAGCATAAAATTTTCCTTTAATAGATATACATACACATAATGGAGAGAGGAAAGTGTTTGGAATTTGATATCTCAGAAACAAAACTCAGCAAGGGGTTTGGTTACATCTAAGCCACACTGTCCCCCATACAAATGAAGAATACACGCTCAGTAAAAGAGAGTGTTTTGCCCTGTTTCAAAAAGAAAATTTGTTTCATAGCCCAAAGTAGAAATCGAGATCATTTTTCTCTCCCTTCTGGGCCCAGGCTCCCTGATCAAAGAGGTTGCAGAAGCAGCCCATTTAGTTCACTTTTCTCCAGAAGACAGGGGTTTGAGCTTAAATAGTTTATTTGGGAATTGGTTCCAGGAAACCTTAGTAGGAGAGTAAGGGAAATGAGGCAGGGAAGGGATGGAAGCCAATAAAGGGTATGTTATTAAGCCACATACTGTTGTTCACAACAGGAGGCTTACCTGCTGGGGTACTCTGAGAACAGTAAACATGCCTTAGACTTATCCCTCTATAGTGACAACGGGTGCGGGGGTTTGAATTAACCAACTTCCAACAATCAGCCGTTAGGGCTGCCCTTGGAGGGCCAATAGCTCCCAGCACCCTGGCCTGGCCCAAGCATGGATACAGGGGAATCTAGCAGCCAGAGAGAGCCCCTAGCTAAAGAGTCACATGTACTAGAAGTTGGAAATTGGACCAGCATTCATGGAAATGATTAAGTGCTGAGGAGATACAGCTCGACACCAACAGCATCTGCTATAAAGTCCAAACAGAAATGAGAATGGGCCTAAATATACAAATCGACCAGCAACTAACCCACAAAACAATTAAGAAACAGTTACTGTTACCAACTATGGCGGTGTCCTAAGATGTTGAAGATACAGAGGGAACGTCTGAGTGCTTGATCACTTTGCTGATACAAGTAGCCACATCTCTAAACAACAGTTCCTCAAAATCAGAAATAATTCTGGGAAAAGTGGGTAGGAAATCCCCTAATATTTTTTTTAATTTTTATTGAGCTTCAAGTGAACGTTTACAAATTAAGTCAGTCTGTCACATATAAGTTTATATACACCTTACTCCATACTCCCACTTGCTCTCCCCCTAATGAGTCAGCCCTTCCAGTCTCTCCTTTTGTGACAATTTTGCCAGCTTCCAACTCTCTCTACCCTCCCATTCCCCCTCCAGACAGGAGATGCCAACACAGTCTCAAGTGTCCACCTGATACAAATAGCTCACTCTTCATCAGCATCTCTCACCTACCCACTGTCCAGTCCCTTCCATGTCTGATGAGTTGTCTTCGGGAATGGTTCCTGTCCTGGGCCAGGAAATCCCCTAATATTTTAATGGCTAAGGAATATCTGGAGCCCTGGTGGTGCAGTGGTTAAGAGCTTGGCTGCTAACCAAGAGGTTGGCAGTTTGAATCCACCAGCCACTCCTTGGAAACCCTCTGGGGCAATTCTACTTCTATCCTATAGGGTCTCTATGAGTCAAAATTGACTCAACGGCAACTGGTTTGGTTTTTGGAAGGCATATCCTAACACTTCTTAGGTTCTTGCATGCTAACTCTATTCTCCTGTCTGGAATACTTCCTGCCAACCTCAGTCCTTCAAAGACCATCTCAAAGGCCAATTGTCCCATAAGATTTGCTTCAACAGCTAAATGAGATGACCGGATATGTTTACCTCCTACAGATTCACCCCAGGCACCCCCAGGTTGTGCCAGTCCTCGGCCATTTATACATATCCATACACTCCCTCATCATTGAGCTTGGAGTTGGCCCATGTTTTAGCTTCAAGATCTTATGGAAGCTCACCAAGGATTCAAGCTATTCTAAATGACTGCTCAAAGCTAAAGACATAGCCAAAGGAAGCATCTATAACTCCCTTCCTCCCTAAATATGAAACCTGTTAACAGGCATACCTACAAAAGGACACACACACACACAGAAAAACCACCAAGTTAAGAGACTTATCTTTACCAGCTTCCAAAACTAGGTGCTTAAAAAGATGAAATCTGTAAAAAAAAAAAAAAAAAAAAAAAGCACGAGTTGGGTGTTATTGCATTGCTCCACAGTGACTTTTCCCTAATAGAGTTAAAAGAATTTCTCTCAGTATCAGAGTGTGACCATTGCTGATGGTGCCATAGTGATGCCAATTAGAAGGCACCCATATTGGATTGAGGTCATAAGACTGGTGAATGCAGTGCAGCCCTTTTATCCTTGACACCTACCCTAACCCAGGTCTAGCACCTAGAAAAGAATTTGGCTTTAATAAATATACACTTTTTTTTTTTTTGGTCTCCATTTCCTGTCTTCTTTTTTTTCTCTTTGTATTTTTGTTTTTGTTTCACTTTAAAAATTCCTTTTCTCCACCACAGTAATAAATAGCTGCAGGCAAGATCCACCTATGAATGCTAAAATTAGTGGGGAAAAAACTTTATGGCAAAACATGATATTTGCATAGCCTCAAAGTATCCCCTCTCTAAAATATTTATTAATTACTGTAGTGGTTTTAACAAATGTCCAAGAACAAACCACAGGCTCTTTAATACACCTGCCTCCAGGAGGTGGAGCTTAATTCCCCTCCCTTTGAGTGCTGGCTGAATTTAGCAAACTGTATCTATTAGGGTATGGAACAAAACATAGTAACCTGAGAGTGGAGAAACCTGACAGCCACAACCTTAACCAAGTAATCAAAGGTAACATCACCAATGATAAATCATGTTGATATTACCCACCCTAGTGCCATCGAGTCAATTCCGACTCATAGCGACCCTACAGGACAGAGTAGAACTGCCCCATAGAGTTTCCGAAGAGCGCCTGGACCCTCAATAACATGCAATGAGAAGGGCACATCACCTATTGTTGCCCCAAATCCCTAATTCCAGCTCAATCATGACAAACCCAAAATCAGACAAACCCATATTTAGGAACAGCCTACAAAACTCCTGATCGATAATCGTCAAAAGTGTCAAGGTGATAATAAACAAGGAAAGACTGAGGAGGGGGAGGAGACTAAGGAGACATAACAAAGGCACTGTGGGATTCTGGACTGGGTGCTGGTAGAGAAAAAGGATATCAGTGGAAAACCTGGGGGAAATATGAATAGCCTTTAGCTGATAGTGTTGCACAAATGTTAAAGTCTTAGCTTTGATAAATGTAGTATAATTACGTTAACATTAAGGGAATCAGGGTGAAGGATATATGGAAATTCTCTGTAATTCTCAACTCTTTGCAATGCTACCATAAATCTAAAAACTGAAATTATTTCAAAATAAAAAGCTACAAAACCACGAAAGCAAACAAAAATAATTCTCTCAGTCATATAATAGAAAGCCCTGGGACAGGACACCAGATTGCTTGCTCCTGCCTTCGGCTCTCTCACTGACTCCGGCGATGCCTTGAATAAGACACTTCCCCTCCGAAGGCTCATGACAGGGGTTGGTTTAATAGTTTTCAAGTGATATTCCTGAGCCACAGCTTTGGTGGTGTGTGGGGTGAACTAAGAGAAGCTGAGGTCCTGCCCCTGATCCCCCAAAACTTCCAGCCAGAGCTGATCCACTTTGATCTGTTATATATAAGGTTTAGGTATCCACATAAATGGTTTCATTTGATGAACGGCTTCTGCTGTAAAATGTTGAATGCTGTAGGAATAGATGATTTGTAGTCTTCCTTAATAAACTTACATTCACTGCCCTCCTCCCCGCCGCCTTCCCTGAATTAACTAAGAATGACCTAGATACTCTATTGTACTTTCCCTTCCCTCCCATGCCTGTGATCTTCCAGTGGGCTGCAGCCATGTTGGCTTGCCTGTGTTGATCAGCCCCAGCCCTTGTCTTGGCATACAGTAGACACTATCGGGTGAGTCAGTGTTAGACAGGAATGCTAAGTGTCTTGTCTAATCACCTCTTGGGAAGTGAGTGGGTATGCGACACATCCCTAACCCCTGGGTCTTGCCAGTGCCATCTACTAGAAAGAGACCAAGAGACACATGTTGTAAATTACTGACTCATGTCCAAATCATTTTAAGACCTGGATCAATTTCCTCTTCCTTCAGGAAGCCTTCCTTGACCCCCTCCCCCGCCCCCGCCACCCCAGCTAGAAGTGCCCTCTTCTCCTCTGGGTATACCTTGTGTGAATACCTTATATTCCCTGAGTATTTGTCTCAGCACTTTTATCCAAACGTTAGTTAGGCATGGAAACCTTCATCTTGGAAAATCGCCTACAGTGCCAAACATAGTGCCTGTGCATATGAGATGCCCAGTGACAGATGAAGAAGTGAATGAATAAGCTCCAGTGTGCCTTGTTTTAAAGGGATCAAAACAGAAGCCTCCAACAGATTAGGTTCAAACCCCAGCTCTGCCAGTTCCTACGGTGTAGCCTGAGACATGTTGTTCAACGTCTCTAGGACCTCGAGCTCATGTTGGCCGCTCTGGTTGTAAATATTTTGATAAACCCTATTAAAAAAAATTTTTTTTTTTTTTTTAAAAACCCTATAGCACATCACAATTCCAGGCTCCAGTACAGCTGTGAGACACACAGTGGGTGAGTTTTTCCAGAAATAGAGTTGAATAAATAAGTTAAATGTAACCTCTCTGAGCTTCAGTTTCTGATCTGTAAAATAACACAAACACCTACCTTGCATCATTGAGGTAAGATTAAACAGCGGAACCTAGAAAAGCATTCAGCACGATGCCTGGTGCATGGCAATTGCTCAATTAATGTTTGTTTCTCTTGCAGTCATTTCCCATCAGATATTCTCTCCAATGAGGGGACTAACTTAAGCACTTCTCCCAGCCATGTGCTTCATTATGGAGGCCAAATTAAGAACCCAAAGTGTTTACATTTGAGAGAAAGGAAAAGATGCTAGACCATGGAGTGAGGCATGGGGTGTAATGTAGTCACAGTAGCTCTGCTAAGAAAACATCCAGGCCCCCAGTTGAGAGACTAAAGCAGCACCATTAGCATAACAGGTGTCTTTGCTGAAAGAACGACACTTTAAAGACAAATCCCCCCAGTGCATTCCCCAAACACCGGAGTGCATATTTAATTACACTGAATGCCATCTTTTTCCTCCAGCTCTGTGCTTGAAGGGAACGCATCATCCCACAAACTTGGGAAGGTCTTTATAGACATGGTTGGGATCCAGAAGTGCTTCTCAGCTCCACTACCCAAAAGAAAAACGTCAACAGTGGTGTTGTAGGGAAGAAGCCATGGGCTTTCTTTGTTTGCTTGAAGAATGCCCAGCTGAGGAAAAATGATGGGATGGGAAGAGCACTACACATCCTGGGGTCCTTGGGAGCTCAGGCTCACGCTGGGCCAGGCCCTGGGTGATGCTCATTGCAGATTATTACTAACGCACACAGCAAAAAAAAATGGTGTAAGTATAATATACATAAAGGGAAACTAAGCTTTAGACCATTTGAGTAATTTTTCCATGGTCATATAGTTAATTATTCAGTAGCTTGGACTTGAACCCAGCTCTTTCTGGCCCCAAACCCATATCCACCCCACCCCCACCCACTGTCCCGATGGCTTTTACTTATCGGGCACATGTTCTGTGACACTCATTTCATGTACATCATCTCACTGAGATTTGTGCCCATTTACAGAAGAGGAACTGAGGTGCAAATAAATTAATGAACCTGCCCAAGGTCAAGTAGAACTCAAACCAAAAACCAAACTCAGTGCCATTGAGTCGATTCCAACTCACAGCGACCCTATAGGACTGAGTAGAACTGCCCCATAGAGTTTCCAAGGAGGGCCTGGTGGATTCGAACTGCCGACCCTTTGGTTAGCAGCTGTAGCACTTAACCACTACGCCACCAGCGTTTCTAGGTCAAGTAGAGGTGCTAAGAAATTTGAGATTTAAACCCAAATTTGTTCATCTCTTTTCCTCAGTGCCATGCTAACTTGTTGTATGAGCCTGAAGTAGTGAGCTCCCTTCTTGAGGCACTGGTTTTCCTCATTTTTAAATGAGGGTATTGTAAGCAAAGACCTTGAAGGCTCCTTTTACCTCCAACATGCCAGGATATTATACTCTTCTCTGTCATGAGTTTTCCCTTATTTGCCTCCATAGGTTGTCCCTTTGATTATCCCCAGGGACGCCGAACTATTTGGTATAAGAAGGTTTGGCTTTACCACTGAATGACTGTGTGATCTTGGACACAATGAACCTTCTCTTCCATAAAACATGGCTAATAATAAGTAAAAGAGAAGAACTGCAATTATCAGTGTCTAAATATCCAAGGATGATTTTTGAAGATAAAATGCAATAGCACGTGTTTGAACATTGTCTTGAAACTGCCAAGCACTGTGCAAATATTAGCTATTATTATTATTATTGCTAAGGTAGAATGCATTCTTTGAGGGTGATTAACTTCTCTGTCAACATAGAGTTGATTCATGAAAGCACAAATGGTCCTCACTGGCCCACATTTGAGAACTCCTGTGTTTTACAAGAGCCTCTCTTCAAATTTCCTCACTCAGCTTTTAGCAGATATTTCCAAATGAATACTCATAACATTTTTTCAGGAAGATGAGGAAACACCACTATAGTATAGCAGTTAAAGGTACAGAGTGTAGGCTCTCACAGCCCATGGTTCAAGTCTGAGCTCTGTCACTTCCAGCAAAAGAATGTGTCCTCTGAGACTCCTCACGTGTAAAGGGAGGGTAGCACACCCTCCCCACTGAGCTGTCCTGGACGATAAATGAGGCAATGGGTATGTATAGCATTAACACTGTTCCTGGCACACAGAAAGCTTCGGCAGAGTTTACTATTAACCATACCAAAATTTTACCAATGTACAAACTACAGCAGCAAAAGCAGGATGGGGCTGTGCATTTGAGCACACCAAAGTGGGCCAAGAAGAGAGCTCCAGTGTCACTTTTCAACGCCCGTTTCCCCCGCACCCCCTGCTCTGCTCTAATCTGTGTGTTAAAGGGTGAAAAATGCATTTGCTTAAAATCCATCTGCTTTTTATAACTTCCAGAGACAGAAATCTGCATGGGCAGCAGTTCTTTGCTGCTCTTAATTAATTCCTAAACGAAGACCTCTCTGGCAGCGGCACAGTTTATGAAGCCGGTTGACCTCCTGGTGCAAAAATGATGACACAGATGTTGTTGCTGCTTCACAACCTCATTTTTCACTTTGCACCACTTGGTGAGGCCAGCCATTTCTTCACCTCCTGAGGAGCAGGAGACAGTCCCCGGGGAGGCTCTGAGACCCCCAACTGTCACCTCCCATGGCTACAGGCCTTCCTCCACGCAGGGCCTCCAGCAGCTGCCTGGGATAGAGCAGGCCAGAGAAACATGGTCTTTGATTGATCAAAGACGTTCTCAAGTTGAAGACTCTCTAATCCGTAGGGTGGCTGGGAGGCTGCCAGGAATGGTAATCCTAGTCACCTGAACTGGGCATCTATTTTTGTGTCAGTTACTATACTAGGCATTCTGCCTGGGTCATCTCATTTCATTTAGCATGATCTTTTAAGATATGAGTTATTATCACCAATTCAAAGTCAAGGAAACAGGATATGGAAGATATTTAAAAAAAAACTAAGTGTTCACAGCTCTAGGGTTGCCATTTATTGTACACTGGAGCCCTGGTGGCACAGTGGTTAAGAGCTTGGCTGCTAGCCAAAAGGTCAGCAGTTGGAATCCACTGGCTGCTCCTTAGAAACCTATGGGGCAGGTCTACTCTGTCCGACAGAGTCACTCTGAGTTGGAATTGACTCGACAGCAGTGGGTTTGGGTTTTTGGTTTTGACAGGCAAGTTGCCAATCACTTCCTTCTCATTACCTTGTTGAGACTGCACTTCACCACTGTGTCACTCTAACAGGCTAGGAAACTGTTTCCAGGTCACATAGGTAGTAAGTGGAGGAACAGACATTTGACAAGCTGTGGGCCTCTATCTTCTGTGTTACCTGATATTGCAACTATTCTGGTCTTAATCAATATACTAGGGGGCATTGGTGGTTCAGTGGTAGAATTTTAATCTTCCACGTGGGAGGCCAGGGTTCACTTCCCAGTCAATGCACCTGTCTGTCAGTGGAGGCTTGCGCTTTGCTATGATGCTAAACAGGTTTCGACAAAGCTTCCAGACTCAGGCTAGGAAGAAATGCCTGGTGATCTACTTTCAAATATCAGCCAATGAAAACCCTATGATCACAACAGTTGGATCTCGTTGCCATGGGGTCACCATGAGACGGGGCTGACTCGATGGCAGCTAGCAACAATAATCATTGTATTCGTGGGTGAAGCACAGACCAAGAATCCATGTCTTGAGCAGCTGTGTGAACTTGAGCAGTCTCAGTTTCTCTGTACATAAAATGAACATATTTTTAAACACCTCACCTGTGAATAATCATTAACAGGTACAGTTTTTACAAAATGTAATGAGTTAGTGTGTGACAAAGTATGTTATATGAAGATGTGACATATAATAGGCAGACAAAATAAAAACAGTTGCTGTAACTAAATGGAGGTTATCAGTGCCTCTCCTTGCAACTTCTGAATCTGCATTCAGTGATATCAGGAAAAACTCACAAATGCAATACACAGTGAGATCATTCGACGACCTACCTCTCCAACCGTCCATCTGACAGTTTACTGAGCAGCTTTTATATGCCAGGCACTTCCCCTCTCTTCTAAAACCTCTCTGATCTTTTCGCTCCTTTTTTCCTTTTCATCCCCTCTGTTCCGTTTCTACTTTATGATCACTTCTTCCCCTCTTTCCTCATTTGTTCTTTCACCTTTGTTCCAGGAGCAAGAGAGGACAAGTCTGGGGAGAAAGAAGAGACTTATTACAGCTCCCCAGGTCCCTCAGCTATTTGGTGTGGGAGGGACTAAACACAATCCCCTGCCATTCTGAATCTCAAAAGCGAGGGCAAGCTGAGTGTCCAGCCCAAATTTCACCGAGGACCTTAAGCCATCCATCTGCAGGACTTCAGAGAAATATCCACCCACGGCCCCACCTTCCCCAGTGGGGTAGGGATTCAAAGCCTTCTCCTCCTAGCACTGGCCAACTGCATAACCCCCAAGCAAGCCCCTTCTTTGAAGCTTGGTCTCCTCCGCTGTAATATAATGTTAACAAGAACACCTGCTTAATATATTGTCAGGAGATTTTAATGAAATATAAAATGGGGACATGTTCTATTCACGTTAGTGGGTCAAGAGCATCTGAGTTTTAAGAATAGGTACAATATATTGAGCATTTATTTATCAGGCACCAGGTTTGGCTCTTAACATGGATGCTTCCATTTCTCATTATGATTTTATTAAGAAAGGTACCCTATTTTACATTTGTGAAAACCAAGGCTCAGAGAGGGCAAGTAGTTAGCCCAAGACCGCACAGTAAGCAAAAGGCTGACAGATCCAGGGCCAGTTGATTCTCCTCTCTCCCTTCAGTCATAATGCTACAAGCAATGTAATAGCCCAGACCTGCCCTGCAGGTGACCCTCCCTCACCCAAGATCATCTGCAACGAAGGGAGGGGGAGCTGCCCCACATCTCCCCCAGACAGCCTTCAGTGGCTCTGGGCAGCATCTGAACAAAGCCTCCAGCATAGGCGCCAACATATTTCACTCTCTATTAACGAAGGCTGAGACAGGGCAGGCCTCTGGATGCTTCATTAGGGGAACATCAGGACACATAAGGAGTGTTATAAAATAGGAACTAAAGAGGGTGTCTGTGGGGAAAGTCCAAGGCCACTCTTGCTTGTGCCCTGGCAGGATTTTAGAGAAAGGAGGGCTGTGGACACAGAAAGCTGGGGACAGGGACAGATGTGTGTAAGCAAGAGCTCTGCAGCCAGTGTCTGGATCCCGGCTCAGCCTCTCACTAGCTGTGTGACCATGGGCAAGACCATTTAACTCTATGAATGTCAAGGTTTCAACCTGTAAGAGGGAGATAGCAATACCTGCCTGGCACGGTTTTATGAGAATTAAATACAGTAATGCATTTAAGTAATCAGTAAAGTCAAATTAATAATATGAAAAATGAGTGGGCCAAGGCTGTGACTCTCCCACTGCTGGTCTCAATGAGCTGTAGGTTACCTACCGATCCTCTATCTTTAATACCTGCAAACATCAGCTGCAAAAGTTGTCATAATGCAGATTCCCCAGACCCCCACGCCAGATGTTCAGATCTGGCATCCCTAGGGTGGGATCCAGGAAATTGCCTTTTATATCACCTGAAATGATTCTGATGTGGGGAGATCTTGCTCCACATCTTGTCAAATGTCAACGATAACAGTCAAACTTAATAATATAAAAAAAAATAATAATAATATTAGGCAATATGTAAACATCCTAAGGCAGAGTGTAACGTGAGGGGCTTTCGAATCAAGACACTCGGTTTCAAATATTACATTGCTTGGGTGAAACGTTTAACATCCAAAATGGAAACAGCTACCCTAAAGAATTGCTTTAAGGAGTAAGTAAAACAACGCACATAAAGCTCCCAGCATATTCCCTGGCTTAAAGCAAGCGCTCAGTATTATTCCTATGATAGATTCATTTTCACTTACCCCTTGAGAGGAATTTATAACCCTAGAACTGTGGAAACTCAGGCGTGGAAACAGTGCCACACAAAAGAATGTCTACCTCAATTCCAACCTCACATTTTGTTTAATCAAGCAATTTACAGGGGGCAAAAATAATTAGTGGTTTTAAACGCTTTTATACAAGCAGGCGCGGCAATCATGATAAATCATCTCCGACGTATGCCCAGCTCCTCCAAGTGACAGATGACAAACAAAAGCAGGACCAGGTCCTCCATCGCAGGCGGAATCATTGAGTTAATGGAAGAATTATTGCTTCTGAAATCCACTCCAGCCCTATCAAGGGGAACGTTCCAATTTATCAAAGCCAAATGAACATTAATTGCGTCAGTCTGGTAAGTTTTCCAGCCGCTATGACCTTCATTGAATTTTAATCAAAAACAGATAAGATTTCCTTCCACACAAGAGGAAACAACACAATTAGCTCAAAATGACAACTAGATTATGAAGTCAGCACACACACGCAACACACGCGCATCCACACTCAAGCACACCCCCTGTGAAAATATTAATTCTACTTGACTTAAGATTCAGCACAAAGCAGGTAGGCCACCAACCCAGACGAGGTAAATAAATACAATCACACATCTGTATACCTCCTCCTCCCCCCACTTCATTCAGGAGAGAAATTCTGGAGGCGGAAGCCAAGATGGAGAAGGTGGCAGGCAGTAATGGAGACAGAATTTCCGTTAACTGCTGTAATTAATGTTATGTCTCATCGGGGAGGGATTAGGAAAAAACAGAGGGAAGGAAGAAAAAACAAGTATTATTTTGCTATTAAAGATGCCCTTGAGCTGGGGAACATGAGCAGCAGAAGTTTGAACTGGGTAATTGTTTGACTGTGGCGGAGGGTTTGCAGACAGGATGATTACCACAATAAAGTGAAATATAGTCGTGTGCGGAGCCTATGCTGTTCACAGCTCCCACTGCACGGAACGAAGGCCTTCTGCCGAGTGCAGATCACAGCTGGACTAGGTTTAAGCAGTGTGGTGTGGTGGGGAACACACACACTCACACACATACACGTATGCACACGCACAGGCTTGCACATGCACGTACATGCCCAGACACCATCAAGAAACCTGGATTGGAAGGTCAAGCTCCATCACTGGCTTGCCACCTGACTTTGGTCAAGTCACTTTTTGAGCTCTAGAGGCTTTACTTTTGTATTCATTTTCACTCTGAAATAAAGATATTGGACTAGATGGCTTTTAAGATTTTTTTTTTTTGAGAATCAAATTGGAAATTTCTGTTTTCATTCCTCCTAAATATTCACTGTCAGGAAGATATACCTGCCTTAATAGTACACAGAGTCCAAGCGATTGCAGGTTTATGGAGATGGTCCCTTGAAAGATCCTTCCTCATCCTTGCCCCTCTACGAGAGGAAAAATTCTAGAGCGGGGAGTTCACTTGAAATCAGAAACTTCATTTAAATTGTGAGCACTGATCCTGACCAGGTGATCTTAGAAGAGCGCTGTGTTAGCTTCCGGGGCCTTAGTTTCATCATTTATGAAATAGGAACAATACAACGCACATGTTATGATATTAATGATACAACAGGGAGGCATTGGTGATTTCAGTACTAGAGTTTTTGCTTTCCATGCAGGAGCCCCAGGCTCCATTCCTGCCTAATGCACCTCGTGTGCAGTTAACATGCCTTTGCCAGTGGAGGCTTGCATGTTGCTATGATGCTGAACATGCTTCAACAATTTCCAGATTAAGACAGACCAGGAAGAAAGCCCTGGATATCTGCTTCCAAAAATCAGCCAATAAAAACCTTATGGATCACAACAGCCCAATCCCCAACCAATCATAGGATGGCGCAGGATCAGGCAGTGTTTCATTCAGTTGTGCGTGGGGCTGCCATAAGTCGGGGTGAATCAACAGTGGCTAACAACAATGATGCAACATTTATATACAGTTTGCATATGCTAAATATGCTACCTTATTTTAATTCCATGAGGTAGACATTACTATCATCACCATATCACAGTAGAGGAAAATGAAGCACGGAGATGTTAAGTGACTTAACTAGTGTCTCACGGCAAGTTAAGTTGTGGGGCCAAAATTCTAAACTAGGCAGTCTGGCTCCAGAGATGCTATTCTTTTTTTTAACTTTTATTTTGAAAGAATTATAGACTTACCAGTTGAAACTGGTTGCTGTCTAGCAGACTCCGACTCACAGTGACACAATGTGCATCGCAGCAGAACTGTGCTGCACAGGGTTTTCAGTGGCTGATATTTTGGAAGTAGGTTACCAGGCCTTTCTTCTGAGGTAACTTTGGGTGGTCTTGAATTTCCAACCTTTGGTTTAGCACCAAGAGCATGAAGCACTTGTGTCACCCAGGGACTACTGGTCAGTTATTTTGTAGAATATTCCTCACTTTGGATTTGTCTGATGTTTTCTCATGAATAGAATGAGGTTATGCATTTTTGGCAGGAATACCACAGAAATGACCCTGTGACCTCTGTAGAGCAACATATCAGGAGGTTCACGATGTTGGTGCTGTTAACCTTGATCACTTGGTTAAGGGAGTGTACTGTGTTGAATGGTGGCCCTCAAAAAGATATGCCTATGCCTTAATCCCCAGAAGCTGTGAATGTTACCTTATTTGAACAAAAAAAAAGTATTTGTAAATGTAATTAAATTCAGGATTTTGAGATGAGATCATCCCGGATTATCTAATGGGCCCTAAATCCGATGACAGCTAACCTTAAAAGAGACACACCGAGGAGAAGCCATGAAGATGTGAAGATGGAGGCAGGGAATAGAGTGATGCAGCCACAAGCCCAGGAATGCCTGCAGCCACCAGAAGCCAGAAAAGGCAAGGAATGGGTTCTCTAGGGAATGTGGCCCTGCCAGCACCTTGATTTCAGACTTCCAGCCTCTGGAACTGTGAAAGAATAAATTTATTTGTTTTAAACCATCAAGTTTGTAGTAATTTGTGCAATAGCTCCAGGGAGCTAATACAAGTGGTATTGCCGGGTTTCTGCCACTGTAAAGTTACTATTTTCCTTTGGTAATTAAAACATTATCTAGGGATGTTTTAATTTGGTACTCACTTTGGTACTTTGCAAATATCCTGTTTCTCTTTACCTACCAATTTGAGTATACCTCAGTGGATCTTGCCTGTAGCAATTACTGCAGTGGTGATGGCCAAATGGCGATTTCTATTTCATTCTTTCCTTTCACACGTATTAATTGGAATTCTACTGTAAGGAAAAGATATCTCTTCTCCTCTACGTATTTATTTAGTTAATTATTTATATCAGTATTTTAGAGTCAATCTTCTTAATAACTCCTGCCCAGCTTAGCTCAAAGGACCTTTGTGAAGGCCAAGCATGACAAAGAATTAGGAGGGATTTTTTTCTTTAAAGGCAAAAGGAAAAGAACCTTCACTGAGCACTGTGCTAAGACATCAAGAAATTAATATTGATACAATACTATTAGCTAAATGGCAGATCTTCGTATGCCTTTTATCATTCACTTCTCACCTCAGCCCCATGAATGTAGCGTTATTAACCAGAAAACGGTCACTGTGGCATCTATTCCCAACTCATGGTGATCCCATGTGTGCCAGAGTAGAACTGTGCTCCGTAGGGTTTTCCAGGGCTGATTTTTCAGAAGTAGATCACCAGGTCTTTCGTCTGAGGGGCCTCTGGATGGACTTGAGTTAGCAGCTGAATGTGCTTAACCATTCGCACCACCAAGGGACTCCTTGGTATCAATAGCCTCATTAAAAATTCAGGAGAAAGCAAGACTGAGAGAGGGTCAGTAATGTGCCTACAGACAAAGAACAGTAAGAGGAAGAGGCATGATTTGAATCCACATCTGTCTGACCCAAACCTACATTATTTCCAACCAAACCAAGCTGCTTTCTGAGGATAAAAGGTAGCGGAGAAAGGGGATTAATTGAAGAGAGAAGTGGAAGCTCCCAAGTATCCAAAATGAAACCGCCCTCCCATTTTTACTGTGGGCTGACTTGGGACATGCCTAAAGGGGGGAACAAGCGTAAACAGTACACATCCACACTCTCCTCACGTTCATTTTATGTCCTTGTTAGGAGACCATACAAAAGCCCCTGGTTCTGGAAGGAAAAGGAGCCCTGTGACGCAGCTGTTAAGAGCTCAGCTGCTAACCAAAAGGTCGGTGGTTTGAACTCACCAGCCACTCCACAGGAGAAAAACGTGGCAGTCTGCTTCTTAAAGATAACAACCTTAGAAACAACATGGGGCAGTTCTACTCTGTCCTAAAGTGTTGCTATGAGTTAGAATTGACTCGAAGGCAAGAGTTTTTTTTTGTTTTTTTCTGGAAGGAAAGTAAAATGTGGCATAAGAGGAAGCTGGAGCAGAGGGGAATGGCCACATGGAGCCTATTCTCCTTGACTCTCCTGCCAACCTGTCTGGCCTCTCCCTGATTTGAGATTCTGCAGTGTCTGGATCTCTTCCCTCCCTTCCTTCTCTGGGACTTCTTTCCCTCTGCTGACTCTTCTAAGATACCCAGTGCTCGGTGCCCCAGGCTCCAGGCCCTCTAGGACTTCTGCTGGGTACTCCTTTTATCAGCCCTGACTTCCTCCTCACCCCTAGTGACCACCTCCCCTTACTTCTCCATCCACTGCTCTTCTTGGAATTGGAGTTCTATCTGCCTCTCTGTTCCTCTCACTCTGCTCTCCATTTCTCTCTTTCCTCTTTCTGTGTTGCTTCCTCCATGTTTTTAAATCCTGTTTCCTCTTTATCTGTCTCTGTTTTTATTACTAAATCATTTTCTATCTATTTCTTCTGATTTCCCTTTATTTTTCTACATTTTTCTGACTGGCATTGGCTCCTTTTTCCTTTTCATTTCTGTCTCTGGTGGTTTCTATATACCTCGCAGAGAATAGTTGCTCAATAAATATTGGCTGGTGTCTACTTTTCCGGTCTGTGTTTCTGTCTCCCTCTGTCTCACACTGCTCAGATTTATGTTTCCTTGGGCACACTCTCATCATGCAATTCTGCCTCAGATAGAAGTTTAAAAGGAACTGCCTTCAGGCCCTCTTCCCTGGTTGCCTCTTGCCAGGTCCAGGATGCCTTTGTCATCTCACTCTGGCTAAGCCTGTTTCAGCTGGGTTTACTCATTGACCTAAGTAAACTGGTAGAGATGGAGAACAGAGGATAAGGGGGCCCAGGGACAGAAGTAAACAGCAACAGGCCCCATAGAAACAGATGCCTTGGGCTCTAGTCCCTGCTTTGGCATTTTCTTGTGGCTTGACCCTCATGAGCTACACTCATTTTCTGAGCCATATTTTCCCCATCTGTAAAACAAGGGTAGGTATATTCTATTACAGTTTGAAGCTGTTCCCACCCCCACTTATGTAAAGGATTGCATAACTCCTGTCACTGGCTTTGGGCTTGGCCATATGATGTGCTTTGGCCAACAGAACACGAGAAACCTACGTCTAAGCATCAGATGTAAGAGGCATCCTGAGTTCCTGCCAGCTCTATTGTTCTTTCCCACACACCTGGGACTGAGGCTGTCCATTCATCTAAAGCCACAGAATGAAAAAACACACAGAGCTGAGCCACAATGACTGCAATTGCTGACGGGTAACATGTGAGAAATAAGGCATCGTTTGGGCAGTCACAGAGATTTGGGGTAGTTTGTAGATAAATGAGCAAAAACTGACTCATCTTGGAGGGGTGGATTCTTCGAGGCCTACAATGCTTCCAGATTTAACATTTACAACCATATTTTATAATTCAATTGCTCTTGGGAAAATCTAGCCAAATGCTTTCATGTGCATTGTCTCAATTCAATGTTACAACTTTAATTTTACGTCCACTTTGCTTAGAGAGATGAGATGACTTGTGCAAACCTCTAAAGCTAGTATATGATAGAGTTAAGCTTAAAACCAACCCTCTTGACTCACAAATCCCATTTCTTTCTGCATTCCTGTGCTACATCCCTAACTGTTGTGGGAGAGAAACCACATTCCCTATAGAGAGAAAAAAAAGAGAGAAGCCATGACTTATTCCCCTAATATGCCCACAAGCCTAGCTAGAGACTCTGCAGGCTTTTAGAGAATCCTTGTTGTTGAGACAGTCAAGGCCAAGCTACAAGGTTCATGAACTTTTTGGTTTAAAAAATTCCATGTTCTGAACAACAACAAAAAAAAAATGTGAATGGGATTCACGGAGTAAATGGCTCATTTATGTAAAAACGTACTTACCGATACCAGTACCAATTGCTGTTCAGTCGATTCTGACTCAAGGTAATACCATGTGTGTCAGACTAGAACTCTGCCCCATAGGTTTTTCAGTGGCTAATTTTTCAGAAGTAGAGCACCAGGCCTTTCTTCCAAGGTGCCTCTGGGTAGACTTGAACCTCCAAACTTTGGGTTAGCAGTTGAGCACATTAACCATCTGCACCACCCAGGGACTCCACAAATGGACTTAGGATATCTGAATCGCCAAACTTCGACATGCCTCGGCAACTGATATAATATTGGCCATTTCAATTTAGCAATAGGGCACTGAGGCTAAGAAAAGCCATGTGGCTTGCCTAAAGCCATGAAGCACATCAGTGACACCTGAGTCCAGGCCATAACTTCTTGTGCTGTGTGTATAACTGTTTTTCCACCACTGGATTTTTGCCACCTTCCCGATTAAAATAACTCCTCTTCGTCAGGATCTGTTTTCGTCACTACTTTGCCTTCTCTCTGAAAGGCCTTTGGGATCCACAGTTTATATCTTGGTTTCAGCTCCCCCTGGTTGCCTATTGGGTGTCCTCCAGTAATATCATTTATAAATAGGACAGAAATATCATTTAAAAGTAGCAGGGTCATACACTTACAAAGCACCGACTGGGTGTCATATACTAGTTTGTATGTATTATGTATTTCATTTTAGGTAATCCTCAGCCCTCTGAGGTACAGAAGCAGAAAGAACCTGACCATGTCACATGGCTAATAACTCAGTTATGGAGCCAGAATGTGAACCTCTGGACACTGAGACCACAGTTCTTGAAAGTTAGTTACCTTCTCTCTCTCTATTTTTTTCTCAACAATCGGACAAAATAATACCAATTGAGTTGGAGTTATCATAAGAATTAAATGATTTAAATATGTGTCAAATACTTCCAACATACTAAGCACTTTAATATTGCTTGTTATTATTGTTTCAAGGTTCTTCACTGCCTTGATTATTTTCCCATAACTTTTTCTCTTAACATGTGGTCTCCAAAAGTAAACACAACATTGCAGGTGTCATCCATAATCTCTGTGGTTCAAAAAACTTGTTGTTGTTGTTGTTAGGTGCCGTCAAGTTGGTTCCGACTCATAGCGACCCTATGCACAACAGAACGGAACACTGCCCAGTCCTGCGCCATCCTTACAATCGTTGTTATGCTTGAGCTCATTGTTGAAGCCACTGTGTCAATCCACCTCGTTGAGGGTCTTCCTCTTTTGTGCTGTCCCTGTACTCTGCCAAGCATGATGTCCTTCTCCAGGGACTGATCCCTCCTGATAACATGTCCAAAGTATGTAAGACGCAGTCTCGCCATCCTTGCCTCTAAGGAGCATTCTGGCCGCACTTCTTCCAAGACAGATTTGTTCATTCTTTTGGCAGTCCATGGTATATTCAATATTCTTCGCCAGCACCACAATTCAAAGGTGTCAACTCTTCTTCGATCTTCCTTATTCATTGTCCAGCTTTCACATGCATATGATGCAATTGAAAATACCATGGCTTGGGTCGGGCGCACCTTAGTCTTCAGGGTGACATCTTTGCTCTTCAACACTTTGAAGAGGTCCTTTGCGGCAGATTTGCCCAATGCAATGCATCTTTTGATTTCTTGACTGCTGCTTCCATGGCTGTTGATTGTGGATCCAAGTAAAACGAAATCCTTGACAACTTCAATCTTTTCTCCATTTATCATGATGTTGCTCATTGGTTCAGTTGTGAGGATTTTTGTTTTCTTTATGTTGAGGTATAATCCATACTGAAGGCTGTGATCTTTGATCTTCATTAGTAAGTGCTTTAAGTCCTCTTCACTTTCAGCAAGCAAGGTTGTGTCATCTGCATAGCACAGGTTGTTAATGAGTCTTCCTCCAATCCTGATGCCCCGTTCTTCTTCATATAGTCCAGCTTCTCGTATTATTTGTTCAGCATACAGATTAAATAGGTATGGTGAAAGAATACAACCCTGACGCACACCTTTCCTGACTTTCAACCAATCAGTATCCCCTTCTTCTGTCCGAACAACTGCCTCTTGATCTCTGTAAAGGTTCCTCAGGAACACGACTAAGTGTTCTGGAATTCCCATTCTTCACAGTGTTATCCATAGTTTGTTATGATCCACACAGTCGAATGCCTTTGCATAGTCAATAAAACACAGGTAAACATCCTTCTGGTATTCTCTGCTTTCAGCCAGGATCCATCTGACATCAGCAATGATATCCCTGGTTACACGTCCTCTTCTGAAACCAGCCTGAATTTCTGGCAGTTCCCTGTCGATATAGTGCTGCAGCCGCTTTTGAATGATCTTCAGCAAAATTTTGCTTGCGTGTAATATTAATGATATTGTTCTATAATTTCCACATTCGGTTGGATCATCTTTCTTGGGAATAGGCATAAATATGGATCTCTTCCAGTCAGTTGGCCAGGAAGCTCTCTTCCATATTTCTTGGCATAGATGAGTGAGCACCTCCAGCGTTGCCTCTGTTTGTTGAAACACCTCAGTTGATACTCCATCAATTCCTGGAGCCTTGTTTTTCGCCAATGCCTTCAGAGCAGCTTGGACTTCTTCCTTCAGTACCATCGGTTCCTGATCATATGCCACCTCTTGAAATGGTTGAATATCGACTAATTCTTTTTGGTATAATGACTCTGTGTATTCCTTCCATCTTCTTTTGATGCTTCCTGTGTCGTTTAATATTTTCCCCATGGAATCCTTCACTATTGCAACTCGAGGCTTGATTTTTTTCTTCTGTTCTTTCAGCTTGAGAAATGCTGAGCGTGTTCTTCCCTTTTGGTTTTCCATCTCCAGCTCTTTGCACATGTCATTATAATACTTTGCTTTGTCTTCTCGACATTAATACATCTTAAAATGGAAGACCACTTTTATCAGTCAGATGTCACAGTTGACTCACTCTGAGCTTGTGGTTGATTTTTTTTTTTTTTTCTAGCAGATAGGTTTTTTAGGGTTAGTAGGCAGATCAGCAGTTATTGCATGGTTGAATGACTGAATCAACAAATGAAGGAATAAATGAAATGCTGGGAATGAATAAGTATCATGGTTGGGGAAATGATCTAAATTCATCATTCACAGAAAGTTTTAAACAGTACTAATGCAACATGACACAGGTCCTTTAAACAAAGCTACTGATTGAGAATGGTAATAATGATTTCTTATACTGGTATTCCTCGACTTATGACGTATTCAAGTTACGACCAATTGCACTTATGATTGTCCTTATTTATTTTTTTATTCTTGGATTTATAAAGACACTGATAATAATAATTAAAAAAAAGGCAATGAAAATTAAACATTTTAAAAAAGAGGTATTCGACTTAATGTCTGAGCTGACTTAACATGGAGTTGTTGAAATGGAACCCCGTCTTAAGTCAGGTACTACCTGCACTTATGTGGTATTTTATATTCCTCAGAGTATTTTTGTGTATATTATTATGTTAAAGAATCATAGATCTTCTAAGTTTGAAGAAACTTCAACTGTCATCAAATTTACTAGTTATCTGATAAATTTCTCCCAAAATTCTGATGAATAGAGCTTCTAGCCTCAGTCTGCATAACCCCAGGGACAAGGAACTCATTAACCATGACTCAGTTCACTCTACTGTTGGATAGCTCAAACACTTTGAAAGTTTTGTTCTGCCATGGATGGAATTTTGTTCCTTGTAGCACCCTCTTCTTGCCCCCCACCTCCACTAGTACAAATCTGTAGCATTTTCTGTGGGATGGGCCTTTAGAAAGAAATGTGTCCTCAAAGGTCTTCTCTTCTTTACATCAAGCCAGACATCATTTCCTTTCATCCCTTTCTTAAGCCACTTTGTCACCAAAAAGACAAAAAGGAATTTAAAAAAAAAAAAAAAAAAAGAGCCACAAAGGAAGATATTGGTCTTAAACAGTTTCCATCCAGTGACGCTGGTGGACATCTTTAAGACAAGATACACCATATTAAAATGATGTCATGTTTCTCACTGCTCACAAGGGTCAGGGGAGAGGGGTTATGGTTACATGACTAACCCTCTGAGCCACAAGTGATAGCCATTTTTGTTGAAAGAAATTGTGATCAAGGCCAAAGTAAAATATACCTTGAAATGCCAATGTAACAAAAAAAACCCCAAACCAAAACCTAATGACAACAACACCTAAATGCAAAGAATCAACAAAAAGTTCTGATCACATTTGGTAGGATTTCTTTGCATTTAACCTCATGGCCATCTGAAGCAGGAAGCTCCCCCACTTTCTCCATAAGGAATCTGAAGGGGCCTCTTCCCTTACTATTCACATTTGCATGTCTAGTTCCCAAACTGAGCTGGTGGTAGTGAAGCACCTGTGGTATCCTGTGCTGGTGATCAATACAAAGAGCATCTAAGAGCAGGATTCAAGCCCCAGGTTCTCTCCTGACTCTCTGCACCGCAGCCAAGTTACTCAGCCTCCTCTGGTTTTCTTCTCTCCTATCTATAAATTGCTGGCATGAACAACTTCTCTCTTCCTAATTGACACGTTTCCAAGTTCTATCAAGAGCTATGAGAACCCCGACTGAATATTCCATAAATGACAGGCATGATGGGCCCTCACTACAGCTAACATTTTAATAATGGCTAGTACTTTCTGAGCACTTACTGGATGCCAGGGACCATGCCATGCAGAATTAGAGTACAGGCTCTCAATTTGGACAGACGGGAGCCGGAATCCCACCTTTAACAGTATTGGTGGTGAGAACTTGAACAAGTTGAAAAACTCCAAGAACTCCTGAGACAGAACCCCCACAGTGCTTTATTCTTTACCTGGCTTCCTCCCCTAGACTGCTGTTTTGCAAAATCCTTTCCTTTGCTGGACTCCTCCCCACCCCCTCAGCTTTGCATTTGAATCCTGCTTTTGCTTGGAGGTTATATGTAAACCCCATTGCACGTTGGAAGTATGAGCAAGAATGTTGCTGATATAACTTGTATGAACTACCTACTTGTAAACCCCTTTAAAAGTAACCTACCTGCCCATCCTTGGCAAGCAGTCTTGGCAGCAGTAAGCTCCGGCTGACTCCACTTCCTTGTACAACAAAATAAAGGTGGCTTTTTTGTTCTCCCACTTCCATCTCTCATTTCTTGGCCAATACGACTCATGCTGATTAAGAACCTGGGATTTCCACCTGGTAACACTCCCGGGTTCCTCACCGGTAAATCAAGGATAACAACTCTACCTAACTCATAAAAAAAAAAAAAAAACTCATAAAGGTATTAGAAAAATTAAATTGAAGAATGCACATAGGAAGTCCCTAATAATGGTAACCATTATATTCTTCGTGCATGGCACTGGCATATGTGACTTCATTTGATACTTAGAACAATTATAAGGGTTGGGAAATATTATTCCAGTTTTACAGATGATCAAGTTGATCTGACTAAGGTTGTAAAGCTAAGGGTAGAGCCATAGCTCACTGTTTGAGGTGACTTCCAAGTCATAAACTCCCTCGATGTATTTCATGGATTCCATGAAGGGGGGAGTCCAATAACTCACTCATGAAATCTTAGAATTTAAGTCAGAATTAATGCACCAAGAAGAAAAGTGATGGTCAGCTATAGAGATTAAGTGCAGAGGCTCTGGAGTCAGCCCATAGAGAGTGAAATATTGGCTTTACTAATTAACCTTTAGGTGACCAAGTTCACACAGACAGCTATTTTTAAACATCTGAGTTTCCTCACCTATGAAATGAGCATAATCATAATATCCACCTTAAGACTTACTGTGAGGGTTAAATATGATAATGCATAAAAAATTTGCAACAGTGCCTGACATATAGTATTCAATGTTAGGTATTGTGATTATCTGTCTAGAATAAACAGCAAAAATAGCATCAGAAATGAAACTAAACCTGAAGTCTTCTTAGTCCTAGACTGGAATCCTTTAAACATTGCTGCAATGGCAATATTAATTGTGCCTGGTTGGCACAAATGGTTGAACGGTAGGCTACTAACCAGAAAGTTGGTGGTTCAAGCCCACCCAAAGATTTCTAGGAAGAAAAGTCTAAGAATCTACTTCAAAGAGATCATAGCAATTGCAAACTCTATGGAGCACAGGTTTTCTATGACACATATGGAGTCACCATATATCAGAATCGACTTTGTGGCAACTGGTTTGTTATTTTGTTCTATTTATTTACTTGGTCGGTTACTGCTTACCCACAATGTGCTAGGCTGAATATTAGGTACTATTTATATCTTCCTTCTACTCCTGTCAAAAACCCCTGAGACTGGTATAATAACTTTTGTTTCACTGATAAGGAAAGTGAGGCTCAGAGAGGTAAAGGGACTTGGCCAGGGTAAAACTGTCAGGGAACAGGGAATTAAAGAGTCTGAATTCATAGCCAGGTCCACTGAGTTCCAAATCTCTGTTGTCTTCTCTGTATCACACCATTTGTGCTATTGAGGAGGGCATGTGACTGCTTGGAGTAACTGAAGCTGAGGCAGGGAACTAGAAAAGATGACCGTCCATCCTCTTTTTCTGGAGAGGGTTTCACTGAGTACCTCCTCATTGTCTCACTCTTTGGGATGTTAATAGATGATGCAACTTTCTGGGACCAAGTAGATGCTCAGTTCAGGACTTGACAAGCCCTAGAAAGCATGCTGGATCCCCTCTAGTGGGTATGGATTGTATCAGGTTGTGGAGGCTAAGCAGAAGTTGGCTTCCTGCCTGGGCAGGGAGGATATTTCTGCTGAGAAAGGGGATCACTGGCTCTGGCCTCTAGATTTATTTGAGATTTTACTAGATGATTTGGGTTTTCTCACAAATCATCTCAGGATCTTCACCAAAGATGAAAACAACGGGGCAGTTGGCCAGGTCAGAACCATGGTGTCATGAGCAGCCACGTGGCACAAGGTTCAAGTCTTGGAAAAAGCCTAGTCCCAGGACTACCTTTGTGCCAAGTCATGGAGCCTTTGTGCAAGTCAATTAAACTCACTGAGTCTCAGATTTCTCATCTGTGAAATGGGGAGACAGATCCCAGTAACCTCGAATGCCATCTTGAATGACTGCTTGGGGGAAAAAAGCCAACACTCTTTTTGTTGTTGCTGAACTGTCTGTGGGGAGAAAAGTAAGGCCAGGTCTGAGTTGCAGAAATGCCCAGATTCCAGGCCAAGCCCACTGACTGGCCATGGGACCTGGACAAGTCCAAGCCTGTCTTTCAACCTCTGTTTATCCATCTATGAAATGAAAAGGTGTAATAAATCAGTACATATCAAATTTTTCAACTAAAGCACCATTAATAATGAAAACTAATACTATTATGTGCCAAGCTCCTCTGATCCAAGTGTTTGAAAAAAAAAAAAAAAAAACCTACAAGATAAGTATTAATATAATTCTAATTTTACAGTTGACAAAAACAAGGCACAGAGAGGTTAAATATTTTGCCCAAGAGCATCCAGAGAGTTAGGTGATAGAGTGCGGCTTCAAGCCCAGGCACTGGGCTCCAGAGTGTAAGCTTCTAACCTCTGTGCTATCCTTTCTCTTGATAGAGGGCCATGTTCTCCAAGGCACATTTAACCTATGAGAGGCTGGACTTCCATCAGTGGACACCCTGGAGTTCAGGGACCCGACTCTGTCTCCTCAGCTTGGGGACAGGAAATACCCAGATTTTTGAGCACTGAAGAGGAGACAGAACTTGTAGGACCGACCACAAACAGGTAGCCTTGGGCCACTTCAGCAGGTGAGCAAGGAGAATCTAGAGTTGCAAACATCCACACTTCCTACTCTTAGAGGCAAATCTTGAAAAGATTTTTGGACATCTAGGTCTTAGTGAGTTCTTCTTTCCAAACTGAACTCACTGAGCAGAAGGGAAAGGTGAGTGTCTTAGGCTGGGTTCTCTAGAGAAGCAAAACATCACATCACAAAATGGTGGAAGGTTACGCAATACTGGGAATCATGGCCTAGCCAAGTTGACACATAACATTAACTATCACAGTGAGGAAGGTCTACACTCCTTGGGGTGGCAGTCTGATACAGCAGAATAAACACTGGGCTTGCAGGCAGTGAAAACCCATTCAAGATTCATTTATAATTGAGATAATACTACCTAAGTTACTGGGTTACAGAAAGGATGTACATAAGTAAATGCTGTGCCCAGAACACAGAAATATGTTTAATACATATTAGTCAAAAAGGAGTCTAACTCGCAAACAATAAAGGAAGAAGAGCAGCCACATGCCCCATGAGGAGCTCAGCAAGTACCCTGAGATGGTGCTTATAAACTGGCACCCAAAAGTTAGCATGCAGGCACCCATTTGGCTGGGCGTGTGGCTGCATCATTCGCTAAATATATATATGAAAAAAGTCTAGCACACTCATTCCATGAATAACACAAAGGCCTTGATTTGTTCCTCCACGTGATGAGCATGCGTTAGGTCCAAAATTAACGTTGCTGTCTGGCTGGGCTATGTGTGTGTTTTTCCAAAAAGAAAAAACTCCCGAGCTCTTACTTAGCCCTAATCAGAATGTCTAATGCAGGGTGTTACGTGCAGACAAACAAGACGAACAGAGACCAAAACCAAAGGTCTGCTCCATTGTAGACTATCCATAAATATGTGCTGACTGTTCAATGCAGGAATCAATGGAGGAAGAGGTGGGGAGGTAAACCCGGCTTTTCTGTGTGGTCTTATACTAGTCACTTCACCTCTTTGAGCCATACCTTCCTGATATATAAGTTGGGGATAAGAGTTCCTACCCTCCAGTATCTGGCAGGGTTGTGCAGAAGGAGAAAATAATGTAAGAGTGGCTTTGAGGAGTAAAAAGCATTAGTGGGTGTCAGGTGTTGTTATTATCAGATCTCTTCCCAAGCCCATTAGACCCTGTACTTTTGCATACTGAATTTGTTTTCCTCTATCTACCATGCAAAGGCATTAATTACAGCTTTTTAAAGAAACCATTTTAGACTACCACTCAGTGATTACAGCCCTAGCAGCTCTCTCTAAGAGCTGGCAAATTCAGAGAGCTCTGGATGGGAGGCCAAGAGAGATGGAAGGCCACATCACCTCTATGTCCACAACATCCTCTCTAACGTGGACGTGACATGCCTAACATCATGCCTATTTAGTGCCAGCACAATGGGATAATGCCCATAAAGGAGTCGAGCACAGTGCTTGACACCTAAGAGATACTCAATAAATTCTTTCATTGAGAGAAGACAAGGTATGGAAGACTTAGTTCAGGTTTTGTAGCCAGATTTGCTGGGGTTCAAATACCCAAAAGCAGCTCCATCTCTTACAAGTTATGTCCCTTGGCAAGCTCCTCCGACTCAGTGTTCAGAACTATATATTGAGCATAATGGAGGGGCTGCCATGTGCAATCCCGTAGACTACGCACAACCCAGCTCCAAGGACCACCACACAGTATCTATGCTGCAAGGCTTGTTGTGAAGGCTAAAGCACCTGGCATATCAAGGGCACTCCGGAAAGGGCAGCCCCATTCTGATTTTGTGTGTGTAGTCATTCCTGGAAAGGCCAGTTATATTTTGAAGCACTGAAACTCAGCCCCCAACAAGACAGGCCACACACGTGACAGATGTTAAACAGCTATTCCTAGAGATGTCTGCCAAAAGGCCAAAGAGTTGGAGACCCTTTATTTTCTTCTCCGAAGCACAATTAGTTTGTCACAGCTGACAGATGATGGATGGGTATGCATCAGTTCAAGTGACACCATGGAATCCATCTGACCTTCCTTTTATCATTCTAATCTCTCGCACATGGCCAGCTCTTTCCCTCCATCTGCCGGCAACCTCCCTCCACCCTCTCTGTCTCTCTGCCTTGCCACCCCCGGCCCCCCAGCACTTCCCCTATCACTCACCATCACGGAAATGTGGAGGATGTGCATCTGCTCCTCGACAATCTCCGAGGGCTCCTGGAGTGTCGGGGCAGTGGCCCGGGCCAGCTGGCTGGAGCTGCTCATGGAGACGTGGAAGTACAAGGTGCCATTCTCCAGCCACTGCTGTCTCCAGTGCACCAGCGAAATGTCCGCCGCTGTGCCAGACATCTCTGCAAGACAAGACCCAAGGTGCCAGTGAGCTGCGTGCCTGGCCTTGGTACTTGGGAAAGAGAAGAAGCCAAGGGTATTCAGGGACTCAGAAGGCACCTACTTTGAGCCAGAGACCTTTCCTTACATCAAACCTATAAGCCAGGGATCATCATTTCTATTTTATAGATGGGTCAACTGTACCCAGGATGGGTCCCCAAGTAACAGAGCTAGTAAGTGGCAGAGCCAGGACTTGAACCCAGGCCTGTCTAACGCCAAAGGTGATGCCCTTTTTATAACACCATACATAAAAAGGTAATTTATTCTTTTCAAGCAGTAGAATCAAACTAGGCAAGAGGATGAAAGCCCTTAACATCCTTCTGCAGCCGTGGAACTAGAAGGCAAGGGAGGAAATCTGTGAGAGGAATGGAAGTTCAGAGTGCAAATCCCTTAGAAACTGAGATGGATGTAGTCATGGCAAAACCGCAGAACCTCAGAGCTGGGAAGGCTCAAGAGAGCATTAGGCCCAGCCGAGGTGTCTCAGGGTCACCTTGCATGAGAAACGAGTTTGGCAAGGGTTATTCTGGGTCTCTCCCCTACTTCAGTCAAAGCAGCTCCATTTTTTGTAGCTTATATGCTATACTCCCAAACAAAAGAATTTTGGCAAAAAGGTTCCTGTGGCTTCAAAATATTTGAAAAATCATTGGTATACCCCAATATTCTCAGATAATCAATGGAGAGTTGGGAATTCCTAGTAAATTGTTAAGTTGGGTCTCCTGATTTGAGGTTCCTAACTTTTGCCCCATACAGTTTTTCCCTCTGTAGATGCTTTTAAAAGTAATTATCATTTCAATAGTATTACCATGCAATATTATCACTTCAATATAGTTCATTATGAGGTAAGAAGGGTGATGGCATGAGGCACCAAAAGTGTCACTGCACTGGGATGATACACATCTTTGCATAGTGCCCTCTACTAAGGAGATTGTGTTCCTGGAAATGTCCTAGGAGGACAAGGCCTACTCAGTGCCTTTCAGAAATAAATGGAAGGGTGGTGGGGATCTTGGTGAATTACCCAGTCTGGACTCAAGCAAGTTACTAAAGGAGACAAAGCCAATTAATCAGTAGACAAGTATCATTAATAGTGTCTAAGACTTGATACTCTGAACTCCATTCTGGAGACATGGAGTTGGCCTGAAGACAGAATTCCTACAGTTCCAAAAGACCTACTATCCATGCACACACAAACTTGAGGAGGACTGATGAACAAGCCAAGTTAGAAATGCTCGTTATGCGATCAGTTTTCCCCATGTCCCACCGCAGTCCCATCAGAGTTTGGTGACATGGAATTAAAGAAGTCAGGCTTTGGAGTGATGAGTTGATGTTTGCTCATCAAACTCTACCGAATTATTCTTGTATCATCCATTTCCAATAGTCTAACTCCTTGAGGTTCGCAATTAAAAGTCCTTAGGGGAAGACCGTCTGGCATTTAATAAGTGCTAAAAAAAGTTAGCTATAAATATTTATTCTCATTATTATTATTAATAAGAACAGGATCTAATTCACCCTTCAAGGTGCTCTGAAAAAAAAAAAAAAAACCTTGAGGCATCCTTGACTGCTCACTCTCTCTCCCATTCCTCATCCAAACCATCAGCAACTCCTTCCAAACTGGTCCAAAATTCCACACTTCTCAGCTTCTCTATTGCAAACACCTGCGAGTCTGTTGCCTGCATGCAACCCTCGACTTGGCTCTCTTCTTCCACCCTTGCCCCTTCTGTCTATTCTCCACCCAGAAGCCAGAGGAACCTTGCCAAAGCATAAGTCAGCTCACGTCACTCTTCTGCTCAAAACCCTCCAATGGCTTCCTACCTCATTCCAAGTAAAGACAAAGGAGCTGGAATAAAGGAAGTGACTGATCCAAATGAAAAAACCCCTGGACTTCCCCTGCTGCATCAATAGTTGAGGAGGGCTGGAGATAATCACAAAAGCTCATCAGCTCTTAGAACATAGGCCCCAAAGGGCCCTGCCAACTCATTACTATGCCTAGGGAAAGGGGACTGGCTGGGAGCCCTACTGAGAAGCAGGGCTCTCCCAAGCACTGTCTCTTCTTCCAGGACTAGGGTAATCTCCCTTGCATCGCCCTACCTCCCAGCCTCAGCACCTGAAGCCTTGGCAGTAGCTTCTCTGGCAAGCAGCCAGCTGGGCCAAGGCAGGGTGAAGACATTATGGTAAATGGCCTTGCTCAGCACTTCGCTCCTTTTTCTCTCAGTTCATGAAGCCCAGAACCAGAAACCCAGGGAACCAGGGCTGAAAGCCACCTCTGGAAATAGCTATCTCCAATTCAGCAGCAAGAGTCTCAGGGTGGTGCAAACTGTTAACGTGCTTGTCTGCTAACAGAAAGACTGGAGGTTCGAGCCCATGCAGAGGAACCTTGGACATCTGCTTCTGAAAAATCAGCCATTGAAAACCCTAGAGAGCACAGTTCTCCTACTCTAACACACGTGGGTTGCTATGAGTTGGAATTGACTCAATGGCAATTGATTTAGGAGTCTCTGGGTGGTGTGAAGGAGCCGTGGGGGTACAATGATTAAAGCACTTAAATGCTAACCAGAAGGTCAGCAGTTCGAACCCACCAGCTACTGTGTAGGAGAAAGATATGGCAGTCTGCCTCATAAAGATGTATAGCCTTGCAAACCCTATGGGGCAGTTCTACTCTGTCCTATAGGGTTCTATAGGTCAAAATCGACTGTGGCAATGGTGGTTTTTTGGGGGGGGTTGGGTGGTGTAAATGATTAACAGACTCAACCATGAACCAAAAGGCCCAGAGGTGCCTCAGAATAAAGGCCTGGCAAAATACTTCTAAAAAGCATCCATTGAAAACCCTATGGAGCACAGTTTGATACACATGGGGCCTCCGTGAGTCAGAATTGACTCAACAGCAACTGGTTTGGGAGTCCCAGGGTGATTAATATGCTTGGCTACTAACCAAAAGGTTGAAGGTTAGAGTCCACCTAGAGGTGCCTCAGGAGAAAGGTGATCTAATTCCGACAAATCAGCCATTAAAAAACCCTATGGAGCAGAGTTCGACTCTGACACACATGGGTCGCCATGAATTGGAATCAATTCAACAGCAAATGGTTTTAATTTAGCAGCTCGAGAAGGAGGGCCCATGCGTTGTTGCCTGGCTGGGCCCTTAATGTGCTGAGATATGCTAGAATAGCACCGGGAGAAAGCCCCAAGGCAGGCCACATTCTGGGTGACACAGCCTGGCACAGAGGAAGAGTGAGTCAAGGGATGCTTGTGGAAATTTGGCTCCTTACTCCTGGGGCTCTCCCCAGGTTGTGCCTGAAATGCCACCATTAAAGAGGCTCACCCTCCCTATGTCCAGATCAGACAACAGATCATAGAGTATGAGTGATTTGCCAAGGTCAATAGTGAATTTGTGCACAGATAGACCCAGTGGATTACCAGTACATGCAATTTCTACTATGCCAGTTCTGTTACAACGTCTCCTTTCCTTGACTAAATGAGCCCATGAACCAAAATCAGATTGAGCTCTTTGTTTGCTACAGCGATGAGTGCACAGTCAGCAGACAGTAAACGTTAAATGATAATAACAGTGTGTGAAACACAGTAAATATTGAATCATAGAAGATAGCTCTGGACTTACTCTATTACAAAGAAAGGAAACTTGCTGGGTGTGGGGGCACAAGAATCTCTAAGAGAAAACCACTTTAGTGAAAGCAGGCAGCTTTGATCACTCATTTGTTCATTCATTTATTTGTTCAGTTGCTTATTTATTCACTCAACAAACACTACTGAGGGCCTACTTGATTCCAGGCATTGTTTAGGAGCTCAGAATAAGGAGTGCAATGAGACACCACCTTGCCTCCTGGAAGCTCACAGTCCTTTTACTAGCAGCAATTCTATCCTCCGTGCTGTCACTCACACATGCGGACACCCTCCATTTACCTTGGCCCATGAGATTGTAGTAACTGGCCCATCTTCTACCATGGCTCTTTTCTCATCTGCTCCAAACACTCCCTCTTATCTCAGAGCATAAGTACTTTCTGTCCAGTTTGCCTGGAACTCTCTTCTCAAAGCTTACAGGCTGGAATCTTCTCAGTGTTTGTCTCTCAGTCCAAATGACAGCTGCTTAGAGAAGCCTTGCCTGGCCACCCTAGCTAAAGTGTTCCTCTCAACACACATGTTCACTCTCTATCATATTCCTTTTACAAAACTGTTTCATAGCATTTATCACTATTAGAAATTTACCTTATGTATTTCCTTGGACATGTATTTATTGTCTGTCTCTCCAGGTGAGCAGGGACCTTGTCTGCCGAGTTCCCTGCCACATCTCAAGTACTTTGAAGAGTGCTTGGCACATAAGTGCTCAATAAATAATTCCTGAATTGCTACGAATACACACACACACACACACAGACTTATCCATAATAAGATGGTGGAGGTAGTAAAGAATAGAATGTGGAGAATTAAAGAAAAGGTTATTGGGAACTTGAGATGGGAGAGGACCCTCCTAGCTTGGAGACTATGTTAGTTTCCTAGAGATGTGTAACAAAGTACCACAAAATAGGTGGATTAAAACAACAGAAATTTATTCTCTCATAGTTATAGAGGCTAGAAGTCCAAAATCAAGATGTGGGCAGGGCCATGTTCTGTCTGAAGATGCTAGGAGAAGATTCTTCTTTGCCTCTTCCTAGCTCCCGGTGGTCCTGGCAATCCTTGGCATTCCTTGGCTTGTAGACACATCACTCCAATCTCTGCTTCTGTCTTCACATGGCCATCTTCCCTCTGTGTCTCTCTCTTCTTTGTATAAGGATACCAGTCATACTGGATTAGAACTCACTCTACTCTGGTATGATCTCATGTTAACTGATAACATTTTCAAAAACCCTATTTCCCAAGCAATGTCACATTCACAGATACCTGGGGTTAGGACTTTAACATATTTGGGGGGAGTATAATTCAAGGAGCAGAATTAAACTCATAGGAGAGACCAATAACCACTCCAAAAAGGTGGTGGCATGAGCACCACAGAGGATGGGCATATGTTGACCGTTGGAGGAGAGAAGGAGGCATAAAGATTGGCAAGAGAGTGGGTATCTCGGGGCAGTGAAGCCTCGTGTGTGTGTGAGAGTGCGGCAGAATGTCAGGTTGGATATATTGTCTAGATGCAGAGTGAAGGGTTCTGAATGCCTGGTGATAAAGTGCATGTTCTAGTTGGCAAATGCTAGAGAAGCGGCAGAGTACACTTGATCAGAAAGCCAGTCCTGCGTCCATTAAAACCAGGTCAAAGAAATAGTAGCATGACCAAGGCCAGCTCTTGCAATTCCCTGCTGATTGATTTTCCGATTGCATTTTCCCTTTTCTCTTCCCCTAGTCCTTCCATATAAACATTTCATTGAAGTCTTCAAGTCATATTACAATCAAACTTAAAGCAAAAGGGGGACTAAACGCATTTGGTCGAGAACCAAGACAATTCCCATAAAGGCAGATTATGCTGACATGATGAATATAAAATGAAACAGCAGATATTAAAGTGGGAGAATTGGTACACCATGCCTTCCGGCGGTAGGCTGACTCCAGCCTGCTTCCCTCCCACCCCAAATGGCTCAGTTTTTTATTGGAATCATAAAGAAACACAGGGATTGCCTTTTCACCTTCTACTTCCCTCCCCCCATGGGCTACAACTTGTGAAATATTCAACAGGCTCAAATCCCCTCAACCACCCGCTAATGCCAAGTGAGAGGATCAGCCTTCATCAGTGATTCTGGGTAGACTGCCATCCTGCCTCAGCGGCCACGGACGCCTTTCAGCCTCCTAGAAAAGAAATAAGAAAACTCCGAAGGCGTGTTGTGTTTTTAATTGGCTTGTTCTTCCTAATCTATGGCACTCATTGTATTTTTATTTAATTCCTGAAGGTCATTATGAAAATAAGCAACTATTCTGATCACCAGCCATCTTGGTAACATCTCCCAAGTGGCTAACTCGGCTTCTAATTCCACAGCACCAGCTGACCCTCCAGCAGATTATTTGCAGAAGACCAGAGAGAACTCAGGATGAGTTTACAGATGGTTTTGGTCTCAGTGGGGCAAAGTAGATGTTACATACGATGAGCTCACTGCCTAGGCAGAAAGAGTGGCAAGAGGTAGTGATGTTAGTTTCAAGCACCTTTGCCATTAGTTGTTCCAGCATTCATGGGCAGTCAACTCTACAAAGGAATTTGCTCCAGCGTCAAGTCGTACTGCGTGGGACTGTGAGATATATTTCAAATACGCCCCCTCATTTTCATCTCTACTATGGTTTCCTTAATTTAAACCTTTGTCCCCTCTGTTACAGACCAATGCAAATGGCTCAGTATCACTCAAGTCCCATTAGGAAACAGAGGGCATATTCAGCAGAGTCATTGAGAAGTGTTAATGAAGGGACCATTTACAAAGGTTTGGACTGGGTTAAGGCAAATCACAAAGGGATGGTGAAACGTCCCAGGATTGGCAATAGCTGGGAGCTGTCAACACCCTAGGCCTGAAGGAATAAAGAGAGGAGCGGTTATCAAACCCAGAAAGAGCCATCAGTGGAGGAAAGGGCTGCCAGACAGAAGCTGTGGCCCTCGGTAGATTACCCAGTCACTACCAATGCATGGCCCAGCATGCCAGGAAAATAAATGCTCCAGCCTCACTCTCTGTCCACCCTCCAATCTCTTGCAGGTGCCAACCCAACCAAACACCCATGGGTGCCTGAGTGAAACAAATTATACAGGTCAGCCTTCTAGGGCACAAGTAGGGTGGAAAAAAGTGGAGAGTCGACCTCTGGGATATAGAGACCGTCCAACAGGCCCCTAACTGGAATCCCCATCTCCAGACTTTCTTCCTCCCAGCCACTTTTCAAATGGCTACCAGGGTGACACTTCTAACTTGTGAATCCTACCATGCCCCTCCCTTGCTCAAAGCCTTTCAATGGCTCCTGATTCCCCCCAGGATAAAACCTGATTTCAAAAGCCTGGCACACAAGGTCCTTTGTGACCTGGCACGTTCTTTTCTCTCCGGTCTTACCTCTTTTCACTGCTTTCCTTGTACCTATATCTTAAATCTGTTCCAATATTTATATGCCCCCCCCCCATATACTATGCTATTTTCAAATTCAAAGACTTCAGAGACGCTTTTTCTCATTCTAAAATAGCACTCCCAACCCACCCCATCCCCTGCTCTGGACGCATTCCTGATCCCTGTAGGAGCTAGGCGCTCCTTTATGTTTCCATGCGAGGAAATACTGCATGGTGCATAAGATCACAGGCTCTGGAGACGGACATTTGAATGTGAATTCTATCTCCATTGCGTTTATGTTGTATGTCTTTGGACAAGCTACTTAGCTTCTTTGTGCCTCAGTTTTCTCATCTACTAAATGAAGATAATAATAACAGCAGCTGCCTCTCAAATTTGTTTGCAGAATAAAATGAGGTAACAGGAACAAATTAGCTTTCAGCGTGGTCTTAATCCTTAGTAAGCACTCCGAAGTTACATTTCTTTTATATTACTTCATATACACTGTTTTACTGGTCTGATCCTTATCTGTGTTAAAATGATCTGCTTCTACAGCTGACCTTTCTTACTGGACTCTACTGCAGGGACACATCAGAGCCACTTGTATACCCTAGTGCTGACATAATGGCAGAATACAGAGCAGGGGCTTTGTAAATGTCTGATGAGTTGAACTGAGTTTCCCTGTATCTGAGTTCAGATGAGCATCCCCAGAGGACTGAGAGAAGAGATGGCAACTCAGGGTCTCAGTGATGGCTTGATTCCCATATAGCAACTCCACGGAAATGCATCTGACATCTGGCCCAAGGTTAGGCACCCTGAAGAATGCAAATGAAAAAAAAAAGACAGTGTTTTAACTTTAAGGAGATTGCATTCTCTACGAGAGAGAAGGTGTTCATATAGAAAATAGAATACTATAATTCTGTTTAGATACAAGTATGTGTATATATAGCTGGAAAAAAAAAACACTGGAATATCAAGAATGGTACTCTTTAAATGGTGGGAACAGAGGTGATTTTAATCACGTTTTCATTCATTTTTCTCTGAATTTTCTACATTTAATATTTTGTTCCCTCTGTAGCAGATGCAAATACATGCTCACTTCAAAAATTCATTTATTCAACCAACCTTTTCTGAGAAATGGCACTGGGGAACTGTGTCCTCAGGAGCTCAGTCCAAGGGGCTAAGAAAAGGCATACTATAAATAGCTATAAATCAAAGTAGAAAGCTTGGAAGGAGAGTGATGCCTTGTAGCTGATGGAAAAAGTTACCACAGAGGAGTCTTAAATGATGGGCAAGATATCAAAAAGAGGCCAAGTAGACAGAGAACTCTTCAGACAGAGAAATGGCACAAGCAAAGGCAACAAGGCAAAGAGTCACAAATGTGCGATGCAGTGGGAGGGTTGGCTGCAGCAAACACAGAGGGTTTTCATTATGGAAGAAACAGAGAAAGACTGGTATAACAAGTCTGGAGAGAAGAAGGTAAAAAGGGGGCCACCACCTCTTACTCATGGACTATCATCTAGCAGAATAATAAGAAGTATAAGGTCTCATTTGGGGCTCTTTCATGTGATTAGACGAAAAAAAAAAAAGAAAAAACAAAGGCTCAGGAAGCACCCACCACATGCCATAAAGTTATAAGATGGATGGATGGACAGATGGATGGATGGATGGATGGACGGACGGACGGACAAACGGATGGATAGACAGATAAATGAACAAATGAATGGATGGATGGATAGATGGATATAGTCCAGTCTTTCCGAGCTAATCAATAATCAGATAACCTGAGTCAGTAGAAGGAACGCTAGATTTGGAGTCCAGAGGCTTAGATGTGATTCTGCACCAACTGGCTGGTTTATCTGAGGACAAGTCACAGAGCCTCTACAATTTTCTCCCTTTATTTGTAAAATGGGGGTCATGATCTGTCCTACTTACATCACATCTAATGTTAAATCAAAAGAAAATGGGGCCATAGATAGAAATATGCTTGACAATCTGCAAAGTCTTGCAGTTAGCTCTAAAACTAAACATAATTATTATCCTCATCATTCAACAATATACTTCCCATAATATTTATTGACTATCTAAAATGTTGTGTTAGCCACTATTATGGATCCTGAGGCTCGACTGGAGGAAAAGATAAATGTCGATGCTGCCCTCACAGACCTTCCAGTCTTGTCTGGATTTTTCTCAGTTTTCCTGAAGTAGCAGCAGCAGCAGCACCTCAGTTACTTCATTCATTCATCCATTTAATCATTCATTCATTCATAGCAGAAGACTGTGTCTTTCTCCAGTTCACTGATATATCCTCAGTGCTTGGCATACAGTTACTTCATTCATTCATCCATTTAATCATTCATTCATTCATAGCAGAAGACTGTGTCTTTCTCCAGTTCACTGATATATCCTCAGTGCTTGGCATACAGTAGGGGCTCAATAAATATTTGTTGAATAAATGCAACACTCAAGGTACACTTCCTGAGTTCCCTGCCTTCAAGAAAATCACAATTGAGGAGCGCAGAATAAGGACAATCAATAAAAGTGACACCCATGTGGCACTGGCCACAAAAGGGGATGTACAGGGTGTTACAGGAACACATGTGAGAGGTTAGCGATTGTTCCTCATTTATCAGGGGTTTGGACAAGGCAAGGAGGCAGAGTCTATAATCTGGCCCTTTCGCAATACTAAGAGATCCTAATTATCTTAGTTATCTAGTGCTGCTATAACAGAAATACCACAAGTGGATGGCTTTAACAAAGGGAAATTTATTCTCTCACAGTCTAGGAGGCTAGAAGTCTGAATTCAGGGTGCCAGCTCCAGAGAAAGGCTTTTTCTCTGTTGGCTCTGGGGGAAGGTCTTCGTCATCAATCTTCCCCTCGTCTAGGAACTTCTCAGTGCAGGGACCCCAGGTCCAAAAGGTCCAAAGGACCCGATCACCTTCTTGCACTACTTTCTTGGTGGCCTGAGGTCCTCTGGTCTCTCTGCTTGTTTCTCTCTTTTATAGCTCAAAAGAGATTGATTTAAAACACAGCCTAATCTTGTAGATGGAGTCTTGCCTCATTAACATAACTGCCTCTAATCTCACCTCATTAACATCATAGAGGTAGGATTTACAACACAAAGGAAAATCACATCAGATCACAAAATGGTAGACAATCACACAATACTGGGAATCATGGCCTAGCTAAATTGACACATATTTTAGAAGAACACAATTCAATGCATAACACTAACGTTAGGCCAGAAATACCTTTAGGATGAAGCCACTGTTGTACTGGGTTTGGGAGGTCCCCTGAGGGAACAGAAGGTTGCCCGATGGATGGCGGGGGTTGTGACCCAGCCAAAGCCATGAGGAAGCAGCAGGAGAGGAGCAGCAGGGAGTACTGCAGACCCACCTCCTCCTCAGCCTCCCCCAGCTGTCAGCTCTCATCTCTGCCTCTGTCTCCAAGCTGCCCATTTCCACCTCCTTTGGGAGCTGTGTCTCTTACACAAAACTATTTTCCCAGGCCACGTGGTAGAGATTAATAATAAAGCTATACCTGGATAAACAGGAAGGGGAAGAAAAGAATTAAGAGATACTAGCAAGGGAGAAAAGCGTATCTTTTCAGATTAGATTTGAAAATAGATGGAGGGTTGATGGAATTGATTCTCATTACTTTTAGTTATTCTCTCCTGAACCACTTCCCTCCCTCCTTTTCACATGATCTTTCGTTGTCATTTAGCATTGCTGTATCCCCTTGGTCTCTCTCTGTGCTTGCTCTTTTAGCTTTGCTTTGTCCTGTTTTTCTAAATCCATCCCAACAATGAGTTTCCATCAAGGTTTTGAACTGGTTCGTTCTGGTTGCATTTCCACTTTAGATATACTGAATCAGAATCTGCATTTTAATATGATCCCCAGGTGATTCTTATGTCTAATAAATTTTGAGAATCACTGCTTTACTATAGGGTCGCTATGAGTTGGAATCACTCGACTACAACAGGTTTGGTTTTTGGCTCATAATTGGTTCCTAACCAGCAGTCTTAGCATTGCTGGGAAACTTGTTAGAAATATAAATTATCAGCAAGGGTTCGAACTGGATCAAACTGGTTAGAAGCCCTGGTTTCCACCACCACCCCTCCAGCCCTACCTCATGGCACTGTAAACTGATTTAAGAAGAGGATACTCAAGAAAATGGTGACAAGAAGCAACATTTACTTACACTACATACGTGCCAGGCTAGGGGCTTTAATTCATTGTCTTGTTTACTCCTCATGGGAAACCCAAATGGGTAAGGTAGATAGTATAATACCATTTACAGCTGAGATATCTGTAATCACACAAGGTGACAAACAGTCAAGCACTCAGATGCTAATCAAAAGGTTGGAGGTTGGAGTCCACCCACAGATGCTTCAGAAGAAAGTCTTGGTGGATCTACATCCCAAAGGTCATACCCATTGAAAACCCTACGGACCACAATTCCACTCTGACCCACACAGGGTTGCCATGAGTTGGAATTGGCTCGATGGCAACTGGAAAAAGTAACCAGACCTTCCCAAGATCTTCCAGCTAGTAAGTAGCAAAGCAATTCAAATCCTAGTCTCCTGATTCCAAATCCAGCGCTCCCATCACTATACTAACTGGTCTGAGAAAAGGATTGACATATTGAGTAGAAAGATCGAGTGGTCAGGTCTCCATGGGGGGGTGTGATAAGTACCAGGACAGGTCCTTCTGGGTCAGTCAGATACTCTGTCTACACATTTCATCATGATTAAGTCATGTGCTGAAGCTGGGCGTTGTCCTTCTGTTTTTCAGACGCAAATATCTCCTGGGAGAGAGGCATATGAAGTGTTCCTTATAGTGAAAGGAACTGGGTGACCTTCAACAGGTAACATCACCTCTCTGAGCATCACTTGCCTCGTATAGAAAATGGGAATCATAAAGCCAAGCTCTTACGATTGTTGTGAAGATTAATGGAGATAAAGTGTTTGAAGGAGTCTAGCACAGCACTTAGTGTATGGATTCCCTGTCAGTTGGCTGTCTTCTCTTCACTCTTCCATCTCACCACTGTCAACACAAGAAGAATCAGGTTGCCTTGAGAACAATGGTGCTGGGTGGGCAGAGGAGGAAGTACGGTACTGAATATAAAGAAAAAGGAGGAAGAGGTCACAGATGAAACTTCCTAGACTTGCAATTCACTTGGAAACAGTCTCTGAGACCCTCTCATCCAGTCCCCAGTGCACCTTCCCTTTTAAGCCATTATTTTTTAAAGTCACAACTCAGAATCATGGAAAACCACAGCAGAAAGAGAACATGAATGAATAAATTATCTAACCTATCTAACCTAACCAGAGAAGGGTAGCAACTTGCCTGAAGTAACACAGTCTCATAACCAGCACTCTTCCCATCTCACTGTTAGAAACAAGGATTCACGGATGGGCCAATTCAGATGTGAGTAGACTATACAGCTACCAACTCTTCTTCTCACATCCACACCCATGTAATATGACATTGCAGATCCCCTATAAAGAGGTGAGTCTATTTCCCCTCCTCTGATTTGCTTTGGCCAATGGGTCAATACCAAAAGTGACACAAGCAGAGACTTGAAAAGTGCTCATGAACTAGGGCTTGCCCTCTCTTGCTGCTCTTGGAAACCCTGCAAGTGGCATGTGAAGAAGCCAGGGCTAGCCTGGTAGAGATGGGAGAAACACAGCCAATCACCCACGTTACCTAGCCACAGTCGGCTCACCACCACCTGTGAGTGAGGCTATACTGGATCCTCCAGCTACTAGCTAACCTGCTGACTGACTGCGGACACATGGAAGAGCCCAGCAGAGAGCAGCCAAGACCAGCATAAGACCTGCCCACTGAGCTCCACTCAAATTACCTACACACAGGATTTTGAGCTAAATCAGTGTTTTAAGCCAGAAGGTCTGGAGTGGTTTGTTACACAAGAATAGGAGAACAACCTAGATGTTTCCTCCTTTGTGAAGCCTTCCTACCCCTAAGCCTGGGCTGAGGATCCCTTGCTGGGCTTCCTTTCATTACTCTGTTTACCACACTATATTGAAATCATGGCTGCAGTTATTTCACACCTTGCTCACCCTCTGCTTTCTGAAATTAAAGTTCTAGTCTCCCTTGCTGCCTTCTATCTCCCTACATCCAGTTCAGAGTCAGCACTCAACAGGCTTGTGCCGATCACAACGAACAATACCAAAAATGTCCCCTAGGCGGAACCTACCATAGTTCCCTCAGCACCTCCTGCTCCTAATCAGTCTCCGTGGCACTGATTTGAAGGAGTGAGTGGATATTGATTGGCTCCAACTCCACTGCTTCGGAGCATAATCTGCCTCTATATTCCTTAAATAAGCTCGGTGCCTGTTAGGTGTGTTCCTGGAGGCCTTGATTGTAATTCTGCTCTGCTCCACTACCCTTATTTATTACTCAGAGCTGGAGCACAGAGCCCCAGGCCATCAGTGGAATGATTACAGGACCCTTTTGACTTGCAATTCCACACCATTCAGTCCAATTTAGACTGGCCACAGATGGTGCCCTGTGGCAGGAAAGGGATCAGCAGAGGATGCCAGGCTGGGGGCAGGGAAAGGACCCTCTTGATTTTCTTCCTGAGTCATAGGACGCTGAGGAAAAGGATCGGGTTGTCTTAATGCCTCCCCTGACCCAAACAGTGAGCACCTGAATGATAGCAAATCACACCCCTCTCACCAGGGCCAGTCACAAGGAGTCCTGTAACCATTGCTGGGGTATCTTTTTATTTGGTTTAAACACCAGCATCCTCAGTCCAGGTGAGGTGACTGACTGTTGTTCTCATATTGCCAGGCTGGCAGTCAGGAAAGTCGAATTCCACTCTTGTCTTTGTTCTGTGACCCTAGGACAGTCCCTTTGCATCTCTGAGCCTCAGTCTTCTCATCTGTCAAATGGGGAGACTGTTTCTTCTCATGACTCCTTCACTAATCATTGGAAAAAGTAAAGAGAGAAATTAATGGAGAAGGCCCTTGGAATCAGCATTCCATGGGCAAAAGCCATTGCTATGATCAAGATTAATCAACCTGATGGAAGATTCTGGCAAACTGAAACCAAGGGGCTCAAACAGGATAGGCCGAAACCCCTTCCCATTTTTTAATACCTTGCCTTCCATACCACACAGAGTCAGAACGTGGTCTCTGAAATCACACAGCCTGGTTCCCACCCCTGCCACTGTTTTTATTAGCTAAGTAAGCTTGCAAAGTCACTTAACTTCTCAAGGTCTCACTTTCCTCATATAAACTGGGGATGACAATTTCGTAATAATCACTGGAGTGTGAGTGCCAGGAAGGCAGGGACTGGGCTGTCTTATTCTGATCTGTATGTCAGTGCCCAGAAGAGTGCCTGGTATAATGTAGCCACTTAATCTAAAAATAACAGAAAGACAAACATTTATTAAGTGCCTACTGCTTGAAAGATGCTATTCCCAGGTGTTTGCGCATACTGTTTCGTCTTCCCGACAACCCTGTGACTTACGGCTAATGCTAAATCCATGTCTACCTGCTCACCATATATAAATGAGGCCATCCTGGATTATCTCACTGCTAGCTAACCTCCCAGCTGACCACAGACACATGGGAGAGCCCGGCAAGGATCAGCCAAGACCAGCGTAAGTGTTGCCGAGATAATGTATCAGCACAAGGCTGGGCATCAGTAGCAGTAAATGCTCCTGCGACTATCCGCCTTTCTGTGCTACGCAAATAGCTATTCCTCCAGTTGATATGAACATTTGGGATCCCTCACTTGGAAGCACCAAGGCCTGTCTTTGATTGTAAATTCCTGGGAAACAGAAGTCACATCTGCTGAATGTCTTCTTCACGGCACTGTGGTTACAAACAGAATACTGTCAAGTTGTCAGATTAGGAATCATGATTTCTGAATTATTACACCTCCCTGGCCCCCACCCCACCTTTCTGGCTTTGTTTCCAGAACCACAGAAACTCTAAATTTAGATCGAGTCAACTCAGCAGATGTTTCTTGAAGCCTTCACTGTACCAGGCCCTTCGCTGGGAGCTTTCGGGCATCGTATCTCTGAGTCTCCACTTCTTGTTTAGAGTCGAGTAAAAGGAAACCCAGAGAGAGCAGGAAGTTGCTGCAGATTACGCGGTACATCAGGGATACGGGTGTTGAGAATCCAGCCTCTTGGCCCCAAGGATAGACTCCTTCTGCCGTATGTGCCTGATTTCTGTGTGGCCTCCAAGCTCTGTCACTGACTTTTTGAGTCACCATGGGGAAACCATTTCCCTCTATGAATGTTATTTTCTCACCTGTAAAGTGGGAAATCATGCCATTCTCAGAGGTGGTTCAGAGGATTTACTGGGGAACATAGTTCTCGGGAGAGGTGATCTTATTCTTTATCTTAATGAAAACTGTGTCATGCTGTCAGAGAACAAAGAGAATTATAAATTTCACCCCGCAGTTTACATGATGAGTCTCATGCACATGTGTCAGTTCTAACATGTTTCTGACAGTCATAAACAGGAAGTAGAGGACGAGCAGCCCACTCTCCTGGTATCTAACCCACTAACCCCACACACCTCTGTTACAAGCTTTTTACCTTTGCTGAATTTTTCTCTTTAGCTACCATCTGCTGGTGTGACTCCTACCACCATCACCCCACCCAGGTTCCTGTCCACAGCATGATGTGGAATACACCGGAAGGAACCACTTTGTCAGAAGCCAGGAGGAATGTCCTTGTGATGGGCAGGTGTGTCTATCACAGAGAGAACCAGGTACTTTGCTGGCATTTGGAATAAGGGCTGAGTTCAGATAGATTATCTCTGAAGAGTATAGGAAGAGAATCAGGCCAGATAAGTCACAGGTATACAGGAAGTCATGTATGCACAACCTAGAATACCTCACCCAGCCAGGTGAGCACACAAGTTTACATGTCTGTGCTCCCAAAGCACAAGTGTCCGCACAGACACATGTACTTCCTCATGAGCCCATATACTTGTGAACTGCCAGAAAAGCATCCATATCTCCTTGCACACACAAACATGTGTTCATACGTGGCCATTTCCCTATGAGTATGCCTACATGTGCAGATTGATGTGTTCATGTATGTATATAAATACCAAAGCTGTAAAATGTCTTTTGCGTTTTGACTCATGTGTACATCTGCCAAACTGCTCCCTGTCTTACACTGATGCTGTGAATATTCATGCATGCCTGCACATCCTGGCATTCCCTGACGCATGTAAACAGGCACCTGTACATATGTATATGCATACATATATGGACACTGACAAGACAGCAGCCAAAGGCATATGTGGGGACCTCACACACACACACAGTGTGCGCACCTGATTCATTTCACATACACGTCTCTGCTGCACCATGCATGTTCAAATTCACATGTATGTGCACTGATATCTTTGCATATTGATGCAGATGGCTACATTTATGGGCAGATGTGCACACATGTATTCAGGCATATACATGCCTACAGATATAGGTACATTTAACCTAAGAACACAGCCGGCCCCTTGTATACATTCTCACATACACAGGCACATAAATGACCTCAGGAAATGCCCTCAGAGCCCCAGGTATATCTTGGGATCTGTCCTCCACAAGGCCTTGCTTTGCACTCAAGGAGAAAAACCAAATCCTCTCCCGCAAAGCCTTCTGAAAGCCTATTTCCTTTTTTCTACTATGACTGACAGCCCTTCCTAGAGCAAAGGAGAGCAGAACGGTCTCTGTTCCCAGGCTGTCCATCCACTTAATCCTTTCTAATTTTGTTATGGGGAAAAAATTTCCACTGATTTGCTATTTCATCCCCTCAGCCTGATGTCCTTGAAAGAGACAGACTGAGAGGAGGCAGTAAGAGGCCTGCTGATGCTGGGCCCCAAGGTGGCCCTGGCGACTTTCCCATGGGGCTCTGAATTCCAAGTACCATGCAGGAAGCCTGGCCAGAGAGCCAAAGCTGTGCCCTAGACCCTGGGGCAAGAGAAAGTAGAAGCAGAAACAACGAGTTAACACTCCTCATGCTCCTCTTAAAGCCAGACACAATGCCTGGCACGGTCACACTCTGCAAATCTTTTAAGCCTCACAACATTCTCAAGGGAGCTCTCAGCAAGCCCACTGTACAGGCAAGGAAACTGAGGTTCCCAGAGGTGAAGGCACTTACTGCAGTCAGTAAGTGACAGGAGTGGAGATGTGAACTCAGGACCGCTTGTCCGCAAAGGCCTTTCAGAACTCAGAGGCATCTGGGAGGAGGCTGGCCATTCCAGAGGCTATTGCCTGGCCTCTGGAATCTTCCTCTTTTCATGTACACTTTCAGGGAATCACTCCCTAGAACAGGACCAAGTGGGCTGCAGAGGCATTCTTCCAATCTGACTAGGAAACAGGGAACTGGATAAGGAAAAGAGAAAGAAAGGAGAAACCAAGAGGAGGAAAGGATTAAGGACAAAAACAGGACACTGTCAGAAGAGGGGGAGGAAAAGAAGATGTGCAGGTAAGAAAACAGCTTTAGGAAGGGCTATGCTGTATCCTTCTTTTATTCTCATAACATGCCCTGAGCCCCACCTCTGTGCTGAACCCTGTAAGCGATGTCAGCAGTACTGAGGGGAACAGGACAAGGTTTTTGCCCAGGGGACTGCTAGACTAGTGGGTCCAATGCTTGTTCTATAGATCATGTTAAAGCCTGAGCGGATGTTTGAAAATACTTGCATAATTAGTTTCCAAAGCAATGAGGAAAAAGAGATGGAAAAAGGAAACCTCGAACATACGCTACCCCTTCACAAGTCTTCTCAGAACAACAACTGCTAATTATGCATCAATCTTTCTACACATTATCTCACACAAATACCTCACACAAATATCTCACATTATCCTCACAAATACCCTTTAAGACAGTTATTATATCTGGTTATATATTCATGCATGCATGTGTGTGCACATGTATGTATATACACATGTACACATACGTATGCATACATGTGTGCATATCAGGAGCCCTAATGGCGTTCCCCACATCTGTCAGTTTGTTGTACTGTGGTGGCTTGTGTGTTGCTGTGATGCTGGAAACTCTGTCACTGGTATTTCAAACACCAGTGGGGTTACCCATGGTGGACAGGTTTCTGCTAAGTTTCCTGACTGAGACAGAGTAGGAAGAAAGACCTGACGGTCTAGTTTGAAAAACTTAGCCAGTGAAAACCTGATGAATAACAGTGGAACACTGTCTGATGCAGCGTTGGAAGATGAGCTTCTCAGGTTGGAAGGCACTCAAAATATGACTGGGGAAGAGCTACCTCCTCAAAGTAGATTTGACCTTAATGACGTGGTTATAGTAAAGCTTTTGGGAACTTCATTTGCTGATATGGCACAACTCAAGACGAGAAGAAACAGCTTCAAACATTCAGTAATAATAGCAACATAGAATGTACAAAGTATAAATTTAGGAAAATTGGAAGTCATCAAAAATGAAATGGAACACATAAACATCGATACGCTAGGCATTAGGGAGCTGAAATGGACAGGTATTAGCCATTTTGAATTGGACAATCATACGGTTTACTATGCTGGAATGACAAATTGAAGAGGAATAGCTTTGCATTCATCATCAAAAAGAACATTTCAAGATCTATCCTAAAGTACAATGCAGTCAGTGATAGGAAAATATCCATACACAGACAAGGAAGATCAGTTAATACGACTACTATTCAAATTTACCTACCAGCCGCTAAGGCCAAACATGAGGAAATTGAAGATTTTTAACAGCTTCTGCAGTCTGAAATTGGTCAAACATGTAATCAAGATGCATTGATAATTACCGGTGATTGCAATTCAAAAGCTGGAAACAAAGAAGAAGGAACAGTAGTTGGAAAATATGGGCTTGGTGAAAGAAACAATGCTGGATAGTGCATGATGGAATTTTGTAAGACCAATGGCTTCTTCACTGAAAATATCTTTTTTCACCAACATAAATGGCAGCTATACACATGGACCTGGCCAGGTGGAATACACAGGAATCAAATCGAGTACATCTGTGGAAAGAGATAATGGAAAAGCTCAATATCATCAGTCAGAACAAGGCCAGGGGTCAACTGCAGAACAGACCATCAACTGCTCATATGCAAGTTCAAGTGGAAACTGGAAAAAATTAGAACAAGTGCACAAGAGCCAATGTACGACCTTGAGTACATTTCACCTGAATTTAGAGACCATCTAAAGAACAGATTTGACTCATTAAACACTAATGACCAAAGACCAGATGAGTTGTGGAATGACATCAAGGACATCATAGATGAAGAAAGCAAAAGATCATTAAAAAGACAGGAGAGAAAGAAAAGACCAAAATGGATGTCAGGAGAGACTCTGAAACTTGCTCTTGAATGTTGAGTAGCTAAAGTGAGAGGAAGAATGATGATGTAAAATATTTCAAAAGGTAGCTCAAGAAGGCAAAGTATTATCATGAAATGTGCAAAGACCTAGAGTTATAAAACCAAGAACACATTCGACGTTTCTCAAGTTGAAAGAACTGAAGACAAAATTCAAGTCTCGAGCACCAATACTGAAGGATTCTACTGGGAACATATTAAACAACACAAGAGGCATCAAAAGAAGATGGAAGGAATACACAAAGTCACCGAACCAAAAAGAATCGGTTGACTGACATTCAACCATTTTAGGAGGTAGCATATGATCAAGAATCGATGGTACTGAAGGAAAAAGTCCAAGCTACACTGCAGGCACTGGTGAAAAACAAGGCTCCAAGAATTGATGGAATACGAATTGAGATGTTTCAACAAACAGATGCAGCATTGGAAGTGCTTACTCATTTTTGCCAAAAACAATTGGAAGACAGCGACCTGGCCAACCGACTAGAAGAGATCCATATTTATGCCCATTCCAAGGAAAGGTGCTCCAACAGAATGTGGAAATTATCAAACAATATCATTAACATCCCACACAAGTAAAATTTTGCTGAAGATGATTTAAAAGCAGTTGCAGCAGTATGTCAACAGGGAACTGCTAGAAATACAAGCCGGATTCAGAAGAGGACGTGGAATGAGGGATATCATTGCTGATATCTGATCGATCTTGGCTGAAAGCAGAAGAAACCCTAGTGGTGTAGTGATTAAGTTATGGCCACTAACCAAAAGGTCAGCATTTCCAATTCATCAGGCACTCGTTGGAAATTCTATGGGGCAGTGAGGCAGTTCTAGTCCGTCCTACAGGAGTCGGAATCAACTTGAGGGTAACAGGTTTGGTTTATTGTTTTATTGACTGTGTTTTATCAACTACACAAAGGCTTTTGACCATGTGGATCATAACAAATTATGGATAACATTACGAATAATGGGAATTCCAGAACACTTAATCGTACTCACATGGAAACCGTACATCTACAAAAAAGCAGTCATTTGAACAGAACAAGGCGATACTGCGTGTTTTAAGATCAAGAAAGGTGTGCATCAGGATTGTGTTCTTTCACCATACTTATTCAATCAGTATGCTGAGCAAATAAACTTAGAACCCGGACTATACGAAAAATACACAGCATCAGGATTGGAGGGAGACTCATTAACAACCTGTGCTATGCAGATAACATAACCTTGCTTGTTGAAAGTGAAGAGGACTTGAAGCACTTATTGGTGAAGATCAAAGGCCACAGCCTTTAGTATGGATTACACCTCAACAAAAGGAAAGCAAAAATCCTCACAACTGGACCAATAAGCAGCATGGTGATAAACGGAGAGAAGACTGAAGTTGTCGAGGATTTCATTTTACTTGGATCCACAATCAATGCCCATGGAAGCAGCAGTCGAGAAATCAAACGATGTATTGCACTGAGCAAATCTTGCTGCAAAAGACCTCTTTAAAGTGTTAAAAAGTAAAGATGTCTCTTCAAGGACTAAGGTGCACCTGACCCAAGCTATGGTGCTTTCAGCTGCCTCATATGCACGTAAAAGCTAGACAATGAATAAACAAGATCAAAGAAGAATTGATGCCTTTGAATTATGGTGTTGGCAAAAAATACTGAATATACCATGCATTGCCAGAAGAATGAATAAATCTATCTTGGAAGAAGTACAGCCAGAATGTTTCTTAGAATCAAGGATGGCAAGACTTTGTCTCACATACTTTGGACACGTTATCAGGACAGTCCAGTTTCTGGAGAAGGACGTTGTCTTAGTCATTCAGTGCTGCTATATACCACAAGTGGATGGCTTTAGCAAAGAGTTATTTCTTCATAGTAAAGTGGGCTACAAGTCCAGCTCCAGGGGAAGGCTTTCTCTCTTTCAGCCTTCTCATCAATCTTCCCCCAGACTAGGGGCTTGTCAGCGCAGGGACCTCAGGTCCAAAGGACGTGCTCTGCTCCTGGCACTGCTTTCTTGGTGGTATGAGGTTCCCAACTCTCTACCTGCTTCCCTTTCCTTTTATCTCTTGTAAGATAAAAGGCGGTGCAGGCCACACTCCAGGGAAACCCCCTTTACAATGGATTAGGGATGTGACCTTAGTAAGGGTATTACAGTCCCACCCTAGTCCTCTTTAACATAAAATTACAATCACAAAATGGAGGACAACCACACAATACTGGGAATCATGGCCTAGCCAAATTGGTACACAGATTTTTGGGAGGATATGATTCAATCCATGACAGGCATCATGCCTGGTAGAGGGTCAGTGAAAAAGAAGAACACCCTCAACGAGATGGACTGACACACTGGCTACAACGAAGGGCTCAAATAGAGCAAAGATTGTGAGGATGACACAGGACCGGGCAGCGTTTTCTTCTGTTGTACACAGGGTCACTATGAGTCAGAACCAACTCAGCGGCACCTAACAAGAACAATGGCGCAATGTTTAAGTGCTTGGCAACAAATCTAAAGGTCAGTGGTTTGAACCCACCACCCACTCTGCGGGAGAAAAGACCTGGCGATCTGGTCCAATAAAGGTTACAGCTTAGGATATCATACGGGGCAGTTCTCCTCTATCCTATAAGGTCGCTATGAGTCAGAATGGACTCGACGGCACACAACAACGTATGTGTATATACATATACTCATGCATGAGGTCCCTGGGTGGCACAAATGGTTTTCGCTCATCTACTAACCTCAAGGTGGTTTTAGCCCACTCAGTGGCACCACAGAAGAAAGGCCTGGTGATCTGCTTCCATAAAACTTTATAGAGCCAAGAAAACTTTATGGAGAAATTCTATTCTACAGCACATGGGGTCGCCATGAACCAGAATCAACTGGATAGTAATGAGCTTGTTTTTTGTTTGTTTTATACATATTTATACACATACACATACACATATTTGGCTCTGGGCAATGAAGACATTAACCAAAGATCACACAGGACTTCAGCAGAAGAGCCACACAGCCTAACTCTGGGGTCCTCGATCAGAGGCACACCCTAACTGCCCCTCCTGCAGCTGCACCTTCTTCCTGAGGTGGCTGTCCAATCCCCACGAGATTGGCTACTTATCACTGGACAACAGAGGCGGAGGAGGGACCCTTAGAGATAATCCATTGATAGCAAAGCCGAGGTCTGCAGAGCCCACGTGGCTTGGCCAAGGTCACTGTACAATAAATATCTGGACTGGGACCAGGATCGAGATCTAAGCTTTGTTCAGGCTGTGCTTGTGGCAGGCCATGCACTGTCAAGGACCGACCCTTGCACGGAGGTCACAGACCCACACAGACTGGAAGGCAAACACAGGAATGGAGATGCTTCCAATGCCTCCTCTCCTCAAAAAGGGCAAAGGTGCAGGAGAGAAAGCAATCCTCTCACCTCTGGGGACATAGGATAACAAACTACTGTCAATGAGTCAATTCTGACTCATAGCGACCCCATAGGGTCTCCAAGGCTGTAAATCTTTGAGGAAGTAGACTGCCACATCTTTCTCCCGAGGAGCTGCTCGTAGTTTCAAACCACCAACCTTTTGGTTAGCAGGTGAATGCTTTGACTACTGGGCCACCAGGGCTCCTTGAGGAAATAGAATAAGTAATCCTATTTTACAGATGATTCTACCGAGACCCAGACAGGAAATGGATTTGTCTAAGCAAAAAGTGGGGCAGAACTCACTCTCCACAGCAGTGGAGCAACTGAGTGTATAGGTCAAGAGCTCAAGCACTGGAGACAGGCAGACTGGCGGTTCCACAGGTAAATCACTTACTAGCTCTGGGCTCTTAGACTAGGCCAGCTTCACAGGTGAATGACCTGTGATGTCACATGGGGCCCTGCAGTTAGGCTGCCCCACACTTGGTTTACTGCTTTGCTGTTCGCATCTTGAAATTCATAATGCTTGAATACAGGGGTCCCTCAGTTTCATTTTGTACTGGGCTCTGAAAATTATGTAGCCAGTCCTATTTCTGACACTTCCTCTTTCTGAGCCTCAGTTTTATCAACTTTGAAATGAGGTTAATAGTGGTGCTAACTTCACAGGGTCTGTAGCAGAAGCTGTCCAGGCCCTGCCCACACCATTCTTTGCACTCACCTTCCCAGGACAGGCTCATAGAGCTTCCCCCTGCAGGCATCTGCCATTCGCTGCCCGAGAGCTTTCCTAGTCCATGTGTCAAACCACACCAAATCCAGTTGTTGCTGAGTTGATTCTGACTCATAGCGACCCTATAGGACAGAGTAGAACTGCCCTATAGGGTTTCCAAGGAGCGGCTGGTAGATTCGCACTGCTAACCTTTTGGTTAGGAGTCGAGCTCTTAACCACTGCACCACCAGGGCTCCTGTCCTTGTGCAGGGCAGGCCAAAAAAATTCAGGGAGCTTAATGCCCTCTCCCCATCCAGGAGAAGCCCTCAGCCAATGACAGATGGGAGGTGGAGGATAAATACCTTGCTTGGGATCATTCTGTTCTATACTGTCCCCAAAGTTCCTCAATGGGGCTGAGCCCCAGTTGCCCACAGCAATCCCCAGTTCAATTATAAACCCTTCACTGGGTCCCTTCCTGGAAACAGTTCTACTCTGTCCGATAGGATTGTTATGAGCCAGAATCAACTCAATAACAACGGGTTTTAATGGGTTTGGGTCCCTTTCCTTCCCTGACTCACTTTCCCTACTGGGGCTTCCTGGGGCAACTCCTCAGATAAATCGCTTACACTCATCTCCTTGTCTCAGGGTCAGCTTCTGGAGAACCCAATTTAAGACAGGGCTGCTGTGAGCTTAATTGAAATAATGCATGTAAAATGCTTAATACAGCATCAGGCATAGACGCAAACCCTCAGTAAGTGGTAGGCTTAGAAAAAAAAAAAAGGCCACTTTACGAGAAGACATGAGGAAGACGACAAAAACATTTATAATTGATTTCTAAATTTATCCTCCTAATGAAATAATCTCCGGCAGACCCTGCTCGTGACCAGTCACGAATGATTTCAGGGCCCCGTTTCCCACCAGAAACATAGACACCAGTCACTCTGGCTCCAAGAACCCAGCCCAAAGTTAACGCTCATGGAAGTGCCACCCACTCCTCTCCTGGCCCCCACAGCAGGCGGGAGCACAACCCCAGCCAGAATCTCAAAGCCAGGAGACCTGCCATCTCGTCCACCTCTCTGTTTTATGGATGGAGACACTGAGGGATGGAAATACGCCCAATTTCACCTAGTGTGTGAAGGGCAAGATCAGAACAAAACATCAGATAGCCTGCCACCCCTCTCCTAGTAAACCTCATGCTTCACTCATTTATTCTTTTTAATTGCCCGTACCACCACTACACACACATACTAGGAAGTGAGGCCCATGAGTGCAGGGAATTTTTTCCTGTGTTGCTCACTGTTGTGTTCCCCTTGGGCCCGAAAACAGTGCCTGGCACATACTAAGTGTTCACTAAAAAAAACAAAAGCCAGTTGCTGTCCAGTCAGTTCCAACTCACAGTGACCCAAAGTATGTCAGAGCAGAACTGTGTTCCACAGAGTTTTCAATGGCTGATTTTTTGGGAGTATAGATCATTGGGCCTTTCTTCTGAGGCACCTCTGGATGGACTCGAACCTCCAACCTTTCAATTAGCAGCAAGGCACATTGACCATTTGCACCACCCGTGGATCCTTAGTGCCCATTAGTATTTGTTAAATGAATAAACACTCTTTCAATGCCACCCATAGTGAGTGTTCTCTGAAGGTCGTCTTGGCCTCAGAGCAAACAATAATTCCAAAGGGCTTCAGCACCTGCCCCATTATGACCAGAATAGCATGGTTACGAGAGGGACCCTGGAGTCAGAATGTTAGGGTGAACCCCAGCTCCACTGTTTAGTCTGTAGAAGGCCTTGGTCACGTTACTAAGCCAAAGCTTTTCTGTTTTTAAATCAGGCAACTGACAGTATTCAACAAATGGGGTACTGTATGTAAAGCATTAACCACAGGGTAACCACCCAATACACATTTCCCGTTATTCAGGTGGGGTCCCTGGGAGGTGCAAACTATTAAAAGGGCTTGACTGCTAACCAAAAGGTTTGAGTCCAGCCAGAAGTGCCTTGGGAAAAAAAGACCTGGTGATCTATTTCCAAAAACTCAGCCATTAAAAACCCTATGAAACACAGTTCTACTCTGACATAGGGTCACCATGAGTCTGTGGTTATTGGGGCTTTAGGTTTTATTTTTTTCATAAAATAGTAAGAACATGCTTGGTTCACTCACATGTAGATGCACACAGAGCTATCCTACCCGACCCCTACCCTGAATACTTAACTGTGGTGACATGCAGTTGTTGTTGCTAAGTGCCATTGAGTAGTTTCTGAAGTGTGGGAAAATGCACTAATAACAGTGCGGAGGGCGACTGAATGCAGTACACTGTCATAGAATTAATTAACAGAGAATCACAAAATGAGAAAGTTATCCTCTCCAGTCTCTTCCAGCCCTTTTGTTAACATCAAGGAGGAAGTGTCAGTTAGGTGCCCCAGGATCTTTAAGGCCTCCCTAACTTCTGCTGATCTCCTTTTTGACCCCAGAGAGACTGGGGCTCAAACCCCAAGATGGCTGCTAGCACCAGCTGGCTAGCATGTAATAATGTTGTATGACTTTCTTTGTATTTATTCTTATAAACCTGTAATCCATTGCTGTTGAGTCGATTCCTACTCATAGCAACCCTATAGGGCAGAGTAGAACTGCCCCATAGAGCTTCCAAGTAGCGCCTGGCGGATTCAAACTGCTGACCTTTTGGTTAGCAGCCGTAGCACTTAAGCACTACGCCACCAGGGTTTCCATTTATTCTTACACTGGCCTTCTAATTTTAGAAGTGATGCTAGTTTTCCATTCATCAGTATGATACTGAAGTTTCCTTTTACAATAGATACATTACTTTAAAATAAAATAAGGCAAAAAAGAGAGCGTAGATATGACCAAAATGATGAGAAAAAAATCAGTTGCCATTGAGTTGATTCTGACTCATGGTGACCCTATGTGTGTCAGAGTAGAAATGTACTCTATAGGGTTTTCAATGGCTGCTTTTTTGGAAGCAGATTGCCAGGCCTTTCTTCTGAGGTTTCTACAAGTGGACTCAAACCTTCAACCTTTAGGTTAGCAGCCAAGTGTGTTAACTGTTTGTACCAACTAGGAACTCCAAAATAATGAGAGAAAAAAAAAAAAACCTTGCTGTCGAGTGGATTCTGAGAGCTGCCCTGAAATGATCGAGGTTGGGAAATTTTGGTCTAGTCTTGGTTCATAAGGCCCCCTGGGACAAGGGCATGGGGTCCAGAGCTCCAGCACAGCTCTATCATTCATTATGTTCTGTGACTTTAAGGAAGTCTCTTCCCATCCCTGGGCCTCAGCACCCCTATGTTTGAAACGAGGGGATCAGAAGTCCAAGGCTCCTTAAGGCCTTCCCATTTTTGACACATGCTGAATCCTTGCTAGATGCCAATGCAAACTGTATCAAACCCGTGGAAAACGCATCAAGGTCATGCAGACATCCCTGCCTGTCTCCTGTCTCTGTGATGTCTCACTCTCAGATGAAAGTTTTCAAACTCCCAAGACTTGTTGGCACCTGTTTGTTTACTAACACGGTTTCACTTTTTATGTCACTTTCCCTCTCCCTGTCTAACTCCTGACAAAGGAAAGAAAGCCAGGATTTAAGAGCCCGTGTTGAGACACTTCACTCATTATAGCACCCACGGAGTTCACAAGCAGCACTGCTGGGGCACTTTAGTCTCCTTCACCCCCTCACTGTCTGCACCTAGGTCCTGCATGTGGTGCTTTGAAGGAAAGAGCATAGCGTGGGCACAGCTATGGTTATGGCAGATTCTCTGGAAAGCAGAAACCTGGGCATGGGTTCTGACTTGGCTCTTCTGTCTGGATTGTCTCATATTTACTGAGCTCCCGCTCCAAGCAGCGCTGAGCTAGATGGGCCCAAAAGACAGGGAGGAATCAGACCTGGTCCTCCTGCTCAATGAGGCCTCTGGTTGGTCAGGTGGACACTGAGCTCACCAAATACAATAGAATGCAACATGAGAAGGCAGTCCCAAAGTGTGCACTTGACTGAGAGGTAGCACAGAGAAGGGGAGGACTGACCTTGCATTACGGGGCAAGACTGGAAGGATTCCTGGACAGATGATGTCTGAGAACCATCATGTAGAATGGACAGGTGTTTGCCAGGTGAAAGTGGGCACAAAGGTGTAAAACCCCATGTTGAGGATATACAAGTCACTGGGGGTCAGCGGCTCATAAAGTGGGAACGACTGCCTTCTGGTTGATCTCTGTAAAGTCTACTGTCCAACTCCCCTGAATTTTGCCTTGTTGAAACATTACAGTGATTATGTCTCCCCTGGCAGCCTCCAACACTGCCCATTCCTATCAGGCACCAGCCACTCAGGAAGGACTCAGGTGGTGAGACATGTGGTCCCCATGTGAACAGATGGTTCAGGACTCGGCTGTGGGTATACAATGAGGAGCAGGAGCCAGTGCCACAAGGGAAGTTGGAAACGCGTATAGACAGCCTTGAAAACCTGACCCAATAAGACAGACTCCAACTATCTTTCTTTAGCCTTCCAATTTTTTCCGTGTTTTTTTTCCCTTGTTCCTTGAGACTTATGTCCCCGATTCCTAAGCTCTCTTTCCCACCCCCTCTTACCACAAATCCCCTCCTTTTCAGAAAGAAAACAAAAGCACCAGGTATCACTTCTCTAACTCACAGGCAGCAGCTTTTAACAGATTTCTAATGCACTGCTAGATGACTCCTTAAGGCTTGAATCCCCAAGGATACCTTGTGAAAAGGATAGGGAATCTGTGGTTATTGGGGCTTTAGGTTTTTTTTTTTTTTTTTTTTTTCATAAAACAATGAGAAGAACATGCTTGGTTCGCTCACATGTAGACACACACAGAGCTATCCTATCCGACCCCGACCTGGAATACTGAACTGTAATGACATGCAGTTGTTGTTGTTAAGTGCTGTCTAGTTTTCAACTCCTAGCAACCCTATGTACTGCAGAAACATTCCCCAGTCCTGAGCCATCTTCACAATCATTGCTATGTCTAAGCTTACTGTTACTGCCACTGTGTCAATCCGTCTCATTAAGGGCCTTCCTCTTTTTCAGACCCCTCTACTTTACCAAGCATGATGTCCTTCTCCAGGGACTGGTCCCTCCTGATAACATGTCCAAAGTATGTGAGACCAAGTCTCGCCATCCTTGCTTCTGATGAACATTCTGTCTGTACTTCTTCCAACACGGATATGCTTGTTCTTCTGGAAGTATATGGTATATTCAATATTCCTTGCCGACACCATAATTGAAAGGCTTCAATTCTTCTTCAGTCTCCCTTATTCATTGTCCATCTTTTCCATGCTCATGAGGCAATTGAAATCACCATGGCTTGGGTCGGGGCACCTTAGTCCTTAAAGTGACATCTTTGCTTTTCAACACTTTAAAGAGATTTTTTTGCAGCAGATTTGCCCAATGCAACGCGTTGTTTGATTTCCTGACTGCTGCTTCCATAGGCGTTGATTGTCGATTCAAGTAAAATGAAATCATTGACAACTTCAATCTTTTCTCCGTTTATCATGATGTTACTTATTGGTCCAGTTGCAAGGATTTTTGTTTTCTTTATGTTAATGTGTAATTCATACTGAAGGTCTTTGATCTTCATCAGTAAGTGCGCTTCAAGTCCTCTTCACTTTCAGCAAGCAAGGTTGTGTCATCTGCATATCGCAGGTTGTTGATGAGTCTTCCTCCAATTCTGATGCCACATTCTTCTTCATATAGTCCAGCTTCTCAGATTATTTGCTCAGCATACAGACTAAATAAGTATGGTGAAAGGATACAACCCTGATGCACACCTTCCCTGACTTTAAACCACACAGAATTCCCTTGTTCTGTTCGAACAACTGCCTCTTGGTCTATGTACAGGTACCACACGAGCACAATTATGTGTTCTGAAATTCTGATTCTTCACAATGTTATCCATAATTTGTTATGATCCACATAGTCGGATGACTTTGCAAAGCCAATAAAACACAGGTAAACATCCTTCTGGTGTTCTCTGCTTTCAGCCCAGATCCATCTGACATCAGCAATGATATCCCTCATTTCACGGCTCCTTCTGAATTCAGCTTGAATTTCTGGCAGTTCTTTGTCAATGTACTGCTGCAATTGTTTTTGAACTATTTTCAGCAAAATTTTACTTGCATGGTTTTGGGTGATATAAATGATATTACTTGATAATTTCCGCATTCTATTTGATCACCTTTTTTCGGAATGGGCACAAATCTGGATCTCTTCCAGTCAGTAGCTGTCTTCTAAATGTCTTGGCATAGAGTGAGCACTTCCAGCACTGCATTCATTAGTTGAAACATCTCAACTGGTATCCTGTTAATTCCTGGAACCTTGTGTTTTGCCAATGCCTTCAGTGCAGCTTGGACTTCTTCCTTCGATACCATCAGTTCCTGATCATACATTACCTCCTGAAATGGTTGTATGTTGACCAAATCTTTTTGGTACAATGACTCTGTGTAAACCTTCCATCTTCCTTTGATGCTTCCTGTGCCCTTCAATATTTTACCCATAGAATCCTTCAATACTGCAACTCAAGGCTTGTATTTTTTTCTTCAGTTCAGCTTGAGAAATGCAGAGCGTGTTCTTCCCTTTTGGTTTTCTAACTCCAGGTCTTTGCACATTTCGTTATAATAAGTGACGTGTAGACGAAGGTCTAATTAATTCTGAACAAATATTCTCCCAACCCTAGTGATAAGGATATCGGGCTCAAAGAGTGGGTGTCAGTGGCCACACCTGGAGGAGCAGTTCCCCATCTCCCAAAACCCAGTTCAGATCTCTTTTGCCAAGGTCTAAATATAGCTCCCCCTTTTACAAACACTGGGAGTACCTGGGTGGTGTGGATGGTTAAAGCACTCGGCCACTAACCAAAAGGTTGGCGGCTTGAGTCTACACAGAAGCACCTCAGAAGAAAGGCCTGGCAATCTACTTCCAAAAGATGACAGTCATTGAAAGCCCTATGGAGCACAATTCTACTTTGACACACTTGTGGTTGCCATGAGTTGGAACTGGGTAGGGGGCAACCATTTTTTGTTTTTTTTTTGTTTTCAACAGTGAGACAAGGACCCATGGCCCTACGGCTGCCCTCTTAGCTGCCTGGGTTTTCTTAATGTATTCATTCCCCTCCTCAGTTCTAACCTCTCTTTTAATGACTACTTCCCTTACATCTTTCCTCTACCTGCAGTCAAAACTCGCCCTTTCTGTGTCCTATTCTTTGATACTGTATAGGTGATGGCTCAGGTTCTTGCTGATCAACATTTCACCAGAGATTGTTCCCTGAGGCCACCTGTGTTGGTAAAGAAAATTCTTGTCAAGTGTTTTTGAGACAAAATAGCAGGTCCGTGACAGAAGAACTTCTCAGCAGGGTACCTTTCAGTCAGTCCCTTCAAAACACATCCATGAGGGGAGATGGGAGGGTAGAGAGGGTTAGAAATTGGCAAAATGGTCACAAAAGGAGAGACTTGAAGGAGGGAGCGGGCTGACTTATTAGGGGGAGAGTAAATGGGAGTATGTAGTAAGGTGTATATAAGCTTAGACGTGACAGACTCACTTGATTTGTAAACTTGTACTTAAAGCACAATAAAAATTATTTAAAAAAAAAAATATCCATGACAGTAACACGAAAAGTCTACTCTGATACACCCTTATATTTAACACCAAAACCTCCTAAATTTAGCTTTGCTAGAAAAATTAGGTAATTTTTTTTATCCCCAATTGCTGTTGAATTGACTCAGACTCACAGCAACCCCACGTGCATCAGAGTAGAACTGTGCTCTATAGGATATTCAGTGGCTGATTTTTCAGAAGTAGATCTCCAGGTCTTTCTTCCAAGGAACCTCTGGGTGGACCCAAACCACCAACCTCTCCGTTAGAAGCCATGTGCGTTAACCATTTGCATCACCCAGAAACTATAAGGTAATTATACCTCCCTAATTTTTTTTTTTTTTTTAACCACATCAGAGTGTTTTATGAACTTCAAAATAGTATACAGGGCCATTTCCCCCCTTTCTCACATTTCAAAAAATAAGCACAATAGTAATGTTTAAGAAGTCCTTACATAATCCTCAGTGATGCTTACTTTCCAGTTTCTTTAAGAATAACAATCCAGAGGTGCTTGCCTCTGTACTTACATGAGTTATTAAAACAGTGAAGTTGCATTGTTTTGTCAGCTTCCCCCCCCCATTTCCATCCTATGGCCACGGATGAGTGAACGGCAAGCACAAGACTCTGGACAAGCCTGGATGATAATCTCAGCTGGATTTCTTAGCAGACGTGTGGACTTGGACAAATCACTTTCACTCTCTGAGGCTCAGTTTCCTCTATCTATAAAAGAAGTGTTGCTGTGGTTCGGGCAGGAACCTGACATACAGCAGTTATGAGTAAATGTTAGTTCTCTTGTCCTTGTCTCAAAACTTTGTGCAGTGGTTTCTTTGAAACCATGAGCAGAACTTTCCATTGTGTTAAATTTTAGTTTCTTAAATACGGTCATCATGGAAGGCTCAGCTCTCTCTGCCTTGGGGCCCTTGAGATTTGCCATTGCCTGGGGGACTTTTTAATTTGAATCCACCACCCTCCAACAGGAAACAAGCAAAACTCCAACAGTAAGTATTTGGACATAGAAGAAAGGCAGAGAGTAAACCCCAGGCATGCAGGTATAGGCTGCCCTGTTTCTACCCAAAATCTTGTGAAGATGGTAATAATAATAGGTTACATTTATTGGAGGCAGTGGTGGTTTAGTGGGAGAATTCTTGCCTTTCATGCAGAAGAACCAGGTTCGATTCCTAGCTCATATACCTCATGCGTAGCTACTACCCATCGGTCAGTGGAGGCTTGCACGTTGCTATGATGCTGAACAGGCTTCAGTGAAGCTCCTAGACCGAGGCAGACTAGGAAGAAAGACCTCGTGGTCTACTTCTGAAGATCAGCCAATAAAAACCCTATGGATTACAACGGTCCAACCCACAACCGATCATGGTGATAGAGCAGGATCGGGCAGCATTTTGTTCTATTGCGCATGGGGTTGCCGTCAATCAGGAGCTAACTCCATGGCAGCTAACATCAACATCTACTGAGTGGTTGGCATGTGCCAGACACTCTTCTAAGTGACCTAAATGAACTATCTCATGTAGCCCTCCCAACAACACTAAAATGTAGGGTCTCATGTCAATCCCATTTTGCAGATAAAGAAACTAAAGTGGTCAATGATTTGATAACTGATTACAAACCACACAGCGCAGACTTACTCTTCCATCTGTCTTGTTCTCCAGCCTGTGCTATTAACCACTCCTCCACAATGGCTTCCGTAATGATGGGCTTTCAGAAACGGGCAGCACAAAAGCTTAGTGAGGGCGAAGAACACCCAGGGGCAATCTCTAAATTTTGGCCCCTCCTAATTTCAAGATGAATAGACTGATAGCTGCGACACATCAGAAGAAATGCCCTCCCCCCTCTTTTCCAGCTGCCTCAGTCAGGCACCTTTCATATTTGTGGCACCTGGGAATGTCATTCCATACCTCATCTGGGTCCCCTTGAATTTGCAATCAGAGGCAAGTGCCCCCCTCTGCACCCCCGCCACACCTCTGAGTGAGGCAGCACTATGAGGAGTACCGGCTTCAATGCAGATTACCTGAGTACCTCTGGGCAAGTCAGTTCCTCTCTCTGCTCCTCAGTTATCTATAAACTGGGATAATGACACCGAAATTGCAGGACAGTACTGAGAATGCAAAAAAAAGAAAACACAATACGATGTATGGAAAATAAGCTGGCCCTTGCAACCAATGTCAAGAAACAATTCGTGAATAAATTTCTGGAATGGGAAACTAATATGCTCTATAAACTTTCACCTAAAGCACAATAAAATGTTCAAAAAAAGAAATAAAAAGAAAATAAGCTGGCCCATGATGGGCCCTCTCTAAGTGGCAATGTCTATATTTTCTCCCACATGTGAGCCTCTCTGGGAGAAGAGGGGGCAGCTGAGGGTGCTGGGAAGAGTCTTGTTGTGGCTCATGGACCAGAAAACATGGGCCTTGGCACCCTCAGTGGTCAGGAAGGAGCCAGAGCCCTGCCCAGGAGGGATGTGCGATGATGCCCTACACACTGGGAGGCCCTCTCGCCAAGGACAATGCCTATCTGAGAATTGTTTCCTCCCCCACTGAATGGCTGGAATGCTCTGTCTCCCTAAATTCAGAATACTGCCAGGCTTCACACCATCAGGTTTCCTTGGGGATACTGTGTGGAGGATAAAAAACCACAGACCAGTGAGGGCAGGTGGCTTCCTGACATCCAGACAGCTGGTAGGAGCTGGCATATATAAACTCAGACCTAGAGACTCTTTTGCCCTGGTTGCCAAGGGGGATAAGAGGCTGCCTCAGAGTCCATGGAGAATGGAGCAGGTTTGGATGGAGATGAGAAGGGTTTACTCTGGGTAAATCTGTGTTCCCAGGGCATAAACAGAGAACCCTAAGGCTCAGTATAATTCTTCCCTCTTGCTTCATCTTCCCTTTGCTACTACTTCCTCCTTTCTTCCCCAGTTCCTTCCCATTTTCCCTTTAGTTCCATTTCCCTCCTCCATCTGCCCTTATCTCTCTGTCTCTCTACCCCTCCTTCATTCCCTCCCTCACACACACACACACACACAGACACACGCACGTGCGCGCGCGCGCACACACACACATAAATATATGGAATCTCATCTTCCTCAGGATATGGAAATAAGACAACTTGGAGCCTTTTATGTTGCTAAAATAGTCATGCACCCCTAGATAGGATTTCAGGGTCTCAGAAAGCTGCCTCCATATACCTATCATAAGGCTCAATGGTAACCCCATGGCTTGAACTATTACTTACTGCAAAGTCAGCAGAGCTTAAAACAATGCCTGGGCAATAGCAGGCACTAACAGGGATTTTCTGAATGAATAAATTAGTGAAAGAAAATTCTTGAGCCCATTTTACAGATGGGGAAACTGAGGTCCTAAGACAGCAAAGTCTCCTGTCTAGGATCATGTAGACAGTTAAATAACAGAACCAGGATTTGAGCCTATGTCTCCTGACTCCCAGCTCATTCCTAAAACTCATACTCAGAATTGTCAAGCCAAGACCTTTAATTTAAGGCATTGAAAGCACTCCTATGAGCCTGCAGATTCTCCGGGGAGGAGCGGAACTTCTATCCATTGCCAGCCATTAACACCTCAGCAGAGTTTGGCTTATAAACTCCCTAGCACTCGGGAGAACTTCCTAGGAACAGCCCTCTGGCAGGGCCCTGGCTCACTGGGAAGACAGGCTAAGTGTCAGCCTTGATCTGTCCACTCCAGAGAGGGGTTATGGTCCCTGGTGGAGAGCTGGCAGGCCCCTTCAGCTGTGCAAGTTACTCAACAAGGATACCAGGCCCAAGAATTCCAAGAACATCAGCTACTTCCCCTTTGAGCTCACGCTTCTTTCTTTTGGACTCCTGTTGTAGCCACAGTAGAATGCAGGCAGAATAGGACTATTTTGCCAAAACACATCACATTCACTAGTAAGGCAGTGTAACACAGAGACAAAGATGTGGCCTCTGGAGCCTGCCAGCCTGAGTTCCAGTCCTACCTCTGCCACCATGAATTTGTGTGCCCTTGCAAGTTGTTCATGTTGTCTGTGCCTCAATTTTCTACTCTGTAAAATGGAAATGATATCACTCAGTTTTATGAGAATTAGATATATTCTTACTTGCAAAGTGCTGACGACTTTGCCTGGCAGGAAAATGGACATTTTATAAATATCAGCTGTTATTATTATTGTCATGCATCTTAATCCAACTTAACCACAGTAACTTTACAGTTCAGGTTATTCTAAACTCTCCAGGTCCCCACTCATGGCTTGGTCCATCTTAGACTTTTCTCCTTCCTGGCTGGAGGAGGATGCTTGGGAGTCATCCAATGCTAAGAAGCTTGGAGCCAGAAATCCAAAACCGAGGCTAATTTAGCTGTGTTGTGCACTCTGGGGAATGAGGGACCCTTTTCTGTTTGCCTAGCTTGGGGCTCTCCCAGTCAGGCTCCAGGTGTAAATGAACTAGTATGTCCCCCAAACAGGGATACTTGAGGAGCTTTAGAACGAATACATCCATTGCTCTCATTTTGTGATTGAAACCTGAGGCCCCAAGTGGGTAAGGGACCTGGTGGCAACCACCCAGCTCATGCTCTTTCTGAGTGATTGCCTAAATCCTGTGTCTCAGAGATCCACTGTTGCTTCTCCTGCACTGGGCTGCCCCGCAAAAGGCCTTAGGCTGCAGCGTTCCAGGGACTCATTGTTATAAAGCACTCTGTGAAAATGAATTGCGCTACAAAGACCCAGCCTGGAGCTGGTTCGGTTGCTCCTCGGAGCTGGGGTGGGGGGGCGGTGGGGAATCGACAAGACACCGTGGGAGGCAAATTAAGGCACATTTGTTTTAAGCAGGGCCCCACTTAGAAAACTGCTTCTTCCCAAGGCTCCTGGGAAAAATTCCTTCTCCTCCAAGGGGTGAACTATTTGCTCTAAGAGAACCATTTATTCCAATAAGATCAAAGTAATCATCAAGGGCCACGCTCCTCCCTAAACGTGCTTTTTTATTAAATATGTAGTGAGGCCCGTAATGTGATAGATTATGCTGAACCATAGTTGCACCTTCCAAGCAATGGCCTCATACTCAAAGAGCTTTCACATAGAGTTTAGCCCAGTGTTTCCTCCCAGCAACACAGTGAGGCTTTTGGTGCAGGAGAAACAAATAAACCTTGATTCTACCCCTTCATAGCTGTGCAACCTCAGGTGGGTTACTTTACTCACCTGTGAAATGGGAATAAGAAATTCTTCCTCGTCTACCTCACAGGATGGTATCAGAAGTAAACCTGGTTTTTGAATTCACTCCCTGTCAACTACTCCCATTTCACAGATGTGGCAACTGAGGCCCAGAGATCAGCAGATGGAGATGGAAACGCCCAAGACCCACAAGATATTTAATGGGAGAAGCAGGCTGCCCACTTAACAGCCCCTTAATTTCTCTACTACACCGTGGGCTCCACTTAATATCATTGGAATCGAAGCTCTAAAAGTTGAATCAAGGTAACAGTGCCACTTGTCATGGAGTCATTTCTAACTCATGGCCAACACATGCGTTTCAAAGTAGAACTGTGTTCTACAGGGTTTTCAAGCCCTGATTTTTCAGAAGTGGATCTTCAGACCTTTTTTCCGATGTAGGTGGATTCCAACATCTAACCTTTCGGTTAGCAGCCAAGCATGTTAATCACTGGCATCATCCAGGGACTCCGGATTCAAGGGTAGGGGTTGTTTAAAATAAGCATAAGATCCTTTTTTCTCATCTACAAAATGGAGATAATAATACCTACTTCACCGGGTAGCTGGGAGGGAGCGGTCAAATTAAACACCAAGTGAGCTTGCGTTGTAAGCAGTAAACAAATACACTAACGGATTACAAAAGGTTGTTTTTCCTGTTTAACCCTTGAGGAAACTGAGGCTTAGCAGTGGTGAGGACTACTTGGATGGTCGTTAAAATGAAGATTCCCAGGGCCGACTTTAGTTGGACTCAACCACGAACTCTGGCAGGAACTCAGGGATTCACATTTCAGTGAGCTTCCGCCTGGAGTGACCAACAAGATTGCTTCGCGTGACTTTCAAAGGAGAAGATGAAGAGTGTACCGTAGGCCAGACCCTTTCAATACAGGATCACAGTTACTTCTTAGAATCACTCAGTTGATGAGGAAACAGGTAAGAGGAGGTAAGCACCATGCCACGGTCACAGAGCTAGGAAGTGAGAGCTCTGGGCTCCAAATCCCAGGCAGTCTAACTTTAAAGTCCACGTTGACTAGAACTACTCTGCCTCTGCTCCTCCTTAGAGACTAGACTTACCACCTCCTGCCTCCTCTAAAGGCACAGCCAACCAAAAAACAGTTGCCATCGACTGAATGCTGCCTATGGTGACTCCACGTGTGTCAGAGTAGCACTGTGTTCCGTTGGGTTTTCAATGGCTGATTTTTCAGACGTAGATTGCCAGGCCTTTCTTCTGAGGCACTTCTGGGTAGACTTCAACCTCAAACCTTCCCGTTAGTAGCCAAGCCCTTAACCGTTTGCAGAAACTCCACTGTGACCCCAGCCTCTGGACAGCTCTGTAATACGTGTTAGTTGCCACTCCCCCCAACTCTTTGATTTCTTAACAATAACCTATCTAAGGAGTCGGACAGTCCCCTCACCTACACCTCAAGGTCCTCCTAACTGCCACCCACACCACATCACACAGCACAGCCAATCAGAGGAACAGTAGTGGGACAAGCACAACAGCAAGAATCAAAAGGAACCTTTGGAAACGAAAATGTGAAGTGTGCAAAGGCAGCCCGAGTCGATGGCAGCCCGATGTTCCAGTTTGTAGTCTGTTCATGCACATTCTAGATGCATAAAAACACACGGCTCCTCCGCCACTCTGTCCAGCACGGATACGCACAGCTGAATCAGCTTCCTTCAAACCCTGTCCCACAACCAAACTTCTGACCCAGGTGGTGAGAGGGCCACAACCGCCCCAGTATGTGGAAAGGCCACCTACCTGGGAATTAGGCAACCTGCAAGTTAGTACCAGTTCCCCTAATGATTTGCTCTGTGGCTTTGGGACTCATTTTTCTCACCTATGAAATGGGGTGGTAATAGCCTAACCATGAGGTCCAGGACCTCGCATGGTGCCTGGCTCAGTGAATATTTGGGGACTGAATGGAGGAATTAAGAAGGCCGTCATAAGGTCTACAGGAGATCACGTAGTGATGTGCCTAGATCGGTATCACATCCTCCAACAAAATATTTTTGCCTCTAGGAAAACCACTTAACCCTCTCTGGCTCCAGGGATCAGCCTCAGATGATAGGGCCCCTCCTTGCTGGCCGTCCCTGCCTGCTAAACAATCCAGTGCCCAGAACCCAGTATCAAAACTCTGTAGGCCCCATCCAAAGCTGTGTCTCAGTCCTACAGGCCCTTGCAAAGATAACCTGATAAAGCAATTCAGACTAAAGTGGTAAATGGCTAGTGACTAAGCCAGACAGATAGAACCAAGTCCTGGGTATCTGCATTTCATTTGTTGTCCTGAATATTTGATACTAAGAAGGGACTGGTCAGTACTGTGTTAGGATTATGGGATATTTGGAACAGGGATGGGGGAGGGTCTATGGCTATCTCAAACAAATAGTTAACCACCTTCTGTCTGGCTGGTTCTGATGTTCTAGAGCAGAGTTTCTCAAACTCAAAACTACTGACCATTTGGGGGCAGATAATTCGTTGATGTGGTGGCTGTCCTGTGCATTGTAGGATGTTCCACAGCATCCCTGGCCTCTACCTGCTAGAAATGCCAGTTGCACCATGGTGTCTCTTACCATCCTGCCCCTGCATATATTCTGTTCCCTCTGCCTAGAATCACACACCCCTTCCCTGCCTCCTTCCTACCTCATCACCTGGCAAGTCCTTACTACTCCTCAGTCGAAGGATCGCTTCATCTGCAAAGCTTCCCAGAACCTACTAAAACTGGGCTGGGAGATAAAGCCTCCTCTGTTTGAAAGTAAGTGTACTTCCCTCTATCACACTAGGCTGCTTTCTCTGCACCTTGGAACTAAACCCCGCATTCTTTGAGGGCAGGTGCTCTGTCTCATTAACATGCTTAAATTCCTAGCTCCTCATACCGTGCCCTAGCCCTGAAGAAATAAATGCATGAACAGAATGCTTAACCTTAATTGTCTACTATGTGCCAGGCCCACCATGCATCCTATCTTGGCTCAACCTCTTGCCCATGGTGCACCATACATTATTGCCCCATTTTACTAGAGAGTAATCGATGCCCAGAGTGCAGACGTATCTCCCTAGCGTCACACCGGAGTCATACAGTACAACTGGGTATATGAACTGAAGTCTGTTGTTGTGCCCAGGCTGACTTTTTGTGTTTCCACCTGTATTCTCACCTACCCTACTACACACTATAAACCAATTACAGAGCCCTCTGCTTTCAGCCCTTGGGCCCTGAGATGCAGCCCACCACTTCTTCCTCACCAGCCCCACAATTCTGCTAACTTGGGGCAGTGAAGGAGCAGGCCAGAGGTTGTGAGTGTTGTGATATGTGTGCCCTGGCCCTCAGCACAGGGCAGGTAGGGTTTACAGGCAGCCAGACACCCAGGTGATGGGAACTTTCTCCAAGCAGCATCACAAGCCAAAGCAAGGACTGTGGGCATTTTCAACACACCCTCCCATCTCTGGAGGTATTGTTAAACTCCTTCAACCTACCCAGTAATGGGGACCTCCGGGGGCTGGAATACAATGATTTTTTTTTTTTCCTACTCTCCGACAGCCAAGTCCAGAATTTAATAAAGGCGAAAAAATACTAATGTATTCCAATTCCTTCTCTCTGCAGATAAATTTTTTTAAATTTACTTTTAGCCCTGATGTTAGATTGACAGTCCTGGCACGGAAGTGTATGCATTTCCATAACTAGTCTAGTGCACTGCTAGAGCGAGTCATCTTTATGCATACACGCACACACACATACACACGCACATAACGCGAAAAGAACCATTGCTTTTTCAAAACCAGAAAATCCACTACATTAAACTGACCTGGGCATAGCCTACCTGCCTCACTTCTGACCCCAGAAGCCCCATTCTTAAATGCTAACTGATGTTCCAGGCAATCAGTCAGGGCCTTCCTCTGGCCAGCCACCACAACCGCAGCTTGATTCTACCTGCTGTCACTCAGTGTCAGGAATCGATCTCTTGGTTCTGATCCTTCCTAGACAGAGCCTTTTCAGGGTCTATGGACCTTCGCTTCCAAAATGGTTTATGCTTTGCCAACCTCAGGGCCTCCCAATGTCTGCAGTGAGGGGCCCCACTCCAGCCCCCAACCTGTAGAACACCGTCCTGCTTTCTGCTCTCACCACCCCACCCTGCATCACCAGCCAGGGGTCCACTCATAGTGGTTGGGAGGGGGTGGGGAGGATTCAGCGATCACCTTTAAAGAAACCTTCAATACAAGAAGCAAGCAATGCATTCAGTGTGAAATAAATCCAGGACTGACTCTTTCTAATATAAATTACTTCCCTCATATGGAAGCATGGTACAAACATTCTAAATTTTTTCTTAATGCACATTTTCACTTTTACTCCTCTCTGTATCTAGGTAGATGCTGTGACACACAGTCTTTATAGGTGAGGTGTTAAATAATGCCTCAGAGTAAAACTGAGTTGACTTTAAAGTAAAAATGTAGATGCCATTGAGTTAACTCCAGCTCATGGCGAACCTGTGTGTCAGAGTAGAACTGTCCTCCACAGGGTTTTCAGCAGTAGGTTTTTTGGAAGTAGATGGCCAGACCTTTCTTTTGAGGTACCTGCTTAGCACCACCCAGGGACTAGGGGTGAATCTAGACCTTTGTAACTCCGTTCACTTAATTAATAAATATTTCCTAAAAACTATCAGCTGGGGACCATGCTAGATACTGGGGACATGATGAGAAACGCAAAAGACATGGCCATGTGCCCTCCTAACTGGGCAGAATCAGCCCTTATGATACCAGGACCACATGAAAGTGCTTGAGGGGTAAGCACAGGGGTTGATGGGAGTCGAAGGAAGTGACCCTGCCCAGCAGTGGTAGTGCCGGTTCAGAGAGGATGTGGCTTCTACATCAAGAGCAAAAGAATGAGTAGAGTTTTCCAAGGGAAGAAGCAGGACAAAAGCGTTCTAGCCAGAGGGGACAGATGTGAACATCCAGAAAGTAAAGAGAATATGAATCCTTCAGAAAACTGGGAAACTATAGATTTGGGGAGGCAGGGACAGGGCACAGCAAGAGACAAAGCTGGAGAGTCAGGTGGGGGTTGGGCCCTGTATGGTAGGCCTGGCAGGCCATGTTTAGGGTTGAGAATTTCCCTTTATAGCTAAGGGAAGGGAGTGTTTACCAGCTTAAGAAGAGCCAAGGCAGGTAGGCTGGCTCTCAGTCTGTCTCCAGAAGGAAGACATAGGATCTGATGGCAGTTGGAGTCAGGAGACAACAGCGTGAAGGGAAACTTAAAGAAGGAGGCAGGGCTTGTCCTGGATTCCTAAGGCTGGGAATTCTAAGATGCAGGGAAGGGATAGGGATCCTGTAACACAATGGGTCTAAGGAACTGCATGGATTTTTTTTTTTCTGGGAACACTGAACTTAAAAGGACAGGACTTAGGTGCTGCTGGAGCAGCTGGATAGCGGGAGACTGTGCCATCATCCATGTAGCTTATTTATTAATAAAACTAGCAGACAGGAGACGCCATCTGAAGCGTAGACTCTTGGCCCTGAGCCCTGAGGGAGAGATCGACGACAGGCCAGACTCCCGCCAGTCCGGAGCAGAGTCTGGCCTCCCCCTCCCAGACAGCACGATAATGTTCCAGAATATCCATCTGGGGATGTCTGGGCCAGAGAGCTGGGGCTGCCCTCTCACCTGCTGGCCCTATAACCAGATGCAGACAGCACAGGCCTCTTTCCATCTCCTTGATGCCTCAGGCCCTCTAGGCACCTTCTCTGCTGGGGTTCTTCATTAAAATGGCGGCCAGCCCATCAGTCCTGCATCCAGACCCAGACTGATCAGGTGATCAAGGAGCTGGGCCCTTGGGGCCTGCAATCCTACTCTCCCTTCCAGATTCAGAATCTCCTCTTCCCCTCTGCCTTTCCCACCAAACTCCTTAACGATGAAAAGTGTCTCATCAATCCCCCCACTAATTACCTGCTGTGATGTCCTTATGGAGGCTGATAAGGAAGTAATTAGGATGGACATGCAAGGATTAGAGGAAGGGAAAAATGTTCCCTTGTCAAGATAATGCCATTCCCCCCTCCCTCCGCCACCCCTGCCTCCCTCTCTGACAAAGGCCTGAGCAGGATTTGGGGATTATTAGAGATGGTGAACCTGGAAGGGGAATGAAAGAAATGGATGGAGCACACATTTCAGGGTGGAAAAAGCCCTTAACGATCATCTAATTCAGGAGCCCACACTCAAAGGCTTCAGACACCAGGCAGGTATCATCAGTGATGCAAACTGGAAAGAATAAGAATACAAATGCATGCCTGATGATAAATAACAAGGGAGACAGGGCTCGGGGTTCCAATGAGTTGAGGTGGGGCTCCTGGGGACCTGAAGAGTTCACATCCCTTCCAGAAGCAACAAGACAATCCCCCCTACACCTCCCCCCACCCCCCCAGCACATTGCCATGCAGGAAGGAAGCCCAGTTTTGGCAGCTCTTCTAATTTTTTGTGAGAAGCTAGAAATCCAGCTGTTGTGTGAAATTTCTCATTTTTTCTTTTTGGAAACCTATCTTCTTCTTCTTCTTTTTTTTTTTTTTTTTAACAAAATACAAGCCAAGCAGAATGATATTTACATGCCAGATGTGGCCTGTGGGCAGCCAGTTTGAAATGTCTAATTTTAGTCTAACACCTTCTTTACTGATGAAGAATATTTATAGTGGAAATCAAATGGGTTTTTGGAGATGAAAAGGGACTTGCCCAAGGTCACAACGCAAGTCAATTGTGGAGCCAAGGCTCACAAGTACTGGCTCCCTACTTTCCCACCTCCCACAATACTAAAAAACTGGAGGCTGATCACAGATCATGGGAATTAAACAGACACATAAATAACACCAACTACTGCAAGTAGCGATATCAAATTGCCCAAAGAAATTCTACAGACGGAAATGAGTAAATCACTTCCAAATGGTGTCTGTGGGGGAGTGGGAGGGTAAACAAAAGGCTTCATCCAGAAGGGACTAGACCATTTATTGCTCCAATAAAAAAAATCCTGGAGCACCCGCTGCTGTACTAGAGTATTGAGAATGAGGAGATGGGCATGGTCTCCACCTCCCAAGCAGCTCATACTCTGGGGTGGGGAGGCTGACCCATAAATTAATATGGGTGATACAGTGTTATAAGTGCCAAGAGAAAGTATGCTCAAGAAACTGAAGTGAGCCCAGGTAAAGAAGAGTAGACTCTAGATCGAGGTAATGGTGACAGGAAGGTCCTCAAAGGTACAATAACACTTGAGATGGAGACTGAAGGACAAATTAACCAGTTAGTGGGAGCAAGCAGAAGAATATAAATTTAATCTTCAAGGACGTGGAGGATTGGGACATCTTGAAACCTAGTGGAGGGGCTGAAATTGCAGGCAGCGGGAAGAGATAAGCAATGGCTCTGAGATGCCAATGCACAGGAATGTGAGTGGCTGGGAAAAGGAGATCATTTTAATTAGAGGGTATATTCAAGGAGGGTAGCCATGGGAGGCCATAACCCATCTGTCAGTGTGTTGTACTGTGGTGGCTTGAGCATTGCTGTGATGCTAGAAGCTTTGCCACTGGTATTTAAAACACCAGTAGGGTCACCCATGGTGAACAGGTTTCAGCAAATCTTCCAGATTAAGACAGGCTAGGAAGAAAGGCCTGGTGATCTACTTCCAAAAACTAGCTAACAAAAACCCTATGAATCACAACAGAAAATTGTCCATTATAGTGCTGGGAGATGAACCCCCTAAGTTGGAAGGCACTCAAAAGGCACAGTAGCTACAACAATGGATTTGAACATACCAATGACCATGAGGATGGCACAGGATTGGGCAAAACTGTGTTCTGTTGTACATGGAGTCACCATGAGTCCGAGTCAACCCAATGACAACTACCGACAACAGAACTATGGGAGGTAGGGATGAAGAGGGAAACTGAACCCATATCTAAGAGGGCTGAGTGCCAAGCAAGAAATGGGCAACCTCCAAAGTTTTGTGAGGAAGGAACAAAGACAGTGGCATTCTCAGTGTTCTGTCTGAGGAAGATTCACCCGGAAGTACATACACAGTGAATTGGAGGACGAGACAACAGATGCAGAAGCCCCTAGGGAAGCTGCTAAGAGCTCGTTCATCTTTGATCAAGAAATATTTGTTTGACAACGACCATGTACCAAGCTCTTCTCTTCTAGGAGCTGGGGACACAGCAACGAATAGAGCAATCATTCAATACTGTCAGTGTGCACTCTTATGTGCCAAGCACCTTGGAGGGCAGGATTCTACCTCATTCATCTCAGAGCTGAGCACAGAGTTTGGCATACAGCAAGTACTCAGTAAACGTTTGCTCCATCTAACTGAACATGCCCAAAAGAAAAAAGGTGAAAGACTCAGCGTGACTAATTCCAGTAGAGAGCTCAGAGGCAGAAATTGGTGGAAAGGAGCTAAGGGGAGAGAAGATTCATGGTGGGATAAAAGATCTCTGATTCTCAGCTCCACGTTCTGGGTTTCAGTCTTGAATCTTCATCATTATTATCATTCCCTTTCCCCGCCCAGGGCTCAGTTTCCACATCTGCAAATGCTAGAGTTTGAGCTAGTTTCATAGTTCTTATGTCCTGATGGAGGCCTTCCATACGGGAGACTCAGGATAGATTCCTGGCCGATGCACCTCACGTGCAGCCACCACCCTTCTGTCTGTCTGTTGCTGTGACGCTGAACAGACTTCAGTGGAGCTCCTAGACTAAGATGAACTAGGAAGAAAGACTAGGCAATCTAATTCCAAAAAATCAGCCAGTGAAACCCCTATGAATAACAATGACCCAATCTCATTGTGCATGAGATTGCCATGAGTTGGGGGCCGACTCAATAGCAGCTAACCACAGCAACAAAGTATTCTGATGATCATACATGAAATGGACAGGATGATTAGATGGAGGAGGCTGAGGTAGGGGAGACAGTATGGAATGTGCAGAATCTCAGTGGCTGGAAAAACAGAGTGCCAAGAAGAAGAAGGAGAGGAAAGCCAATTTTTGGAAGCTTAGGGGCTACTCTGAGCCACTGAGCTGGGTATCTGCCGGCTTTCAGAATCACCTCTGCCATGACCTGCCCCCTGAAAGGCCTCAGGCTGAATGCTACCGTTGCTACCACCATTTTCATTATTATAATTACTGAGTTCACTGGTATTCTCTGAGTATTCTATACACTACAGAAAAGCACTTTCCTGGTGGCTGTTATTAATTAATCCCTTACCACCCATGCTTGGCAAGGACTGCTGAGTGGCCTCATTTTTCAACCAGGGAAAGTGGGCACAGAAAGGAGCTAGAGCTTCACAGGGTCATTAAGCCAGGCTGAGGTTTATTCAGGAATGGAGCATGGGGCCTTTCCCCAGCCATTCATCACCTGCCCACCAGTGACTCAGCCACAGAGGAACAGAGGCTAAGCAAGGAGTTGCTGTAAGAAGTGATGGCAACTCCTTTACACACAGTGGGTGATGCATAGCAGTCTGGTGAGGAGGACAAAAAGAGTGGATGGGTGCCCTTTGGAGGTTGAAAAGGAAAGAAAGGTAAATTGAAACTTTGGCTACCATCTCAAGGAGTTTGGAATTTGTAGGAATCCCTAGCAGAATTAAGGGGAGGGAAGGATGACCTCTGGCTAGAAGGTCAAGGAAGGGTGACCTTTGGCTGGAGGGTCAGGGATGAGTGAGCTCAGGATGGAAGGTTAGGGAAAGGTGATTTCTGGCTGGGAGGTCAGAAAAGGGTGACCTCTGGCTGGAGGGTATGGCAGGGTGATCTCCAGCTGGAAGGTCATGGAAACTGAATGGTGACCTGCAGCTGGGGAGTCATGGGATGGTGACCTCAAGCTAGACAGTCATGGAAGGCTGACCTCCTTTTGGAGGGCAAAAAACACTTCTAAAAAGAGGAGGTCCTTGAGCTGTCTGAAGTTCAAAACTCACAGGACAGAAAAGGAGCAGAAGTGTTAAATTGCTGTCACAGCTCTGAGCAAGAGGCAGCTGCACCACCTTCTTCAGCCTAAGCAGTTAATTTGTCCAAATCACTGTTTCTGAATTCTTCCTTTTTTAACACACATTCAACATCCTTGACACCTGGTAGGTGAGGACGAATTAGGATTGGGTTTGAAGAGATGGACAGAGGAGGAGAATCAGCAGGAAAAGGGGAGACAGAACCCTGCTGTTTTTAATCAAGTAAATGACAAAGAAGGGGGAGTGCTGAGGAAGTAGGGAAGAGGGGCAATATGCACTTCCTTCTCCCAGATCACTGGGCAAGAGGTGGTAGCTAAAATGACTCCATATAAAATTGGCCATGCTCAGATTTTGCTGGGGTCATACATGCAGGACCCAGAAAAGCCACACAATTATAATGATAATAAAAACTCAAACTGAACCCGTCGTTATCAAGTTGATTCATAGCGACCCATAGCGACCATATAGGACAGACTAGAACTGCCCAGTGGGGTTTCCAAGGCTGTAATCTTTATGGAAGGAGACTGCCGCATCTTTCCCCCACAGAACAGCTAGTGAGTTTGAACCACCAACCTTCTGGATTGGAACTGAGTGCTTAACCACTGTACCACCAGGGTTCCTTCATAAAGATAACTACCACTTATTGTTTACTTTGTTCCAGGAATACAGCTTGGGACTAAAAACGATAATGTACATGACCACCATTTCTGAGAATGTACTGTCTTGAGAGCTTGTGCTTGGTTCCATACAGTCTGTCATTAATTCTCAAACTGCCCTAGGAAGTATGAACTGTTATCAATCCTATTTCCAGGAGAAGAAACTGGCACTCTGAGATGTTACACAGTTTAGCCAAGGTCACTAGGAACCAGCAAAGCCCAGGTCTTTGTGACTTCACAGCCCTTTCTCTTAACCTTTATGCACCCATTTGAGGATTAGCTTCTCTGCATCTATAGCTCCCCACTACCGAGGAAATAATATGATTGGCCAGAAGTCCCTAAAGGTGAGGCTACCCAATTAGGCCTATTACACCCTCCCATCACGTCCATCCAGTCAATTTCCAGCAAAGAATGATTTTGAGGCCTAAAGGTGGCAATTGACTTCTGTTAATTTTTATACTCTCCCCTGAGGTTTCAGGAAACCCAAATGACATGGTAGGAAATGAGTTGAGCTAAGACACTGAGCAAGGAGCTTTGCCAGACACCACAGGTGAATGGCAAGACAGCAGAGCTTTTCATCCTGAGCGTCTCTCCAAAGTCTCCCAGGTTGGTTTCTGAAGGACTCCTAAGGAATGGTTAGTGATTCGGATGCAGAGAACAGAAGGGAAGAGGAAGGAAGAAGGGAAGGCAGGAAGCCTTGGGAGCCTGTCACGAAGAGAGCCAATAGCTCACGTTCTCTCATCCTGACTTCAATACTTCAGCTCGATCTTTGTCGCAAGACCATGCCTCCAGCTCAAACCATCTTTCCACTGCCCACTTCTCACCACTGATACCCTCCTTTGTGTCAGCCTTCATGAATACAATTGGGGAGAGAGAATGTAGCAGAGTCTTCTTGTTGCCCAGCCAATACACAATCTTATCCTTTTCATCAGTAATAGAATCCCCCATGTTTAGCTGGGCAATTTCTACCCTCCTTTGGAATTTTGAATTATGAAATTGGGTTCTGGCTAAAGGGATGTGATGGAAATTAGCATGACTTGCAGAAAATTACTTAAATGCACTTTTCTCCTCTGAATGGATGGAATGTGTACATGGTAGGAGAGACTTGGGACCACGATGTTAGTCCATGAGATGAACTTTGGAATGCAGACCATGCACAACAGAGTAACAGGGTAGAAGGGCCCTGGCTTCCCAACACAATGACCTACGGCATGGAACATCTACCAGAGAAACAAACATCTATCTTGAGGAAGCCACTATAATGTTGGATTTTCTGCCACTCACAGCTAAATCAATACTAACATGTTGTTGTTGTTAGGTGCCGTCGAGTTGGTTCCGACTCATAGTGACCCAATGCACAACAGACCGAAACACTGCCTGGTCCTGTGCCATCATTACAATCGTTGTTATGCTTGAGCTCATTGTTGCAGCCACTGTGTCAATCCACCTCATTGAGGGTCTTCCTCTTTTCCGCTGACCCTGTACTCTGCCAAGCATGATGTCCTTCTCCAGGGACTGATCCCTCCTGACAACATGTCCAAAGTATGTAAGACGCAGTCTCGCCATCCTTGCTTCTAAGGAGCATTCTGGTTGTACTTCTTCTAAGACAGATTTGTTCATTCTTTTGGCAGTCCATGGTATATTCAATATTCTTTGCCAACACCACAATTCAAAGGCGTCAAGTCTTCTTCGATCTTCCTTATTCATTGTCCAGCCATGGTATCATGTCTTGGGTCAGGCACACCTTAGTCTTCAGGGTGACATCTTTGCTCTTCAGCACTTTGAAGAGGTCCTTTGCAGCAGATTTGCCCAATGCAATGCGCCTTTTGATTTCTTGACTGCTGCTTCCGTGGCTGTTGATTGTGAATCCAAGTAAAATGAAATCCTTGACAACTTCAATCTTTTCTCTGTTTATCATGATGTTGCTCACTGGGCCAGTTGTGAGGATTTTTGTTTTCTTTATGTTGAGGTATAATCCATACTGAAGGCTGTGGTCTTTGATCTTCATTACTAAGTGCTTCAAGTCCTCTTCACTTTCAGCAAGCAAGGTTGTGTCATCTGCATAACGCAGGTTGTTAATAATCCTGATGCCCCATTCTTCTTCATATAGTCCAGCTTCTCGGATTATTTGTTCAGCATACAGATTAAATAGGTATGATGAAAGAATACAACCCTGCCACACACCTTTCCTGACTTTAAACCAATCACTATTCTCTTGTTCTGTCCGAACAACTGCCTCTTGATCTATGTACAGGTTCCTCAGGAGCACAATTAAGCGTTCTGGAATTCCCATTTTTCGCAGTGTTATCCATAGTTTGTTATGATCCACACAGTCAAATGCTTTTGCATAATCAATAAAACACAGGTAAACTTCCTTCTGGTATTCTCTGCTTTCAGCCAGGATCCATCTGACATCAGTAATGATATCCCTGGTTCCAAGTCCTCTTCTGAAACCGGCCTGAATTTCTGGCAGTTCCCTGTCAATATACTGCTCCAGCCATTTTTGAATGATCTTCAGCAGAATTTTGCTTGCGTGTGATATTAATGATACTGTCCTATAATTTCCACCTTCAGTTGGATAACCTTTCTTGGGAATAGGCATAAATATGGATCTCTTCCAATCAGTTGGCCAGGAAGCTGTCTTCCATATTTCTTGGCATAGACAAGTGAGCACCTCCAGCGCTGCATCTGTTTGTTGAAACATCTCGATATTCCATCAATTTCCGGAGCCTTGTTTTTCGCCAATGCCTCCAAAGCAGCTTGGACTTCTTCCTTCAGTATCATCAGTTCCTGATCATATGCCACCTCTTGAAATGGTTGAATATCGACTAATTCTTTTTGGTATAATGACTCTGTGTATTCCTTCCATCTTCTTTTGATGCTTCCTGCATCATTTAATATTTTCCCCATGGAATCCTTCACTATTGTAACTCCAGGCTTGAATTTTTTCTTCAGTTCTTTCAGCTTGAGAAACACCAAGTGTATTCTTTCCTTTTGGTTTTCCATCTCCAGCTGACATTTTGCACATGTCATTATAATACTTTATTTTGTCTTCTCGAGAGGCCCTTTGAAATCTTCTGTTCAGTTCTTTTACTTCATGAATTCTTCCTTTTGCTTTAGCTGCTCGACGCTCAAGGGCAAGTTTCAGAGTCTCCTCTGACATCCACCTTGGTCTTTGCTTTCTTTCCTGTTTTTTCAGTGACCTCTTGCTTTCTTCATGGATGATGTCCTTGATGTCATTCCACAACTTGTCTGGTCTTCGGTCACCAGTGTTCAATGCGTCAAATCTATTCTTGAGATGGTCTCTAAATTCAGGTGGGATATACTCAAGGTCATATTTTGGCTCTCCTGGACTTGCTCTGATTTTCTTCAGTTTCAGCTTGAACTTGCATATGAGCAATTGATGGTCTATTCCACAGTCGGTCCCTGGCCTTGTTCTGACTGATGATATTGAGCTTTTCCATCGTCTCTTTCCACAGATGTAGTCAATTTGATTTCTGTGTGTTCCATCTGGCAAGGTCCATGTGTATAGTCGCCGTTTATGTTGGTGAAAGAAGGTATTTGCAATGAAGAAGTCATTGGTCTTGCAAAATTCTATTATTCGATCTCCAGCATTGTTTGTATCACCAAGGCCATATTTTCCAACTTCCGATCCTTCTTCTTTGTTTCCAACTTTCACATTCCAATCGCCAGTAATTATCAATGCATCTTGATTGCATGTTTGATCAATTTCAGACTGCAGCAGCTGATAAAATTCTTCTGTTTCTTCATCTTTGGCCCTAGTGGTTGGTGTGTAAATTTGAATAACAGTCGTATTAACTGGTCTTCCTTGTAGGCGTATGGATATTATCCGATCACTGACAGTGCTGTACTTCAGGATAGATCTTGAAACGTTCTTTTTTGACAATGAATGCAACACCATTCCTCTTCGAGTTGTCATTCCCAGCATAGTAGACTATATGATTGTCCGATTCAAAATGGCCAATACCGGTCCATTTCAGCTCACTAATGCCTAGGATATCGATGTTTATGAGTTCCATTTCACTTTTGACAATTTCCAATTTTCCTAGATTCATACTTCGTACATTCCAGGTTCCAATTATTAATGGATGTTTGCAGCTGTTTCTTCTCATTCTGAGTTGTGCCACATCAGCAAATGAAGGTACGGAAAGCTTTACTTCATCCACGTCATTAAGGTTGACTCTACTTTGAGGAGGCAGCTCTTCCCCAGTCATCTTTTGAGTACCTTCCAACCTGGGGGGCTTATCTTCCAGCACTATATCAGACAATGTTCTGCTGCTATTCATAAGGTTTTCACTGGCTAATGCTTTTCAGAAGTAGACTGCCGGGTCCTTCTTCCTAATCTGTCTTAGTCTGGAAGCTCAGCTGAAACCTGTCCTCCATGGGTGAGTCTGCTGGTATCTGACTACCAGTGGTATAGCTTTGAGCATCACAGCAACACACAAGACCCCACAGTACAACAAACTGACAGACACATGGGGGAAATACTAACATAAAAAAAAAAAAAACATAGGAAGAGAAAATTAGCAGAGACTACACGTCTTAATTGCAGGGGTTATATTTCATATGACTTGTGCTTACCTCCAAATTGTATGATAGAATAGAAAAAACAAGGGTTTTGAAGACAGACAGAGGTCCCAATGGGTTTCTAGTAGTTACTATCTGTGTAAACTTGGACTGCTTACGCTCCTTGAGCCTCAGTGTTCTCATGCGTTAAATGGGGCTCTGATGGTTAAATGAAATAAGCTGTGCCTTCATGGAGGAAGGGCTGTGTCTGTCTCATTCATTGATGCATCTTTTTACCAATGCAAGCAAAAGCCCTGGTGCCTAGTAAGTGTCACATACAGAACTGCTGAATAAATGGATAACGTGTACCAAGCCGGTGGCCCACTGTGGGTGCTCTTCATTCATTACCAATTACCAACACTTATCCCCTCAGAGTTTTTGAAGATTAAACCAAAAGCTCACTGAAGACAGAAACCAGGTCTTCAAGTTAAATTTTTGGGTAGTGCTGCAAAAATACTTAGGAAGGGTCTCTTTACTCTTTTAAAATTAGAAAACAGAAAATTAACTTCCTCTTCCATTGCTTCTTCATCCCTCCCTTCTCAACAATCTCTCTCCATTCATGCTCTATTTAATTTTCACACATATTCTAAGAAGCTAAATGTCTTTCAGACTTCACTGGGCAGGCTCCTCAGCTCCTGTCTGAAAGGGACATAACCTTGAAAGCTAGAAAACAGAAGGCCCATGGAAGGGTCAGCTCTCTACCACCTAGGAGCCTCCAGGCTTAACACAAAAAGGAAGGAAGAGGAGGAAGGAATAAACTCTTTTTTTTTTTCTTTTTTGAGAATCTACTTTGTCTCATAATAATAGTAAACAACTAATTATCAGATATCTACCCTATACCAGATTCTGTGTTAGATATTGTACATGTATTTTCTTATAACCCTCACAACAAGCCTACAAAATGGCAGGAATAAGCATACTTAACAGGTGAGATAAAAGAGGCTCAGGGGGCCCAAGCCATTTGCCCAAGACAAGAGTTAATGTCCGTCCACACAAAAAAATTGCACACGAATGTTTATAGCAGCATTATTCAATGTAGAACAGCCCAAATGTTCAGGAACTAATAAATGTATAAACAAAATATGATCTATCCACACAATGCAATATTATTTGGCCATAAAAAGGAAAGACGTATAGGGTCACTATGAGTTGGCATCGACTCGATGGAAACAGGTTTGGTTTGGTTTTTTGGTTTACATCATAGATTAACCTTGAAAACAATAGGCTAAGTGAAGGATGCCAGACTCAAATGGACAAATATTGCATGCTTCCATTTATATAAAATGTTCACAAAATAGATTAGTGGTTGCATAAGACTGGAGGGGGTTGCATAAGACTGGAGGAGATTGCATAGGACTGGTAGGGAGGGCAGAGACGTGGGCTAAAGGTTACAGAGTTTCTTTTTGAGGTGATGGAAATTTTCTAAAATTTGTGATGGTTGCACGTACCTGTGAGTACATTAAATTACACTGAATTACAAATTTAAATGAATGAATTGTACGTTGGTGAATGATATTTCAATAAAGATGTTTAAAAAATAAAAGTAAATTAGAAGAGCTTATGTCCAAATGCACATCCGGAAGGCTTTCAACTCTTGTTTATTCTACCTCATCACCTGGCTCTTGGTATGCACTGCCTCACAGTATTCTTAAAAGGGTTCTGTGACGTGTCGATCACCATTCTCATTTAATAAATAAGGAAATAGAGGCCCAGAGAGAAAAAATAATGTCTCCTCTTGCCATAGGAGAATTTGATTTACAGGGAAGAAAAGTGATTTTTCCAGTATCTCCATATATGAGGAGCACACCAATGTTCATCATAAATACAGAATGAGAGAGCTGAAAGGGACCCCCAAAATAATCTAATCTAATGAGTGTCAAGCTGCCCTCAAAGTGCCATACCCTATGGATACCCATGAAGGTGCTCAGGGATTGGGGAGGCTCAAATAGAGCAGTATTTAAATTCTATTGTAGATATTGGGCTTCCACGTAAGACTTTAATTCTACATTGGAAACCACTGATCTAATCCAACTTGCCCATTTATACACAAGATAATTGAGATGGGAGAAGAAAAAGGTCTCTTTGAGTCACTCAGCGAGTTAATGCCAGTGCTAGGCAGAGGGCCAGTTTTCTGCCCCCTCCATATCACATGCATGTTTTTAACACAGATTAATGGCCTGGTGCAAGAAGACTAAACTGGAGAATTTGATTCTGCTCGTGGCATAGTGGTTAAGTGCTATGGCTGTTAACCAAAGGGTCAGCAGTTCTTATCCACCAGGCGCTCCTTGGAAACTCTATGGGGCAGTTCTACTCTGTCATATAGGGTCGCTGTGAGTCGGAATTGATTCGAAGGCACTGGGTTTGATTTTGGTTTTTTATCAGCTCCAAAGTAGGGGGAAAAGAGGAAGAAAACTTTTTTCTGTAAGAGCCAGTTAGTAAATATTTTCAGCTTTGCAGACCATATTATCTCTTTCGCAGCTATTCAGTTTTGCTGTTGGAGTGGGAAACCAGCCATACACAATACATAACAAAGAGTGTGGCTGTGTTCCAATAAAATTGTATTGCTAAAACAAGCAGGGGAACGGATATGGTCCATCGGCCATAGTTTGCTGACTCCTGCTCCAAACAGATTCCTTAATGTCAGTCATTCCCAAACCCAAGGATGAAAGGGATGGGATGTGATAAGAGAAGCCATCAACCTTCAATACCTCTGTAGGAACTGTCTCTGGTGGTAGTGCGGTGTTATGGAAAGCACTTGACATGGAGTCTGGCAGATCTGTTTTCGTGTTCAGGCTGCAATCCATTTACCTCTGAGGCGAGGATATGTCATCTAGTGCTTTAAGACAATTTTCTATTTGTAAAATGGCGACAATAATGTCTATCCTTCTGGTCACTGTAAGGATTACATGAGAAATGGTATGTCAGAGCTTCTTAGGACAGTGGAAGAAGAATGTTGATAAACACAGCCAGGTACCACTCTTCACCTTCATCTCCTATTCTCTACCTTTACCCACAAGCTCCAGTCACATTGGCCTCCTTGCCATTCCTTTTACACTCCAAGCTTATCCTAGCCTCAGCAGCTTTACACTCACTGTTCCCTCTTCTTGGAATGCTCTTCCCCATACCTTCCCATGGCTCATTCTTCTCATTTTTCAAGTTTCAGTTCGATTTCCACTTCCTAGCAGAGTTTTCCTGACAATTCTGTCTAAAATAGCAGCCTCATCCTGTACCCTCAGGCACTCCATTACATTACCCTGCTTTATTTCCTCCATAGCCCTCATTGCTATCTTAGATTTCATCGCTTATGTATTTAATCACTTGTTTATTGTCTGTTTCTCTCTAAGCTCCATAAGGCTCTTACTGGATCTTCCTGGTTTCCTAGAATCAAGAACAATGCCTGGAATATAGTAGGCCTCAGGAACTATTTATTGAAAGAAAAATAGAAGAATAATGATCTCCAAATTGCTCCTATTTTCTGAATTACCTCTTCCACCTTAAGCTTCTGTTTTGGGAACTATTAGGCTTTACCATAATACAAACGCCCTCATGTTAGGCAAGTCAATCTAATGATGCATCCCTCAATTACATGCAGATTTACTCGGAGAGTAGAAATTCTGTTTCGGGGATTATCTGGGTCTCTGATGACACTGACTGCCAGGAGCTAGCATTGCACCCAGGTTGTAGGAAGGTCATTTCCTTAATATCCATATTAAATTAGACCTAGAAGGGTCTTTTAACTCCATCCTTACTTTGACTGATGGGGAAACAGAGGCTTAAAAAAGGGAATGAACATTCCCCCAGTCTTGTTCTTTACTGAATGAAGAACCTTTTAAAGTCAATCAAGTCCGAAAATGCTAGAGCTCGAAGGTCACTTAGAAATCATTTCCTCTGATAATAGAAATAGGGAGCTCAGGACAAGAGAATAAAAGGGACTTGCCCAAGATGACAGAACACATCAATGGTACAGCTAAGACTACAACCCGTGTCTATTCGTACTCAGAGTTGGAACCTCACCATTCCCTTTCCATGCTGCTCTTTGGAGAGAAATAGAGAAGAAAGAAAAGGAAAAGAAATTATTCCAGGCACACATTTAGCAATGCTCATAAATCCTGACAATATTACCAACACACGACAGCTTCATTGAACAAATTGGCAGTGAGTAGAGGCAGTTTAAGAAGGCAGGAGGTCTGAAAAGAAAAAAATAGGACCACCAGGCACACAAAAGTCTTACCATCCTGCTCTTTTCTACATCTGTCTATAAAACAAGGGCTCAGACAGGAGGTGCTGAGGTTTGGGAAGAGCTTGAAGGAAGTGCAAGCATAGACAGAGTGTGAGTGTGTGTGCATGTGCACGCACAGCTTCCAAGAGTGCAGAGGGAATAATCCATTCCTAAGATGTCACTCATCTTTTATACAAATTAACCTCCACCCCACTCATGCCGGGATTAATTTGCTCTTTGTTTCCATGACATTCGGCGGGGGGGATTTCAGAAGAATGACAGAAAGTTCTCCAAGAGGTGAAAAGGGGAAGTCAGGGCTTCTGGGCCCGGAGCCCTGGGGAATCAGCACCAGCTGCAGTGCTTCCATACAGGGGCAAAGAGGGAGCTTGCCCTGGCCCCATGTCCTGTCTTCTGCAGGAGGAAGGCCACCTTAGCCTCTACATTCTGGTAAGTAATAATACTAGTTCATACCGATTCTGGGCCTGGACTGTGTTGAGCACTTTACATGTACCAGGCTAACTCCCAACAACTCACTGTCATCAAGGCCAGGATAGGTCTTCTTTGACATTCCTGACCTGACCTAGGATGTTTGATCTCAACCCTGCCAAACAGCTCTGGGAGTACAAGGGCCTCTCCAATACAGAAGAAGCGGGAGCTTCAGGTCCATGTGCATCTGTTGCCCTCAGCAGGGCCATGTCAGGTCCCTCTCCCAGAACTGGAAGCTTCAATCACTGTGAAAAGTGCTCAGATAAAGGCAAATTTTTAAAAGGAAAGCAAGGCACCATTAGGTATGTATTGAAAAGCATGGACCTTCAATTTTTCCCCTTAGCTTTGAATTTGTTTGCTGTCTCAGTTCGCATGTATAAATAAGCCATCTAACATTATTTTTGGAAAGAGGGGTAATATAAATACATAAATACAGAAATAAGAATAAATAATGCTAGCAATGAATTAATGAAGATGGATTTTAAAAATACATATATGCAAATCACATTAATGTGAGGAACCAAAGGGATCACACTTATCTCTACCATACCTCTGCATCGCTGCCACACATCACGGTGAAATGAAGAGTTTCCATTTTACAGAGGGGTCCGCACAGGCCAGTGGAAGAGAGTGCGGCCATAAGTTAAACTGCTCATTCAAGAAACTAAAAATATTTAGTTGCAGGGCAATGAACGGACTTCTAGGTTCCAGAGATCAAAATTCCTGCACAATAAGGCCCATTTCAACAATCTTTGACACGTTAGAACAAGGAGCAATGAAAAGAGAGGTACTTTTCATTTCTTTATTACCTATTTTATGTTGCACATGATCACATGCTTGGCACCAGACTAGGTGGTTTGCAACCACTGTTTCATTCCATCCTCATAACAATACCGTGAAGTAAAGGCAGTGAACTGATTTTTCAAATGAGGATACTAAAGATTAGAGAGAGAAAGTGACTTTTTGGAGGTGAAACTGCTATTAAGTGTATTTTGTACATTTTTCTAACTCCAAAATACATGTAATTTTCACTGTTGAGATTTATTTTTAATTATGTAGATATTAGGTAATGAGGCATTACAGGGGAGTGGGGGGTGGGGTGGGTGAGATGTGGGGACCTGCTCTTCAAATAACCAACATGGAGAGACTCTATTTTGGGTACGCTGAGTGAGCTCAGGAAAACCTGGTGGCATGGTGGTTAAGTGTTCAGCTGCTAACCAAAAGGTCAGCAGTTCAAACCTACCAGGCACTCCTTGGAAACCCTATGGGACAGTTCTACTCTGTCCTATAGGGTTGCTATGAGTCAGAATTGACTCAACGGCAACAAGTTTGGTTTTTGTTTTTGAGTAAGCTCACAGTGAAAGGAAGAAGACAGGAGCCCATACAACTAAGCTAATATCCAAGGCACGAGGATGGGAACTGACTGAGTCCTTGTGACACTGGGCAAACCAGTCTGAGTGTCAGCTTGTCATCCGTCAAGTGGACATAATAAATTGGCTCACCTCCCCTCACACAGCTAAATGAGGTAATAAATGTGATCATACTTTGCTACGTGTTATTGATTGAATTATGTCCCCCCAAAATGTGTGTCAACTTGGCTAGGCTATGATTCCCACTATTGTGTTGTCTACCATTTTGTGATCTCATGTGATTATCTTATGTGTTGTAAATCCTAACCTCTACGATGTTAATGAGGCAGGTATTAGAGGCAGTTACATTAATGAGGCAGGACTCAATCTGAGTCAATCTCTTTTGAGATATAAAAGAAAGAAGTGAGCAGAGAGGAGAAGGACCTCATGCCATCGAGAAAGAAGTGCCAGGAATGAAACATGTCCTTTGGACCTAGGGTCACTTCCCTGAGAAACTCCTAGACCAGGGGAAGACTGATGGCAAGGACCTTCCCCAGAGCCAAAAGAAAGAGAAAGCCTTTCCCTGGAGCAGGCACCCTGAATTCAGACTTCTAGCCTCCTAGACTGTGAGAATAAATTTGTTTCTTAAAGCCATCCACTTGCGGTATTACTGTTGTAGCAGCAGTAGATAGCTTACACACTACGTAAGTAGTGTTAGCAAAAATCTATATTCTATGGATTCAGGAGGGACCAGTCCATGGGGAAAGACATCATGTTTGGTAAAGTAGATGGTCAACAAAAAAGAGGACAATCCTCAGTGAGATGGATTGACACAATAGCTAAAACGATGGGCTCACGCATAACAATTGTCAAGATGGCACAGGATGCTTCATTCTGCTGCACACAGGGTTGCTGGGAGTTGGAACTAACTCAATTCAACTTGATGGCACCTAACAACAACAACACTGGCACCATGAAAGAAAGGCCTGTCAATCTGCATCTGTAAAGAGTACAGCCAAGAAAATACTATGGAGCAGTTCTACTCTGTAACACAAGGGGTCACCATGAGTCTGAACTGACTCAACGGTAATAGGCTTTTTTTTTTTAATTCTCTGTTATTATTCATATGAATAAATAAATCAAATAGGGGATCAATGACAAGCTATCTATAATTTTGCAATGTTCAGCATTTTCCAATTATCCTCTCATCTTCACAACCTACCCGGAAAGAAGCTTTAGGAAGGTTAGGGAAGGTTCCCAATTTGCAAACAGCAAAGTGAAGACACCAATCCTCTAAGCAATATTGCAATACGTGACTGTTTTTATTTATATATATATATATGTATACATATATATGTGTGTTATATACATATATATATATACACACACACACATATAGTGGAGCCCTGGTGGCACAGTGGTTAAGAGCTCGTCTGTTAACCAAAAGGTTGGCAGTTTAAATCCACCACTCCCTGGAAACCCTATGGGGCAGCTCTACTCTGTCCTATAGTGTCACTATGAGTTGGAGTCGACTCGATGGCAACAGTTTTTTTTTTTTTTAAATAAATACACACACACATATATATACAACCATTCCCATGCTCAAGATGACCTCCATGGACGTGTCTTTCCAATCGTTTCACTCCCCACATAAAATATTCCAACTTAGTCTCTATTCCTTCCCAGATCTACAACTAAAAGCTCCTTTGTTTAATCATATCAGAACTCTAAAACCGATGGCATCTTAGTGATCCATTTATCAATTCATCCATACATCCATTCACACATGCATCTATATGAAAATCCTTCCAAAACCCTTTACCCAGGGCCTATTATGTGCTGGGCATCACAAGAAAATACAAATACATAAGACAGGTCCTTGCCCTCAAGGCACTTACAACTAATTGGGAAAATAGATCATACAGCATACTCTAGACACAGAAGAACACAATAAATGAATCGGGTGTAACAGATAAAGACCTGTCCCCATGCAAGCTCAGAAAATGGCCGGGGGGGATCAGGGTATACCTCATGGCAAAGGGGTGCTCTTCTTTACTAAAGACTCATTATGTGCCAGGCATCACACTAGACACTTCCATTTATCATTTTACTTACTATTTACAATGAGCTAAATCAACCATATGAGATAAATATATAGGAAGGACTCTCTATCATATCCCCAGCCCTATAGCTACCACTAATCTACCAACCTTTAAGTCTTCAATGGTTTGGTCAGAGCTTAAGAAAATAGTTGGGCCACCTATCCTCTCAGGCTAGGTCACCGAAATTAAATAGCACACCCATTTATGGGAACTCTCTTTTCTACCTCTTCTGACCTCATAGCTGGGCAGGTAAATTCAATCACTAAGTTTGACTGCTTTCTCTCACGAATGACATGAGTCCATGCAGTTATCCAGAACAAGTTAGACCCCATGATTTATACTAGACTGACTGGAGAAGGTGGTAATGCGGGAGGGCTGCAGACCCCACCTGAGTTGCTGCTTAAAACTTCTGGCTTCATCCCAGCCTTTCCCCACGTGCTGCACTGGTGTATTCAACAAGGTGTTCTTGGAACCTCCAGGAAAAGACAGGAAATGGGCAAGTAGGAGTCAGGCTCACTGGGTTTACAACTATAATACTGCCCAAACCCAAATCTTTCTCTTAACAACTAGTATTTTTCATTTTGCAGTTGAGGAAACTGAGGCTCAAAAGGGGGACACGATTTTATTCAAGGTCACACCACGTAAGTGGCAGGGTCAGGCTAGGAACTTAAATGAGTCTAACTCCACAATGAGTGCTCCTTCTGCCATGCAACCTCTGAACCAAGATTTGAAGAGTACATAGGATTTGTGTACTGCAGAGGTGGGGAGTCCTCCCTCTCCTGCTCCAGATATCTCTCTCTCTCTCACATACACACACACACACACACACACAGACACACACACACGACTGTTGTTGCCACATCTCAGATGTTATCATAGAGGGCCAAAAAGGAGCCCCTTCCCTAACCTTCCATTTACAAAGAGTACAGAAGAGAAACACCATTCCTTTTCCTGGAGAAACTTTTCCCCTCTTAAGAAGCAAAAACTCAATAGCTTCCCTGAGACCCATTTTTCATCCGATTAATGTCAGGCCTCCTATGCTTCCTAATGAAATCTGACACTAACAGAGAAAAATGGATACATTAATATTGAGTTCATTAGTAAATAGATTACCCAAATGTTTGGGGTGAGGGGAGGAGGAAGGTGAAGGAAGAAGGAGGAAGAAAGAGTGAGGCAAACATACCTACTCAGCTATTCTGGCAACAGCCTCTCTGACGACTACGTGCTGATCAAATATTTATGGATTTTAATGCACTGATCTGTTAAGTCGGGAAATGTTCTTTTACCAAAAAATAGAAAGAGACCCCACTTGATGCTGTAGCATTGTACTAAAAAGGAAGGTGAGGCTTGTTGAAGAAAAGGCATGGCCCAGAGTATAAACTTTGTCCCCTTGACAGAGAGTACAAATGACTGCTTTCCTGAGACATCACAACCCCTCCCTTCTCCCTCCCCCTGCCAATACCCTCCATGCCAAGAGAAAGTGGCATGGGGAGGAGGGAGGTGATGGTCTGGAGAGAGGGATGAAAACTGGTGAGAAGAGTAGCTGGAGAAGAATAACGCCCTATATCCACTGCTAAGATCTTCCTCCCCCTCTAAAGAATCAGTCAAAGGCCATTACCGTTACCATGCTAGGTTCCATGGGCAGACTGAAGCCAAAACAGTGGTGGAAGAAGCATGTGGTCAGGTACCAACAGAACAGAATAGAGTCTGGTCCTGTCCCTTCCTTGGTGTATGACTTTGGGCAACTCGCCTCACCTCTTGCCTCTTTAAGAAGGAATTAACAGCAGTCTTAGCCTATCTCACAGAATCACTGCCACCACGGTCAAATGAAGTTCTGGGTAATGAAGCTTTTACTATAAACTGTGAAGTGCCATGAAAAGCATGGTGTTGATGTTTCTATAAGACATCCCATCCCTTCGTGGCTATGTCATGAGGTGGAAAATGAGAGCAAAGAGGCCAGGACACCAGCCCCCACTCCAGCAGCTACTCACTGGGTAGCTCCAGACAAGTCCCTTTGTCCCTGCTTGCTCATCAGAAGCATGGCCAGGCTGGACCACTAGGTAATGCCTTAGGGCCTGTGCACAGTCTGGTGCCTATGACAACCCAGAGGAGACTTCAGGAGGAACCTGCCCGGCTGTGAAACAGCTCTATTCTGGGGACAGGTTTTCTAGGGCTAGTGCATCCTTAATTAAGGTCAGGGTGGAGAGACACAGGGAACTGGATGATCTCGCAGAACTACTGTTGCTCTAACATTTGTGGCTCTCAAAGTCGCTGGGCAAGAAAAGCTCATGTCATGCTCTGAGAGGAAAACAACTTAATAAAAGCAAGGACAGAAAGAAAGAAGGAAATAGTCCAGGTAGCAACAGACCCCAGAGAAAGTAGATGTCCCTGAATCACATAGTTTCTTTTCTGGTTGTTTCATTTCATTTTTGTCACAGGCACTTTATTCGCTGAGATAAGAATGCTCTGCCAAAACATTTTTACACACGAGACGGAGATACACAGACAGATGGTGAGAGACAGGGGCAGACACAGCCTCTAGGCTAGCGGCAGAAACTGTCCTGTTTTTTTTACGAGCAGGAGGTTGAGAAAACAAAAAGAAGAAAAAAAGGAAAGAAAAAAATAATAATAAAGTAGCAAACAATTAGGCAAAAGACAATGCCACATTCAGAACAGGCTCTTTGTATTCCAAACAGTAGTAATATTTCCTTAAATGGCAAGCTGAATCTGTGTGAGCCTCTTGCCACCAAAATTATAAGCAGAGAGAGAAACGCAAGGAATAGAAGGTGTAGACTGTATAGCAGGATAAAAGCAGGAACCAAAAATGCATTTTCTTCCCCAAATCTTCTAACGTGACTCACTAGCTCTATTGTGACAAAGTGAGAGGCCTCTGAGGAGTTCATTTCATGTCTCATCCATCCTCAGAGTAATGGGAAAATCCTGCCTTGTTTCTGCAAAATATCAGCACACACTGTGTGCCACATACACTCAGTTCCATTAGACGTAATGGAACAAGATTGTCTCAGAAGTTGATTTCAATTGCTTCAGTGCATTCTTCATTTAGGGAAACAAGAATATATGAGCTTTGTGACTCAAGTTGAAGTGTGGACCCAAGTTTTCTTACGGATGGCTAGGTAGAGACCTGATCAAATATTACCTCTGCCCATGGTTGAAGAGATAATATTTAGCATCTCTATTTCATGTCATATATCACCAGGCAGGACATACAGATTCATTATCTGCTGTTAACTGAACATGGTTCCCTGAATGGTCCATGCTTACAAATCATTCCTGTTCCATGAATGGGACAATCAGGCTCTGAGACGGAAGAACGCCCAGGCTAACGGACCAGATGGCCAGGAGTCTGAATCACCCATTCTGCCACTTGTTGTTGGTTGACCACTGGAAAGCCACTTAGTCTCACTGCAAATGAGCTTTATCAGATGAAAAATGAAACAAAAAGAATACATATTTGTTGGAATAATTCAATTTGAGGCGACAAGGAAGGTGAGAAGCCTGTTGGAAATTGTATAGAACTTGGAAAATGCTAGTGAGTAGGGAGATGGTTCCCAAAGTGAGCCTGACTGCTGAACTAGCAGATGGTTTTGCACTGCCCTCCTGGGTATGTGATTAGTGTGGGGCTTTCAGTACCAGGGGCCTTCAGTACCAGGGAGAGGAGCCCAGGGACCTCAAGTAGTACTGCTGCTAATTTACTAGGATCCCTAGGCCAATCATCTCCCGTCGCTGGGTCCCTGTGTCCTCACCTACGAAGTGAGGGGGATGGACATGATACATAATTTAGCAATTTTCAAAGTGCAATTTTTAGAACAAACTCCTTTCTTTAAACATGGGTTTATACAGAAATAGAATATGTATAACAAGTGAGAGAAAATAAAATGGGTCGGGGGGTCAAGAGCCCCACTTATATCATAATCCTAGCCCCGTGCCTCCCGTGTAGAGGCACTTGAAAGTCTTCTGGGGAAGCCCAGGGTATCAAGAACGCCACTGCCTCGATGACATCCAAGGTCATTCCAATGATGACACAGACCAGGAGCAGCGTGGGAGTTTCAGAAGCTTGTTGGCTGGACAGCTCCTTTCTGAACCTAGCTTCCAGGGCTAGCTGGGGAAGAGGGAAAGTCCTCCCTCATTCACTGTGTCCACAGAAGAACCAGGGCAGGGAAACCTGATGAGACACGCACTACTTCCAAGTAACAAAAGACTGCCAACAGGGCCACATCCACTGTCACTTCATCCCCCACACATGGACAGGATATCTACTAAGGGATCATCCCTGTGCTGGGCTGGAAGTACACATGAAAATCATTACTGTTTGTATCAGTTTACTATGGCTGCTATAATAAATTACACAAACAGAAATTTATTCTCTCACAGTTCTGGAGAGCAGAAGTCTGAAATCAGTATCAAACCCAAACCACGAACCTGTTGCCATCAAGTTGATTCTGACACATAGCAACCCTACCGGACAGACTACAACTGCCCCATAGGGTTTCCAAGAAGAGGATAGTGGATTTAAACTGCCAATCTTTTGGTTAGCAGCAGAGCTCTTAACCAGTGTGCCACAGGGCTCTGAATCAGTATCACTGAGCCAAAATCAAGGTGTCAGCAGGGCCATGCTCTCTCTAGAGGCTCTAGGGGAGACTATCATCCTTGCTTCTTCTGGGGGTTGCCAGTATTCCATTTCAAGACTATTAATTTAATCACATCTACAAACACTTTTTTTTTCCATATAAGGTAACATTCACAGTTGCAGGGATTAGGATGTGGGTATCTTTCAGAAGCCACTATTCAGTCCACCACACTGCTGTCCCTTGTTCACAGTCACAGTGCAAACTTTAAACATCCTGACAGGTACACCTGATAATTCACCCATGGTATGATTTTAAACTCTTGAGGCACTTTGCTCCTACTGTTCCTTTTATTTGAACTACGCACTGCTCTCACCCCAAATTTCAGTATACAAAGCCTACTTGCCTTTTAGGACCGATTTGAAAATAACTCAACCAAGAAGCGTTCTTGGATAAGTCCAGTGCCTGAACTCACTTGTCGCCGGGGCAGACTTGCAGAAAACATGAGCTGAACTTCTGTGACGTCATTGACAAGTAATAACAACAGTAACAACAGATAATGCTTATGCAGTCCTTACTTATACTCATTTTGCTATCGCTTTGCATGAATTACACTACCGCATCCTCACAACCCCTATGAGGTAGACACTATTATTTTCACCTACATTTCCAGACGAGAACACCCGAAGTGGAGAGGTTGAGTAACTGTCCCACGATCACTCAGCTACCAAGGGGTGGAAAGAACACTTCAATCACACCCAGATATATGGTTCCAGATCCAAGCTCTCAACACAGTCTACACTGTCTACTTTCCTACTTAATTGCCTTCCTTGTAAGCCATTTCTACTCCCCATTAATCAGGTCTATGGCATCTTTTTCTGTCCTACTAGAATGTGCATTTCTTAAAGGTAGAGCTGGTGCTTTTTGCATCTTTGTACCCGTCTGGCATAATCCCCGGTTCCATGAATTAATAACAATTAAGTGAAAAATGAAGGGGAGTAGGAGGAAGAAATAAAAAGAGAAAATGAAAGAGGAAGGGATAAAGCAAGGAAGAAAGGACAGGAGGAGGAGATACGATTCAATTCCGACTCATGACAACCCCATGTGTGTCGGAGCAGAACTGTGTTCCGTAAGGTTTGCAATGGTGGATTTTTCAGACATAGATTGCCAGGTCTTTCTTCCAAGGTGCCTCTGGGTGGACTCGAATCTCCAAACTTCCCTTTGGTGGTCAAGTGCGTTAACTGCTTGCACCTTCCAGGGACTCCAAAGTAGAAAATAGAGAGAGAAAAAGAAGGAAAGGAGGAGGGCTGAGGGAGCAACACTACCTGAAAATATTTCCCGGAACCTCTCCCTATTGGATGTTATTCCAAAAATTCCTGAAGCAGAAAAGCATCTCCCCAGGTGTCCCCATCATTAGTTCCAGTAAAGACAGAGACCGCGACCGACTTATCTCCAGCATAGCATGACTTAAAAAAAAAAAGGCAACATAACTACACTATCATCCATACATGCACATGGAAGAAAAACCCATCCTCAAAAGCAATATTAACAGAAGAAAATTAAATCCTACACCATGGAGCAGCTAATAAGACTTCAAAGCTCTCTACATATGGAAATGAGTCCTGCAGGCAGGTTTGGGAGGGAGACGCCCCACAAGGCTGAAGGAAGCACAGGCAGTGCGGTGACTTGCTGAGCCATAATGAGCCCAGAACCCCAGAGACCCTGCCCCACTTCATTCATCCCCAGGACCCTGGAAGGAATCCCAAAAGGAAAGGGGTTGTGTTAACTCTCAGTACCACAAACTGTTCAGGAAGCTATCAGCAGTTCTGGAAGGCAGCGTGCCCGGGGGTGGCCCTGTTAATTTGTGTGTACACATACAACCTGTGCACACACAGCCTACAGAGCGGCACAGAACCATCTCTCCCCTGTATGGGGAGCTGCATGTCCTTTATGCAATTTTCCCTCCACTCCATGATGATTTATTTTGTTTTTGTTTCTTCATCCCTGAGCCTAAAGCTAAGGAAAGAGGAAAGAATGAACAGGGGTTTCAACTCCAGACCTAAGAGTAATGAAAAGGTTCAGGCGGCAGGAGTACAGGGAGGAAGGCAGGCTGGGCAGAAGTACTGTGCGCAATACTAATGCGAGCATTGCCCTCTCATGGCTCATTTTTCCTAAGGGCCCCGGTGTATTTTTCATCCAAGAATAAATTAGTTTTTTTAATTTTTTTTTTCCAAAATGTGGACAGCCACACTGGCACACACCTTGCACAAAGAGTGGAAGACTTTTTTTTCTGATGCACGGGCAGGTTGTGGCTAAAAGAAAGGGCTCAGGACCCAAAGGAAGCCAGGGTTAGAGGTGGGAGGAACCATTAGAATAAAGAGGCGAAGCCACTGTTTTTGCCTGAAGCTGTGTTTCCAGTGCACAAAGGAGCCAGGAAGTGACTGCCTGGAGCCAGCTTGTGGTGTGCTGAACACCGAGTCAGCAAGGCTTGCTCTTGGGATCACTCTGGTTTTTATGTTACATTCATCCTTTTATTCCTTCAACCAGTATATTCAAAGCCAAACTTGTTGCCATGGAGTCAATTCCAACTCATGGTGACCCCATGTGTTACAGTGGAGAACTGCTCTATAGGGTTTTCTTGGCTGTAATCTTTACAGGCTTAGATGGTCAGGCCTTTCTTCCACACAACCAGTACATACCAAGTACCTAATATGTGCCAGGCATAGACTAGGTCCTACGAGTTCAGTAGACAATAAAATAAAGACTTGCCCTTATAGATTTATAACACAGAGTAGCAAATGCACATAAACAAATATTATTCAAAAGCACAGTCAAGTTTTGAGAACTCTCAATGTATCTTGCACAGTTTAAGTGTTTTAGACATAGTAAATTAATTCTTATAAAATCCCTATTATGATCCCCAGGTGAGAGATGAGGTAACTGTAATTCAAGGAGACTGTGAACTTGCCCAAGGTCACACATCTATGGCTCTTAACAAGGACAGAAGCACTTCCTAGTTAGCACCTCATTGGCCTCATCACTCCCTATGAGGTTGTCCCTATTGGTCAGGAGTCAGCTCTTCGCTGAGCATATCGTTAGCTGGCTGGGCACCCTGCTAAGTCTCATCACATTCTCACAACAATCTACTCTGTAGGTCTTATAACCCCATTTCCTAAATGAGAAAACCATGGTTCGGTAAGGTTAGGAATTTTCCCAGAAGCGCACAGTTACGTAGTAGGGTCATCTGCTTTATCTAGTGCTGCTCTCCTTCCCCACTGTATCCAACTCTCTATTGTTTACATATTAGTAATTACATATTTCCAGAAATGAGAAGTAAGGTCATAAATAAGAAACAAGAAGACGATGGCTGTAACCACACAAAGGCTCTCAAGGGCAGAGACAGTGTGAATTGTTGAAAGGGAACAAAAAGGTGGACCTGACCTCGTGCCTCTTGCTGTGCCGAGTCCCCAGCACCGGGTGACAAGAGCCCAATTGCTAAAAGGCAGTGAAGGCCTAGGGACCTAGGTGTTAAATATCCAGCTTTCTGAAGACTAACATGGCAGATTAATTTAGACTCCAAAGCCCAATGCGTGCAGCTTAGCTAAAATCTAGAGGAAAATAAAAAATGCTAATCACAGAGCCTATTAACAGATCAGAAGATTACACTTAACTTACATTCTCATTATTTTTAATGTTTTCCACCAATACTGTATCAGGCTTAAAAGCAGAGAGGAGCGTAATCTATTTATGAGTAAGTAGGTAAGTAATTGGGGAGGCCTGCTCAGCCTGGACCTGGGACTGCAGGTCAACCCTGCTCCCAGGAAGAGGATGATTAAGCAATTTGGCCAAAGGCAAAATGAAGCGGGCATTCAAGGCAATTTTCCAGATAGTTCAGTCTAAAATTAACTACTGTGACTGAAGGAGCAACAATTTAGGACAAAAACAAAATGCTGGGGGTTGGCTGTAGTTTTCTTTTTTTAACTGCAGAAACTTATTTCATTTTGCCATTCTTGGTCTACACAGACAAAATACAGGAGGGCAGTGTCAATTACAGTGTTTCTCAAACTACGTTCCATGGACCCTACGTCCATAAGGAGCTCTGGGGCCAAAATGTGGTGTCAAGTAAAGGAGCGCTGCTGGCTCAATGGTTAAGTACTTGGCTGCTAACTGCAAGGTTGGTGGTTCAAACCCACCAACCATTCTGCAAGAGAAAAGACCTGGCGATCTGCTCCTGTAAAGATTACAGCCTAGGAAATCTACTCTGTCCTATAGGGTCACTATGAGTTCAATCAACTTGACAGTATAGAGTAACAACAATATAGTTAAGTAAATTTAGGAAACGTCCAGATGAGAGAAAGAGGCCTCTTTACTGTAAAGCTCCCCAGAGGCTCTGATATGATGATTTTCACTGGGAATCTCTAATGTGTGTGCAGGTGTTTTGTTTGGTTGTGGGTGGCCATTTGTCCAGATTTTATTCTGAACCAGAGCTTGGAAATTGTTTCATGTCTGTTTTAGTGGTGGGAAAACAGAGAGCCAGAGGACAACATTGAGCTTTTATTTTACATGTGCCAAACACTCTGTAACACCAAGGGTTTCACTGCCATGATATTAGGTTGGAGTATTTCATTAATAACTGATCTCCTAATTCATGTTTTATGATCCTGTCAGTACACAGAGGCATTTGTCTCTGTCCAAAAGGAACGTGTATGTAGTTCTTAATTGTGTGCCTCCCCTCCCTCTGCCCCATTAACTTGGAAAAGAAGAATCGCTGGGAAAGGTAGGCGAAAGTCAAAACAATTGAATTGTCTCTTTATGGATTTATCGAGTGGCAACTGGTGCCATAGAGAGAGCTAAGCAAGGGCAGTGAAGCATGCCGGGAAGCCCATTGATCATAAGACACCTGGGTCAAAAAGGGTTTTATCTTCTGTTCTCAAATCCACAGGGGCAGACTGAGGCTGAGGGGGCTGGCAAAGCCTCAGTCCTCCTCTCTTCAGCCCCTCCCATGGGGAAGTCTCCAAAAGCATGATCATCATCTCTGTCTAGCCTCCCAGGACGCTGAGACCAGCCCAGTCATTTATTCAATGGGGAAAAATGAGCGCCAGACAGCAGGCATGGCTTTTTAGGAGAAGTGAAGTTTGGGTTAAACTTGTTGCTGGGAATCTATCATGGACTAAATTTTGAGACAAATAATTAGACATGTCCCCTGATTCAGGAGTTCGCTGTTTAGTGATGGGAGGACAGTCAAGTGAACTTATCCACGTCATTGACAGAGGAACGTCCAAGGTTCAGAAATACTGAGAGGGGTAGACGCACTGGTTCTTAAGCTCCAAGAAGGCTTTAAAAAGAAGATAGTTACTCCTCGCTTCAGGAGGTGTAGTCTAATTCCTGTCTCCTTCAGTGTAGACTGGACTTAAGGACTGGCTTCTAATGAGCAGAACAACTAAAGGCAAAACACTCTCTTTGCAATAGAGAAACCTGGCAGCCACCACCTTGACCAAATGATCAAGGTTAAGACCACCAGTGATAAGGCTGATGTCATAAACTACCTGATATGACATGATGAGAAGGGTACTCCACCTTTGTGATATTGTGTTCCTCCCCAAACTCATATAACCTCAGTCCAATCGAAAACAACAGGTAAACACAAATAAAGGGACATTCTACAAAATACTTGAGCAGTGCAATTTAAAACTGTTAAGGTCATTATGGTGGGGAAAAAAAAAAAAGACAAAGAAAAATTCAGAAATAGTTACAAATCAGAGGAGACCAAGGAGATAGGATAACTAAATGCAACATGGATTGGGTCCTGGGACACAAAAAGAACACTGGTGGAGAAACTGGTGAGACACCCACATAAAGTCTGTAATTCAGTTAATAGTATTGTGCCAGCGTTGATTTCTTAGCTTTGACAAATATACCAAGGTAATGAAAGTTGTTAACATCAAAGAAAGTTGGGTAAAAGGTGTATGGGAACTCTCTATACTATCTGTGTTGGTTTCCTAAAAATCTAAAACTACTCCAACATAAAAGTACAATATATATATATTTGGGAATAGCACCCATATACATACATGTACATATATATATGTGTATATATAAATATATATACATATAAATATATATGGTGCTAAGAAGGGTTTTAAGAGTAATAAGAGTAAGGCAGGTTGAGAGAGAGGGAAACCAGAGAGTCTGTAGCCAGAGGGAAACAGAAGGACAGAGAATGTGTTCAGAGCACTTTGTGTTGCTTGGTATGGCTAAAGAGTACACTGGGCAGTGGGGAATGAAGCTGAGATTCCCATAAAGAGATTCCGATAAAGAACCTTCAAGGTTAGGCTAAGAATGTTAGCGAGTCTGGGAACGATTGTGAGCCAAGAAAACCTATGGCATATGGACAAACTATCTAGAAATCAAATGATATGGCAAAGACAACTACCAAGTCATGTTCAGTAATGAAGTAGCAAAGTGGGGAAAACAGCAAGTAAAATCCCAACTAAGCCATCCCAAGAGACCCCTGGTCTGACATGACGTCTCTGCTGGGTGGTAGATGAGAGAAAGTGAAGGTACTTTTCAAGTTTCTGACTTGAAAACGTGAAGGTGCTCTTCTTGCACACCCAGCATCTGTCCTTGTAATCCCTTTAACAGAAATATGCAACAGCGAATTTGGGGAAAGATATGCGAAACTGGGTGCAACTGAGAAACAGTCACCAAAAATTAGGATAAATCCATGATGGCAAATCTATCAACAGGCATAAATAAGTAGTAGGATTTTGAGGAACAGACAACGGCAATTCTAACTCAAAAACCTTTAATGTTTACCCGGTGCCTCCAAAATAAAGTTCAAACACCTTAGCTTAGCACTCGAGGACTATTATTATCGTTCACCAACTACCTTTACATCTCACTTTCTCCTTATTGCATTCTACCACAGGTATTCCTTCACATTCTTTAAAAAAAAAAAAAAAAAGCAACTGAATTTCCAATCCCTGTCTTTGCAAAAGCTGTCTGCCAGCGTGAACTGCCTTTACTTAAGCCAAAATCTTTACACCATCACTTAATACTTCATACGCGTGTCACTGCCTCCATGAAGCCTTCCCTGACTATACAGAGTGTACAAATTATTCTGCCCCTCAAGTTTTCACAACCCAACTTTCTCACTCATCTCTTTTAGGACGTACCCCATTTTACCATGTTTGCAATTAGCTGAGAATGTGCACGTGTCCTTGAGGAGTTCTATATTTTCATTGTTCTATATTTCCATTGTTGTTAGTTGCTCCAACTTATGGAGGCCCCGTGTAAAAATGAACAAAATGTTGCCCAGTTCTATGCCATCTGCACAATTATTGGTATGTTTGAATCTATTGTTTTGACTACTGTGTATTCTGAATACTTTGCAGCCAAGAGAGTTTCATCTTCTAGCACTACATTGGACAACGTTCTGTTGAGATCCATAAGACTTTTATAGGCTAATTTTCAGAAGAAAATCACCAGGCCTTTCTTTCTAGTCTGCCTTAGTCCAGAAGCTCCACTGAAACCTGCCCACCATAAAAGCCACCTGCTAATATTTGAATTATCTGTGGCATAGCTTCCAGGATCATAGCAACATGCAAGCTACCACAGTATAGCAAACTGACAAACAAGTGGTGCTATATATATCCATATCAAACCAAAAACGAAACCAGTTGCCATCAAGTTGGTTTTGACTGATGGTGACCCCACGTGTTGCATAGTAAAACTGCACTCCACAAGGTTTTCAAGACTGTCACCACTCAGAACGCCTCCTTTGAATAGCCAACCTTTCAGTTAGTAGTTAAGCATTTAACCGTTTGTGTAACCTAGAGACTCCTATATTTCCGTAAACCAAAAAAAAAAAAAAGAAAACCAAACCCACTGCTATCAAGTTGATTCAGACTCATAGCGACCCTAGAGGGTTTCCAAGGCTGTAAATCTCTCGCAAAGATCTGCCTGATCTTTCTCCCGCGGAGCTGCTGGCAGTTTCCAAATGTCGACCTTTCAGTTAGCAGTGTAGTGCTTTACTCACTGTATTTCCATAGCACCTAAAATATAAGTGTTTATGTAAACAGTGTTAGTTGGTTACTCAATACCTACCTTCCACCTACCTCTATCTTACCTAACTCCCCCTACAAAGGATGAAAAGGTAGATAACTCACCTTCCTAGCCTCCCTTGCATATATAGGTGGCCATGTGACTCACCTTTGGCTAATGAGTCATAAGGTAAAATCTTTGGAGGCACTCCTGGAAAAGATTTTACTTCCAATAAAGGAAAAAGCTCATGAGGAGAACCTTTTTCCTACCTGCCCTCCCTTCACTCTTACTTTAGATAATATGTTAGTTCATGAATCTTGGGGTGCTACCACCATGTTGGAACCCTAAGGAGAAGGCCAAGAAACCAGAGGAATAACAACACAGGGCCCTAACATCTTAAGCCACAAGGCCACCTATCTCTAGACTTTTTGTTAAATGTCCTCATTATCTAAGCCTGTAGGATACAGATAAAAGTAACCTAAGCAAGACTGTTGAATGTATTTTTCAACTGAATTGAACATGAGGGTTTCCTAATATGTGAGTCCCTTTGGGAAAGGAAAACCTGGCCTTCTCAATGTACCTCCATCAGAGATAGAAACTTTACCTTAGAACTCAGAGTCTACATCTCCGGCCCTCAGTTGGACAGATACTGGTCTGACCCCAGAAAAAAATTATGCTCTTATGGGAATTTCTAATCTGGCCCAAGAAATGTTGTCCAAGGCCAAGTCATAATCTCCTTATGACTTCATCTACCTTTAAATGTCAAGTGCTGATTTTCGCCGCACTTCCCCTGAGAGGGATATTAGTTTAATGAGGAACATGGGCCGTCATCTGCATCCCACATCTTGTGACACTTAAAAGGTATTATCTCCACCAACCTGGAACCTCCCACACATTAAAAACTCAGAGGTCAAATAAAATAGTCTCCTCACATTTTACAGTCAAAGAATCAGAGCTGAGAATGGGCCCACAGGGAATCAACAATTGGCAAGCAGTCGTTGAGCTCTGAATCCAGGCACCAAAGGGATGGCAGATAGTAGTGGACAAAATGGGGGAAGAGAACATTGCTCAACTGCAAACTTGACCCCAGGCATTTTATCTTTTGTATGCCTTCTAATCCTCACAACAATTTTAGGATTTGAGAATTAATAAACCCATTTTATTGAAATGAAGCTCAGAGAAGTGAAGTAGATTGTTGAAATTCACATTACTAACATGTGATCTGACAGCAATTCAAGGCATATGTGCCTCACTCCAAAGTCCTGACAAACCATAAAGAGGTTCTCAAAGATTTAGGTCAATGCTGTCCAACAGAATTTTCGCAGTGATGGAAATGTTTTACATCTGCACGGTCCAATACGGTAGCCACTAGTCGCATGTGGTTATCAAATGCTTGAAATGTGGTAAGTGTGCCAGAGCAACTAAAATTTTAATTTTATTTAATTATAATTAATTTAAATTTAAATAGTGGCCATACGTTGAACAGCGTAAGCCAAACTGAAGAGCTAAAGCATAAATGCTCTTAAAAGGTTCAACTGTTGCCCCTAAAAGATATGTTGAAGTCCTAATCCCTGGTACCTGTGAATGTGACCTTATTTTGAAATAGGATCTTTGCAGATGTAATCAAGTTAGGATGAGGTCATTAGGGTGGGCCCTAACCAATATGACCGGTGTCCTTATAAGGAGTGGAGAAGAGACACAGACACAGAGAGGACACCATGTGAAGATGGAGGCAGAGGCTGGAGTGATGTGCCTACAAGACAGTGACACCAAGGATTGCTGACATCACCAAAAGCTAAGAGGAAGGCATGGTACCAATTCTTCTCTGGAGCCTTCAGAGAGAGTATAGTCCTGCTGACTCCTTGACTGCAGACTGTTAACCTACAGAGCTGTGACAGAATAAATTTGTTTTTCTAAGCCACCCAGTTTGTGGTAACTTGTTACAAAAGCCCTAGGAAACTAATACAGATGCCTAAGGATTTAGTTAACTCTATCAAAACGATGAGACCCTGCAATTGAAAACATAAAAGTCCTTTAAGTCAAGCCTTCAGTATTAAAAAATGTGAGTCCAAAGGTCCAACACCTTCCACCATAGTCTCCAAATACTCCTTGATTCTGGTCCACCCTCACCCCCAATCCATGCATTACATAGCGTAATCTTGATGACTGTAGACCTGCTCATGTCACATGCTTTCTAAAAACCCCACTAAAACTTAAACCACTACTAAAGCTCACCATCCCATGGCACACAAAGCCCCTCATTTCCTTGTCTGCACCTCTTCTCCAATCTCCACTCCCCCATTGTCCCCTTGGCCTACTCATCCAATATGCAAGCTCTCTAAACTCACCAAGATATTAATCACCCCAGAGCATTTGCTTTCATTACACCCCCCTGAAATGAAGGTGCCTCATCTTTCCACTAGTGCTGTGTGGCAGACTCCCTTACATCTTTGAAATCCCGAATTCTCCTCTATGAATACTTACTTGAGCCATAAAAACTGAGTTACCCACCTCCTCCTTCATGCACCCATGCACTGATAAATATCTCTATCACAGCTCTTATCATTGTCTGTCCTAATAGTCTGAGATTTTTCAGGGTAGATCTTATTCATCTCTACCAGGCCTTGTACTATCTGGCCCCAGGCAGTCTCTTAGGCCTCCCATCCCATCATGCCTTTCTCTCTTCCTTCAGCCGCACTGGCCTCCACACCATCCTAGAACATGGTAGAGCTCCTCATTGCCTCAGGCTTTCACGTGTCTCTTGCCCCTGCTGGAACTCACTCCCCAAACTAACTCACACTCATCCTTCAACTCTCAGGTCGAACCCACTGTCATGGATTGAACTGTGTCCCCCCAGAAATTTATCAATTTGGCTGGGCCATGATTCCCCATATTGTGCGGTTGTCCTCCATTTTTTTATTGTAATTTTATGTTGGGATGATTAGGGTAGAATTATAACACCACCCTTACGCAGGTCACCTCCCTGATCCAAGGTAAAGGGAGTCTCCCTGGGATGTCACCTGTACCACCTTTTATCTCTCAAGAGGAAAAAAGGAAAGGGAAGCAAGCAGAGAGTGGGGGACCTCATACCACAAAGAAAGCAACGCTAGGAGCAGAGCGCATCCTTCAGGCATGGGGTTCCTGCACCTGAGAAGCTCCTCAACCAGGGGAAGATTCAGGACAAGGACCTTCCTTCAGAGAAGACAGAGAGAGAAAGCCTTCCCCCCTGGAGCTGACACACTGAATTTGGACTTGTAACCTACTAGACTGTTAGAAAATAAATTTCTCTTTGTTAAAGCCATGCACTTGTGGTATTTTTGTTAAAGCAGCACTAGATGACTAAGACATCCACCTCCTAGAGAAGCCCTCCCAAACTTCTAGCCTGAAATAAATGCCTCTGTTTTAAGTTCTCAAAACAATGGTTTTCCTTCAAGGCACAAACTGACTTCTAGAAATGGGAAATGGGTTTCATGGCCCACCACATGTAGTACAGTGAGCTACTAGCAAACCAGACACCAGCTGCCTGGCTCCCAGGCAAAGGGTAGGAGCAGAGGCTGAGAAGCTGCCAGGACAGAGGATCAAAACAAGCCCTCCAGACTCCTGGTGGCCAATGCCAGAGAGAAGGGACAGAATGGACCCTGATTACAATCTGAGAGGAATTCTTCTGCTGAAAGAGAGGTGATTGAACTGTGCTGTGATGCCTGAGTCTGTGGGCAATCAAACATCCTCTGGCTGCCTCTGAGAAACTGGAACTAGAAATTTGGAGGCAGAGGCTGGTCTGCTGCTGGGGGACACTCTGGGGACTTGGGGGCAGCTCAGTATCAGGCTACAGCTAAAGTCTACATGGTATACTTGTCCATTCTCAGCACCGCGGGTGAACAACATTTCCCCTAAAGAAGGGGAGCAGCCTGCACTGGAAGGCAGGGGACAGAGGCAGGCAGACTCAGGGAGTAATGGGAATAGTCCCACACTGCAAGGGGTGAAAGAGGAAACAAAGCATTCTAACAACTTATATTCTCATTAGATCCTCCCCCAAGCCCTACAGAGGTAGTTGTTATAATTCTCATTTTATAGATACACATATCAAGGGTAGTAGCGAGAAAATGTCTTGCTCATATTGACAAGTGGTGAGTGGTGGAAACAAGATGAGAATCCAAGTCTCCAAAGGGAGAGTCTCCAACATAAAGTCAAAATCTCAAAACACTCAAAGCTGGATTTTTCCAGGGAGATAACTATGGCGTTGGATTGTTCTTGGATGTTGACTGTGTACCAGCAGGCATTCCATGAGGGTCATCACATACAGCCTGTGTGATTCAGATTACCATCCCATCTTTGATATGAAGGAAGAGTGAAGTTCTGAGAGGTGAAGCCATTTGCTGGGACAGCAGCACCAGCATTTACAACTAGACCCAGGTTCTTTAGATTTCACTTTGTGAATTTGAGAAGCAAAATCAATGCAAAAAGGTAGCTCCTTTACCCTCTGTCAAGCAATATGCCTGAGCTGGCTCTACAACAAAATGAAGGCACCACTTCTGTTCACTCTGATTGCCAAAGCACTCTGGTTGACGTGACATATTTTAAGGGACTGACATGCAGGAAGTGCCTGACAATAAATGGTTACTCAAAACATAAAAACAAAGTTGAAGTATGTCAAGAATGGTCAAGAAAAGGGGGGTTAGAGGAAAAAAAATGAAAGAAGGCAGAAAGAATAAAAAAGAAGAGCTCTTTCCATACCATCTTGGAAAAGATAAAGAATTAGATACAAAGCGTGTGCTTGCAGGACCGGTTTTCCTATCAGGCACAGGGCCAAGGGTCTATAGTGCTTTTAGGTGTTGATGAAAATGTTTTAATTTTTGTTAAAATCAGAAGCGAAAAAAAAGAGAAAAATTTTTAGGATGAAGAAAATGTTTTAATATATAATATTAACAGTCACCTTTATACCAACACCCATAACCCATTGTCGTCGAGTCGATTCCGACTCACAGCGATCCTATAGAACAGAGTAGAATTGCACCATAGAGTTTCCAAGGAGTGCCTGGCGGATTTGAACATAAAATTCTGTCTAGTCATCTAGTGCTGCTGTAACAGAAACACCACAAGTGGACGGCTTTAACAAAGAGAAATTTATTTTCTCACAGTCTAGTAGGCTAGAAGTCCAAATTTAGGGCGTCAGCTCCAGGGGAAGTCTTTCTTTCTCTGTCAGCTCTGAAGGAAGGTCCTTGTCATCAATCTTCCCCTGGACTGGGAGCTTCTCCACACAGGAACCCCAAGTCCAAAGGATGCGCTCTGCTCCTGGCACTGCTTTCTTGGTGGTATGAGGTCCTCCCCTTTCTGCTTGCTTCCCTTTCATCTCTTGTAAGATAAAAGGTGGCACAGGCCACACACCAGGGAAACTCCCTTTACATTGGATCAGGGTGTTATAATACCACCCTAATCCTCTTTAACATAAAATTACAATCACAAAATGGAGGACAACCACATAATACTGGGAATCGTGGCCAAGCCAAGTTGACAGATATTTTGGGGGGACACAATTCAATTCATGAAAATATATAACATGTGTATATAAAACAACTGTGTTGGTATAAAGACAAGAGAAGGGGTCTATAAAGGTGCAAGTGCATAAAGGTGCAAGTGCCTAGGCCCTTGAAAGTCATAAAGTGGCCTTGCACACTGGCTTTGATTATAACATTGACTGTCAGGTATAGATTTAAAATGAACTAAGGAGCATTAATGGAGTTGGTCTAGACTATTCAGCTGTGTTCTGATGAGCATGTGCATGGGTTATCATGGGCAGAAGTGAGGTTCTCAGCATTACCCAGAGAGCTGAAAATATGTTCCTAGGTGCAGGTGGGCATTCAGTCTTTGGCTATACCATGAAGAACAGGCGAAATTAAAGTTACTTTTAGCTTTATCATTTTTTCCATCTCAAGACTCATGCTTAATATGGGTCCCTGGACCTAATGGTCTCCTGTAGATGGAAATCAATAGGCAGGTCTTTCATTCCTAACCTAAATTCTGCCTATTCTAGTTACAGTCGTCGTTTTTTTAAGTGAGAAAATAGACATATGTTACTCTTTCAAAAAGATTTTTGTGAGGTGTTTTCTTGTAATGGGGTACTTTTGGAAATCTGGGAACCCTCACCTTGGAGGGATGATTAAAGAACAGGAATGGAATCAGAAGACATGGACATTAGTAACAATTCAGACATGCATTGTATGTGAACTGGGGCAAGTCAATTTCTGTTTCCAGCCTTAGTTTTACCCTATCTGAAAAAGGAGAGTTACTGGCATATTGAATTTGAAGGTCCCTTTAATACAGAAAATAAGGGATTTTTATGGCTGTTCCTATCACAGACTCCCTGATAGTAAAGTCAGTATCATAGTGAGGATCGATCATGTTTGGTATTTAAGAAGACACTAGCTTGTTCAAAAACCAGGATATGACTTATAGTCTCTGCACATTAGCAAGAACTTGCAGAGGGAGAGAACTTAAAGGTCAGATGGGTTATGACATATATACATATATGTATGTATATACACACACATACATACACACTACATATATACCCAACATAAGAAAAAAATCAGGGGCAATGCTAGGTCCAAGCCCTGGAGACAGGGAGGGGGTGGAAGGGTGGTTCCATTGCCTGCATGAGTTGTTCCAGTACAAATACCTCAATCCTGGGGTTGCAAATTCTGCTTCTGAACATGACAGCTGAATGAGAAATCCCATTTCCTTTCCAATCATTTGAATGAGAAAAGGGCCAACATTAAACAGGGGGCAATTGTCTTTACATCACCCTGGGCACCACTTCTAATCACAAACTTGAGGGCCACCAGCCTCCTGTGGCACAGATATGGAGTGTGGAAATTATCATGTAATTTATTACAGGCAATGCCTGCAAGTGACTTTCTCAGCATCTGTTCTCTAGTCGTCCCAAGAGCAGGCAAATGAAGAAAGCACAGAGTTGCTGAGAGATGTAACCTCCTCCAGTTGCATCTAACAGTTCAATGGCCTCCCCCAGACTCTTCACAGGGACCCCTTGCCTCTGCTTTCCTCATTCTGTCATGCCTCTCCCATACCTGCCAAGTGATATTCCACCTATCTTTCAAAACTTCCTTTCATAAATCCCACCTTTCTGCAAAAGCCTGCCCAACCCAACTCACCTCTCACATCCTCTATCCTGGAATTACAATCTCCATCATCTGTGAGTTGGGGAGAAATACAACCTGAATTTGACTCAACACATAACTGCTCTATAAACAAACCCTGGTTAGTCCCTCACAGCCCTTTGTTCTGTGCGAAACGACGCCAAGATTCAAAGACAAGTATCGGCTAATGGAAAGGGGGTCAAACTTACACTCTGAATTCCTTGGCTCTCACTCCACTTCTTCCCCCTCCTGCTTCTGTGTGTGCCCTGGGGCAAGTCCCTTCACACCTCTGAGCCTCAGATTCCCCAAAATGGAAAGACAGTGCTCAGCCCTTAATAGGTTGTTCTAAGGATGACAGAAAGCAAAAATTGCCTGCAGGCAGTGATACGCAATGAAAATGCAAGGAATGGCTGATATAATCAGTCCAATAGGGATAACTGATATGTTAAGGAAAAGCACAAATATTTTTTCTTTGGGGGGGTTCAAGAAAGATACTCTCTTTGAGATTTATCTATTATATGCTAAGATAAGAGTTCAGTTATTCCGAGTTAAAAGAAATTATTATGGACCTTCTATAGGGTCGCTATGAGTCAGAACCCTCTCAACGGCAACAGGTTTTGGTTTTGGGTTCTGTAGCAATCTAGGTTCCACCAACTGGGAGAATCTCCGTATGAGCACAGTGTAGGTATGCAGTCCTATAAAAAAAAAAAAAAAATTCAGTATTTATGACATCTCTGCACGGGTATTTAACAGGAAATTCCAGTAGTAGTACAAGTAAGAGTTGGTCTGGATTCTCTAGTGATGATAACATAAGTTAAAGAAATGATAGAGGAACTTAAACCCATTGCCCTCGAGTCAATTTCAACTCATAGCAACCCTCTAGGACAGAGCAGAGCTGCCCTCTAGGGTTTCCAAGGAGTGGCTGGTGAATTCGAACTGCTGATCTTTTGGTTAGCAGCCGAAAGCTTAACCACTGTACCACCAGGGTTCCTCAGGGAGGGACTTAGATCCTAAACTATCAGAGGCAAGGGAGTGGAGTGGAATCAGAGATTGCAGATCTAATTCTGATTTGACTTTACTTCTCTGAGCCTCAGTTTCCCTGAAAGTTGGGAAGGAGAGTTGCATTAGCTATATAAAGCAAAAACAACCTGAAGAAAAATGAAGTCGTCAACTAACAACGGACAGCAGCTTTTCTCAGCAGGAAGAAATCAGGCAATAAGAGAAAATGGACAGAAACCCATTGACTTTGACTTTGGTTGCTAAATAAAATAATGGATGAACATCTTGATGACTCTTTGGCCCAGAGTGTGTGTGGGTGGCAGTCCAACACTCTGAGATTCTCAACTATACTCTAAAGTTCCCACTATCTTGGTTTCATTCCTTGATGCCTTTGTCTAGTGTAGACTGAGTATGTCTGGCCCTGTGCTAGGCATACTTACTGGAAAAACAAGAGTAAACAAGACAGCCACCATCCCCGCCCTCACAGAGCTTATGGTGTAGTGGGTATGACAGTGAAACAGGTAACGAGACTGCAGTGTAATGTGTATCTGGAAAAAGTCCAGGAAATATGGGAGCATAAGACAGGGGGCGTCTAATCTTGTCAGTAGTCAGAGAGGGTCTTCTATCTGAAATGCCATGTAATGTGAGAATTTAAGGATGAACAGAAGTTAGCCAGGCACAGAAGAGTAGAAACTATATCAGAGAAAGAAAAAAGCAAGTGTGCTGGGGATACGGAGATTAGACATAATTCCTGACCTGATGGAGCAAGCTCACCATCTAACAGAGAGAGTCACGCATACAGATATTGCAATATAGTGTTCAGTGATTTTGTATAGAAAACCAGAACTGAATGGTATCCCCTTCTATTTCTATGACTCGGTATCCACAGTGTACATGGTATGGTGCAGGGGACACTGGACCAGACAGCCAAACTGATGTCAAGCCTTTGTTCTATCAGTGACCCTCTGTGTGACCACGGACAAGTTCCTTCCTCTCTCTAACTTTACTCTCCATTTATAAAATGAGGGGCTTATAGTGGATAATCGTGTATATACCTTTCTACACTGAAAAGTCTATGCTCTGGAATGACTCAGCACTTGTTCAGGATTCTTTTTTTACTTCTAATAGAATCATATATTATTTCCTTCCACACTATGCCCATTATTTGAAATGCATGATATTTATTTCTTATATCCTCAGGACTTAAATCCCTGAATTATTCTAAATCTTACCCAAGCCTGGCATCACAAATAAGTTCTCAATCCCCGGGGAGTGGAGATAAATGTGGGCTGCCACTCTTGTGACCTCCGTCAGGGATTTACCTCCAAAACTCTACGCAAGAGAAATGTTGTGCCCAAGTCAGACTGGAGGGGGAAGAGATATGTAAAAAAAAGAAAGCTAAGAAGGAAAAAAAAAAAAATGGAAAGACAGACACATGAGGCTGGGCATTTATGAAGAGACAAAACAGGCAACATCCCCCATAGATGTACCTCAAAGACCCACAAAAGATCAAGGGAACTTAATGGTGAGTCTTTGCTTCTTATTCTCAAAAGGAAATGAGCTTCACTCTACACGAGGCAGCTAGGCATAACAGGAAACACCCAGGTGTGGGGCCTTAGAGCTAAGTTGGAATTCTAGCTCTGCCCCCTTTATAATCTGCCTGACCTCAGCCCAGTCATTTCACTTCTGAGACTCAGTTTCCTCAGCCTAAAGCAAGGACACTATTGCCTCCTCAAAGAATTGCTATAAAGAAAAAACGAAACTGCTATGTGAAAATGCCTAGTACAGGCATGGGACACAGAAAGCACTTAATGCAGAGTTAATTACCAGCTACCACGGGAAACCTGGTGGCATAGTGGTTAAGTGCTATGGCTGCTAACAAAAAGGTTGGCAGTTCGAGTCCACTAGGCACTGCTTGGAAACTCTATGGAGCAGTTCTACTCTGTCCTATAGGGTCGCTATGAGTTGGAATCGACTCAATGGCAACGAGTTTGGTTTTTGTTTTTTTTTTGGTATGGAGTTAACTCCCGCTCACGGGGACCCATGCGTGTCAGAGCAGAGATGTGCTTCATAGAGTTTTCAATATCTGGTTTTTTTGAAGTTGATCACCAGGACCTTCTTCAGAGGTACCACTGGGTAGACTCGAACGTCCAACCTTTTGGTTAGCAGCCGAGCATGTCAAACATTTGCCACCCAGTAGCTAAAGCAAAATCAAACCAGGTCCCGTGGAAAGCTGAAGTGGGGGGTTGTATGGGGGTATAAATATCTATGGCTCTCAGCTTACTAGTCCCAGGTATCTCAGATGTAGCAGCCCCCACCCCCAAATAGGGGGAGAGGCATAGAGTGTGGTATAAAGTATACGGGCACTGGAGTCGGGTGTAAATTTTACTCCCCTCTCCCCACTCTTCGAGAGTCTTTTAACTTCTCTGAGCCTCAGACTGCTCATCTGTTAAAAAAAAAAAAAAAAAAAGGAGTAATAATAGTACTTACTTAGGGTTGTTTTGTGGATTAAAAAAGATACTGATTGTCAAGTTCTTAACATGGCATTTGGCCCATGAGGTGTGTAAAATCAACCATGGCTAGCTAATATTCAGGATTTTGCTGGTTTCAGTTTGATTCCTACCCCTGTCCTGGTTATCCTCCATTCACCCTGCTCCATCCTGGAACCATTTTCTGTCATGCTCTTTGCCCCAGGAGGCTGATCTCTGTAGACTGCATCACCCAGGCTCTCCTATCTCTGTTTCCAGTTGGGTTCTGCCAAGGAGAGGCACGCATGGGAGATCAGTGGGTAACTGCTGAAAGAGTGGCTGGGGTATTTATTATTCTCCTTCCCTCCTAGTCAGGCTGTGGTTTTAACAGTTGTTGGGGTCCCCTATGTCATTTAACCCCTGTAAGGGGACCATCACTGCTCATTCTCTTGGACCCCTCAGGTGGTAACAGGTGCCCCCACTGCTAGCCTGCAGTGCCTCACCACCGTTGGTTGTTTCCCTTAGCCCTACCCACACCCTTCATTACACCCTTTTCCGTTACCTCTTCCGAGTGTGTTTAGAGGGAGCCATCTGTTTCCTGCAAGGACCATGACTGATGCAGCACCAAGGGTCCGTGAGTGCATGCATTCATCAAGCGTCTGTTAATCATCTACTTGTACAAGTTGCACCGTGTGTGAGGGAAATGGGTAGTGATGGGATAGTAAACAATTGCTTTACACACATTATTTTAATACATCATTCCATTCTCTCAACAGCACTGTGAAATTGACATTATTAGCCCATTTTATAAGTAACCCAAAGTACAGAAGAAATAAGAAAATTAATCAAAGTAACACAGCCATTCATGGCAGGGGGAAGGTAAGAATCTAGGACTGGCTCCACTACAACCCTCTACCTCTCTTTGCAAAGCCTCGTTGTTCTTAATTGCTGTCAAGTTGATTGTGGCTCCTGACAACCCCATGTGTGCAGAGTAGAACTGCACTCCATAGGACGGTTCAAGGCTGTGACCTTTCAGAAGCAGATCGCCAGGCCTTACTTTCGAGAATCCTCTGCGTGAGTTTGAACAGCTAACCTTTCAGTTACCTTAGGCACAAATAACTGCAGTATGAGCTAGAACATGATACAAGACACACAGAGAACATGCTAGAAAAGATGAGCAGACAGAGAACCCATTCCTGGTTACAGGTGGGGCCTGAGAGAAGGTGACATATGTAACAGAGACCTGAAAGAGTGGGCAAGATTTGAACGTATGGAGATGGGGAGTGGAGAGGAGGCAGGCCTACTTATAGGGGATTTGTCAGCAGTACTGGAGACAGTACCGTGGGACAGTTGGGATGAAGTCTGAGCATTCATCTGCCTTCAGTCCTTACTTAATACAGCCACTCCTCATTTACAGTCCTGACGATACCTTTTCCCCTAACCCACTAGAATGGTACAGGGCATATTGCTTCTTAACTGAATCTCAGCTCCTTCAACTATAAAATGCGGAATGCTTTGTTTTATAGCCACCTCCATAAACATGGATTAGATCCGTTAGCAGCATCACAGTTGGTAATGGATCCTGAGAGTTAACACTTCCTGCTTCATATTACTAGTAACTTAGGTCTGTGTCTTACCCATGCACCTCCACTAGCCTGGGAACCATGTGCTTGAGGACATGAATCAAATCTAATTACCCTTTCAGTCCCCCACAGTACTCAGCACAGGATTATTGTTGTTAGCTGCCGTCGAATCAGCCACCAACTCATGGCAACCCCACGCACAACGATACGAAATGTTGCCCTGTCCTGTGCCATCCCCATGATTGGTTGAGGCTATGACCATTGTGATCCACAGGGTTTTTACTGGCTGATTTTTAGAAGTAGATTGCCAGGCTGGAAGCTTCACCGAAACATGTTCGGCATCACAGCGACACACAAACCTCTGCTGACAGACAGGTGGTAGCTGTGCACCAGGTGCACTGGCTGGGAATCAAACCCAGGTCTCCCACATGGAAGGCAAGAATTCTACCGCTGAACCACCGTCAGTTAGCAGTAGTTAAACCATGCTTCAGAAACAATCCCCAGGCTCAGGGGCTTAAATGGTTAATGGTTTATATTTCACTAATGCTCCACGTTCATCCCAGGTTGACAGGGGGCCTCTACTCATCATTGTCTCCCAATGGCCCAGGCAGATGAAGCAGCCACCATCGGAAACATTGCCAGTCCTCACGCCAGTCAGAAAAAGAGAACTCTTCCCCAGACAAGCAATGCTGTGGCCCACAAATGCTATATACACCACTCCACTCACAACTCAGTGATATGCGCCATCCAACTGTAAGAAGACCAGGAAGTATATTACTCACAAGTACCAGAAGAAATATCAGAAATATTTGACAAAATGGTACTAATAGATTGGCCAGCAGACCTTCCTGGGAAAGCCTGCTGTGTTCTGATAACGTGGGGAGGATCGGCATGGGTCTGCACTTAGAGGGAGAAGGCAGCTTGGATCCCCAGTGGAAAGGCATTTGGCAGTATCTCGGGGAGGCCACTTCCCTTCCTGCTGGGTGTAGGTCATGCTCTCTGAATTCGTTCCAGTTCTTTCCAAGAAGCAGATTTACCTTCGCAGACTGTGACATGTTAACATAGCAGTCTGTTTGCCCTGTGCTTCTGACACATTACATAAACGGCAGAGCCCTGTTCTGCAGTTATCCAAGGACTCCACTCATTTCCCCTTGTAAACTCCTTGAGGGCACAGGCCTTGTCTTCTGCATCCTGCAGTTCCTCACAGCACCTAGCACAGCTCTTTATACACTGGAGGCCCTCAATGCGTGTTTATTTATTAAAGGAACACGTTCAATTTTCTAAAAGCAACGACTTTCAGGAATCAGCCTAGCCAGCTCTGTGGATATCCCAATTAATACACATACTGACAACCAAGATGACGCCAATGATCAGCTGATAATAATAATGCTAAATAATAAAAACTAATGAATAACATGGAATAACACCTGCAATTTGCAAATCCTTTTCACTTGTGTTCTCTCTTTTGAAGCTCTCATAATTCTGTGTAGGAGGCAGGGCAAAGATGCCATCCCCATTTTATAGATGAGGAAACTGAGGACCCAAGAGGTAATGGGGCTTTCCTTGAGGCCACAGAGGTAGTCACTGTAAAATCTCTGCCCATGATCTTTTCATAAGAATTCTCCTTCTCTCCCTGTTTCCTCCAATACCACAGAAAGAAATCCTTACTGTAATATGTGGACACAATTCTTCCCTGTGTGTTCCAGGTTAGACTCCTGAGCCATGCTCGTGACCTCAGCTTTGGTGTCAAACTTCCCACGTCCACCGCAGCCACCCACTTTGTCTCCCTGTTCCAGCAACTCCAGCTCTCTGGGAACACCTGCTCTGAACCACAAATAGAATCAACTTCACCTTCTTCTTCAGTAAGTTCTTTAATTAGTGAGGACATTTTCAGAGCAGAATGGAGTTTCAGCCTTATGTGAACTTACTGCTTCTCCATTTTGTATGCTGTTTCATAGCATATTATGATAAATACAACCAAATGAACTACAACAAACCACGTCATACTTTTGCACAGGCTTCTTACAGTGAGTCCCTGTCATAGCTCTTTGGATGAAGCAGGGCCACCAATTTCACAGTTGGGGAGCATGAGGTCTATAGAGGTTACAGAAAAGGCAATACACCAGTAATGACTGGTTAAGAGCCTGAGCCAGGAGAGTCAGCCAGATCTGGGTTCCAGTCCTGTTTCTGTCACATATCAGCACTATGATCTTTAGCTGCTCACTAATCCCTCTCAGTCTCAAATTCTTTCTCTGTAAAGCAGGGACATTTTCATGAGCTTCTTAGGGTTGTTGCAAAGATAAATGAGAAAATGCATGTGAAGTTCTTATAGAAGACCCTACTCATGATAAGCTCAGAACACAAGAATTACCTATTCATGTCTGCCTCCCTCTAGGTCGTAACCATCGCAAAGTTAGGGGCTCTCTCTGCTAATTCACGGTTCACTTCCCAAGTCCAAAATGCCCATTGTAGATGCTTTCTAAACTCTTTCAATTATTACGTAACTCAGTCAAGCTCACTTAGTTTATCTGTAAGGCCACTGGTGGCGCAGTGTTAACCGTCTGGCTGCTAACGAAAAAAGAAAAAGTCAGCAGTTCAAATCCACCAGCTGCTCCTTGGAAACCCTATGGGGCAGTTCTACTCCGTCCTATAGGGTCGCTATGAGTCGGAATCAACTCGAAGGCAACAGGTTTGGTTTTTTTGTTTTTGTTTTTTATAAGACCACTAATGCTTTTGTTTCTCATACATACATATTTTGGCTGCTGTTGTGGTTGTTAGTTGCCATTGAGCCGGTTCCGACTCATAGCGACCTTATGTATAACACAAGGAATCATTGCCCAGTCCTGCGCTATCTTCATTATCTTTGCTATGTGTGAGTCCGTCGTTTCAGCTATTGTGTTAATCAATCCATCTCATTGAGGGTTTCCCTCATTTTCACTGACCTTCTACTTTACAACGATGCCCTTTTCTAGTGATTGGTCTTTCCCGATGATGTGTTCAAAGAATCTGGCTAGCTCTCATCTAATGTTATTTTTAGGTTCCATTAGAATTTCAGAAACCTGGAGGAAAGAAGGACTTTAAGCGAGCCCCCATCCATTTGCAACAGTCATCTCAGCAATGCCGTGTCTTATTTGCATATAATGAGTTCTGTATGATATTCTTCTCCACAGTACCTGATCCTTTACAACTTACAGTAAACAACTTCCATTTGTAGTTCTTCAGTTTCTCATTTGTAAAACAGAAAAGTAATCCTAAGCCTCAACCTGCCCACAGGGAACCAAAAAAAAAAAAACCAAACCCACTGCCGTTGAGTCGCCCACAGGAAAAGTGAGGGTAAATTGAAAATGACTTTCCTGTAGCTGACCATCCGGCAGTGGGCACAGCTTAAGCAGCGACTAAGGATAAGGGATTCACAAAAGTAGTGCAATGTTCATGTAGTAATTCTTCATCGACCTTGGAAGTTAAATTCTGAAAAGTACAACAGTTGACAAGATTAGAATTGCGAGGTCTAGAATTCTTATCAAATAGAGGGTTCTGGGAAACATACCGCAAGCATGCAGACACACGCACACGCACAGGCATTCACAGTTGAATCTTACACTCGATACAAAATAAAGAAGGCATCCATTAAAACAAAAATAAAAACAGATTCATAGGAGTTTAAAAAGCTGCTAAAGTAGCTGTAATCCTGAATAATTACCTCCTGACTCGCTCAGAAAACAATGCTAAGGTGTCGAGAATTGCTGAAGGAGATTCTCTCACGTGTTTCCCAATATGCAGCCTGTACTTCATTCTCAAGTGTTTAGAACAAACTAATCTCATGTGTTTGGGGAGGGTCTGATCATACTTTTAGTTTCCCTTTTTAATTTTTCCAATGTGTGTAACAGCTCGGTTTATTACATTATCACTGGGTTAAGGGCACATGGGGGTGGAGACAGTATCTTAACCCTGTATAGAAAAGTAAGGAGTAAACAGCTCTCTATACTATTCCATAGGACTACCTTGGTTTCCAGGGACTCAGAATAACAATTTTCACATGCTGCTTAAGAGATCTGATTTGAAAAACTCAGATATAAAAATAACACAAAATTTTTAACATGTTGATTTGTAAATATAAAATCCCACCTTCACAAAGCCATGGTTGGCCAAGCCCCCACTGCTGAAGATTACTGTGCATTTAACACAGTCAGGAGAATAATCACTTGTAGGCTTAAGAAATGCCCTGAACTTTGATGGTAGGTGTCAGCACAAAATAGCCCTGCCTGAACTTAGGTCAAATGAAACAGGGCGAATTTATATAAATCGCCATTTACTTAAGGGGAAGCTGAAGTGCTATGAATGAAGACAGAAAATCTTACAACAAACACAGGATAATATTTGCCAACAAAAGTACAGGCCACTGCAGATTAATAAATTCTCTAAGTGTTCTTCCCTGCCATGGCTATTTGCTAAAACCGGAAGAGTGCTATTCATATGGAAGGTTCTTCTTCTTATCATTAATAATATTATTTTATTTTTTTCTAGGCCCCAGTGATCCTGATTGCTCTCAGAGCCTCCTGGGAAATGAGTCTCTACATACCGTGATTATAATGATTCATTATATTTGTGGAAGGTTTTGTAACTTAGAAAGCACTTCTCCATTCATTATTAATCTTATCATTATTAATAATAATAAAAAATAATAATAGCTACCATTTATTGTGTGCTTTTTAGAGGCCAGACACTGTTCAGTGAACAGTAAACACAAAATCTCTAATCTTTACAGTAACTCTACAAGGAGGTTCTGATAGCCATTCTATATGGGAGAAAACTGAGGCTCCTAGAGGTTAACTAACCTGCCTATGGGCATGCAGCGAAAAAAAAAACCATGAAAATGGGATTGAAATTCATGCCTGTCTGACCCCAAGGGATTTTATCTTAAAATTACCTGTTTACTACCTATTATCCATCACTCTTTTAGACTAAACACTCTTTGAAGGCAAAAACATGTATTCTGCTCAGAGTTGTCACCCTAGTACCCAGCACAGTGCCTAGGCCACTACAGTTCCTTGATGAATTTTTGCTAAAAGAGTTCATGAACACGCGAGTGAGTAAATGAGTGCATGTGTGCATGAGTGAGTGAGTGTATTGTTTTATTTCTTCTAAGGCAAGGGAATTACTTGGTATTTCCCCTGTTAACGAATGGAAAATATGGAGTCTCTAAGAGGTGAAAGGAGTCCCTGGGTGGTCCAAACAGTTAATGGGCTTGGCTACTATTAACCAAAAAGTTGGCGGTTCAAGTCCAACCAGAGGCACCTCAGAAGAAAAGCCTTGCCATCTACTTGCAAAAAACTAGCCACCAAAAGCCCTGTGGAGCACAGTTCTACTCTGACACTCATGGGATCGCCATGAGTCAGAATCAACTTGATGGCGACTAGCTTAAGAGGCAAAGTAACTACTTCTCTAAGGGTACACAGCTATTAAGTACTAGTGACAGAACTCCATCTTGATCTTTCTAACTCCTAGTTTATTTTCCACCCACAGACCCAGGCTGCCTCCCTATTGCATCAAAAGTTGCACCATTCCCTTACTGCATCCAAAGCATGCACATTTGCTGTATCATGGGACACTGGTGGACAAGCAGCCCAGGTATACCGCCCACCTCCTTCCATACCTCACGCCTCCAGCAGCCTAGTCTGTAAATCCATGAATGACTGGCAGTACAAATACGGAGGCTACTTGGGGGTAAATGTCAAGGTGGAAGGACTAGACGGGGAGCCGACAATTCAGGCAGCCAAATTCAATTTGAGGGAATTTGGTTCAGTGCTTTCCATTAACAACACTCTGAGAAAAACAGAATTTCCAAGACTAAAGAAGGAAAGAAAGAAAAAAAAAAATTTTTTTTCAACGTGTGCAGTCAATGCAAAGCAAATCAATCATACTCTTTCTCCATTGGTCCCGCAATGCCTCAGTGAACACCAAACGCCTCTGAGTTGTGGACGAGCCCTCAGTGTGGCACTGGCAAGAGAAGATTCAGGATAAGAAATACCTGACCTACAAAAGGTTATCTACATCCCAGGCAATCTTCAACCTTTCAAAGAAAACTTCACAGCTTAAAAAGCACTTCACCTACATTCAGTTATTAAATTCTCATAAAAGCCCTCTGAAGTAGGCATTATTATAAGTCCTATTTTATAAATGACAAATTGCATTACAGTAATTAAGAAACTTGCTCAGGATCACATAGCTAGTAAGTGGTCAGCATTTGAACCCAGGTTCCTTTAACTCTGTAGGCCAAACGCTTAAACCCTACATTATCAAATGTCCCCAGTGACCCCAGTGGAGAGCCCAAACTAAACCCAGATGAATGTTCCGTAACCAGAAGTGGGAGTTTTCCATTCCAATTTAAGCTCTTCTCAACAGACTAACTAAAGGGCCTATATATTTTTAATATAGTAACATCACTCCCTACCTCCCACCCTCCTTTACCCAAGGAAAACTTGAACAAAAATAGCAATGCCTTAAATTCCCTTAGTGCTATTCTTGTAAAAGTGTCCTCTCACCTGCCAACAGCCATTTGGGAGCCAACGTTTCCAAGGAAGGCTGCTCTAAAGACAGTGAAGCATAGTGGTTAAAACTGTAAACTCAGGAGCTATCATGAAGTTGAATCCCCACTTCACCATCATTAGCCTTGACCTTGAACAAGTTTGGTAACCTTTTGCACCTCAGTTTTTTGATTTGTAAAGTCAGAAAAGCAGTTGTACCTCACCTCATGTGGATGTTGTGAAGATTAATGAGATGATATTTAATGCATTTAAGACAGTGTCTGGAAGATGGGAAGCATCTCATAAAACCGTTATTACTATTTGCTAGATGTCAAAGTACCAATGGAACATAGGATGCTAAATCGGAGAGGGTTTTGAAAAGTCATCTAGTTTAAATTCCTTATTCTACAAAGGAGAAAACAAACTCAGAGAGAAGCCTCCCACCCCTGCCCCACACTAGATAATTAGGAGAGCCAGTGGCAGGTCTCCTATACATAGATGGGGGTCTTCTGCTGCATTTGCACTCCTTTCTCAAAGTCTTGTATTCCCATAGGAATGTTCATCTGAAAAAAAGTTCCCTTCTGACCTTTGCTGAGCAGAATTTTCAGGGAATCCTTACTCCTGTCTGGCAAAGTAGCTATGATATTCTCAGTGTCTTGTTAAGTAAGCATCCTCAATCCAGAAACTGCATGAGGCCAGACTATAGTCCCCAGGGCCAATGTGGCCACATTAATGCCCAGCCAATGCAATGACTCAAGAGCTGATTACATCCTTGGTGGTTTAGCTGTGTGCCTAGCTTTTCCTCTCTCTTTTGGATGCCCCTTGGTCATTTCATGGCTCAACAGCTCTTCCCCCAGAGGGTGAGGAGGGAAACGGAAGAGCTTCTGAGTCGCCGATCAGTCAAACACTGGTACTAGTTAGCAAGTCTTACCAAGGCTGCCTATGTGGAAAACTATTAAATCCTCACTTTTCATTTCTCTACCAGTTTTATCCTGACACCTGCTGAACATGCAGTATTTCTTCTTCTGACCCTAACCACCCAAAGCTAGGTCAGATCTCACAAGTTACAGGGCTCAGTTCTCCAGAATGTCCAATCTGCCGGAGATCTCAGATTCCAGCCACAAGCTTGGCAGTCCCCATGACACCCTCACTTATGACCTGCTGACTATAAATTTAGGATTTTCTCACTACTCATTCAGGATGCCAGCTGCAAGCTCAGGGGCCCCTTGGGCCCCCTCACTTCTGATCTGGTGAGTCCCACTACTCCCTCAGGTTCAATAATTCACTAGAACAACTCACAGAATTCACAGAAACCATTATACTTGCAATTACAGTTTTAATATAACAAAAAGGGTACAACTCAGGGCCAATATAAGGAAGAGACATAAAGGGTAAGGTTTGGGAGAGTTCCCAACATGGAGATTCTGTGTCCCAAAAAGGAACATGCTACCTTCCCATGGTGCTTCCATGTCCAGAGCATTTATTGGGGCCTTATTACACAGGCATAGTAGATTGAATCATACCCTCCCACCCTGAGGTCTCCTGAAATGTTCTTTCTGGCCTGGCCGGCCCCCACAGGAGTCACCTCATTAGCATAAAGTCTTAAGTGTGGTATGGTGGCCTATAGATAACAACGGAACCTCAATTACTCAGGAAACTCTAAGGGGTTAGGGTTATTTTTCAGTAACCAAGGATAAAGACCAAATTATTTGAGTTAAATTAGTGTAAACTCCACATCTGCAAACAAGGTCCTCTGTTCATATGGGCAGTTGAGAGAGGACGGGTGATTCCACAGTCAAAAGCTAGGATCCTGGATTTGGAGAGTTCAAATTCTAGTGCTGTCACTTATTAGCTATGTGCCCATAGGCAATTCACATCTTCTCACTGAGCCTCATTTTCTTCATCTGTTAACTGGGAAGAATAATAGTACCTCCCTCAAAAGGTGTCAAGAAACGAATGAGATAATAAATATAAAACACATAGCACAGTGCCTGGCATATAGTAGGTGCTGAATTAATGGTTATTATTAAAAATAATTTAAAAAATATGTTCTGGCTTCAGTGAGCTTCTAATCCTGAGTTTTTCATAAAAAGACCAGGCTTCTGGCTAGAGTGAGCTCCAAATTCTGAGTTTTTCATAAAAAGACCAGGCTTAATGGTCTGAGACTGTTGGAGATCATGGTCCCTGGACCCTTTGTTAGCCCAAGATTAGTGCCATTCCCGAAGCCAACTCTCAAGACAGGGATTGCACTGGACTATAAGAAAGACAATGATACTGATGAGGAGTGAGCTCCTTGGCTCAAGTAGACACATGAGACTACGTGGGCAACTCCTGTCTGGAGGTGAGATGAGAAGGCAGAGGGGTACAAGAGCTAGTTGAATGGACAGGGTGGAGAGGAGGAATGTGTTGTCTCATTAAGAGGAGAGCAGCTAGGAGTACACAGCAAGGTGTGTATAACTTTTTGTATGAGAGACTGACTTGGTTTTTAAGTTGTCACTTAGTATACAATAAATAATTTTTTTTTTTTAAATTCTGAGTTTTTACAGATCATTTGTTTTTTTTCCCTGCTAATTCTTGGCTGATGTTGGCTGAATAGGAAAATCTTTTGTAAATTCATCTAGCAGATTCTTGTTTGTAAGCATATTGGAAGGAAGAAGTATAAAGTGAAAACTTTGATTTGGAGCCAAAAGACTTCCACTCAGCACCTGAGGTTCCAACACTTTTTAGGTGTAGCATTATGTTTCATGAGCCACTGAACAACTCTGAAACTCAGTTTCCTCATTTCTATATTGGGGATGATGGTATTCTCTCATTTTGCCACCTGAAAGTGAGTGTGGAAAAAGGTGATGTACATACATATT